>NC_138184.1:205797859-206414222 GCF_964194105.1 Spermophilus citellus
TCTTCTTTAAAGGTTTTTTTAAAACTCCGCTGTATACCCATCCGGTCCTGGGCTTTTCTTGGTTGGTAGTCTTTTGATGGCTCCTTCTATTTCATCCATTGATATTGGTCTGTTTAAATTGTGTGTATAGGGGCTGGGGGTGTGGCTCAAGCGGTAGCACGCTCGCCTGGCATGCATGTGGCCTGGGTTCAATCCTCAGCACCACATACAAACAAAGATGTTGTGTCCGCCGAAAACTAAAAAATAAATATTAAAATAAATTGTGTGTATCCTCCTGACTCAGTCTGGGCAAATCATATGACCTAAGAAATTTATTGATGTCTTCACTATCTTCTATTTTATTGGAATATAGGTTTTCAAAATAATTTCTAATTGTCTTCTGTATTTCTGTAGCATCTGTTGTGATATTGCCTTTTTCATCCCGTATGTTGGTAATTTGAGTTCTCTCTCTTCTTCTCTTTGTTAGCATGGCTAAGGATCTGTCGATCTTATTTATTTTTTTGAAGAACCAACTTTTAGTTTTGTTAATTTTTTCAATAGTTTCTTTTGTTTCAATTTCGTTCATTTCTGCTCTGATTTTAATTATTTCTTGCCTTCTCCTACATTTGCTGTTGTTTTGCTCTTCCTTTGGGAAGTGCCTCAGTAAAGACAGAGGGTGGGGGGAAAGCTAATCATGGAGAAACAAACTAAATTTTAAAAAAAGATAAATAATCAAACATGGATGGAAGTACAAACCATATATCAATAGTAACTCTAAACATTAATGGCTTAAACTCTCCAATAAAGCGACATAGGCTGGTAACATTGATAAAAAAACAAATCCAACAATATGTTGCCTCCAGGAGATGCATCTGATTGGAAAAGACATACACAGGCTGAAGGTGAAAGGTTGGGAAAAAATATACCACGCACATGGTCCTCGTAAGCAAGCAGGGGTGGCCATCCTCATATCAAATAAAATCGACTTCAAGACTAAGTTAATCAAAAGGGATAAGGAAGGACATTATATACTGTTAAAAGGAACCATTCACCAACAAGACATAACAATTATCAATATTTATGCACCAAATAGTGGTGCTGCGACATTCATACAACAAATTCTCCTCAAGTTCAAGAATCAAATAGACCACAACACAATAATTATGGGTGATTTCAACACACCTCTCTCACCATTGGACAGATCCTCCAAACAAAAGTTGAATAAAGAAACTATAGAACTCAATATCACAATCAATAACCTAGACTTAACTGACATATATAGAATATATCAACCATCATCAAGTGGATCTACTTTTTTCTCAGCAGCACATGGATCCTTCTCAAAAATAGACCATATATTATGCCATAGGGCAACCCTCAGTAAATATAAAGGGGTGGAGATAATACCATGCATTTTATCTGATCATAATGGAATGAAACTGGAAATCAATGATAAAAGAAGGAAGGAAAAATCCTACATCACATGGAAAATGAACAATATGTTACTGAATTATCAATGGGTTACAGAAGACATAAAGGAGGAAATCAAAGAATTCTTAGAGATAAATGAAAATACAGACACAACATATCGGAATCTATGGGACACAATGAAAGCAGTTTTAAGAGGGAAATTCATCGCCTGGAGGTCATTCCTCAAAAAAAGGAAAAACCAACAAATAAATGAGCTCACACTTCATCTCAAAGCCCTAGAAAAGGAAGAGCAAAACACATCCTCAGTTTCTAATGATTAAGTCACATTCAACACTCTGCTATGGTTAACTCTCATTAAGACCTATAAAACACAGACCCCTCTTGTAACCAGCCGCCCCTGGCAATGTGCTATTCCACTGCTGCTTAATAAAGACAGCTTGCTGATTTGAGATCTGTTCCCCTTTTTGGTCCTTTTTGATTACACACATGATCCACATTGTCCCTGGCTGCCCCCAGTAGATGACACCTAGAACCAAGCCATCCTATTTCATACAAGTTTCATCTAATGACCAACATTTGCTCCCAATAGCCCAGGATAGAGAATTTCACACCTAACTCTGATCTGAGTCTCTTCCTCCACAATTTTTCCTTCACTTTCATCTTTTGCAGGTATAAGATGAGCATTGGGTGGGGGATGCTGGGGTTGTGGCTCAGTGATAGGGCACTTGCCTGGCATGTGTGAGGCACTGGATTTGATTCTCTGCACCACATGTAAATAAATAAAAATAAGGGTCCATTGACAACTAAAAAAATATTTAAAAAAATAAATAAAGATAGGCATTGCAATATGAAGACTCCCTCCTTCTTTACCATTTAAGATGTTACCTCTAATAAATTTCTTACCCTGGGGCAAGGGATGTAGCTCAGTTCAGTGGTAGAGCATGTGGTTTACATTAGCAAATGTTATCTTGCTATCTGCTTCTTGAAAAATCCATGCATCAATAGCACTGGCAGAAAAGTTTAAAAATAAGTTATCTGTATTATTAATATATCATAATAATCACAGCATTGTTATTATTGTTGTCATTTTTGTTATTATTACTATATCTAAATATACCCCTTAACCATAGTTTCACTAATTATTGTTCATTAAGTCAGGCTTAAATAAGTGAAAATGCACTTAATAGTGTGTTAGAAAAATACATCTCTTTTCCCAAACATTATTCCCCTATTCAAAAAAAAAAAAAAGAAAAGACAATATGCCCTTCTAAAGGTCTAAAGAAATAAAATGTCCTTAGAAATACTCACACAAAAGTAAAAATATGTTTCCATTTCACTGAACATTACAAAGCTGATATTCTTAGGAGAAAAATGTGGCAAGCAGTTAGTGAATGGAAAACGCTAGAACAATAAATTTGAAATCTGAGACAAAGGGATGAATTTAACCTTCAAATCTCCAATAGACAGAAGAATGACAGTTGTGGAACAAGGTATCCCAAATGCTGAGGGCTGTTTACCAAGTTTTAGTAAGATATAAACATCTTGTAACTCTTCAGTCAAATCACAGACATGCTCTGAAAAACAGCCCAAGGCCACCCAAGGCAAAATGCCTAAACTGAGTCATCTCTTAACAGAAGCACTTAGAAACCAAAATAAAGATATCAACCACCAAAGGCCTGGTACCAGACCTATCCCCATCCTCCTGGCCATAAACAGTTCCTGGACTCTGCTTTGATGAAAGGAAGAGAAAGAAGACAACAAAAAAAGTTACTTAAATTGAGTGTGATATTGGCTAGGTGTGTGATTATTCTGCTGTAGAGAATTAAAGAATTATAGCATTACTTATACCCAGGAGTTATATAACAATTTTCTTTTTTCTTTCTTTTCTTTTCTTTTTTTTTTTTTTTTTTTTTTTTTGGTACTAAGGATTAAACCCAGGAGCACTCTGCCACTGAGCCACATCTCAGCCTTTTCTTAATTTTTTATTTTGAGACAGTGTCATACTAAGTTGCCCATGTTGGCCTTGAACTTGCAATCCTCCTACCTCAGTCTCCCAAGTCACCATTATTATAGGCAAGCACCACCAGGCCCATCTATCTATGCAGCAAAACTCATGGAAGGAGAGAAAATAAGAATTAACAAACAACAAGAAAGAACAATAGGGAGGACAAAACAGCAAACAATGAGAAATAAGGACTGAATTAAAAGAAACACATAAATAGATGGCATGAATGCATGATAAGAAAAATGGGTAATGTAAAGGGGTACACCTCAGTGGGAGAGCAGGTACTTGGCAAGCTTGAAGATCTGGTTCAATTCCCAGCACCCACCTCCCTGCAATAGAAAATGAAAAGGGAAGAGTGAAGGAACTCGAAGATTTTTAAAAACAAAAATTTCTTTTCACATATCTGGTTTTATATATTTACATTTTTTTTAATTTTTAAGATTCAGGAAACAGTAACCTAAATAGCAGCAGATAACAGAAATCCAACATTAAGTATAACTAGTGAGCTATAAAGCAACACTTAGAAAATGAAACAACAACGAAATACATTTGAAACTGTTACTCAAGCATGTTTTCTGAATTTAAGAAGTTCTGAATCTGCATACCAAGGAGAAATGGAGAAATGCTTCAAATTGGTGAATACCAGACATACCTTATAAAATTATTAAACTTTGAAATTAAAGAAAAAATCCTTGAGGCATTCAGGAAAAATAAAAAACTTATTGGCATCAATCTTCTAAACTGTAACATTTTATGGTAGAAAACACTGGAGCAACAGTTTGAAGATATATTTAACATTTCTAAGATTTTGACATTTTCAAGGTGACAGAAAATATGAGCTTAGGATTTTACATCTAGTCAATTTTTTCTTCAAATATAAAGAACACAAAGAGTTGTGAACATACTAGAGCTCAGGGAATGTCCCTACCAGCCCTTCGTGAAGAAGGTACTAGAAAACAATCCAGCACAAGAGAATTGCAAAAGCTTCAGGAGAGGCTTGAGATGTGAGCACTAAGTGCATTCAACTATAGAACCAGGACAGAGAGAGAGAAACAAGGTCACCAAAACAGAATATGAATTCCAAAAGTTCTAATGCAAACATCAACAATCTGAAAGGAAGAAAAAGAATACATAAAAATCAACCAGATACAAGGTATTAGCTTTTCAGATACGTATTTTCAGAAAACCAGTAAAAAGTAAATGTGAGTTAAGTATGTCATTTGAAGCTGATAAACTAAAAAACAGTAGTGTAAGTGTATTTAAGAGACAAAACTATTCAATAAATTGAGGGATGGAGCAAAGGAAAGGAAGAAGTAACTATTTTAAGTGTTGCTTCTCATAGTAAATAAAGAGACAGTAGTTAAATAAAGAAAAGACTATGGGTATTATTAGCATAAAAGTAAATTTTTTAAATACAGATATTAATATGTATTTTAAAGGCACTATAATTAAAAGGTGTTTGTCCCATCATTCTATAGATAGGAAAACTCTAAAACCCTATAAAAATTTATAGGACAATCTATACAATTGCTCGAGTTTTTATAAATGTCCCTATATAGAGAATGATGGGGCAATGGAATTTATGTATGACATAGATATACAAATAAAAAAGAATAGGAGGTATATCAAGAGTCTCAAGTGTGGTTATCAAGTTTAATATTTGAGAAAAGTGGCATCTCACATTACTAAGGAAAAAGACGAACTATAATAAATTATGTTTGTTCTACATATAGTTTAACTATATTCAGCAAATGATTAAAAATGTAAATTCGAACATCTTAGAAAATCATAATGGAGAGGTATGAGGTGAGACTTTAGAAGGATACAAATGGTTACTGTTACATTTCTTATTTGGTCTGTTTTTTGTGTCCTTATTGACTTAAAGAAATGCAGATACAGGGCTAGATTGTGGCTCAGTGGTAGAGCACTCGCCTAGCATGTGGGAGGCACTGGGTTTGATCTTCAGCACCATGTTAAAAAAATAATAAGTAAACAAAATAAAGTTATTGGTATTGTGTCCATCTACAACTAAAAAAAGAAATCTTTTTTAAAAAATGCAGATACAAAGAAAGAAGGCAAAAAATGATCACCATTAATTCTAGATACAAGTATATATATGTTTGCTAGATGTTTTCTGTATCACAGAAGTAATTTGTGTTTAACAAGAAAGCAATATGGCTAGTAAAGTAAAAACAAATCATGTCAAGACCAACAAATTCGGGGGGAAAAGAAAAAAACATGTGAGTACTACAGAATAGGGTACATTTAAAATAAATCACATTTTTAATGTAAAAATTAAAACTATACTGATACCTAGGAAATGCCTTTGTCTAAATCTATTTGTACTGCTCTAACAAAATACCTAAGGTCGAGTGATTTTATAAAGAACAGAAATTTATTTCTCAAAGTTCTGGAGGCTGGGGTGTCCAAGATCAAGGCTTCCAGCAGATTCACTGACTGGTAGTGGCTGATTCTCCATTTCAGATGACACCCTGAATGCTGTGTCCTCACATAGTGAAAGGCAGAAGAGCTAAAAGGGGGTTAACACTGTGTCCTTGTGTGACAGAAGAGAGGAAATCCACCCCTTAAACCTTTTCATAAAGGCCCTAATCCCACCCACAAAGACTCTGCCTTCACATCACATCACTTCCTGAAGGCTCCACCTCTTACTAATACTGTCAAATGGGCCATTAAATACCAACATATGAATTTTGTAGTACACATTCAGACCACAGCAGCCTTATCACCTGGGCTGAGGGAACCCTTAAAATAACTCAAAATCTGGAAATGATGACATAAAATTTATAAGCTCATTTACTTCATTTCCTTAAAATGTTGTTGTGACACAAAACAACAATGAAGTCAAAAAACATGATAGAATGAGAAAAGATATTTGCACTTAAATAGCCAATAATCTTAATACATCAAGACTTCTTACAAATTTAGGAAAAAACAGACTAACAACCTGCTAGGAAAGTGGCAAATCCATGAGCAGACATTTCACAGAAAAAGAAATGCAAATGTCACTTGAATGTATGAAAATATCCTCAAATTCACTCTTGTTAAGGGAAAGACAAAAAAACTAGAAGCAGCCACAGTTTCTCATTTACCACACCAGCAAATATCCAAGTCTCTGCTATTAAGTTTGTAGGAAACAGCTGATAAGAATACAAACTGATCCAACCCCAGACAAAGAATTTGATAATGTCTGAAGTTAGGGTACTATCTAGAAATCTCACTTCTAGAAATCTACCCCCCAAGTACTTCAGTAAAAATCACAAAATGACTTCTACTGAGTATTCTTCCAATAGCAAGATTTAGAATAGTGTGAATGTTATATGATAATTTTGGACTTGAAAAAAAAAGAGATTGTTAATAGATACATGAATTGTATCTAATTCGGATTAGGAAAACTAATACAATGTACATTGGTAGATCAATGGCTCTCAAACTTCAGACTTACACAGAAATCATCTTCAGTGCCTGACTCCCAAAGATTCTGACCTACAAGTTCTGAGATGGAGTCTGAGGATCTCTCGCTGACTAGTACTCAGGTGATGGCAACATCACACTTGCTCTCAAGCTGAAAACAATTAAGCCTGCAAACCTACCAAATTAAGGCGATTACTACCTAGAAAACAAATTTATTTAAAGTATTTTGGATGTGCATCTTAAGTAGAATTCATTTTAATCATGGTTTCAAGTAAATTTTAACTTAGCAACTATTAGTATTATTAATTTGAAACTAGTATGTAGACATACAAATACACAGATATTTTTGCATGAAGGTAATTCAAATAAGTCAGTCAATGTTAAGAACCAAAAATTACTACCCTAAGAAAGAGTTTCAAGATAAATGAAGATGAAAATTCTATAATGTCAACTTTGCATTGGAAATTCCAATATTTTTTCATGATTTTGTTTTTATTTTCAAAATATGTATGCCTTAGCTTTATAACTGCAAAGATCTAAAGGACAATACCACGCAAAAGCAAGATTGCCACCAGGGCCCATATTTTGGTCATTAAGTAACATTTCTCACTAAAAAGGAATCAGAGTTGTATGGCAGATTTCTGATTCCAGATCTGGGGCTGGACATGCATGAAATGAATCTATAACAAGTTGTGCTGGAAAGCAAAACTCAGGAAATCAAAGACTAGTGGAACGTGTCAGAAAGACACAGGAACAAATATGAGAAAGAAATCCCAATGGCCCAAATAAGGATGATGACAAGAATAGTGACTGCAGTTAACTTAGTATAATCCATAGGCTCATTGTATCACTAAAAAAGCAAACAACAACAAAAGTAAACACACAAATCCAGCTGGTCCCATTTTAACTATTTAGATAATATTTTACTTTGAAACTTGGAAGTAGAAAGAAAAGAATTAAACATGTATCCTGCCTTTTCTGTACTACAGAGAAACCAAATAGCTCTAGTTCACAATGGAAAGTTGTAGAGAAAAATTCCAGTTAATAAAAGTGAAGAGAAAGAAAATTTGAAAATTACCACTCTGCATCCCTTAAGGTAAATATGCAAGTATCTTTCATCAGTAGATAAAACTGTTAGATGAAAACTTGATAGGTTATTGTCTCATCATAAAAGTGTGTGCCTAGACACTAACATCATGTGCTTTCTAGGAAGCACACAGCATCACAAATGTTTACCAAAAGAAGTGAACCTGAATCTCATCAAACCTGGAGCCTCACTCCTCCAGTTAACAGGAAATACGGGAGATAGGATAGCAAATTAAATGTCACCAACAGGAATCACACAGACAAATCCAGAGTGTGGAACATTCTACAGAATACAGTGACCCAATTTATCCAAAAAAGTCAATAACGTGCAAGATGTGCAACTGCTCTACATTTAAAAAGATTCAGTGCCTGGCATGTGATGGCACACACCCGTGATGCTAGCAACTTGGGAGGCTGAGGCAGGACATTGCAAGTTGGAGGCCAACCTCAGCAACTTAAGAGGGACCCTGTCTCAAAATGAAAAAGGACTGGGATGTAGCTCCATGATAAAGCACCCCTGGGTTCCAGCCTCAGTACAAAAAAACAAAACAGAAAGAGATTGAGCCAAATGTTAGTGTATAGAGTATAAACCTTATGTGAGTTTCTTAGTTGAACAAATCAAAGTTAAAACAAAAAGATCATTTTTGAGACTTTCAAGAATTATAGATACTGAATATATTAAACTATACCAAGAAATTACTGATCTTACCAGGGGTGATAATTGTTTCATGGTATTTTAAGTTCATTGTTTTGGAAAAACATACTAAAATATGTTGGGGCAGAACAACACAACGTTGGGATTTGTTTTAAAATATTTCATCAAAGAAGAAGAAATTCATAGAAGGAACAAGTGAGGTAAAATGTTGATGACTATTAAATCTGTCATATGGACACTTAAATTTTCAGGGGCTGGGGATGTGGCTCAGTGGCAGAGAACTTGCCTGGCATGTGTGAGGCCCTGGGTTCAATTCCCAGCACCACCGAAAAGTAAATAAATAAAAATAAAGTTTCAAAATATATTTTTAAAAGTAGAAGTAAGCTCAAAGAAAAACTTAGTCAATTTTTTAAAAGTATTTCATGTTACTTTTGAAGAAGTGCAATGGAAGGATCTAGATTACTCACAATGTTTATTTTCTAACCATTTAAGAATTCTATCTACACTCAAGTGTAGAGTACCCTAGAATACATATGAGAAGAAAACCTGGGTGCAGGCCCCGACACTTACCTTTTGGATTTGGATAAGTGATTAAATCTTTTCTGATCTCATGATCTATAAAGTTGTAGAACTACACCAGATGAGCTGTCTCATCCTACCTCCCTCCCTAGACAGTCAGATGGATGCTGTTTTGGCGAACAGAGGGCACGGAATTGGATAGCCGAAAAAGCAGCTTAATCAGAAAAAACTCCCTGAGTTCCCATCCGGGAAATAAATGGGTTAGATTAGATTGTCTCTAAGATGTCTCTTGGCTCTAAAATTCTATGAAATATCATAGGTGTAGTCATGGTCCCACCAAATAATCGAGTGTTTTATGTCAGATTCGAGTGCTCTGATAGTTTTCAGTCTTGGCAAGGCTGTGGATTCTGTACTGTAGAGAGATGACATACTGATTATTAGGAGGACAGAAAAAATGTAGGCAGGCCTGCTCTTTCCCAGCTTTCTTATCTCTGGATCATTCCCCAGGCCTGTATAAAGAACAGCCTATTACCCATGAAGAGGCAGCAGCTTGTCTTGGTGCTGAAGAGTGTTCTTTCATGGGGCTCTCAGAGAGAAAAATTATAATTAAGACAGCAGCCAGTACTAAGCAGGAGAGTGCAGAGAGCCACTGCTCAAAAGGGAAGATATGAATTCAAAATTACTTTGGTAAATGATAGATGTCTTAAAATATTACATTGGTCCAGTTGTCACAGTCAGGGGAGTGCTTCATTCATTTTGCTCAGGATTGCTTTGGCAATTTAGGGACTTGGGTGGTTCCAAATGAATTTAGGAGTCTTTTTATTGTCGTTGTTCTATTTCTGTGAAATCTGGACATTAGTATCTTGATAAGGATTGCAATGGAATGGTAGATTGCTTTGGGTAGCATGGAAATTTTAACAGGACTTATTTTTCCAATCCATGCACAGGGAGTATCTTTCCATTTCTTTGGTGTCCTTTTCAATTTCTTTCATTAGTGTTGGTAGTTATCATTGTAGTGTTGTTTCACCTTCTTGACTAAATTTATTCCTAGGTCCTTAATTTTTTTAAATTTTTTTTTTGGTAGTTTGCTTTTTTTGATTTCTTTTTCATCTACTTTATTATTAATATATATAAACACAGCTGATTTTTATATGATGATCTTGTGTCCTACAACCTTAGTGAATTTGTTTATTAATTCTAACAGTTTTTTGGTGGAATTTTAAGGTTTTCTATATATAGGATCAGGTCATCTGCAAACAGGATAGTTAAATTCCTGCATTTCAATTTGGATGCCTTTTTTTCTTCTTTTTCTTGTGCATATGCTAAGGATGAGGACTTGTAGTACTATGTTGAATAAGAGCAGTGAAGGTGGACATCCTTGCCTTGTGTAATGTACATATTCAACTTTCAAAAAATTAAATACAATCAGTGTTTTTATTCTCCTGAATAACACAAAGACTCCAACCACCATTCCCATTCTTCTTATATATTGGTGTTTGACATTTTTGTGCTGCTTATTTACTTACTGCTTTTTGGCTCCAAGCCTCTTTTCTACTCTGCTCTGTGCTTGGATGCTACAGAGTTTCCCAGACTCCCTTGCTCCCAGACTTCCTACTGTATTCTTGCAAGAAGAACAGAGAAGGGTAAAAGGTAAGAGGAAAAGACAGAAGCATTTCTTCCAATTTTCCAGTTCTGGTCAGCATTACACATCCTTTTTACAAAATTCCCAATATCGGCTTTAGTTCGTCCCCTTAGAGCAACTAGCACTCCCCAGGGCCCTCTCCCTAGGAAGTTTGATTTGGCATCTTACTGAAAATGAAAAAGTAGGAGAGAAAAAAAAAATGCAAACCAAGTTCCAAACCAAATACGGTATTATAGTGTCACCTAGTGGATTTTGCCTGTACAGCAATAACCCAAGTTTTGGAGAACCATAACATTACATTGTATAAACATCACAGATAATATTTTAGAACTGTTTTTAAAAAGGCAACTTAATTAAACCAGGGAGAAAAAATGAAAAAAAGTTAATGTCTGAGAATAAGTACAAATCAATAAAAATATTTTATATTCCTTTGTAGCAGCACTAGTCACTACTCAAAGAATAGTTTTTGGCTGTTTTTTGTTTTGTTCAATTCACTAGCATAATAAGTTTCCCAAATTTAAAGATCTTGTTTTCTTTTTTATTTGTCAGCAGTCCTCATCATTTTCTCAGAATTAATTTTTTCCTGTTCATTGTTTTTTTCTGGTTGCATTTTGCAGAATTTTATCTTTCTATTCAAAAATTTTTAATTTGCCAAAAAGAGAAACTGAGATTTTGGCAATCTATTCTAGTAAATTAACTGGGTTTTTTTTTTGTCAGGTAAGAAAATTAGCTCTAGTGTGATCAAAGTTAAACCATAAGTTTTTCTAAATTTTCCCCTTTTTAAATAACTGTTTTAAAATAATCTTGTTACTATTTACAATCTTTGTGTCCATTATTACTAAAGAAGAATTTAGTAACTTTCATATTTCACAATTAAATTAATATAGGAAGAAATTTAATAGACCATATAATAACTGACAATGCAAGAGACTTAGTTTGAGAAGACCTAAATTCAAGTCTACTCTTTTTTTTTTTTTTATTGGTTGTTCACAACTTTACAAAGCTCTTGACATATCATACTTTATACATTAGATTGAAGTGGGTTATGAACCCCCAATTTTACCCCAAATGCAGATTGCAGAATCACGTCGGTTCAAGTCTACTCTTGATATGTATTAATGAGACCTTCAACTTAACTAGCCTTAGCATAATTATCTGTAAAATGGGGATTACAAATATGACTCACAATGTTAAAAATATTTAGTAGTTATATGTGAAACTGATATATACTCTAAAGCATATAAGATATAAAGTAAATGTATGAAGACATGTACTTTATATCTTATATCTTTATATCTTGAATTGGGTGTCAACCTACTTTATATACAAACAGAGATAAGAAAAATTGTGGTATATATGTGTAATAAGAATTGTAATGCAAAAAAAAGTACATGTAGAAAGTACATGTATAAAGACATGCATTGGCATGAACATACTTTATACAAAGATATGAAAAATTGTGCTCTATATGTGTAATAAGAATTGTAATATATTCCACTATCGTGTATTTAAAAAAATAACATCAATAAAAAATAAAAATAAATACACACAAAATTTTTTTAAAAAGAAATTGAAATAGTATGCTTGCATTAGGCTTAGTATATTCGAGAAATCTGCTTTTAACAAATTCTATTTGGAAGAAACTTAAAGTAACCCATTGTGATATTACAATACAATAACACACACACAGTCTTCCCCTCCACATACATAGTTCTGACTTATTTCTTTCATAGCCTCAGAATCAAGCCTGAAAGCAACATCTCTCTTGTGACTGCTGCCCTCCTTTCTTTTACCTGCTCCTTTTTCTCACCAAAGCAGGTCCTAGAAACGAGAATTTCTCTTCCCCAAGGCAGATAGAGAAAGTAAAATCATCTTCCCCTGCTTTTCCATCTTGGAGTTGTCCATAAAAAACTCTACAATAAGACCCACATTTCTGAAGGGGTCCTGCCACTTATCCATGAGGAAGAAATGCTGCAGAGAGAGGCCAAGGTGAATCTGGACCCTTGTTGGGTTTCGCCATGTGGTCTACCAGCATTAGACCACACCCTTGTTGTTCAATCACTTTTTGACATAGTTGCCTATGCTTCAATAACGCACATGCCGTGTCTCCATAAAAACCCCCAAATGAGAAGATTCAGAGGGCTTCCAGATATCTGAACACATTGGTGTTCCTGGAGAATAGCTGCTGAAAAGGGCATGAAACTTCGTGCCCCTTCACCATATCTTTCCCTGTGTATCTCTTCATCTGTGTCCTTTGTAAGGTAATTCATAATAAACCAGTAAACCTATGTTTCCCTGAATAATGTGAGCCACTCACACAAATGAGTTGAACCCAAGGAGGGTGTTTCAATCAGCTTTTATGCTGCTGTGATTAAACTATCTGACAAAAACAATTCAGAGAGAAAGTTTATGTGGGAGCTCATGGTTTCAGAGGTTTTAGTCCATAGATAGTCAACTCCCTTTCTTGGGGCTGGAAGTGAGGCAGAACAGCATGTCAAAGAGTGTAGCAGAGGAAAGTGGCTCAAGACATCACACCAGGAAGCAGAGAGAGACACCACTGTCCCAAAACACACACCCCAAAGGCACTCCCCCAATGCCCACCTCCCCCAGCCTCACCTACCTGCCTTCAGTTACCACTCAGTTAATCCTTATCAGGGGATTAATTTACAGATTGGGTGAAGGCTCTCATAACCCAATCATTTCACCTTTGAATATTCTTTCATTGTCTCACACATGAAGTTTGGGGAGCCCTAATATCTAAGACATAACAGAGGCGATTATGAGAACCTCCATTTAGAGCCAGTTGGTCAGAAGCTCAGGTAAAACATCCTGGTACTTGCAATTGACCTCTAAAGGAGGAAGGCACTCTTGGAACTGAGCCCTCAATCTGGGGGTTTGGATGCTATTTCCAGAGAGAGCATGTCAGAATTAAATTGAATTAAAAGGTGCCCAGTTGGTGTCCACTGTTGGAGAATTTCTCCCTGGTGGGGAGAAATACATCCATCTGTTGTTATTATGGATTGTGATGTGAGTAGAGGGATAAATAGACACTTTGTTCTTGCCAACCACCCATCCCATGCATCTGGCAGCCATCACATCATCACTGAATGTATATATTTTTTTAAGACTGAGAGGTGTGACTCTTTAATTTTTTTTTTTTTTGAGAATTCATATACCCTTGAGAAGCTATTACAATTGAGATTTAAATAATCCAGCTGTGCCCTAGGGTGACATCACAAGGGAAGTGTACATATGGCTGGATTTGGGGATAGAACAGAGATGAGGTGGGATTTAATGAGGAGAATAGCATTACAAAGAAATGCTTTGATTGTCCCTGTTTTAGCACTTCTGTATTATTCACTGTTAACAGAACCCATCTTGCCTCCTGGAACTTGTTTGGATAGTACTGTGTACATTATGTTTTGATGTGTTATGTTTCTTTCTCTAGATTACATTGTCACAAAGGTCTATTGTAGGCCCTAAATTATACCAGGTGCAGGAGATCAACAATCTATTTGGTAATTAACAACAATCTATTTGGTAATTAACTATAATACTATATGGAAAAAAAACTGTTCCAGAGCCCACACAAAATACTTCAGAATTCCAGAGGAGAGGTGACTGATCAGAAAAAAAAGCACAAACCAATTCTTGCATTTTGTTCACATTTTGACCTCAGAGCTCTATATTAACTTTACAACAATACTCAATATATGAATGAACTAATCAACAACAACAAATGCAGGTTTGAACAGGCTGCCAGTCCCATTGGAATTATCCAGACTAGTTGGAAGGAAAAAGTGTGAAAGTACATTTGTGTCCAATTTTTAGAGACATGGGATCCCAGATGAAAAAGATTGGACCCAAATTTTTTCAAAGTCTATGATAAGCACGACTCACTTTTATATACCTTCAAAGAAACAAAGAGTTGAAAACTGAACATGATTCCAAAGAACCATCCCTCATAGAATTGAACACTGCAGCTCAACACTCTGTGCCTGATAGAGAAAAGGCAGACTGTAAGTGAATGCTTTAGTTAAGCCATAGGAGGAAGGGTGGAGGGAGGAAGTGGGCAGTTAAGGCAACTAAGAATCACATTAGAACTTTTACTGCTTTGATAATCAGGAAGACCTGATGCTACCTTTTCATGGATAATATTTGTTGCATTTTGTGAAATAGTAATTTTGTAAAATAGTAATTATTCTTCCATGGAGCAATGCTTATTTAAGACAGGTAACATTCACAAAACAAATACCTGAGGAAGGCAAATGGATGCTCAGTTTATATCCTTTAAGACAGTAGTTGTATCAAGAAAACAATTGACCACTTCATAGGCGAAGAATGAAAATGAGCATTTCCAAGCCATGTTAGACCCAGGTGGGAGAGTCCCACCCACATCCCATCTGGGTGAGGGGGTAGGTACCCGTCAGAGGGATGGGCTGGTTGTGAAACAAAAGCTATGAAATAATATATCAAGAAATAAAGAAAAAAAAGGCAAGAATTATATGCTTTCAAAGCAGGGATGTGACTGGTTGAGCTGACCAGTGGGGTCTGAATTCTAACAAAGAAAGCTTGCTTTATTTATATCAGTATAGACCAAAGGGGATTGATAGGGATCTCCTTGAGGGGGCACAGGATGAGGGCCAAGATAAACAGGTCGTGCTTGGCAGGTTACGCCCATCTCCGGGAGCTGTGTTTGAACTTGGAGCTGTGAGCTAGGTCAGGGTGCCAGCATGATCTGGGCTTTAGTTCCCAGAAGAGTGGCTTTCCTGCCTTAATGACTCAAATGTTGCCCAGTTCACACATGGCTCCCACACAGCTCCCAAGAGGAGAGACTGATCGTCCATCTCCCGTGAAAACATTAAGATCTCTCCCAAAATTAATTAGTTTCAAAAAGATTATCCCTATAATGTTTTTATGTTACTTATATAAAACATTATATATGTATATATATATATAAAATCCTCTTTTTCCATCCAACGTGTGTTCAAGTTCTATTCTCACAAATGTGATTGCCTCTTTACAGAACAGCATTTGTGATCATTTCTTTAATCATACTCTTAGTGATTGACATTAGAGTGCTTCTGATTTTTTGATTAATATAAACAATGCTTGAATGAATATTTCCTTTGTAGCCTCTCAGTATGTATGTGACCACCAATCATGCCGTGGAGGCTCCCAGAAAGTGGATTCATTCAAATATGTATTTATGGTATTTTTATTTATATGAAGCATAATTGAGGCCTAGCTTTTTTTTTTTAGAACTTCAGGGCTCTACTCATCACCTTTTCTTCCCCCACCTCTTGTATTCCTACATACCTACTTAGGGATGAACCGTGACTTCATAGAGGGTGCTCATTTTCCCCTTTACCCAAATGTGGACAAACTGATTTCCCTTGAGGTTGTAATGAATTATAGTCCCACCACTCTAGAATGGAAGTCATTTCCCCACATCTCTCTGGTATTTGGTATTCATTTATTATTTTTGGTCAGTCTGATGGCACAGAATAACTAATTTTCTAAACTAGTATTTCCTCAATTACTAAAAAGTTTTGAAGATTTTCATAAGCTCTTTGCCCACATTTATTCCCTCTGCTGTGAAAATGCCTGCTGTGCCCAATTTATTGGGTTAGTTTTTTCTCTGTTAATGTTTTATACAATAAGAAACAAAGTCTAGGTACTAATTGTTCATGCATTATAGATGCTGAAGATATTTTTCACTGTTTGGCGTTGTTCTCTCAATTTCTTCTGTGGTATCTCCCAGCAGGGACAAGTGCCACCCTTGCACAGGCCATCATTGCTCTTTCAGTTTACTGATGGATTTGATTTGTTACTATTTAATTTCAGATGTCTGCACATATGTTTAATGGGGCTACATCCATGATGTTCTTTTTCTGTTATAGTCCGGCATTGTTACCCATGGCATACCAGCTTTAAAAACAAAATAAATTAGAGAGCTTCTCATCTTTTCCTATGTTCTGCTATAGTTTGTATAAGACAGAAATAATCTCTTCTTTGCAGAGTTCATAGAACATGCAATTTTACAGAATTTTACAATACTATTTTGTGAAACTTCATATGTTCATATTTTCTACTTCAAGGATCCATTTTGTCAAAATATTTTTCTAAAAACATTACTTGCATTTCTGCATTTTCAAACCTATTGGTAACACACACAGCGTGCCTGTCAACATAGCTGCAATACTGCTGGGCAGTAATCCACCCCAGACTTGGTGGAGGAAAGCAACGTTTGATCGAGTGCACACAGCTACAGGACAGTTAGGCATTGGCTGATCTAAGCTGGGCTTAAATCATGTCTCCACATCTGAAGACATGTCCCACATCTTTTTTGGACCAGCTGGTTACCCCAAGACTTGTTCCTCACATGAGGATGGTAGAAATGCCTGAGAGAAAAGTGAAACTTATGGTACTCCTTAAGCTCAAAATCAGCACTATCCTTACTGCTCATCAGCCAAAGGAAGTTACATAACTGTCCAGTATCAGAAATGGAAGAGAATGTACTCTGTCTTTTCCAGGAGAAACTGCAAATTTACATGACAAAGAAGACCTATAAAGGGATGAGAAGAACTAGAAATAATTACACAAACCACCTTAGATTGTACTGTGTTAAAATGTACTTTTTTTTAAAGAGAGAGGAGAGAGAATTTTTTTAATATTTATTATTATTTTTTTTTAGTTCTCGGCGGACACAACATCTTTGTTTGTATGTGGTGCTGAGGATTGAACCCGGGCCACACTCATGCCAGGCTTGAGCCACATCCCCAGCCCTTAAAATGTACTTTTAAATTTGCTGTATCCTTTTTTGTTCCATTGAAACATTTGCATATTCAATTCTATAAATGGGTAGGAAACATCATTATGTGTCATGATTCTGCAAGCATAGAAGCATTAGAAATAACAAAGAAACAATCATGAAAACATTTTAGTCCAAAGAGTTAGAAGGACACCAACCACAATGATAGCTTCCCAGAACCTACATACAGAAGCACCTAGAATCATCACTCATGTCACTTACAATGTTAAAAAAGATTGGGGGTGGAAAGATGAAGGGGTGCCTCTTTGAAAACGGGGAGAACCTTGAAGCAGTTCCTCAGTTTTAAGTTCTCTACTATAAAAACAACAGAATCAACTTGTGTTTGCTTTACAACAGCAGAACAGAATAAGATTATAGGTTTCAAATGTGTGAATTGTAAGGGCATTTACATCGAGGGCAATGATTCTTACCCTGGGTGACACTGTCACCCAGAGGATATCAGGAATGCCTGAAGACACTTTTGACTGACAGCCGGAGATGGAAGATGTCACTGCCCTCTAGTGCCCAGAAGCCACAGCAGCTGTGATTATTTTGCAATGCTCAGGCCAAGTGCCTCACAGCCAAGAATTATCTGATCCAAAATGTCCATAATTATAAGGTTGAGAAACCTTGCTAGAGCGATAACCATCCTGATTTACTCAATACTGAGGGGTTTTCCTGAACTAGAGACATTCATCACAAATACTAGGACAGTCCTTGGTTATTTCAGGACAGAGCACTTTATGGTATTCAGGAAGCCAACCCAAATGGAATGCATGCCTTTTATTTCTACAGAGGGCTCCACCGCTCCTTCTGTAGGTAATTTGGTGCAACAAATTTCAAAGGAATTTTACCCCATTTGGAGAGAAATAAATAAAAGCTGAAGTTAGGGCAGAGTCTTCATAATTTTTTACTTGATAAATGGACATGAAAATTAATTCATAAAAATGCATGCATTTGCCAAAATCAAAACCGTGTAATTTAAAAAGGGAGACTTTACTAAACTTCAATAAACCAGACTTTTAAAAAGTCCTCTCTATTTTTAAACAAGTTAATCCTAATTGGTAGATTAATCCTAGATCTAATGTAGGTTTATTTTTACAATAGATATATAAGCTAGTTAACTTACTGGGAGATTTAAAGAACAAAAATAATGTCTTAAAAGTCTTCTCTGTTTCTGTACCCCAAGTAACAGAAACACTGACTTGGGTAGATTAAGTAACAAGGAAATCCCATTTCTCAAAAGTATGGCAACTTCCCTGAAGTAAGTCAGTGGTCTGGTTTGTTTCCGTTGAGTCTGTTGTGTATTACACTTAGCTTGACCATGAAACATATTAACAGAACTGGACATTTCATAAATCATTTTCTTTTTTTAAGTTGATTTTATTTTTTTAAATACATGATAGTGGAATGCATTACAATTCTTATTACACATATAAAGCACAATTTTTCATATCTCTGTATATAAAGTATGTTCATGCCAATTCATGTCTTCATACATGTACTTTGGATAATGATGTCCATCGCATTCCACCATCATTGCTAACCCCCTGCCCCCTCCCTTCCCTTCCCACCCCTCTGCCCTATCTAGAGTTCTTCTATTCCTCCCATGCTCCCCCTCCCTACCTCACTATGAGTCAGTCACCTTGTATCAGAGAAAACATTCAGCATTTGTTTTTTGGGATTGGCTAACTTCACTTAGCATTATCTTCTCCAACTCCATCCATTTACCTGCAAATGCCATGATTTTATTCTCTTTTATTGCTGAGTAATATTCCATTGTGTATATATGCCACTTTTTTAAAAACTATTCATCTACTGAAGGGCATCTAGGTGGCTCCACAGTTTAGCTATTGTGAATTGTGCTGCTATAAACATTGATGTGGCTGTGTCCCTATAGTATGCTTTTTTAACTCCTTTGGGTATAGACCAAGGAGAGGATTAGCTGGGTCAAATTGTAGTTCCATTCCCAGTTTTCCAAGGAATCTCCATACTGCTTTCCATATTGGCTGCACCAATTTGCAGTCCCACCAGGAATGTATGAGTGTGCCTTTTCCCTACATCCTTGCCAACACTTATTGTTGTTGCTAATAGCTGCCATTCTCACTGGAGTGAGATGAAATCTTAGAGTAGTTTTGATTTGCATTTCTCTAATTCCTAGAGATGATGAACATTTTTTTTCATATATTTGTTGATTGATTCTATATCCTCTTCTGAGAAGTGTCTGTTCAGGTCCTTGACCCATTTATTGATTGGGTTGTTTTTTTGGTGTTTAGCTTTTTGAGTTCTTTATATACCCTAGAGATTAGTGCTCTATCTGATGTGTGAGGAGTAAAAATTTGCTCCCAAAATGTAGGCTCTCTATTCAACTCATAGATTGTTTCTTTTGCTGAGAAGAAATTTTTCAGTTTGAGTCCATCATAAATCATTTTCTTAATAGTAAACAAAGATTTCCTAGATGCCCCCAGCTGGTCCACCATAGCCAGAAATAGTCACATGTTCATTTTTTTATTTTAATGTGGTAAAAACACATTTACAGTCCTAATTTTTTGACGTTTTTTACTTATTCTTTTGAGTTATACATGACAGTAAAATATGTGTTGACATACATACTGGAACATAACTTCCCATTCTTGAAGAGTTACACTGGTCATGTATTTATATATGAACATAGGAATGTATGACCAATTCATTCTACTACCTTTCCCATTCCCATCTCCCCCTTTTTACCCCCACAACAGTCCTCTAGAATTTTTTCCAGTTTGCATGAAATTCTGTACCATGTGTCCCCACCCCAGGTAACCACCATTCTACTTTCTATTTCTATGAGTTTGATTTAGTTTAGATACATCCTATAAAAGGAATCACGCAGTATTTGCCTTTTTATGATGGGCTCATCCCCCTTAGCACACAGTCCTCAAGGTTCATATCCATGTTATAGCATATGACAGGAATTCCTTCTTTTTATGGATGTTTAAGATGCCATTGTGTGTATATATCACCTTTTTTTTAGTTGTAGATGGACACAATACCTTTATTTATTTATTTTTTAATATGGTGCTGAGGATTGAACCCAGTGCCTCCCACATGTGAGGCAAGCATTCTACCACTGAACTAAATCTCAGCCCTATATATATCACTTTTTAAAAATCTACCCATTCAGGGACATGGGGGTGCCTCTGCATCATGGCTATTGTGAATAATCCCACAGTGAACATGTAAGCATGGATGTTTTTCTCATCCCACTTTCAATCTTTTTAAATATATGATCCAGTACTGGATTCCTGGATCATATGGTAACTCCATTTTCAGTTTTTTGAGGTTCTCCACACTGCTGTCCACAGTGCTTTTGACATTTTACAATCCCCATCAATAGGGCAGGGCTTAAGGTTCCAGTTTCTCCACATCTTCACCAACAGTTATTGTTTGTTTTGATAGTTTCCATCTTAATATCCTAAGAGGTGTGAGGTGATATCTCATTGTGGTTTTGATTGGCATTTCTCTTCATAATTAGGATGTTAAGCATCTTTTTATATGTTTTTGGCTATTTGTATATCTTCTTTGAAGAAAGGTCTATTCAAGTTCTTTGCTCATTTTAAAATCAGATCTTTTTTGTTTTTGTTTTTTTTTTTTTTTTTGGTTATTTAGTTGCAATAGTTCTTTCTATATTCTGGCCATTAATTCCTTCCTACATTGCACATAGGATGGTGCATTTTCACTCCATTGATTGTCTTGCTTATTCTCATACCAAGTACCAGCAAGGGGGATGGGATGGCTGATTTTGAGAATTAACTACCATCCATGTGGAATGGTTGAGGAATCTGTTACTGTGACAACCATAGGATCCAGGATCCATATTCCTCAACCCATTTTTATGACTGTGTGTGGATTATGGGTAAATGTGAAAAAGGACCAGGTTTGGTGTGAGAAATGCAGAATCATGAGGGTATGTATGTGTAGGCTGATAATGGATCGTAGGTAATGTTAGATGTGGGTAGGTGAGGACAAGGTTTGTGTGTGTGTGTGTAGATTATAAGTGAGGGGATGGTAGAGCAAAGTTCAGAGTAGATCAGGAATAGAGATTAATCTATCAAAAACCCTTCTCTAAAATTGTGCTCTATATGTGTAACATGAAATGAGTTGCATTCTGCCATCATGTATAACAAATTAGAATAAGTAAATAATTTTTTTAAAAAACCCTTCTCTATTTTATGGATGTGTGTGTGTGTGTGTGTGTGTGCGTGTGTGTGTGTATAAAGCAAACATATTAATGTCATGTTCCACAACTAAACACTCATGGTCACTCTAGATGAACTGGGCTGCACGAAATAATCACACAGAGAAGAGAAATACCTTTTTCTTTGGGTCATCCCAGGACCCTTAGGGGCCCCTGGAAAGAGAGCAAGAATCACGAGCTGAACCCTTTTACTGGGAAGAAGCCATTCAAATGAGGCAAAGGGTCAAGTTTCAGGGGGTTGAGTCTAGCTTCATGATGTCTGCTTCAGCAAATTGACTGACCTCTAGGAAGGCCACACCCAAAGGCAGAGTAAGAGAAGGGGACAAAAAGGGATTTACCATGCAACATTTGATTCCAAACAGGGCAATGGGGTAGGATTACAAAGGAATAGGTGAGTGTAATTCAACCCCAAGGATATGCCTACTCCTAGGGCCACACCTTGTTAGCCTTGTTATCAGAGTGAGGGAAAAGAGTGAGTCATGAGTCATGGGACTACCACACCAGACTACATTGATCTTTTAGATCCCATGGGGACTTAAATATGCATGCATTTGGAGTGGCTCCCCACACATTAAGATGTTGCAAATATTTTTTTCTGGCTTGTCATTTGCCTTTTAAGTGAATGGTAGAGTTTTGTTAAGGGAACAAATCGTATTTATTGGTTTTAATTAACAAGACTCTTCTATACTTCTAATTTTGTTCACTGCAAGATACTACATTACACATAAAGAAAATTACAGAAATAATGCACATAAACTCAACACCCAACAATAAGCTCTTTAACAATTTGGTCTATAGTCTAGGTCTATAGAGGAAGAAATATGCAATTATATCACCAAACATCATCATACCCCTCCCTAAATATAGATCTAAATATTCTGATATTCTACTGATGGTAGTATAAATTAGTTTACAATCTTCCTGTGATTTGCAATAGCTGTCAATAATTTTAAAAACCTCATTCCAGAAAGTATCATTTTAAGAATATATCTATGAAAGCAATCCAGGATGGGAGCAAAATTTTAACTATGATGTTATTTCAGCATTTATGTAATTAAAAAAAAACTTGGAGGGAGGGGAGGGGGGATAGTAGGGGATAGGAAAGGTAGCAGAATACAACAATTACTAATAGGGCATTATGTAAAATTGTGGATGTGTAACCGACGTGATTCTGCAATCTGCATTTGGGGTAAAATTGGGGGTTCATAACCCACTTCAATCTAATGTATGAAATATGATATGTCAAGAGCTTTGTAATGTTGTGAACAACCAATAAAAAAATTAAAAAAAACTTGGAAACAATCTGTATAACATAATATCAGTTAGGTAAAGTGCAGAAGGATCACACAACTTAATACTTGCAGCTAAAAAATGGTGCATACTAGAAATATTTAATGAAAAATTTCATTCAATATAATAGAAGAAAAACAAGTTTTAAAATAATATATAGGACTGATTTTATGCATAGTGTTAAACTGAAATAAAGTTTGTCTAAACCAGCTTCCATACTTGAGTGACAAAGTTTAGCCCAAAGTTGTCTTTATATAAAAGTGAATCTAGGGTCCGGGTTGTGGCTCAGTGGTAGAGCGCTTGCCTAGCATGTGTGAGGCACTGGATTCTATCCCAGGCATCACATAAAAATAAAAACAAATAAAATAAAGGTATATAAAAAAGTGAACTATCCCATCTTGATATGTAAACAAATTATAAGCTTAACCTAAGAGTATAACATTGTAACCAAGCAACTGAGACTCAGCCACTCACAGTAATTTAGTTTCAGCCAACCACAGAGTACCAAGTAATCAGATTATGATCATCCAAGGCAAATGCAGCATTTTCTAAGTTCTTTAGCCAATAAAGTTGTTCCTGTGTATTACTTCCTTTTCTGTGACTATAAATACAACTTTGAGATGTAAGGGGTGGGGATGGAGCCTTCTGAAACAACTTTGGTCTAGAAAGCTACCCAGTTCTACAAACTATTTCTTATTCAAGTAAACTTTGTTAAATTTAATTCATTTCAGTTTTTCTTTAAATAATTAAAATCAATGTGAAAGGATAAAAATCAAAATATTAACAATGGTTTTCTCTCAGTGATAAGTGATTTTTCTTTTCCTATTTGTATTGTATAAGTTTTCATTAGCATGTATTACTTTATTTTTTAAAATTCCCCAGATATTCTATTATTAAAGATAAATTTTTGGTTTAAAAAAATTATATGGCAAAGTGTAACATTTTGCAGTGCCTCTGTCAGCTTTTTTGAGGCTGTGACTAAAAGACCTAACAAGAACAATTTTAGAGGAAGAAAAGTTTATTTTTGAGCTAATAGTTTTAAAGGTCTCAGTACATAGATAGCGATCTCCATTCCCTGGGGCTCAAGATGAGGCTAAACATCATGGTGAAAGAGCATTGCAGAGGGAAGCAGCTCACATGATGATCAGAAAGCAGAGACAGAATCCATCACCATATAGAAAATATATAACCAAAGGCATGCCCCCAATGACCCACCTCCTCCAGCCATACCCACTTTCAGTTACCACTCATTAATCCTTATCATGGGATTAATTCATTGATTGGTCTCATAATCCAATAATTTCTCCTCTAAACCTTCTTGCATTGTCTCACACATGAGCTTTCGGGGGACACCTCACATCAAAACCATAACATACAGTATTTATGTTTTTACCCAGTTGCTTTTTAACAACTATAAGTGATCTTTTGCATACAGAATAGGGGTTTAAATAGGGCATAATGGTGATTTTGAAGCTCAAGGTCTCTTCAAAGAGGGCTGAACTATGAAGAATGAATTTTGCACAGTCACTGAGGCATGGGAGGGACCTTAAAGCAGATGACAGCTGCTTCTAGAATTGGCAGAGAAGAATAGAAAGCAATACATGAAAGCACTCAACACAAATGTTTTGCCTAGTTGTGCTCGAAAATCCTGTCTTTGGTTTACCAGTCAAGATCAAGTTCAAAGCCTGATACCCAGATGTATTTTTCTAAGTCTTTTAGTTAAAATGATGTTCTTCTGCCTTTTAGGCTGTAGCCAGTGGCTAATTAGTAAATGTTTAACAACTGGTTCTCCAACACTGTGGAGGTTTACATGTACATATGTACACACACAAGATTATTATAAACTTTACCTACATAAACAGTGTTGTCTTAATTGGGGGTGCTATAACAAAGTAAACTGGGTGACTATAAGCAACATAAATTTATTTCTCACATCTGGACGCTAGAAAGTCCAAGATCAAAGTAGATTCTGTGTCCAATAGGTCCTACATTTTGGTTCATAAATGGTGCCTTCTATGTTATCACATGAGGAATGACCAGGCTGCTCTCTGGAGCCTAAGAGCACTAATACTTTTTTTTGGTTCTTTTTAGTTATACATGACAGTAGAATCCATTATGATATAATTATAAAGGCATGGAATATATCTAATTAGGACCTAATCCTTGCATGATGACTAATAACCCTCCAAAGACACCCCCCACACACAACACTGGGGGCTAGGATGTCAACATGTGCATTTTGGAAGGACGTACTCTGTCAATAACAGTATGTAGCACACAATTTACAAATGACAAAAAAATTACACAATTTACAAATGACAAAATATATAATAGTTTTTCTTGTCAATTTCATGTAGCCAATTGATTCTCACAGAATGCTTTTATTGCAAAACATTTTTGTATCCATAGTCAACCAACCAATGGTTCAAAGTTAACCATGATTTGAAAAAACAGAGTTGCATCCCAATCTGTGGACACTTTCTCATTGCATTTATTGGGAAATTAATCTGATATGTGATTTAGTTAAACTTTTTCTCATTGTCAAAAAGTACTTTCAGGGGCTGGGGTTGTGGCTCGGTAGTAGCCTGCTTGCCTAGCACACGTGAGGCACTGGGTTCAATCCTCAGCACCACATAAAAATGAAATAAAGATTGTGTGTCCAACTACAACTAAAAAAATAAATATTAAAAAAAAGTACTTTCAGGGCTGGAGTTGTGGCTCAGTGATAGAATGCATGCCTCACATGTGTGCTGCTGGACATTCAATTCTCAGCACTGTATATAAATAATTTAATAAAATAAAGGTTCATCAACACCTAAAAAGTATTTTTTTTAAAAAAAGTACTTTCATTAAACTGAGCTTATTTTAGCTCCAAGACTACTGATTACAATCACACTCTGAATGTTTTGCAGGGAATGGAGTATTATTTGATTTTATATTATCATCTGTAAAATCCTAAAAGTCATTCAACTCAACCATATTTAAAAATTAAACTCAAATGGCACTATATTTTTCATAGCTAATTATGGTAAAATTAGTTTTTCACAAAGCCAAGTAAAAGGTTCTAGTAAATCAAAGTAACTTCAAATGGTAGAAGAATATTTCCTCAACTATCTGTGTCCTGCATACTGGAATGGCTGCACACACACACACTTTCAACTATAATCTGCATCATTAACATTTTTTCCAACATGTCCACTCCAAGTCTAGAGCAGACAATACACACACACACACACACACACACACACACACACACACACAATAAACCTTTCACTTGTACTGGAAACTTGTTTCCAAAATATCAATATTTCCACCATGTCAAGTTCAAGCTATTAACAATGTATGACTGAGCCTGGGATTGGAATTAATGTCCAGCAGCACAACTTTACATAGTATAAATGGAGCAAAGTCATTAGTAAATGGCATGTTTTGAGTATTTATTATTCTTTCAGTAAGCTTAGAATTGTAGCTTATGACAAGAAGTAAAATCAAGAATCAATAAATGGGATAATATCAAACTAAAAAGGTTATTCATAGCAAAGAGAGAGCCTACAGAATGGGAGAAAATCTTTGCCACCTACACCTCAGATAGACCATTAATCTCCAAGATAGATAAAGAACTCAAAAAACTTAACACCAAAAAACATAAATGGGCAAAGGAAGTGAACACATATTTCACAGAAGAAGAAATATGAATGGTCAACAAATATATGAACAACAACAACAGTAAGATTAGAGAAATGCAAATCAAAACTACACTGAGATTTCATCTCACTCCACTCAGAATGGCAATTATCAACAATAAAAGTAACAATAAATATTGATAAGGATGTGGGGAAAACGGTGCACTCATTCATTGCTGATGGGACTGCAAATTGGGGCAACCACTCTGGAAAGCAGTATGGAGATTCCTCAGAAAATTTGGTTTAGCCCAGGACCAGCACCGGCTTCATGAATCGTGAGAAACCGCTAGGGAGTTTTGAATTAAAGCTCCAGCCTCCAGCCACCTATTGTGGTAGCAAGGTTTACTGAAGAGGAGAGAGAGAGAGAGAGAGAGAGAGAGAGAGAGAGAGAGAGAGAGAGAGAGAGAGAGAGAACAAAAAATTCTGGGGAAAATCCCATCCAATGAAGATTAAGGGGGGTAGCGCCCCAAGGTCAGGGGCAAGGATTGGGTCTTCCGGGTAGTGGCCAGACATGCCTCCACATGGACAAGCCCTGGGACTTGAGAAGGGTGGGGAAAGCTCTGGACACAAGATGCGCCTAAGCGCCTTTCACCCGGCGAGGAAGGTAACTTAAATCACGTGCAAGGATGGCCTCCCACAATTTGGAATGGAACCACCATTTGACCCAGTTATCCCACTCCCTGGCATATGCCCAAAGGACTCAAAATGAGCATGCTACAGTGAAACAGCCACATCAATGTTTATAGCAGCGCATTTCACAATAGTTAAGCTATGGAACCAACCTAGGTGCCCTTCAATAAATGTATAGATAAAGAAAATGTGATACACACACACACACACACACACACACACACACACACATACATATACATGGACTATTACTCAGCCATAAAGAAGAATAAAATTATAGCATTTGTGGGGCAAGGGTTGTGGCATAGTCGCAGAGTGCTTACCTCACACATGTGAGGCACTGGGTTTGATCCTCAGCACCACATAAAAATAAAATAAAGATGTTGTATCCACCAAAAACTGAAAAATAAATATTAAAAAGTTCTCTCTCTCTCTCTCTCTCTCTCTTCTCTCTCTCCCTCCCTCTTTAAAAAAATAAATAAAAATAAATAAACAAAATAAATATTTTTTTAAAAAATTATGGCATTTGATGGTAAATGGATAAAACTGGAGACTATCATGCTAATTGAAATAAGCCAATCCCAAAAAAAGCCAAAGGCTGAAGGTTCTCTCTGATATGAGGGTGCTAACACTATAAGGGGGGAAGGAAAAATAGGAATTCATTGGATTAAATAAAGTGGAATGAAGGGAAGGGAGGGGGGAGGGGAATAGAAAGACAGTAGAATGAACTGAACATGACTTTCCTATATTCATATATGAATACATGACTAATGTCACTCCACATCACGTACAACCACAAGAATGGAATGCTTGTGTAGTATGTCAAAATACACTCTGCTGTCATATATTTTTAGAAAGAACAAATAGATGTGTTTTTTAAAAAAAATTAGCTTATAATACTAACAAAATTTAACAATGGTCTGGCAAAATTCCTGAAAATAGGCCCTCACTAGCCACTATGAGCCCAGCTCTCACCCATCGTTGGAGCAATGCACAGTCTTCAGAAGACTCTTATAAAGCTAGAAGTTAAAAAAAAAAAAAGGTAAAAATTCCAAAGGAATTAAAATATTGCCTCACGTGCATGTTTAATACTGTTGCTTGTTGCTGTTGGCTAGAGTCATTGCTTTAAGCTAGAGTCATTCTAACCCTGAAGCAAACACATTTTGTAGAAAGCCTTTCTGGCACCTATGGGAAGTCTGCCTAACTGCTGGAAGTGATTATAGTTGGTTACTGATTACCAGGGATCAAGAAAGTAATGTGATTCATCTGCTATTACAGTTCACACTTCTTGATTCTTCCATTTGGCCACACTGCAAGGATACATTCCTCTAAGAATCACAGCTTCTACCTGTAAGACATCACCTCAAGATGCAGGTAAGGAAAAGATAGTATGTAATGTTAGAGAGTTCCACACAATTCTGATGTTCTGTCAATCAAAATAGGAAAGTTCTTAATCTACATAATTCTAATGACCCATTTTTTTCAGATTAGAGATATCTGTAAAGTTTATTTTTATAAAAATATTTTCTAAATGCTTTGTGAGGGTGGCCGAAATTTAATAGAGAAGCCTAGAAATTAATAATCATGGTAAAGGAAATTAATTAAGAATGAAAAAAAAAATGTGTTCTCAGCTTTCAAGGGAATACAGGAATGGTGAGTGGTTTTCTCCACCGAGAAAATTAGTACAGGCTCATGGAATAGTAAGCTTCCAACAGAAGTCAGTTCCCCTCAAATTACTTTCATTTTCCAAAGAAAAGCCTCCCTTTTGACTCTTGCTCTTAGATGTAATTTATTAAGTTACCCACCCATTCCCCATTTTGATAAAATGGAAACAGTACAGTTTCCTTCACAGAACAATAATTCAGCAAATTCAACAAAACATGTAATGCAATTAAATCTAAAATATATCTAGTTCTTCTGATAATATGCTTTTAGATTTAGAAAGATTGATTGTTTTACCGAGAATCTTAGATATTTGACAAACAACTGCTTTTTTTGTTTTTTTTGTTTTTTTTTTTTGGAACTGAGGTTTGAACCCAGGGCTACTTAATCACTGAGCCACATCCCCAGGCCTTTTTAAATATTTTGTTTAGAGACATGGTCTGGCTGAGTTGCTAAGTGCCTCAATAAGTTGCTAAGGTTGGCTTTGAACTTGCGATCCTCCTGCCTCAGCCTCCCAAGCTACTGGGATTACAGGTGAACGCCACTGCGCCTGGCAACAATTGCTTTTTGGCATGTAATAAACCAGTTTTGAACACAGCATTAAAATTTTGCTTACCTGATCCTTGTTTACTAAAATAGTAATATCACAATTTGTGGCTTCTCAGACAAAAACCAGAAATGGTAATCAACTAGCCCAGGTTTCTTCTTCAGCTTTCCTATCACTTCCCACTCTATGAAAACAGGCAAGTAACTTTCTGGGGAGAAAAAAATAGATGAATTTTTAAAAATCTAAACTTTTTATTTTTATTTTTTAATGATGGGGCTTCTAACATGCTAAGCAAGTATATTTTACAACTGAGCTACATCCTCTCCCAAGAAATACCTTACTCTTAATTAAGAAATTCCCAGGGACCATGACTCAGTAATAGAACACTCGCCTAGCATGCTTAAGCCCTGGCTTTGAACCATAGTGCTGCTTAAAAAAAAGAGAGAGAGAGAGAGAAAAAAAATCCCAATTTATTCCTAATTTATATATAGCTGACTTATATAAACTTTTATAGCTCTGACTTTTTAGAAATACCTACTCCACCCAAGTTCCTGGAGTCATGGCGGTCATTCTTCCTTCCCAGAGGTGTAATTTGGAACTTCTGTTTTTGTTCCTCCTTCAAGTCACCCCACGCATGCTAATCCAGTGGGTGGAGACTGGGTCCCCTTTCCAGCCCCTCCCCACCTGGTCTCATTGCACTGCTGATACTGTGCTGACCTTGTGACATCAACACTGGTAGGGCGAGGGACTGAGATGGGGATGAAGATGGGAGGGACATCAGCCCCAAGTCCTCCCTACTCTTCTCTGTCCTGATCTAGGACCAGGCTTCTACAGAAGAGCAATGAGGGCTTTGAGGAGGCTGCAAAAGCTTGCCTGGGAACCATAATGAAATGACTTTTATGGGAGAACACAGCCCATAACAACCAGCTTCTAGAACACAACCTCTGTAAGAGTTGACTGACTGTACCACCCTGGTCCAGTGGCATTAGGAACGTTCATCCTCATGAAACTCTGAATTTGAACACAAGAGATTTTCCACCTGGGAACACAGCCCCAGCATTCAAGATTTTCCTCTCTAACTGGTTCTGCATATGGTGATGGCAACAAGTAGAAGCTGTAGAGGCTTGAGTGGCCATCACACCCTAAATGCACCGCTGGTCTCAGAAGCTGAAGCAGGGACTGGCTTGGTTAGTATCTGAATACAGAAGTTGTAGAGGCTTGAGAATCAGTGTAAACCTCAGGAATGATTATAGCCAGTTCTTGCATTTGTTCCTTAACCTCCCTGTTTATACCCTGTTTATCAAAAAAGTCATTCTCTATCCTACAATTAATCTTTATAATTGATAGCAATGGAGCTACATAGGTGTCCATTATTTCAGGCAACTGCTTTAAATTTAATATTCTGATTTCTAAAACACATTCTATTCTGGAACAGAAAAAAAAAATCTTTCCCACAAATTCTTGAGATCCAAGGAGGAGGCAACCAGCACAATGAAAGTGTTCTACTGTCCAACAGGGTAGTCATTAGCCACAAGTCTATATAAATTTAAATTTATTTTTAAACTCATTGAAACTAAAATTTATATTCCTCATCTCATGTGCTCAGTAGCACAAACTATTAATTTATGGATGGCACAGATATAGACTATTTCCATCATGATAGAAAATTATATTGAACACTGTGGTTGATGGTTCATCATCACCCACGATGTGACAAGAAGTGTTAAACACTTATTGTGCAAGCAATAAAACACCAGTGATGGAGTGTTAATATACATTGGAAATAATTATCTAATTATGTGTTAATTGAGCTCTTATTCTGGACAAAAATAGGAAGAATTTGTCTCTTATTCCCAAATTAATATCCCAGTCTTCACACTCTTTCCTCAGAATCTTAAGAAAATGGAGATTGTATTGATTGATTACCTTGATTGCTATCATTCATTCATACTTGAAGATTGAGTTTCTAAGGCAAAAGTCTTTAAATCATGAGGTGCCATACCCATAAACTAAAAGAGAGTTGAAATTTTAATCTGGCAACTGTCATTGTTTATTTCTCCCAAATACATTAGACCTGCAATTAATTCATCTTCAGGAAAGGATGAAACACCTGCAGTTATTTAACTACATTGTTTCTTTCACCACCAATCTAAATAAGGAAGTTCTGCTTGGGTATTATAGGTAATGCTTATGTTACCTTTTTTTTCCAGGCACAAAGGGAGTGTCCACATTGCCTTTTGTCTTGAAAACATGAACAGAAATGGACTGGGGAGGGTATACCAGGAAAGAATAGGATCCTATCTGTGTTTGTCAGCTTTCCATCTCCGTGAAAAAATACCTGAGATCCACAACTTATAAGAAACAAAGGTTTACAGTTTCAGAGTTTTCAGTCTAAGGTTGGTTAACTCTGTAGTTTTTTGTTCCCTTGGCAAAGCAATATACCATGGTGGGGAATGCATGATGGAACAAAACTGCTCACTTCATGGTAACCAGGAAGCAAAAAGAGAGGAAGGGGACAGAGTCCCAATATTTTCTTTAAGGGTATGTCCCCAGGGACCTAACTTTCTCCCTCTGGGCCCCACCTACTAAAGGTTTCGCTTCCTCTCAAGAACATCACAGGCTGATGACCAAGTCTTCAACACATGACCTTTGGGGAACATTTAAGATCAAAACCATGACACTCTCTAAGAGACAAAATCAGATAATGTCATATCTTTAATTCAGAAGGATAAAATATTACATGAGATGGATGGAGAACTTGGACTAGTGTTTGCTTCTCCCAGGTTCTTTTTTTTTTTAATCTGTGAAAAAGCATGATTGACATAGATGATCACCAAAGTTTCTGTGATTATAATGACTTCCCAAAATAACTATGATCTATCTCCTATCTAAAACATGATATAGCCCTCTCCCTAAGTCAGGCTGCTGCCACAACCCTCAATCCAAATGAAGTGGTTACACCTTCCTTTCATCTTTTCTAGGACTTAGTAAATTGTTAGGACAAATAACACAGTATTTCAGCTTCCCAGATTGTGCAGACCAGTTAGAAAATCTTCTTGTAACTTTGTACATATATTGCTGTGTGCTCTGTCACTCAGTTTCTTTAACTCACAAATTAGAGGTATAGGGATAAGAATGAATTCTTATTCCACTGGGGTTTTTATTTGGTTCAGAATCAAAATGGACACAATGGAAGAGTGGTCTCTCTCTACCCTATATTTAGGATAGCAGAAGTAAACATCCCTCTTTAATTGTTTCTGTTATCTTGCCTGAGGCAGGGGTTACCTATCTTTAAGACTTTTTCTGTAGCCTCTCCTTTGCCCTAATTTCTCAGGAACCAATATAATTAAGGGAAAGAAATTCAAGCTTTGTTCAGTGTCTTTGTATATTGTTTTTACTTCAAAACACCTGTGCTTTAGACTTACAGATCAGGAATCAAAAACTGGCATGTGACCTTGGGAAAGTTACTTATGCTTCAATTTCCTAATCTATAAAACACAATTATTTAGAAGGTGAGGTGGTTTAGATGTAATAAGGAAGCATGTAGTAAAAAGCTCTTGGAACATACCAGGAACTTAGAAGTTACCTTTTCTTTCACTGAACCTCCACACCTTCTATTGGAATGAATACTAAAACTATAAAAGAAAGTTGCATCTGTATTTTCTAAGAGTTACTATTGAGTCTTTATTCTTTCCTGAATTGTTTAGTTTCTGTAATATTCAGCCTAGGAGTAAAAGAACCCATATTCCATGAACAAGGATGTAAAGATAGCCTGGCATTCAGCTTTGTCATTTTGCATGCCCCCTGGCTACTACTGCATAGGGCAAGACACAAGACACAGTATAACAGTGTTCCTCTTGATTATCCTACTGGACAATGGGGAAGAGGTCTGAAGTAGCTACTTTATTCGTAAGACCCCACCCCAGGGAGGTTACCATTCCTCAGGGTGACTCAGACACAGCTACTCATAGGCTTTTTTTTTTTTTTTTTTTTTTTAAGAGAGAGTGGGGGGGGAGAGAGAATTTTTAATATTTATTTTTTAGTTCTCGGCAGACACAACATCTTTGTTTGTATGTGGTGCTGAGGATCAAATTCATAGGCTTTATCTTAAAGTCAGCAAATCATTTGCTAAAGTGCTATATCCCCGAGTCATAAGCCATTTTCCTACAGTGGTTGGCAAACTATTGCTTGACAGCCAACTCTGAGCTACCTCTTCTTTTTGTACACCTGGAAGCTAGAATGATATTTACATTTTTAAATGGATAGGGAAAAATGAAGATTTCATCACATACAAAAACTATAGGAAATTCAACCTTGGTGTTCATAAATAAAGCTATATTGGAACGCAGCCACATTTTTCATTTATGTACCATCCCCAGATACTCGTGGGCTGTAAGAGCAGAATAGTTGCTACAGAGAGGATGTGACCTAAAATATTTAGTATCTGCACCCTTAAAAGCTTGCTGCTCTGGGTGCAGAGCACAGACTTTGGAGTCAGAGCCTAGCAGCAAAGCTCAGTTCTGTGTTCCTTCCACTTGGTTACCTTCTCTCAGCTCCTCTGTTCCTCAACTTCTAAATGAGGATGATAAAAAATAGCACCTATCTCCTGGGGTTTATGAGGATTAAGCAAATATGTAAAATGCTGTATGTGTGTGTACACACACACACAAAGTACATATACATGCATGCGTATATATGTGTATATACATATGTGTATATACACACCCACATACACACAAATATGGTTTATTGTCATTAATTGCCACAGATTTTTTCAGAAACTAAAACAGCAGCAGCTTAACCAATTTGTTAGCAGTAACCATAAGAATTTATACTCCATTAAAATACAATTCTTGGCCTGGGGGTATAGCTCAGTGGTAGAGCATTCCCCTGGCATGCACAAGGCCCCAAGTCTTGGCACTGGGTTCAAGCCACAGCACCACATGCAGTGCACAAGCCCGCACATAAACACATATTGGATTCTTTAGCATGGGAAGGTAGGAAGATGTCTAGACTATTGAAATGACAATTAGAACAGTCATTTATCCATAAAATAATTCTGTATTACTTACAAATATTTTACATGCTATACACTTCTTTCAAACCTGCGTACTGAAAGAGCAATTAGACTCAACTCTTTAGTTGAACCCAGATCCTCTGTTGATTAAAGCTCCAAAATAGGGGCCAAAGGGCTCAAATCACCTAATTAACCTTGATGATCACCATGGTATTTGAAAGCAACAATCTACTTCCTCATTCAAAGATAACAAAGGCTACAACGTGCTCTGAGACAATAAGAATTTTTCTATTTGGAACTTTCATTTTTGGAGCTTCTGTGTCCAAAATGAGAACTTGGGAAGGAGGTTACACCTGAAGGGAAAACAATGAACTTAATGAAGGAATTTGGAATGGAGGAACCCCTAGGACCAAGATGAGAAGTAACTTACTGGTCAGGTGCTCTTTAAATGTTGATGACTTTTTCAGTCTTTTAGTGCAAACTTCATAGCAAATTCTGTGAGTCTTGCTTATTAACAGAGTTCTCAAAATCAGAAAAAAAAAAACATTGTCTAGTCCTTAACAAAGACAAGTGAGCATTTTTCTGAATTATCAAAATTACACAAAACAAAACCAAACTTAAATCTCGTGTCTTGCCTCTGACTGTTTAATTAAATGAAAAGAAAACTGTGTGGAGCAGAGAAATATTTTCTGAAAAACTCAGGTGAACGACCCATCTCTCACCTTCCTTAAGGTCAGGTCTGCCTGGGCAGCACTTGCTGCACCTAGTTTAAACCTGCTCTCCACCAAGCCAGGGTTCGACTTGATACCAACTACATGGCCGCCCTGTGCCCTTAGTTTGCTCTAAACTTTTCTTGTATAAAATGTAGCTCAGCAGTTATGGGAAAAGGGATTGGTTTCACTAGAATCATCCAGATAATTCATTTACTGCATGAAAACATTTCATTTTCCTAGGAACGATCTGGGTGAGGCTACTCTCCCCAGAAAATACTCCGGTCTTCCCTAGTTAGCATCTGAGCTACGCCCAGCCTAACCCGGTGATGATTTATCCCCATGACAGGGAAAAACGCCATTGTTGTTCAATGACTTGTGCAAACGCAAGCCAAGTGCCTCCTTGCACACACAGTTCCAGAAGTTTATTCCTGTTTTCCAAAGGCGCTTCCTTAATCTTTCAACGTCCCTTCACCCGCCGGCACCATAAAGTTGCTCTAATGCATTCAGGCCCTTCCCCATAACGTTGCTCACAGCGGGTCTGCCCTGGCCAATAACGTTATTTAAAATAACAAATGTGCCAGAAAATAGCCAAGTAGGAAGGGGGAAAAAACGAATTCCCCGGGCGGTACAGTGGTGTTGGAATGTGCCATTAGTTTCGAAGGGAAGAAAGTCCCACGTGTGAATTTCATCGCAGATCTTAGGTCACCACTGGACCTTCAATTATGCATAGCCTTGACATGAAAACGGCAAAGAATTGGAAGCGCGCTAGTCAGATAGAGCCCGCGACGAGGAGCACCCGGGAGACCGAGGTGGCTGCAGCGCGCGTCCCCCGCTGCCCGGCATGGTGCGCTCGGGGGCGGCCCCGCGCGCGGGGCGGGGAGGCCAGGCGCACTGGGCGGCGGCGCAGTCTGCACCATGGCGTACCCGGGGCACCCTGGCGCCGGCGGCGGGTACTACCCAGGTGGGGTAAGTGCTGCTTGCCCCAGCGCGAGCCGGGGGCTCCGAGGACGCCGACAGGCCGTTCTTGGAGGCGCTGCGGCCCGCGGGGAGGGGGCGCTGCCGCGCGGATCCCGGGGCGGCTGCCCTGACTTCTCCCTGCGCGCTCCTCGCCTAGTCTCGGCCCCTGCGGTTCTGCCTCTCTCTTCATCCATCCCCCGGTCCCTTCTGCTGGGTGGCCCCGTGGGACCAAGGCACGAGTGAAATGGGATCCAAGAAGCCCACCCTGTGACTCTCGGATACGCGGCATGAAATTGTGAAAATGGGGTGTTGGCTTCCTCTTCCTCCCTCTTGGTTTTCCCCCAAAGCAACTACAGCCATTTTGATCTAGAATGGTCCTGAGATCTGTCTTCATCCCTTTAAAAGAAAGTGTGAGGGAGGATGGCAGGAGGGCGGAGATCAGGGAAAATTTGTGAGCATAATAGTCCTGGAGGAAGTCTACCTGGCCAGGCATCAAGGAAGCGCATCGTCTAGGGAGCTCCTTCTGAAACTACGTTGCCCTGCCTGAGAGACAACCTGTCCCAAACTCTTCCCTAGGCCACCCCTGTCTCAGCGTTGTACCAACTCCAGCCATACCTAGTACTTAAAACACTTTTAAAACACCATAAAAGCTATACAAACAAGGAAAACAACTGGAGCTCTGCCCTTGCCTAGGTTATATTCATCGCTGTAACCTGCAGTTTAAAAGGGCTTTTTAAAGTGACTTCACATATACATGCTATCACTTTCATGAAAACCAGTTTGGGTCCAAGTCACCATTCCTTAAGTTATAAAAGGGTGAGAGTGGAAAAAAGAGGTGGGGTGATTGCTGGTTAGAGTGTGCTGGTGGGGGGAGCTAAGTCATGTGAAGGGCAAGCACACAGTTGCCTGGCTTTGCACAAAAGCTCTCTCTGTGGTGAAAGAATACAACTTGATTCAGCGGAATGATGCAATGATGCGTTTGTGTTTCCTTTTGCACAGTATGGAGGGGCTCCTGGAGGGCCTACGTTTCCAGGACAAACTCAGGATCCACTGTATGGTTACTTCGCTGCCGTTGCTGGACAGGTTAGCTTTTCCTTTTAATATTAAAAAACTGTCAGATTCACATTTGTGTGGCCTTTTGATATAGTGACACAAAAATGAACTTTGCCCTGGAAATGAATCTCTTTGCCTGTATAAAGGAAGATAGAAAGAAAGACAGTTGTTTGTTTGTAGTACTGGGAATTGAACCCAGGGGTTCTGTGACTGAATTATATCTCCAGCCTTTTTTATTTGGGGACAGGGTCTGACTGAATTGCCCAGGGTGGCCTCAAACTTGCTATCCCTACCTCAGCCTCTTTGAGTAGGGGGATTCTAGCTTCTTATTTTAGTTCTTCATTCTGAATATTCAGAGCAAATTAAGACAAAATAGTATCTGTACTTAATTAAGTTAGCTGAGTTGGAAAATAAGCATGTGACTGAATGAGGGTAAGATTGAACAGAGTAGGGATTCTAAGTATACTTGAAGATCTGTAAGGTAGAAAATGTCTTTAGAACTGAGTTGTGAGTCCAGGGTGGTTTCAAGAGAAGAAATTCAAGATCTGATGTACATAAACCTTGGTCTGTACAACTTAAAGACATGTATTAGTAATTATGTAGCCAGATTCTAGTGAATAGTTTCTGTTGAATTTGATTGTTAATTTTTACCTATCCTTAGGAAATAGGTATGTATGGTAAAAACCCATAAGCTTCTAATAAGAAACTACTACTCTCCCTATCAGGAAGTTAATCCTGTGAGCAGTTTTCTTTCTCTCTGATGCAAATGCTGTTACTAGGTCAGCTCTTCCACATCCTTATTAGGTGTTGTGGCCTATTGACCCAGAGAAAGAATTCAGGTCAACTCCCCAAGATCCACTTCTCTGCATTCCCAAGTTGTATGACAGCTTCTGGGTTACCCCAAGGGAAGACACTTACCTAGCTTCCAGGGTCACTGAGTATAGTAAATACACCGTTATGTAACTCAGACACACCCAGAGGGGCTGTTTATTCTTATGAATTCAACTTAATCTTGTTTTGGTAAAAAGCTAGAAATAGCAAAATCATAATTTTAAAAAATGCTATAGCATATTATGGATCACTTTTTAAAGTAACACTCTAAGAAATACAGCTTTGAGAACTTGAATGGAAAATTGAGTCTAAAACTGCAAGACTTTCCTCTTGAGTATCTGCTTAATCTTTTATTGATCTGTATCTTTGAAACCACAAGACAGGGCACGCCTCAAGACTACCATTCTTAGATTGCTGGAGCCTCCAGTGTGTAAGTGACCCTATCTGCTTAGCTTTCAGCAGCCCTGGCCTGTATTCAGCATATTCATCATCAAATTATTACTCTTGCTCCTTATTTATAACCTATTATACTCAAAACTTGAGGATTTAAATATTCTATTTTAAAATCCCTAGAAATTACACATATCTCTAGTTCTGACCTAGTATAGTCAGTGAGCAGGTAACCGGGAGCCTAACTTATATTTTCTAGGTCTAATTGTGCTCTTTTACCAAAAAAAAAAAAAAAAAAAAAAAAAAAAAAATCACTAACTCATAAGGTGATCAAAGAGTCTCTTTCTGTTTGAATCAGGCCTTTTATTTACTGATGTCTGCTGTGTACCCTGCTCTTTCCCCCTAAAAAGAAAATAAAAATTTTTAAACAACTCCTTAAATCATTTTATTTTAAAATGCTTACTTTGGGCAATTTCCTAGCTCTGACTGAGAGAACAAAAGTTGCGAACACAAGCTCTCTTTCGTCATTAAATAATGTTTGGAATTAGGATGAGGAAAAGATTGCCCACTTTTGGAAGACATTCTTTTTATTAAAAAAGAAGAGGGGCATGATAATACTCATTTTTCTTTGTTAGTATTGCTGCATTGAATATTGAGGGTAAACAAATAACTTGAAAATACAAATTACAACTGTGATCCCTCTTCCTGTTTTTCATAAAAGGATGGGCAAATAGATGCTGATGAATTGCAGAGATGTCTGACACAATCGGGCATTGCTGGAGGATATAAACGTAAGTTGACAAGTTCCAAAGTTTCTCTTAAAGTCCTCTTGTTCTTTATACATTAGCTATTACATGACATTATAGCCTTTAAGGAAACTGAGCTATCTTGATTCAACCAAGCTTAGAATTGCAAAAGCTAACTTACGACTATTATTTCTAAATGTTGATTTGGAAACAGTTACATAAGTCATTCTATTCTACCTACCAGGTTAGTGGGTTTGGAACCATTCAAACTAGTGAGACAATTTGGGTGGCCAAGAGGACAAGTTGAGGTACTGAAATGAAATCTGCTGAGTCAGGTATGGTAGGAGCTAATAGTCATGGCAGACTATTTGCCAAGAGCTTACTTTGTTTATGCCTGATGGCACTTAGAGTTTTTAGTGGCTAGTCCTGCATTCCTGATCTCTGAGCCCTGGACAGGCTGTTGGCCACGTGAACGTTTATGTGATATCCCAGGGGTCTTTCCTCTTTTGTTTCAGAAAATGTATTCAGGCCAAGTGGAAAGTACCCTTTTTACCTCTGAACTCCTTAACTAGTCATTCTTCTCTCCCTTCTTAGTTCCTCAAAGACTGACTTTGCTTCCCTGTAATTTTGTTTTTCCCTCCATTTCCTGCCTTTTGAGGTCTCTGCTACAAGTAGTAGATGGAGAAATACTGCAGAGATGCTGCATCCTGACCAGGCTTCTCATCATCCCGCATACGTACTGTGTAATTTTCAAATCCAGTCTTGACCATGACCAATTTCTAGGATAGATTATAGTGTCTTAGTTCAAGTCCATTACCTGCCAACTTTTTTTCCAGTTGGTAATTGAGACAGAACATCAAAATGAAGCCTTGGCTTCATTGTTTTTAGTATCATAAGGGGCTTGATTTCAGTAAGGGTAAGCTATGAATTAAAAATACTCAAACTAGAATTCACACCTGAGGATTTATAGTGGCATTTTTGACTCTTTGACATGACATATTTACTAGATGGTTCTCTTTGAACTACTTATGTTTTTATTGTTAGTGTTTCTTCTTTTATATGACCTACTATTTCCTAGGTGAAAGATTAATACAAAAGAACTTTTTAAATTTCTGTCATTTAATCTGGTCCTAAACAAAAGAAGCACTTTCTAGATTGTTTTTGTTTGCCTGTTTTTTCCTTTTTTTTACTGTTGTAGGCAATACATTTAAATGGTTAATTGTTAACTTCAAGTAGTAAAGCTGGTGAACAAAGCAGGTCTCATAGCATTGACAGCAGACAGACATGAGCTGTGGCAACAGTGGTTTAAGGGGACAATTATATACACTGGGCCTACTATGCTGACCCTCTTCTTTTAAAAAGTTATTTATCTGTGGCCACTCTGGCCTCCTCTTGGTTTAAGTCAGTAGAATATGTGACATTCCTCAGTAAATAACCTGTTATCTTCAGGAGAAATGGAAGCCCAAAGGTGCCTCCCTGCCAATAAGAAAAAAACAGGTAACCCTGAAGGGGGACCTTTAGTGACCTTTATGCAGACCAGATTCCAGGACTCAGGAAGACAGGACAATTAGAAGCAAAGCCCCAACCATAAAATCTATAAGAACAGGTTCCAATTAGAACCAGTCAGCAAGGACCAAGATGACCCAGAGTTGCCTTTGGATATTTAGCCTGTCATTATAATAGTAAAATTCCTCATCTATGGGATAACATTATGTGTAGTGGGGACATGGAAGTCTGAGGCAATTTTGCTGTCGGTCAAAAATCTAAAGGTAGACCAGGGCAGGACTCTCTAGAAACTTCCCTAGGACTCTCAATAAAACTGGAGGACTGGAAAAGCAGGATATCCCTCTCCTCTTTGAGAGAATCCACTCTTTACCATGAGAGTGTTCCTTTTCCCCCTTTCCTTTCTTTCTGATAAACTCCTACCTGCTACTATATATGACTCATTTGAAATTCTTCAGCCAAGATTGCAACAAACAGTGGTCACAAAACCCTAGGATCACTTGGCTCCATGGGTAGATCTTATCCTATAACAGCAGGGTTTAACAATATGAGGTAGTGTCGTTCATAAACTATTATTCTATACACTTGTAATAGAAGAGGTGCAGCAGGATTTAAAATCTAACAAAGTAGATGATATATCCTTAGTTGTCCTTTTAAGAATTTTATTTGAGAAAACCCCATGTAATGATGGCCTTAAATCAGTGCATTATAGAGGACCTTTTGTGAAACATGAGGACCTTCTGATTTAGTTGATTTATTTAATGTCTTCTGCTGGCCTGTAATAAATCACCCTACTTGCGAGGTGGTTTTTTAACACAGAAATTGTACATCAATCTTTTAAGCCCAGCTTCCAACCAAAAAGAACAGAACCAAGTGAGTGGACAGGTGGGTGGAAGGGATATGCCAATCAGGACCCACAGCCCCCTTCTGAAGTAGTTTAAAAGTGACTATAACTGTTCTAGGCATACCAGAGTCATCTTGTCTAGATAAGGGAAGTTATAAGATGGTACCTCAGTCAGGAGGCAGGAAAGTTTTCCCTGCAGAATTAGTATCTAAACTGAGAAGAAGTGACAGTACAGCTGAAATGAAGCTGACCAATAAGTGAGTGGGGTGGGGAGACTGCCCTAGGCAGACAGAACAGTACATAATGAAAGACCCAGAGAGCTCATCATTCAGGGAAGGAATCAAAAATCTCCCTAAGCCTAGTGTCTGGGGATTGATGAAGATAAGACTAGCTGAACTGGGAACACACATGCATGACCTTACTTACAAGTCAGGTAAGGCAATTGGCCTTTACCGTGACAGCAGAATATACATACAGGGTCTTATATAGGAAAGCACATGGCATCCTGGTTATAAGGTAAAGACTAAACCGGGAGACAGTGGTTCAGTTAAACAGAGTCAGGGGTGCATGTTAGAGTCTCCATGGAGTCATATAGGTTATAGAAATGCTAACTAAACCCAGGAAGTGACGATGAAACTGAAAATGGATCCTGAAGCTATGTAGAAGGTGATTGAATTTCAGAAAAGAGAATGGAGGACACTCCCAGGTGTCTGTCTTGGGTGAACTTTGAGTAGATGGTGGTACCATTCATGGAACTGAAAGCAGAGAAGCTGTCTCATAGCCCCTCGGAAATCTCCATGTAAGCCAGACATGGTGACCTCTGTCCTGTGGTTGTCAAGCCATCTGGAGTAGTGGTTTTTAGACTTTAGCAGCAACAGCATCTTCTGGAAAGATCACAGAAAATCAGATTGCTGGGCCCCACCCTAGATGTTTTTTCAGGAGGTCTAGGATAAGATGTAAGAACATCACTTCAACAAGTTTCCACATGATATGGGTCCAGGTTGTCACTTTTAACAAGTTTCTATGCTCTATTGGTCTAGGTTGGACCAGCTGCTTTAATGTGAATATATCTCACTGAGGATCTTGTTTAAATTCAGAGTCTGATTTTATTGATTGTATTTTATTGGGTAAGGGTTGAGATTCTGCAATTCCTTTTTTCCCCACACTTTTTGTTTTTATTAATGCATCATATCTGTACATAGAGATTCTGCAATTCCAACAAGATCCCAAGTGTTATTAATATGGCTGGTCCAGGAATCACACTTGAGTAGAGTATAGTCTCAACCTTGACTGCCCACTGGAATCCTCTGAGAAGCTCTAAAACACACTGGAACTCAGTGATCCAGCCCATGTTCAGGATTGTTTAAATTTTCCAGGTGATTCTTATAGGCACCAGAGCTGAGAATCACTACTCTAGACTCAAGGGACTTTATACTTCTACATAATTTAAAAGTCAGAATGAAGAATCCATAAGATCCTTCCAAAAAATGTAGAAAGTGTTGACACATTCTTTCTTCTTAAGAAAATTATATGTCAATCAAATGAATATTGAATACCAAGATAGAAATAGTTGCTAGTCTTTTATTTCTGGGAGAGAATATGCCAAATACAATAATTCATTAAATACAGAAAACTATCATTTGTACTACTTGGAGATGGTAATAATAAGTTAGCCCAATTGTGTTCTAATTTCCGTTTGGGTAGAGGAAATAAAAGAAAGTAGCAAAAGCTATGGAAAAGGTTAGTTCTGTGTGCCTCTTAAACTTGCAGAATTTATACTAGCTTTTCCCACTTGACACTGCAGAGTACTCTTACTCAAAACAGTTTTAACAAGCACATTTACTTGGTTTCATTTATAAACTTACTATATATGAAAAGAGGTCATAGATTATTTTACGTAAGAGGTTACTGCTCAGTGTCTAACATTAAATAAAAAAGAAAGAAAAACAAATGATTAAACGTAAAAATAGTAAAACGGACTATTTATGGTAATTTATGAGCAAATTACATATGGTAACTTATGAACAAAGCCATTCTGCCTTCCCACACAACTATGGTGGATATAATAATTTTGGTCCCGTATGGCTAATTGGACTCACTATATTATAGTTTTAAAGGCAAGAAAGTTTAACAGTACTATATAGTACTTTTTAAAAATATTTGTTTTAAGATTGTTAAAATCAAATTTGTATTCTAGAAGAAGAAATCCTTTTATCTGGAAAAATCTACTTAGAATAGAATATAGTTTAGTTCCACATAAACTGAGTAGCATAAAGAAAGCAAATAATCACATCGCTAGTTAATCTGAAGATAGATAATGTAATGTGAACTTTTGCAATTGTGTTTATATGTCTGTACTTTTCTTGATTTAACAGCTTTTAACCTGGAGACCTGTCGGCTTATGGTTTCAATGCTGGATGTATCCTTTACCTCGATGGTTTTCTAGAGTATTGTTTCTTGACAAGAAATTTCCTTCCTGAAGGAATTTATCACAGAATTAAAACACCAAGTGACAATCCCTGAAAAGCTTGGTGAAATAATTGGCTTTTAGGATATGGTTTGGTGTAAAAATGGGAAGGAAGTTTAGTAAACAGAATGTCAGTTGTTTAAGAATCCAAGGAGGCATCAAAGTAGAATAAGTGTGGAGACAAGGACCAAAAAGCTTTTTCCCTTTAGTGTTGATGGCTCTGCAGGATCCACACCCGACCTTCAATGAGGGGATCATACACACCCCAGGTGTTGGACTTATTTAAATGAAGTGCCATCCATTCCAGTCCACCTTCCAGGGGTGAAATCCTTAGGTCTGGGAGAACTTGACAAGAAAGGACTCCAGAACAGAAGGGTAGACAACATAGCCTGGGCTGCCTAGGAAGTGCACACAATTCCAGAACCAAGACTACCTTTTTCTTAAACCATTTAGTTTTCCCATAGTAAAACTAGGTACTAAGAGCTTTTTCTCCATAGGTCCTTTTTATTGAATCTTTGTGTGCTATCATCAACCTTTCTATTTTATCATACCAAGAAAAATGTACAATAACTTTAAAATATTTTAGCAGAAAGAACATTGAATTCCCCCTACCCGCCCCCCCCTTTTTCATTTAATCACTAGAAAATGTTACAAAATAAAGAAGCTCTGATCCTTGATTACAGTTCAGAGAGACAGGTCTGGCACAATGGGGTTCAATGAGTTTAAAGAACTCTGGTCTGTACTGAATGGCTGGAGACAACACTTCATCAGTTTTGACAGTGATCGGAGTGGAACTGTGGATCCTCAAGAATTGCAGAAGGCGCTGACAACCATGGGTGTGTATGACTAACTGGAACTCTCTGTTCACTGGTAGGTAGAGTGGGGTTTTTTTGTTTTTTCTCTAATAGTAAGTGCTATTTGAAGATCGTTTCTATTTTCTTAGAAATTGTGTGTGTTCATAAATAAAGTCCACAGTCTTAAAAATTGTGCTAGATTATTTTCCAGTGGTTTTTCTTTCTCAAACTTTTAAGGGATGACTTTTCTGCCTTTCAGGATTTAGGTTGAATCCCCAAACTGTGAATTCAATTGCAAAACGATACAGCACCAGTGGAAAGATCACCTTCGATGACTATATTGCCTGCTGTGTGAAGCTGAGAGCACTCACAGGTGTGTTCTGTGAGGTTTGTGGTCATCAAGAGCCACAAGGATACAGTTGACATTTTATTTCTCAGTGCTTCTGAACTTTTATTCTCCCCAGTTTTTTCTATGCTTCAGTAGTTGCTTTAGTCCATTTGTGACATTGCTGTTACACATACGTAGTATGATAATTTTGTTTTACAGAATTATTTTTGGTTAGTGGGTAATCTGCCATTAAAATAATCTTAAATAAGTTTTACTAAAATAGTCCAAAACATAAAGAGCTAATTTGTGCTTTACTTCTATTCTTTTTTGTTCTTGTGATTCTGGGTATCAAACCCAGGACCATGTACATGCCAGATGAGTGCTGTACAACTGAGCTACATTCCAGCCCTAACCTGAGAATTTTTATTGGAGTGGGATTATGAGTGATTTCTCTTTATAATGTGAAATTTTTGAAAATTGAAATAAATTCTGTTTTGTAAGTGGGCTGAAATGGGTGGGATATTTTATCATAGCCCATTTATCATATTAAGAACTCTAGGGCTGGGATTGTAGCTCAGTGGCAGAGCGCTTACCTAGCATGTGTGAGGCACTGGGTTCAATTCTCAGCACCACATATCAATAAATAAAATAAGGTCCATTGACCACTAAAAAAAATTTTATATAGGTATATGTATATATATATAAGAACTCTTATCTATTTCTTTAATTCAACAATATCTGTTTTATTAAGTTTGAAATTTTATGCTTTCATCACAATTAAGTAAAGATCTTGGAAGTTGCACAGCTTTTTAAAACTCACTTTTAGGTATTTCCTCCAAGTTCCACCAAAAAAAAAAAAAAAAAAAAAAAAAGACAGCTATTAACTTCTGCCTATGATATCACTTTGTTGCATAGTAAATCTTTGCTTTGGCCTTGTTGACAGTTTGTACAATTTATATGTTACTATAATTTCATCCTAGTGTTAAAATAATCAATGATGGTGATTTTAGAAAAGCTGTTTAAAAAAACTATACATTTTACTGTGTTATTTTACAGATAGCTTTCGAAGACGGGACACTGGTCAGCAAGGCATGGTGAATTTCTCATATGATGATGTAAGTCTAAGTAAATTAAGAGCTATGTAGATGGATACAGTGCACAAAAAATGGGCATCCCTTTTGAATTTAGATGTTAAGAACATCTTAAATATGCCAGAGAAATCAGAGATTAAGGGATCAGAAGGAGTTACCATCTAAAACATATTTTGTTTATTTTTTATGTGGTGCTGAGGATTGAACCCAGTACCTCATGTGTGCAAAGCAAGTGCTCTACCACTGAGCTACAACCTCAGCCCTAAAATATATTAATTTCATTTACTATTAGTATTTTCTATAGGTTGGACCTCTGATTTGTATTTAAAGATGTGGGTTCAAGTCTAGTCTGTTGCATTGATTAGCTTCATCGTGTCACTTATATGGTTTCTTAATTGCTTTGAAACTTTTTGAATAAAGAGAAGGATGTCATTATAGTAGTACCTCTTTCACTGGGCTGTTTTAAGATTTCAGTCAGAAATATCCTCAAAACACATGCTGCAGGTATTGTGTCTGATTTTCCCTTCTACAAACAAACCATCTCAGTGACTGAGAAGTAGCTTTAATAGCTCAAACCTGCACTTTGCACAACTATGTTCTTAATTGAGAACAAAGAGCAGGTGCCAGCTTAAATAACAATTTAAAGCAAGTTTTTACTGAATAGCCACACTAAACAAGAGAGGATGGGGCCAGTGTGAAATAACCAACTGCCCTCTCTGATACCATTCACTGGATGTGTGTAACAAAAGTAAGGAGATGCTTAGTTATTTCATGTTTTTGCTTGGCCATTGATTAAAAAACAAAGTCACTTTGAGAATTGAAATCACTGTAATCACTGAATATTCTAAAATATTTCTAACAGCTACTGTGGTTGTCAGTGCACTTTGGAAAGGCATAGTATATGTGAAAGTATAAAATGCTTCTTTCTTCTATTTAAGGGTGTGTTCTCTTTAGTGTGCCTTAGCTTAGCTTCTCAGTTGACAGTCCTGTCACTGCATTAGAGAGCAAGGGCACTGGGGAATGGTTTTATTTGCATCTAGGTTTATTTTAATAAGCAGATTTTAAAGGAATACATTGTTTAAAAATGCTCCATTAAAGTAAAGGGGGTCAAACTGTGCAATTTGGAACATGATATGACAGTATAAATTCCAGTTATTTGTATTTGTGGGCAGGTACCTTTGAGCGTGACCTTTTGTAGAATCTTCAATATTATCCAGGATTTAAATAATCCTTTATCAATTGAAGTAATGTCTTATACCAGTAAGAAGTAAGAACCCCACTGGGTATTTCTTTTTCTTTTTCCTTTATACTAGAAATTGAACCCAAGGATGCTTTGTCACTGAGCTACATCCTCAGTCTTTCATTTTTTTGAGAATGGGCCTAAGTTGCTGAGACTGGCTTTGAGACTGCCTCAGCCTCCTGAGTCTCTGGGACTACAGGTGTTTACCACCATACCTGGCTCCCATTTTTTTTTTCTTGGTACCAGTGATTGAACTTGGGGCATTCAACCACTGAGCCACATCCCCACCCCTATTTTGTATTTTATTTAGAGACAGGGTCTCACTGAGTTGCTTAGTGCCCCACTGTTCCTGAGGCTGGCTTTGCACTCATGATCCTCCTGTCTCAGCCTCCCAAATCACTGGGATTACAGGCATGCGCCACCACACCCAGCTTTCCATTGGGTTTTATAGTAGAGCATTTCCCTAAAAAAATGAACCTTTCCATTCATGATGTACTCATATATTAGAGGTTGTGTGTATGTGTGTGTGTGTTAATCCTTAATTCCAAGTTGGAGAACTAAAATGTAAACTGTTGAAAAAAATCAGCTCTAGTGAACTAAGTGTTTTGTGGTCTGTAGCATAACTGGCTTTTCTCTCTTTTAGTTCATTCAGTGTGTCATGACCGTTTGAGAGGAAGCTGCTGGAAGTCAATCAACATTCCACCTGGAGTTCACATTTGCTTACTCTTTGCCTTCAGTACCGTGTGTAGCTTACATGGCTACTTTCCCCGACAGCTCTTGTAAAGGTCTATTACGTTACACACAACTGAAGTTTTGGTTTTAGTTTTGATAATAAATTCTTTGGAACTTAGTAAGATCAAGTGTATCATACCACCTAGAACTTCCTTGAGCCAATATCAGTCATATCTTATTTTCCTACTAAGCCTCTTTTATTATAAATTTGAGTATGCAAAATGTTTAAGGCACATTATTTACTTTTCATTATGAGATATGAAACACTTAATCAGGCTACAATTGTTATCTTTCCTCTCCTGAAGAATGTGTTGAAAGTTTTGTGTGGAACATTCTTCGGTAAATGATATACACCCACTTGAATGCAAAAAACAAACAGTAATCCATGTTAGAGTTTACCTTCCTAGAAAGTTAGCAGCACAGGATTTAGACTTACACATATTTTCATGGCCTTGTGAATGGACAGGGAACATTGAGTGATTATTTTCTGCCTTTTTAAAATATATGGATAATTTGAGTGGCAAATACCAAGTCCCTCTTTGTCATCATCCATTCAAACCTTTGTTAACTATACTTAAGAATCTTATATGCTATAAGCTTAACCATGTAAAAAGAAAGTTCATAGAAAAAGACTAAGGGAATATATGAAAATACTAACTATAGTTATTTTTGGCTAATGGGATGCTTCATGACTAATTTTCTTTATACATTTCAGTGTTTTCCAAATTTTGTATAAGATATATGCTTCCATTTTAAAGTCAAAGATGTGTTGATTTTAAAAATATTGATGCATCCAATTTAGTTATGTCATATGTTTATGCTTTTAAAAACACACAGCAAAAAGACTTAAATGAGTGTCCTAAAGTGTTAATCTGGCGTCAGGATCATGGGTTTGTTTTGTTCCTTCCTCCTACTTTCCCAAATAGTCTCTAATAAACAGGTATTGAATATATAGATCAATATCAATTTAAACAATAATATTTTTAAACCATGCGCTTTCAGTAAGATCTGGATTCTAATGCTGGCTGCACCTTTTACTGTGTGATTTGATCATTTTAGATAACCCCTAGTGTCTTAGTTTCCCATCTTTGAAAAGGAGATAGCACTTACATCTTGGTAGTTCTGAACAGAAAAGGTGTGTTGGTATAACAAGCAGAAACAGCATTTCTGATTCTTAAATTTAAAACTGTCCTGATTTGCCTTTGTTTTTTGGGGGGGAGGGGGTTTGTTTTTTGTTTTTGTTTTTTGTTTTTGCAAGAAAGCTTAACAGATTAAAAAAAAAATAGTGCTATTATAGTTCCTTCTTGCTGGCAGTGTATCTGTCTTACTTGAGGGCACAATGTGAGCATTACCATTCAAATGAATTAGTTATCAACTAATGAAAATAAAAGTTTTCTTAAGTCTCTTTAGCCTCATTTCACTAATGTGTTTTCTAAATGCTAAGAAATATATTTCATAAATACTTTTCAACCCTAATTTATATATATAATATATATATTATATGTATGATATATACATATATATATTATATATGGGGGAGAAGCTTAGATAATATTTATTTATTTTAAAACACCCACATACACAGCAAACCCATTGTCCCCCACTAGTACATATGCATAGTTCATATTAGTATGTAACTAAATTATATCCTTGTAAAGGGAGAGTAAATAACCATAAACTGAAAACAAAGATTATTTTGGTTTAGTATCTACAGCCCCAATTTGAAAAAATCTTTTTTTTTTTTAAATTTTAATATTTATTTATTTTTTTCTTAGTTCTCGGCGGACACAACATCTTTGTTGGTATGTGGTGCTGAGGATCGAACCCCGGCCGCACGCATGCTAGGCGAGCATGCTACCGCTTGAGCCACATCCCCAGCCCCTTGAAAAATCTTTTTTAATAGTTTTGCCAAGGTTCTAATCAGATATGATCCTCAAGTCTCAATAAAGACTTGAGTAAATGATTCTCAGTTTATTCACAAGATATTTAAATAGGCAAAAGATACCTAAAGCAATTACAGAAATTAGAAGGTAATGACTTAGACTCTCAAAAATTGAGCTAATATTTTCACACTTCTCTTTACATAAACATAGCACTGAAATAAGCAGTTGTTGCCACTTGACTTTAAGTATTGTCTGCTTTCTATGCTGTAATCTGTTGGCAATATTTTTCAAACTAAAAATAAAATATTAATATGAATACTATTAATGCTGACATTCTAATTTTTTTTTAGCATTTTAGCCATGCTAATCTAGTCAAACACCTGGTGGGAGGTTAAAAATAAAGCTTTTAAATCAAAACTAAATATCAATTTAATCATCACCTATAGACTTATATGTTGGGACCCTTTATTTTGCTTCCTTTTGAATGTCCTACTCTTTGAGACCCAAGTATATAAGCTCAGAATTTCAATATTAAGTTCCTTAGGAGTAGTAAAGAAAAAATCTAGTTAAATTCTTGGAATTAGTTCTAGTCAAAGGTTTTTAGGAAAAAACAATACACCGTTAATTGTCTAAGGCAAAAATCCTCAAATTCTGCTCTCTTTAACAACTGTTCTCTAAAATGATAAATGCAGAGCAGGCTGGAAACCCAGAAACCAAGAACTTGGAGCTAAATTGGTCTAATCCTCCCACCTAAAGGACTGAGGACCTGCACAACATGTGGAATGTGGGAAAATGATGATGCACCTTGGGGAAGAGCTTCGTGGAGGCCTAAGCATTTGAGGCAATTTATAATGTGAAGTAGTTATGCCTCAATTACATGTTAGGGTGTGGTGGTCCTGCTGTATCTTACATAGTAAGTCTAGGTTTCGTCCCAGATATATTATGTGTGGCCACAAAGCTTCTCTTGAGCCTGGGCTGCCCAAAAATGGGCCAAAGGGTATCCAGAGGACAAAAAGGCAGGGACGGTCCTTAAAGAGTTCTAGTCCCTATTGTTCAGCTAAACCTCACCAGGATCTTGAGAACATAGTTTAAGGGAAGATAAATTTTGGGGTGATCAGTTGCATTTAGGTAAAAGCATCCTTGCTAACCCAAGGTCACAGCCCTTATTTGAACCACCTTGTTGCTTTTATGAATCCCAAGATGTGCTACATTTATCATGGTTCTGAATTTGCTTTTGGATAAGTGCTAAATAATTATAAACCATGCTTCTATATCAATTAATTCAATTTTAATTATTGATACTTCAAAAAAGTCTTACCTCTATTTTTGCTCGTAGAGTTTGTTTCCAAAAGCATGGCATGGCGCTTCCTCTTCAGTCTGTGTCTGCTGTTAAAATTTTTCCTTCTCCTTGATGGATTTGAGGTAGCCATTCCCTTTCAGTCAGTCTTCATTACAAAAGAATCTTGTGCTCCCTTGTTTCTATTTTATGTTGGGTTCTGTGCTTCATTTCTTTGTATACTTCCAGTGTAGCCTCGACCACTTCTTTAAAACTGTTTCTCAGTCTGTTTGATCTTCTATTAAAGCATACAGTTGGGAAGGGTAAAGCTGTGAACTCAAACTTGAATTCTTGGAATTATTGGGAAAAATAAGTTCCTCAGATCACTCCCACTCAGGGTTGTATTTTATTTTGGAAATGTGTGCTTCAGTCTTATGGTTCAAAAGATTCATGATTTACAAAGTCCTCATAACACATTTCACACAATTTTCATAGAAATGTGGCTTCCAGAGGCCTGGTACTTCCTGGGGACCAGCATAGATTTGCACCACAGTAGTCATTAAGTTAAAACTCACGCTCCTACTGAGCCAAGGTTGGAGTTGAGACTCTAGCATGATATTCCAGGTGGTACCATCAGCCCCTGAGGGGGCATGTGAGCTAAAACTTCTGCCGTCTCTGGACTAGACTTTGTTTGCCTCACCTGAGTGCATGATTGCTTCAGTGCTCATATAAATGAATTATTATATGCTTCAAACATAAGTAATGGAGTTCTATGTGATCACCATAATTTTTAAAATCTCATAATAAATATACAAGCCCTTCATCAACAACTCCCTTCCATTTTTCTCACACTATAATACAGACTTGACTACTTTTTTCTATGCAGACTAGGAGCTGAAGGCAAGGAAATTGCAAAGCCAGTGTAGTGACTGGTAACTAAAATGGCTGTGTGAGAAGAGACGAAAAGTCTAGAGTGGAACCATTTGTAGGCAATGAACTCGTGAACCTAAACTGAACCCAACCAAGACTCTGCTTTAGAATGCAGCACAGGTGAGCACCACTGCCTGGGCTGTAGGATAAGGTACAAGACATGAATCCTCATTAGGGGAAGTAGAGGAAAATGCTCAGCAGTTGGGGAAGTAGAGGAAAATGCTTAGCAAATCTGAGCACCCAGGCTTTACTAAAGGATTGTTCTATTTCTTATCAAGTTAATGATCTCTTCTAGGACTGTGTAGAACGGGGGGGGGGGGGGGGGGACACCCTGTAACAATATCCTGATTAACCTGAAAGAGCATCTGGCTGGGAGAAAAGAGATTAAAGGGAGTCATGCATCAAAATAACATAAATCTTTTATTGAAAGTCACTTTATTGATGTTACAATGAGAGTAACATAGAAAACTGGTATCTTATTAGCTTCAGAAGTGAATACTAATAAAATTGTGTCAGAAATTTGAACCTCAAGTTACAGTGACCTTTAAAAACAGCAAGATTTTGTTTACCTACAATGCAAGAACAATTTTATAACTTGAATGGCCATAAAACAAATCACACTTGCCCAAGAAAGCAGTCACCATATACATTTCAGTTGGTGTTTGCCAAAACCCAATTATTTTTAAAATAGCGTAAGAACCTGAAGTGTAGAGTAGCAGAGAGAATGTTAAAATGATGCAAATCTAAATATATACACACGAATACCTGGTTACCAAAAGTGAAACCGTGCTGCTAGTAACACTTCCTCGAAGGGTGACTTCCATCATGTGCAAATGGAATCACCCCTCAAGGATGGCAGATGTGGAAAACACTAGCACAGACCTAAACAGGCTAACATAAACTGCTTTGATTAAATAGAACACCCAGTTTCTGAAAGATGTCGGTTGGGGATTCTAGTTTAGAGGGACAAGTCTTCTTACAAGTTAAAAAGGAGCACATGCTTAGTTATTCTGAAAGATCCTTTTGTTAAGCTTTTGCAGTTAGTGTTAAGAAAAAAAGTTCCCCATACAAAACAAAGGTGTTGGGTCATTTTTACCCATTAAAAAGACTGGTTGTAGAATCACAGTTTGATTTTGTGCTGGATTAGAAAAAAAAGTGGGGTTTCTAATCAGGCAGTGATACACATGTATAATTTAGCAGGAATTCTTGTCTTATTACTAAGTATTAATTCCTATCAGCACTCTCTGTATTGTGTTATCTGATATAACTTAGCACCGCTATATTTGTAGATTTGGGGAAATTAGTGTTATTTTAGAGCTTAACCATCAAAACAAATCACAGACTGAAACTTCATAAAATAAAAGGCTAAGCCCTCAGGTGAATGCGGATTAGTGTGTGCAGGCACACACACACAAATAAAGGGGAAACTAATTTTCTTTGAAATTTTATGATTGATGGTTTGTATGCACATTATCTTAACAAGACTGGGTACTCTCATTGTATGCCTTTTTATAAAATGAAACCAAACAAAACACACAGAGCCAGGCATGATGGCGTACACCTGTAATGCCAGTGACTCACGGGGCTGAGGCAGGAGGATCACAAGTTCAAAGTCAGTCTCAATTTAGCAAGGCCCTAAGCAACTTAGTAAGACCCTGTCTTGAAATGAAAAGTGAAAAGGGCTGGAGATGTTTCTCAGTGGTTAAGCACACCTAGGTTCAATTCCCAGTACCAAAAAAAAAAAAAAAAAAAAAAAAGAACAAAACACACATTTTGCTAAGTTTTGATTCTAGGGAAACTTGGAACATAAAATGATGATGCCTCTCACCAAAATCCTGCTGCCCTTGAAGCACCTCTCTGTCATGTGGCAGGTTCTACAAACAATGCAACAGGGACACCCCACTGGACCATGAAGCACTTACAGAGCCACCACTGGTGAAAGCTGTAAAGCACACAAATCTGCCTTAGGCTCCCACTATCTCTTTCCCTACCACATGCCCAGAGACCATTTAGGGCTTTTGTGCCTGCTTGGCTTTCAGGTTCTTCTAAGCCAGGACTAAACAAATGCCCCATGATATCACAAATCTTACTATTACTTATCTCCTCCCCATTCTGAAATTCACACCCTAGGGCCTGTCTCTCAGTGACTTTCCAAGTTGCAAAATCCATGCTAATGTGTCAAAGGGAGGCTAACAATGCCTCCCACCCCACTCTGCACCCCTGGTGTCCTTCCAGTCTCCACCTGGAAGTACTAGCCTCCTTGACAGGGAAAGCTAACTAGGAGGAAAGTGCTGCACAGCTACTCAAGGGGAAGCTACTTCAGAAACAGCAAGGTTCTGAAGCATCCCTCAGTCCCCTAGTGAGGATGCTTACTGTGTGTCAGGTCATGGATATAAGGGGCAGAAATACTAACTAGGCAGGTTTGTGTTTTGAATATTTATTTTGTTGTACTGCTTACAAAACAAAGATGTTCCATGTTGATTCTGACAAAGCCATGAATAAAATGTGAATAGAAATAGTATCTTCCATTTTCTAAAGCCTTAACCATCTTTGCTCTGCACCTGCAGGTGTGGTAGATCCGCTCCTCTTGGTAGTCAAAACACCTGCCTGACAGCATATGCTGTGAGCACATGCCAGCAGTTCCCAGCAGGTGCACTTTAAAAGCTCCCATTCACACAACTTGGAGGGGCTCCTGCACCAGGCAATTGCCACAATCGAAGACCAGGTGCCTCACAATGTAATAACCAGAGAAAGACATTTATGAAAGCTTAGTTCTCCAGTGCAAGGAGAAAAGATTTTGCTGCATCCAAAATCAGATTAATCTTATCCATTCAGAAAGTATCTCAGAAGAGGAAAATAAACATTTGAGTTTGAAATTAAACCCTATTCCACGGATATGTTGCTTTTTAAATCTTTTAAGCTGGTAGAGAGAGAATGAGAAATTTATCTTGACTCCATACATTGAAGGAGGGAAATGTATTTAGGTGACAATTTTAAAGGAAAACATAAAGTTAAGGAAAAATAGATAATTATAATGCAAATGGGAGAGTGTTTCATGGAAAATTCATGCCAACTTACCAACTGGAAGAAGATATTTACAATACGCCCCATATTGTGGCATCCAGTGGCAGCAGTGAGCAGCTTCCAAATCGGGCTGTGAGGGCAACTGTCTTGCCTCTCTTCAGTTCCACAGTTTGTTCTCCACTCCCCCCATACACAAGCCACTCAATAACTAGCCTTCCTTTCCTTTAAGATAAGTAAAATAGTCTTTTCTTTAGATTAGGATCTATTATCATGTTGAATAACAAAGAAATAAAGTTTGTGCATACGTGCGTGCATGCATGTGTTTGTGTTTGTGTGTGTGTGTGTTTAAGGTAAAAACGGAACACTAACAACAGGAAATAAATGGATGACATAAATAAATGAACAAACATGATTTTGAAACACTGAAAGAAGTGAACAGAAATACTATTATTTCCTCTGGCTCAAAGGTATCTAAACAAAAAAATAAAAATAAATAAAATCTGAAAAAAGGTAACAGGTAAAGTGTCTACAAAAGATCTAGGGCAGGATAAAATGATGCAAATATGCAAGAGCTTCAACAGAAAAGACTGAGAACTGTAAGCTTGTTATAGAATTCAAACACAGTCTCTCCTTAGAAGCCCACAGAATATCTAATTTTATCTTCACACTAGCTTCTTTTAGAAACCATATCAATCTTACATTCAGAAATTCTATGCTGAACTGACCTTATGCACAAAAACAATTCTCAAAGCCTTTGAAAGCAAAAGGGAAAAAGAGGAACTGCAGTATCACTTAATAAACACCATATCAAACTGAAAAATAGGCTTGGAATTTTAACCCTATCTTTCATTTATTAGTCAATTGGAAGGGATTATGTGGGAGGCCTCAAACTTGCAATACTCCTGCCTCATCCTCCTGAATAGCTGGGATTACAGGCATGTGGCACTGCACCTGGCTGGTCAATTAGTTTTTATAACAATTGTTAGGGTAGGTTATTCCTAATTGAGGTGCTGAGCTTCTTTAAAAATACAACTTCACTGGGTGTGATGGTGCATGCCTGTAATCCCAGAGGCTTAGGAGGCTGAAGCAAGAGGATCCAAGTTTGAGGCCAGTCTCAGTAACCCACCAAGGCCCTAAGCAACTTAGTGAGACCTGTCTCAAAATTAAAAATAAAAAAGGCTGGGGAATGTATCTCAGTGGTAAAAGTGCCCCTGGGTTCAATTCCCAGCACACGCACACACACAAAATCACTAATGTAAGTCTGGGAGCCCTCATTGTGATGATCTGTTGGAGACATACTGACTTTTTCCTTCTCACAGACTGCATGTGACTGAGGGTCATTTTCTAGCTTGGTGACTCCAGAGGAGGATTTTGCTTCCTATTTTAGGAAATTGGATGAGCCAGATATGGTGGCAAGTAACCCAGTAGACTGCAGCAAGAGTATAGCGAGTTTGAAGCTGGCCTAGACAATTCAGTGAGACTCTGTCTCAAATTTAAAAACATAAAGGGCTGAGGGTGTAGCTCAGTGGTGGAGCATCCCTGCGTTCAATCCCCAGTACTAGGAAAGAAGGCAGAGTCGGGAGGGGAGTAAGTGCTGGATGCGGAGAACAGTTAGTCTAGCTAATCCACTCTTTAAGGGGTCCCTGTCATCCCACAACTCCCATGTTGACTCTTAGTGGACACATCTAAAAGTCCTTTTATATCAGAACTGTGATGAATATGGATAAATGGAACATCTCAAACAGCAGGGTTATCAATCTGAAGTCCTAACTATGCACAGAACTTCAGAAAGTTGGGGGAAAGGCATACAATGGAATGTAAGGGTCAAATAAATGCTCTTTTCAGCTTAGTAACAATTCCATGTTGAACTGGGGAATACAAATATTAGTTGCATGATATGAACTGCAATGTGTCCTCAAAGTTTCTCTCCAAAGTAAATATTTAAAAAGATATAATATCTGTGCTTTTATTTGGTGCCATGGATCCATTCTGTCTACCTCAGTGAATGAAAAGTCATAAATATTTAGACGTAATGCTCTAGAACATCAATCATGAGTGTACATGTAGATACTTCTTGAAACTATCCATTGAGGCTAAAATTTGTCAAAGAATTCCACAAACGGTTCTAGAATGTTTAAACACGGGAGATAGAATAGATATTCAGCACAGAACATTGAAGCTCTATTATATTTCTAAAATCATAATCTCTGCAAACAAAACAATCACTTTTCACTCAGTTTCAAGAGAAGGTTATTACCAATGAGTATGATTACAAACTATATACCTCTAGAACAACCATATCTCCCAAAAGGCACATGATAATTATTTTCTTTTGGAAATAATAATTTTCAGTAAAAATAATTGAGAAGGTGAAAAAGATCAATAACCAATGGAGTAGCTAGCCATTTGTGGATTCTTTCAAATAGGGCTTATGGAACTATAACTAGGAAGGATATTTACATGAGGTACCTTACATTCAAATCTATAAACTCTTTTGTAGTCAAAATAAACCTTATTAGCCTTTTATACACTCAATACCAGAAAACATTCAGTGCACATTTAAAATGATCTTGGTCAAGTCACCTTATTTGCTACATCTTTTAATCTGTCTGCCCTTCTGTCCTTGGCTAGAGCTCTGTGGCAACACTGCTCACCACTCACACCAGCCTTGGTCTGACGGATTGTTTTATTGAGGTATCAACAATCACATCATTTCCTGTTGTGAAAAACTGCTATTTTCCACAAAGTTGAGATGATTAAATATATAATTCTGAATGATGAAACCACTTTTCAAACATTTTCAAAGACTTGCAGAAGAGAGGGCTTCTACAGAAGACATGAACACTGAGGATGAAACACAGTCTTCTAACTGGAAGTTTGGGCAATTAGGGTGATTACATAGGGAGATGAAGTGGATTTTGTCCATGGACATTACCAGAAGAAATCAAAGTTAGAAGGCATTCCTGATATCTTATCAGCTGATTCCCTTCCTCTCAAGCAAATGTAGAAAAAAATAAAAATTAAAAAGAGGAAATCAGAAGTATACTTCACAAAAGATCACAATTGATCCCATCAATTTCTGACCTCACTAGAGTGCCTTTTTTTTAATTTTTTTTTTATTTTTTGGACTGACAGACTGGCCTTATAATAGCTATCAAACTTTTGGTTTAAAAATAGGGCTTTGAACATAAAATTCTCATTTTTCTATGGATTAAAGATGACAGGGCTCAAGACATCAGATTCTTTCTGCTGCTGTTTGTATAATTTTCCAGTTGCTGCATCTTTGTGGCTTTAGATTTCATTTAACCCTTTATGCCCTGTTACGGCTTCCCAGCTCAGACAGCAGAACCATCCATCATCTTGCTCCAGGGTCAACACAGAATGACCTGTTGGGACTCACATCCCAGTGTTAACACATACCCTTAATAAACAGTGTAGAAGTTGTTTTTGTTACAACAAGTCATTCTTTCACAGATAAGGGTGGCTGAAAAGTTTTGTCAAGGAAAAAAAAACTTCAGGCTACACAAAAGGGTTAGAGTATTGGCAAGATGGAAGCTACCAGTTCACCAGCAGCTTGTGGTCTGGATTGTCTTTGGTTCACCTGCTTAACCTCAGCAGAACACACTGCTGGGGGCTCACGGCCTCCAGGGTGAGACTAGTTGATATGCTCTGGAAGTGGAAGAGAATAGCTGCTGTGGCAGGCACCATGTACCCCCAGAAGAGAAGTGCATGGGCTAGCGGATGGGGGCCCAGAGAGCAATCACCAGCATAGTCTCAAGGCAGCAAGGCAGCCACACTACTGGACTCCTGCTTTAGCAAGCTATGGAGGCCAGAAGTTTTGCTGAGCATTTTGTTTCTTGATGACTCAATAAAACTGCCTCCAGACTACACACAGTTTAAAGGGATATCACATGTTTTTGACAAATACCAATTATGGAGAGACACATTTACAGCATTGACCACTATATTTACATCATCTGCTTATACTCTTTGAAGACCATTGGATGGTGGACGATGATGTGATTGTGACTGACTCTTTTTAGGCATTTGGCAAAATACACTTGTGTGTAACAGCTGCTTTTTTAATTTTAAAAATGTTTACATATGTACAATTGTCCTTGAATGCTTATATAAATATGAAAAGTAAAAAACAAAAATAAAAATACATGTTTAAAGTTAGCATATGGGATATTGACCTCTCAAAGCTGTAAAGTCCTGCAGAAAAAATCCTATATGCCGTAGCCCTGCATGCTAGTTTCTATTATGGGATGTTGTTTCCTTAAATATGGAAAACAATAAACAGAAGCTTCATGCATATAGCATTACTGTATACAATGAGGATGTGCTTCAGAATGTGAAGTTCTGAAACCACTATTGTCCCTTAGGAAACTTGCTACATTTGGGGTCATGTGAGTTAATTTTATTGATATTTCTACATATATCTGTCATGCGGATTATCCATTAACATACCAGTACCCTTATTGTTCCGTGTTATAATGTGACATGTCAGTAGTTCTTTTCATGGTTCAGTTAAATCCTAAGCCAATGACAAAAAGAAAATGGTATCCAGATGTGAAACAGCTTCCTCTCCTCTGTGGCATCTCAGAGGATTTTGGTGTCCTCTGAAGAGCAGATAGATTTGCAGTGATTCCGTGAGGCTGGGCTTCTATAAAAGTTGAAGTAAACAGTTTTGATGTCTCACATGTAAACAGTTGATCTCAAATGGATGTTTCCCATAGCTGCACAACAGAGAAAAGCAAAGTTGTACGTTGTAAAGGCAGGAGAAGCAGACATACTCTGAGTTAGGAAAATGAATAAGTTGGTGATTCCATCCATAGTTACATGACTGTGAAAACACACTCTTACAATGTCTAGTGCACAGATAAAATAAACACTTCAGCTTTTAGCTCTTTCCTCTAAGCCTGTGTCTCAACCTTTTTAATGACTATCACTTTTCAATTTAAAAAAAAAAAAACTTTACATCTTCATTTAATTTTACTCAAATTTTTTAATAAATATTTTGTCTCAAATGAAACAAAAGACTGTAAAGATATTATTTTTAAGCTACACAGGCTCATGATTCTCATCCAGCCACCTAGAGCAGTGTTCTCACTCACAGCCATATTTTACATTGATCTAGGAAATATTTAAAACTTCCACTGCCCAGGCAGCACACCAGATCACTGAATTATAACCTCTCTGGGTAGGACTTAGGCTGAGAATGTTTTTAAAGCTCTTCAGATGATTCCAATGTGCAGTCAATGCTAAGAACTGCTGACTTCTGGGAAGTGTGATTCCCTCAACACCACCACCACCCACTTACGAATCACTGTCCTGGGCCACAGCCATAGGACCAGACCACATACTCTGCAATTTCGTCACTATCCTCTCAGGAGCTGACCCTTCAGTGAAGAAGGATGAGTGCAAGGCAGGAAGTCCCTTCCTTCATTCCCTCACCTTTTCCCTTTCTGTGCTTCTGTCACCAGCTCTATACACTGAGCCTGATCAGATCTAATTTCTACCATCTTCAGCAGTTGCCTTAATGGACCACAAACAACTTTAGCACTGTCAGATGTGAATGTAAATCAATTCACCAGAGAAGGAAGGTCAATGTAAAAAAAAAATCTAGCTGATGAAACATATTTTCAGGCAATATGATGTTTAAAACTTACTATAAACATGAACAAAGAAAGCCTATTAGGAGAGTGACTTAAATGACACTCATTTCCATCCAAATTCCATTTTTACTGGATACATGGGGCATATTATGGTATACACAATAGGTTTCTGGGAAAGAAATGGAAAGGAAGCGACTATGAAGATGTTTCTATAGGTTACCTTAGGATGTTCTTTCAAATCTTCATGGAAATCTTGTTCTGAACACTCATGTTGGCTTACACCTCAAGACTGTGATAAAGCCTTCTGTGCTATCTACCTCAGGTTGGCTTTGTATGCCCTTATCATTAAAAAGACACCCATCCTCTTGTTCTTGGAAACCAAAAGGATTTCTCTCAATTATGAGTATCTTCGGGAGTAGATGACATCTAATGGTGGAGAGTTTAATGGGGCTGGCAGGGGTGTCTGAGGCAAAGAGTATCTGGTCAATACCCTGATGATGGTCTGTAGTTGTAAAGAGACAACACTTTGGATTCAGAGAGCTGAAGTATCTTTGCATATGGTTATGAATATTACATAAGACAGGAGAGGAACAAATGAATGACACTGAGACAACCTAAAAGTCATGATTATCCCTGTGAGGAAAAAAGGAGAAAAGACTGGCCAAGACATCATTTTTATAATAGGCACAACTTTGCCCAGGCCTGTGTGGCTGTGCCAGAGGGGCTGCTGATAGGAAGATCTGCTTATCTGAGTCTCCACAGCCCACAAAGACAGCCCAGCAACAGGGGCCACTTATTCTGCAGGACTCGTAAAGGTGTGGCTAATCCATAGTGAGAAAAAGAAATCAGATCTTTCAAGCAACTCTCCCAGCAGCTAGTCTTTTTTTTTTTTTTTTTGGTAGTTATAGATGGATATCATGCCTTTATTTACTTTTTTATGTGGTGCTAAGGATGGAATCCAGTGCCTCACACACGCTAGGCGAGCGCTCTGCCACTGAGCTACAGCCCCAATCCCCCAGCAGCTAGTCTTTACAGTCACCCTGCTCAGCCCAGGGAAGGGACATGGGCCAGCCATTTTTTCAGAGGAATTGTCATCTCTAGTAACCCACACTCCAGCATAACAACAGCTTAACAATGTCCCCAAGTTGATGCAGTAAAACAGAGAAGTAGATGATTTAATAGGAAAAAAAAATGGGGTGCTGTACTTAGACAAAACTCCTAGGACGGGAAGAATGACAGCAGCCTTAGATTTCAATATCATGTATCAGAAATGACTGTCTATCAACAAGTCTTTTTTAAGGCTAGAAAGCCAAGTGCTGGCAATCTGAGTTGTTTTGCTTACCACTTTCCATATTAACATAGGTATTTTTTTTTTTATGATTAACACGATAGTTGTTTTCAAAGATTTTTTTATTATTATAAAATATAATGCATATAATGATTTGTGTTTTCTTATTGGATGTGGATTGACTGAGTTCAAATTTGATCCATAATTATCTTGAACCCCATAATTTAGGTTGAAGAGCAAAGAGTCTCTTAAATATCTTTGAAGACCAAAAAAAATCTAGCAACCTAGTATTCACTAGCAGATACATCTGCGAAGGCTTTTAAAGCTTCATTTCTTTTTTTTTTTCTAATGTTATCTCTGAGAAAGTCAACTTTATAGTATTAACTAACCACAACAGAGTCTGAAAATCTAATAAGATAATTATTCTTTGGTTATATCTTTTAGTTAAACCTCTAAAGGTTGGTTTGCCTCTCTAAACTGCACTGTATTTCAAATTTCACATAATGAGTAAGGTTCCAGGAATATCATAAGAGAGTGGTATATGATTAAAATGCAAAAAGAGATTTGATAGCTAAATAAAACTTCTTGTGAATCATTGTGAACAGGAAAATATTTTCATATTTTTTAAAAAAAAATTTGATCTCTGGGGGGCTGGGAGCAAGCTAAGTAATATAGTACTTGTCAAACATGAATAAGTCCCTGGGTTTGATCCCCAGTACCTAAATAAACAAACAAATAAATAAATTTGGCCATACACTGCTGTATTCTTTCAATAGTACCAATTTTTCTGAACTTTTCTTTCTTGCTTGCTTTCTTTTTGGTACTAGGGATTGAACCCAGGAAAATTGTTTCCACTGAGCCATATCCCCAGTCCTTTTTATTTTGTATTTTGAGACAGGATGTAACTAAGTTGCTGAGGTTCTCACCAAGTTGCTGAGGCTGATCTCAAATTTTCAATCATCCTGCCTCAGCCTCCCTAGTCACTGGAATTACAGGCATGTGCTACCGAGTCTGGCTAATACTATAGATTTTCAAATCCCCTTTCCCAGTATCCAAATTCCACTCCCATCCCTAAGACAATAATCTGAATTTCTGTCATAAGTTCCTGTTTCTAACAATCTACTGAGGAGTTAGCCAGTGAAAGGGCTGAGCAAGCAAATTTGCATAGAAAAGTGGCTAATTTATTTGGTCTCTGGCATTTCCAGGAATATTAAAAAACTGATTTAGCAAAATATATCCTTTGGTTTTATCTATTCCAGGTTTTACTATATTAATTACAATGAATAATAAACAATTTAAGTATATATTAATGACTAATACGCACCAAATATCTCCAGCATATACCAATGCAGATTAAATTTATTTGCAAATACAAATCTGAACCCCCAAGCCCCAAGAATCTTCTAATTTTCATATTTAACTTTCTCATGAAGAAGGAAAATATACCTTTTACACTGTGAATTCACAGAGAAGTGCTAGGGACTGATTAGGTAAGTTTATGGAGAAACATTGCCACATACCCTGGCACTTTGTCGATTCACTTTCTTCTCCTCATCCGGAAGTGGAGGCATTGGATAAGGGTACTTTCTGCTGGATGCAATGGACCCAGTTGATGAAGAAGGAGACTTGGCAGGAGATAAAGTCCTGAGACATTGAGAACATATGAAATAAATAGCAGGCAATTGCTTAATATCATTTTCAAATGTTTGAAAAGTGAGTTCAGAACAAACCCTGACTTCTACTTCCATAAGCTCCTACTCCAAAGTTTAACTACTGGGAAGATGACACTGTCATCCCCAAAACTGGAATGCTGGAATTTTAGCTTTCTAATTCCATGATTGCAATGAACCACTTAAATGTTAGTACACAGAATCATACTTTGCAACTAGAAAGCCAACAATGAAGTTTCCTATAGAATAATTAAAAAGATAATATGGAGAAGGGATAAAATTATTCTAAGAGCTCATAATGGTAAATTAAGTATACAACATATTAATATTCTGCCTTATTTTTGCCACTTAATGTAAAATTGCTTCTAAGTATAATAATTCCAGTTAAGATCTTACAATACATTACCAATGATATATTAGTTGCTAAGTCACATACTCATTTACACAAAACTCATGCATTCAGAGGCCAGTGTGTTAGTTGTGAAGGAACAAAGGCAAATACAGGGATTTTAATAATAAATTAGTAAACATGCAAGCAGTAAGGAGTGCAGAGTTCCAGCCAAACAAAGTCTGATGAGAACATACAAAAATGGTCTGATTCATCCCTACAATCAGCATTGCTGGGGAAGAGTGGTGTGTTATGCTGAACTTGTTTGATTTGTGTATGTGCAGTGGTAATATTTGTGACTATGGTGGCACACTAGATGAGCCCATACCTGCTGCTAGCTTATCTTTAAGAGTGGGGTGGAAACGAGTAAAAGACTTTCTCATTAGAATATCGTAATGAACAACAGATGTGATAACTGCAATAGACACCCCCTTTGCAAATGTTACCACTACACATTCATGATTCCTTAATTCCCGGGTGCAAGGCGGTAATGACACATATCACTGAACTGGTTACACTGCCACATTATAACACAAGTACATATTTCAGTAGGATGCATCACATCTGCTGAGACTGACTCAGACCAGGCGTTTGTATCCTGGGATATCACTGGGTGGGGCAAGGTCTACTGCCTACACTGCATTTAGTTCCCATTCATATAAAGTCCCTGGCTCTGATTCTGCCATAGTTTTCAAACTTACTTCTATTTTATAAATGTTAAATTCAAGCTAAAGTTTGAAAATAATTTTCCTTACTAACTTTGAGATTCAAGTGAACATCCTTAATTGATTTTAAGAATCGATCAAGAGTGGTTCCATTTACTTTTAATCCATAACTACTAACACTTCTTCCGTTTTTGAAAAATGGCCAGGTCCACTCCTTAGCTCTAATTGTTAGGACAAAGCAACTGTTAGATTTCTCTTATGTTAATGCTCTCCATCCTGAGTGGATAGGTGTGACTAAGAATATTAGTATTTCAAATCCTCTAAAGTTCTATTAATGCAACACAAGACTATGTGTTTTTCTAATTTGGAAATTAATTTTTTTTAATAATTTAAGTAAAGCTTTTTACATAGGACTATGACCTCTAGGAAACAAATTCAGTATGTGCAAAATGAAGACAAACTTTTGCATTTAGACATTTATTAAATGCATCTTTCTAAAATGAAGGCTATCAACCTGGGTTCATCTTTTTAAACAATCATTACCTATAATAAACCCAAGTTCAGGAAAGCTAGTGAGGTATAAAAGCAAATAACCAAATCTTTCTTTTAGGGATCATGCAAAGTAAGTCCTCTTTTTAATTTGCTACCTTGTGTGTGTGCCTAGCATGAGCTGTTAGCTTCACAGCCATATCAGGCTTGATTTGGCCAGGGGTCCAAATGACAAGCCTTTTCATTTACAAGAGGCGCTAAAGCCCAGTTCTCCTCTCAAATATCTTTCTGTGGGCAAAGTCAATAAAGAGTAAAAATAAGACCAGGAGATATTCTCTAGAACCCCAAGAAAATTGCACTAAACTACTTCTCACATTAACAGTCTAGCTAATTGACACTTTCCTGAACCCTGAGAGGAAAAAAAGAAATACCAACCAGGACAGTTTTAGTGGGGGAGGGAGGAAACAGGTCCTGGAGGGGTGTTGGAGAAGACCAGGGTAGGAGTCAAAATAGGAGTAGAGAACAGGGGAGAGTAAATGTTTAGGGAAAATGAACATGATTTCTCACAAAGATCTAAGGAAGACATTCAGTTCCAGTCTGGCTATCACTTATAGCCAGTACCAAACCAGCTCATTCACTTACAAAGCATAGTCAGTCTCTGGAATAAATGTTAGCCATTATCATTACTACACTTTAAAAACCCTCGTAACTACACTGAGCACACATTGGAATTGCAAAATAAAGGTTGTGCTTATGTGCCAATGGAGTGTTGTCATCTGGAGCCACATCAGACTTTCTGGGGTTGTTTTTTATAGATAGGCCTATAAGGCAATCTCAGTTCAGTTCTACCCCTCAGGATGACCAAAACCAGGCCAGTCACATGGCAGGGACATAAGCCCACTAATACACTGTGATAATATGCAAATTTTGTAATAGCCAGATCAGAAGGATTTAATTGTCCTTGGATAGGATCTAAGCAGTCAGTATCCACCTTTTAAGTAAATGCAAAAGAATAAAGAGGGAGTAGATTTTGGAATTGGATAGAGCCAGTCTCAAAGTCTGGTTCTGACCCTTATCAGTTGAGTTGATAGGCTACCTTTAGTAACTCTTGTGCCTTGATTTCTATCCATAAAAAGGGAATAAGAATACACCTTATGAGATGAGAAATAAAGATATAGAGTAGGCACTTGATACGTGATAGTTACTGTGGTTCATTTATTTCCAGAAACACTACATTTCTCATAAGATTATGGAAATGGATTCAAAACCCACTGATGAAGTAAGCAATCAGCTGGTATCCCCAGATGCCTTCTAAGAGCTTGTAAAGCACCAGCACCAGCAGAACTGCTGCCAGCATCTGGGTTGGTGAGATAATACTTTTGCCCTGTTTTCCCTTGCTTCTTCTGATGCCCTGAATACATGGTGAGGACAATTTGACCAACTACTATCATCTGAGAACTGGGTAAGGAGCACAATGGAGGTACTCTGATCCCTCCAAATCTGTATGCATTCATTTGCTTTAGTCTTCATAGTGAGCGAATGCTATGTTTCAAATGCTAAGCTACAGTTGGGACCAGTTTGATGCAGTCGCCAAGTCCTCACTGCCTATTGATAAGAATGCCACAAACCCAACACCTCTGGCTGATTAAGAAAGTGAACTTTGCCCACGTTGCTGGTTTTGGTAGGAGAGATAATCCTGAATGACCTGGGGGCAGACAAAGCAGATATGAGCTGAAGCATAGGGTTGGCAAAGCATAAGCCAAGATGTGGATGCACTTTAGGCCTCCTATGCAAGGCTTGTCCTGTTATGTTAGAATTGTGGTGTTAAAGCTCTAGGTCATCTTAATTATTCACCACTTTCACAGAAATTCTGTGTTGATTTTCAAGTCTTAACAGTATAACCTTTATCTAAACATGAAAACTAAGTCATAGCCATCCACTGAACTTTAAACAAAAATACAGATTTTTAATAACAAATTTTTAATGGGACGATCTACTGTAGGACCCAACATCTCATATTAAAGAGGAGATAAAGGAACCCTCTAAACTTGCCCTTGCGGCTTTGCACGTGCAACTGGGGGTGCAAAAGCATTTCCCCATCCAAATTGCGTTTAATCATGCAGCTTCTGGGCAGACCTGGGTGCTGATTTTAAGAAATGTGAACTCTTCTCTTAAAGTCACAAAAAAACTACTCAGCTCACCCAGGGGAGGTGAATCAACTCTTCCGGGGTACCATTTCACAGATTATTGCTGCCAAAATGCTAAAGCCATTTGGGAATAAAAGCCCTAACCCACATAGGACCAAAGTTGTTACGTTTTGGTTCCATGGCTGGTACAAATTACAATCTGCCCACAAGCCTGAGTAACATAGGAAGAAGTAATAGGACTGCAGGTGAGCCAAGATTCCCAAGAACATTCAAAATTATCTTACCTGTCTTCCTGACGTTGGCCATCTTGGGAGCTACAGGTGAGGGTGGGATGTTTGAATGTGAGTGTATGTGTATGAGGTTCAGTGTGGCAAAGTGTGGGACAAGCAGAGGACGGGGCAGGAGGGCAGGATGGGGTATAAAAGCAGGACGTAGTTTTGTGAGCAGGCAGGAGTTATGCTTTCCTTGGAGTATATGCAAATGTTATGGATCAAATTAGAATGCAGATAGGTCTAATCATTTTCTCAAACTATACATGTCTAAACTAAATGGTACACTGGAAGAGAAAGTCCACCTTACATGGGTGCTGAGAGTTAAATATACAGACATATTTTGGTATCTGTTCAGTGCTGACCCAAGTCATGGTCAAAAGTACTATGAAAGCTCATTGTTAACTTGTCCTCAAATGAGAGGGTAATTGAGCCTATTTCTGCTTCACATAATTGTCCATGAATCTGTCAGATACAGAGTGGACATTTACCTTTAGGAAACCATTTTGATATTCTAAAGAGCAAAAAAGAAAAAATCCATTAAGAGCTCTTGGAAATTTTCTCTGATCTCTAATGTTACACAGAGCTATAACAAGTTGAATAAATTCAACAGTTTCTAAAATGGAGGAATGTTCTTCTCTTTTGTGAGTCAAGAACATGTTTCCTCTCTGCTTTCTGTTATATCTGATGTGTCAGACAACATTTTGATTTACATAAAAAATTTCTTAGGTGCTTTCTTGAGAATCCATAAAACACTCTTCTCAGCACGTGCCTTCTCTGGTAGCAAATGGTTGAAATGAACAAAGAAAACCTAAACTCATTCCACGTGCTCTCATGTGGTCCATATTATCTCAATGATTTTTCAAGGTAGATCAAATCATTGTTTCTCCTTCAAGTGAAATTCACTACATTTCGTTTAGCGTCTTTGTGTGTTTTTTCCTTGAGTTTTTGTATGTACTGTGCCCTCTTAGGCAGTAAGTAGAAAAAAAATGCATTAAGAAACTGCTAGGTTCTGGAAATTAAATTGTTGAGGTTAATAGTGCTTTTTTATTAGTGGAAAGTATGTTTCATGCCCATAGAACACTACACAGCGTAAAATGAAGAGAAAGCTACTAAAAGCTCAAGATGGTGATAGGGACATGCACTAAATGGCAACCCTTCCAAACGGCAGCAAATAAACAAGGACCCTTTTCCATCTCTAGGAACTTGTATTAGGAGATACAAGATAGAGAACCAGTCACACTACAGTATTTGTATGTGCTGGGAGAGTTTGAAAAGGATATAAAATTAATTTATAAAATACCTAAAGTACGGTCCTTCAGTGTTTTTATTCACATCTTCTACCCACTTAGCTACATTATAGTCTCTTTTGAACCATGGATTTAAATACCTGCAGAAAGCAATGGAAGGAACAAAGAAAGCAGAACAAGATAGAAAAATCTGAAAATACACAGCACAAGCTTAGCAAGTGGTCTTCACCCTCCATATGTAAGTGACTATGGCAAATAAACCAGGACAGATGCTGGGTGGTTATGAGGCAGTTTATACAATGGCATGAGAATAATCTCAGCTACAACAGGCTCAGGGCATTCGAGAACGTACTTGACAATTCTGGGAAAGCTTTTTCCAGTGGCTTCCCAAAGTAAATCAGAAACTCACTTTCAATCACGGCACTGTCAGCAGCCCCATTCACCCACCTCCAAAGTGGCTTTGCCCAGGCCACCTCTCATACAGCAGCTTGGTTTTCAAATAATAAAGGTGCTTTTTGAAAATATTCAGGCAGCTGCAATTTTAACCTGGCATTTGAGCATATAAAACCCCAAACACAATTTAAAAGAGCAAAGTTCTCATTACAACATGAGAAGAAGGCTTTTATATGGCCATTGTCTTAGTCCCTGAAGTATATCCCAAGCTGGAATCAACAGATAGGACCCCCCCAGTCAGCATTGTAAAGAGCCAAAAAGGTCCCATGCTCTTCTGCTCCCGGAGCCCCACAAAGTGGGTCCAAACAGGCCTCCATGATATTGAAGCTGGGTTTAGTAATTTAATTGTGGCCACATGTTCCTTTCTCCTCAGTGCATTCCAGATTGAAGTGTTCATGGTGCCATGAAGGAAATGGCCCTCAGAGCTGCCTTCTGAATGTCTGATGGTACACTGTGTGAATGACTGCCAGAGAATAATGATGACCTTAGTGAGAATTTCCCTGATGGATATGGCAATTACTGTATCAGAATGATCATGCAAACAATAAGGGCAGCAATGTCAGAGCTGTAGTTGTATTTTGGCCTAGAGTTTCCTTTTATTTTTATCCTGGGGGCCAAGCAAAAACACATCCCCTTAGAATTTGCCCTCGTAAAATAATATAAATTTAATAAATTCAGTATTGATAGAATTTGAGGGTTTGAATGGGTTTTCACTTTTAAAAAATGACTTTTAAAGATATGATAGGCAATGAAGATCCAAGCTTTGTAAAACTTAAATTACGTGGAAACGAAAAAGAAGAAATTAAAAAACACATTGTTTGTTTTTAACATTTGCTTCTTTCCTCCACATTTAGTTCTTGAGCTGTTTGTAAATATATTTAGATCCAAATCGCATTTCCACAGTTACATTAAAAAATTAGGTTATTTTTCCATAGCCCTTTCTTTCATTTTTAGCCATAACCAAGGTACTCTACAAAAGAGCATCGTGATGCCCTCCTGAAAGAAGGGCTTTGCAGCTTTTTTAGATTCATAAGACCATTTTTGCTAAGATAAGGTCTCCTGACTCAGGAGCAACTCACACTAATTTTTTCTTTAGCCACAACCATTGCCAACTTGCACTTTTCGCAGAGATAGCCAATGAAAACTTGCATAAAGATTAACACTGAGACTCTGAACCAAAAGAAAAAGTCAAAAAGCAAGTGCAGCCACTGATGAAGGCTTGTGAATGCTCTGGCCTGGGGAAAACTGTAGAAAAAGCCCATGCAGCTGTCATCAGGTGAAACATAGCCCCACAGCAAACTGAGTCTCCCACAGGCAGACGGCCACTTCTGGAGGAGACATTTGTTCCTTTCACTGATAACCTTAGAAACTCAAAGGGCTGGTACCATGGTGGTTCCATGAAAGCTACAATCACATGGCTGGTCTTGCAGTTGATGGACACTGTCCTCTGTTTCAGGGAGCATTTCAGAAGGCTGTGATCACGTCACCAGAGCCACTGAAGAGAACTCCAAATTGTTTGGTCCTTCTGGGGACCTGCCCATTAAAGTGCCTTCATAGTGGGCTTCCTAACATCTCTAGGTCATGGTGGCTGCAGTGATGGGATTTTATCAAACTGCAATAAACCTGCCTACGTGCTTTGACTTGGCTTGTAGCGCAACATGCAAAAAAAAAAAAAAAAATGCATCAGACGGGATAGGAGAGCTCAGTACATTCTCCAGGATGAAAGGGCAGAGGAAATTTAGCTGCTGCTGGCTGGACCAGGAGCACCTCTGAGCAGACATGAGGGCTCGGCCAAAGATCAAATGACCCTGTTCTCAGCCAAGGAAGGGGCTTGGAGGGAGACTAAGTGGCAGCCCAGAGTAAAGGGGCAGGTGAGACTGACCTGTGATCCAGACTCCCTGTCTGGGGGCTGTCAGAGCCCCCTGGGCTTATGCCTTGGGATGGGACTGTCTGGGCGAGGGAGTGCCCAGGCTCAGGTGCTTGGGGCTCCCTCCTGTAAAAACACAATATATAATACAAAGTCTAAGCCAAAAAAAAAAAAATGTTACATCATGTACAACAATGAGGAAGATGCAAGAGGTTTGAGTGGGAAAATAAAATAACAAATGAGGATATTTTATTTTGTTAATGAGCACAGCATGTATTTGTGATGCATGTTCTAATTTCTGTCCCAATTTTTCATCATCTTTTGGGATGATAAGGTACTTAAGGGAATGTTGAAATAATGGACCTAAAATACCGCTGATGTAAAAACAAAACAAAACAAAACAAAACAAAAGATGTTTTCCTGTGGTCATTCTCCTGCACTTATGGTCACACAAATGGCATTACTATATCTGAATCAAATGGGATTAGTTGTATATGGAACGCATAAAAAATTTGCCAGGTTTATTCTTGAGAGGCTATGTATCAAGATTCCTTTTTATCTTTTTATGATGTTAGGGATCAAACCCAGGTCCTTATACATGCTAAATAAGCACTCTACCACTGAGCTATATCCCCAGCCCAGGAACCCTTATTTCTAAAGAAGTATATAAATGTGTGTGTGTATATATATATAGAGAGAATTCCCATACAAGAAGATATATGAGAATAGGGATCAGCATTACAAACTTGGCTCCATTTAACTAGCATCAGTCATGAAACCACAGCAGAAAATGCTGAAAAAATCTGAAGGAATCCTTAATATTTCTCCCTAACTATGGTTCTATTATGACATTTTGTTCAATATTATAACTGACTTATCTTGTATCAAGATTTCTCAAAAATACTATCAGTAGTATTATAGTTTTTATCTCATGTTGTGGGTGCAAATTTTGCCCAAAATTTTAAAAAATAAATGACTGCTCTAGGAAATACTGTATAAACATTGTTAAACACCAAATGTTCTTTGGGTGCTACACTCATAGCTTTAACATACTATGGAACTTTTTTTGTCCCCACTAGGGAGTTGTTGAAACCTTGTTATAGGAAATATTATTAAAACACTAAGTAATATACAGAGGAAGTTCTATAGAACATTTTACAGTTTTATCTGTACTCTTATAAGCAACTGAGAAGCTAAGGAGTTCTTACCAGGTGACCTCATGCAAAACAAATCAAATAACATTCCAAGAAGAGTTTATCCACAATGAGCCCTAAAGCATCCAAGCGCTTTGGGAATGCATAAGATAAACTCTAACAGATTAGTTACTTATGATGGAGTTCTATGATGCCATTCTGGACCATGCAATGGTATCATCTGAAATTGTCTATTGCTTCTAAGGTTAAGGATCCTCCAGTAAACTTGGATAAGTCACTTACAAGACAATATAATTCAGGTGGAAGGTCCAAATTTCAGGGCAATGTTATTATTCCTGGACTGAAAAAGCTGGGGTATACGATGGAAAAAGCTAACATAAGTTTCTGATGAGCAGTTAACAAACACCTGCTATTCAGACTTTTAAAATATTAAGGCATGAAGAAGCAGTAGAGATCCTGGGGACAATAACTACCACTACAGTGAAAAATTAGTGGAAAAACTTGGGTGGCTTTAAAAAGCACAAGTAATTAAAACCAAGTAGCAAGGTGGGTCCAAAAGGTTACTAAAAGTGCATCTCATCCCATGAAGGGAGATAAAGGTTTAAGGAAGCTGTGTTTTGATTGTAATTTCTTAAGTGGAAAAAAACAAAGAAAAAAGTGCATGGTGTTTACTTCATTATAAAAGATTCAAATAAATATATTTCCAACCCCACCTGCACTAAAAAAAAAAAAATTGTGGCTATCATTTAAAATGAATAATGTTGCATTTAGTGACAATGATTCAGTTAAAGTGCAAGTTTAGGTAAATGCCCTTTTAAATGTCCTCAGAAGGAAAATTTAAAAGGGAAACTGATTCCATTAGTCTGAGAGAATGCTTAGATTGCAGCCATGAAGACCTCGGAGCGGTGGTTTCAGACCTGAGCACCATCATGCTCTAGTTTGGTGGGAGTTTTCCCCTGATGCTTCCAGGGCTGTGTGCGTATTGGGGAAAGGAAGGGTGACCCTCTGAAATGGCTGGACCCCAGGTGATGAGAAGAAAGGAATGTTATCAAAATTCCCTTCAACGGGAACCAAGACACCACATGGCAGGTGACTGGAGGGAAAGGCTCACAGGGAGGGCGAGCCCCCCACTAGCAGTGAATATTGGTATGGGCACAGTTGCGGAGATGCCTATGTAAAAGAGAAAAGCCATGGTTAATTTTTAAAGGGCAAAAAGAATTTAAAGACAAAACCAAGACCAGAAGCAGGTTTACTGTTCTTTGATGATCAGCTTAATTAACATTTGACACTAATTGCCCAGGACCTTGCAGTGCCTTTTTCCATTAGAGGTTCAGACTTACTCAGTTGAATTAGATCGAGGTCTAAATCTTTTGCCTCTGATTTTCTTTCTGTTGTCACCCACATTACCTGAAAAAAAAAAGGTTTATAGCTAGATTTCCAAATAATAAATGATTGCTCCATCACTCATTATGCAGTATTTCAAATGGGTATAATTCAAAACCAGCACCACCCTAGAAGACAGGGGGCGCTGCACACTCTACAGCCTTCCCAATGTATCCAGTACATTGGTGCTAACAAATCCCATCATTTCCCATCCATGGAAAACAAAACTAGACTCTCATTCCAAATACGTTTCCTCTCTGTTGGGAGAAGAGCTAAAGAGCTTACAGGAAATAACATATCTTTACATCCAGGGAGCACAGAATACAAAACTTGGGCTGGATCTACAGATGAATTCAGAATGTTACCCTTATACCTTGCCAAGAGTTACTTCGAGGTCGCCCATTTTCACAGATATCTGAAATATGTTTTGTGTCTGGAATCCTTTCACTCCAAGAATGAGAGAGCCCATTTGACCTGAAATTGAAAATATTTACATATTGTTCAAAAATGTAAGCAAATTAACTTTTTTGAAATTAGTAAGCAAAACTTCTTAGCATTACTGTGCATCAAATAAAATAAATCAAGAAAAAAATCTGAAATGAAAGAATGACGAGAACATGAAAGTCTTCATGAAAAAGGCAGAAATACACAACATTCAATTTAAGAAAAGTCAAATACAATGGAACCCCATTACAATAATCTATACATGAAAAGTATCAGGACATAATACAAGCCAATTTACCTGCCCCAGAACACAGCAACCACAAATGGCAAATTCGCTGTGTATTTCAGTTACATAACCCCAGCAGCAGCATTTATAATGGGGTCCCACCATAGATGTTTCTTAATTGTAAAGCAATGGATTCCATTCCAATATTATGCGAACATGGACTTCCAAGAGATTACATTAAGATTTGCTTAACTGAACCTAGTTAACCTTTATCAAAGTAATATTTAGTTTTCTGGATTTGGCATTTTTCTCCCCAAATATATTCCAAAGATGTGTAGTACATTTCAGTTAGTTGTTTGATAACTGAACTGAAATCAGATGTTTACCATGGAACTCTTTCTCACAAAGCCCATGTACCATTCAGCCCTTCTGCTAATTGTGTCCTACCATCTTTAAATGAATTAGCTACAAGAAGCAAAATTTATACACCTACCTTGTACCACATAACAAAAGAATTTTGACAAATTACATATACTTAAATGCCTAACCGTTGGATGTATTTTTAACTGGTTAAAAATAGTAACCCACTGAAAAATTTCTAACAATTCAAATGAATATTTCAAGCTCTTTTTTAGGTATTTGATAAAATAGTACTATACTTAAAAATATTTTTCATATGTCACTCTGGTTAGTTGCTAATAATATCTACTTTAAAGGGAGTCTTCTGCTGATGAGTGAAAACATGGAACTCAGCACAACTGGTACACATCAATGCTGTAGGTTGGAACTTTTTCAACATGATTTGCTTCTTAGAGAATGACTCATATTTTGTAAGAAAGGACAACAGAAATCCTTCTGGAACCCACTGATTTCTCTATTTTTTTCTATATTATATAAAGTTTTGCATTTGACCAAGAAAATACTTATATAATGAGAGAATTCAAGTAAATCTTTGTCATCTTCTTTTCTTAGCCATCAATCCCTCAATAAATTAAAACACTAAAAATTTTAAAACACCCTTCTGTGGGTCAAAATGTAGCATTTCATCTTTTGCATTGAATTCTGATATCTAAGTGAAAACTATCCTTCGCATAGAGTTCCCACATAGAATTCACCAATTCCTTCTATTCACCTTTCTGATCAATGTTGATAAAGACTGAGCACCACTGCAGAATTTTTACAGATTATTCACTCTCCCTAGAATACCAGAAGAGATCAGATTCCTCTCAATAAACTAGATGTTTCACCCTCACACTGCAAAGCAACAAATGTGCCCGAAGTCACGAGTGGGGCTACCAAAACGTTTTTCCTTTCCCCTACTACTTCCATTTCTTTAGTTAAAGAAATTCTTCTACAAGAATATTTTAGCTTCCTTCAATGTGGTATGTCTCATTCCCTACAACATTCCAACTATTTGTTTCTTCTACACATTTATTTTCAAGCAATTTTAAAGCATGCAGAATTTTAAATGGTGTCATACACCTTAAGATGCTAGAATAAGAATATATCATCAGAGTTCAAGACAGAAATAATAGATAAATCCCACCTCTATTATTATAAAAATCAGGCAATTATTAAGCATACTTAAATTAATTTGTCAACTAAGGTGTAAGTTATAAAAGTCTGCAAATAATCATTCCAAAAAAAGGCAAAATTATAATATTCAATACATGATTCACAAAGAAGCAATCTTTGTTTCACAGCGAGCTTAGCTTTGATATATATAAAATTAAAAAAATAGTCAATGCAGCACTTATATTACCAATTTATGTTAACTGCTTTTATTGAAGCATGACAGTAACCTTTTTCTTTGACTACCAAACATGACATAAAGCTCACCATTTAAAATTATTAAGTACTATGCATAGTTTCTTAAGCTATATAAGAGCAAGACTGAAAGACCCTGAGGTTTCCAAACAGATTTAGAATTATTGTTTATTTTATTTTGTTTTTTGTTTCAATTTTGTGGCCTGATTTATAGGTCAAGTAGTTTTGAGCATATGGCATTTTGAAGCAGAGTAATCAAAGAACAAAGGATACTATTTTTTAACATTCAAGAAAGAAGGAAGAAGTAATCAAACCTGCTGCAAAATAATGAAATGTTCTGACTAATGGAATAATGTGTGATGGAACAGGTAGAAATCTGAAAATGCGACAGAAAAGCAGACCTCTTCTTAGAACTAGATGCTGAGTTTGTGCTGACTCCAGGAGGAATGTCGCTATAAAAAGAGTCGCCATCTCCAGGCTTTTTTACATAATCTCCCTGGGGTAACTGTCTAAGGCATAATAAACATTTCAGAGTCAGAAAACAAGACACACACATGAACACAGACATATACAAATCTTATTTTAGGAAAAAGAGAGGTAGGGATAATGATCTACATGAATCAAATCTATAACAACACATAAGATTATTAATAAATGTGACAAATTAAAGTCATTCTAACTGTTGAAGTCAGAAATGCAATCACTGAAGTCTTTATAGGTTGGATGAATAAAGCGTTGCTTTGAGAGGGAAAACATGGGAGGATGAGTTTTGTTTGTTTTTTCGCTGTAACTTCATTATACTCAGAGATGTTAGCTGAGTATCAATTTTAAAAAATTGATGTTGAAGCACACATAGTAGAACAGTTCTTACCCAGACAAAGCAATTGGGTTTTGAGGGTTTTTTTTTGCACCATGATGAATAAACTATTCATGATTTCTAAACATAACAAAATGAACGTAATCTTGGTTTAATTTTAAAAGAACTGATTAATTTCTAAGCTATTTTATAATTGAATCCAGATAAATTCTCATTAGAGTTTAATGTTCCATGTGGAGCTCCATTGTTCATTTAAAATAAAAAAAGGAAAAAAATTTAAAAGAAGATTCAAAGTTGAATCAAAAAGGTAATTTTATAATTGTACACTTGAATATGTGAAGGAAGATCATTTAATAGGAGGAAGAAAGGGTTGAACAGTTAACTGAATTTCTGTGGAGACTATGGAAGGACATTTGTAGGAGGATAGTGGGTGGCAATCCTCCATCTCCACTGTGGTAGGAGAACAAGAACAGCTGTTTAATCTGCACAGGTATTAACCCCATTCTTCTCTCTTTGAACAAACTAAAATTGGTACAGATTTTTATTACCTCTTCTAAGTGAACCAGATAGAAACTTTATATAGCCCCACCGCCCCCACAGTCAACCTTCTCACAGTGCCAATCCAATCACCTGCCAGTGTGTGTCGCCCAAATAGACAACTTGCACCCAAACCTGACTCAGTTCATCCAGCACTATCACTGAAGGTGGCACAAACTAGCACTGGACTAAGAATTTTAAACAGAGCTACACTTAAATAAATCTCCAACAATAGCACAAATTTGCTAATTCCTTTTTCATGTTTGGTTTCTCCTTAGTTACTATGATAAGCTTGGTTACTTACTGATGCTAAATTTCAACCCCCAAATGCCACTTTCAGATGTCTGCTTGTCTATATTGATTCCCAAATTGTTGTAAATATATAAAATATTTCATCATTTGTTTTCTGATAACTGTACATCCCATGTCATATTATGTCAATGCTATGTGAACACATCTCTACAAATCTCAAAAAGTTTTCAATGGAAATAAAAAGTATGTACTTTAACTTGTATGGTTTAAGCTACTTCTCTATATTTTAATTTAAAAAAAGGAATTCTCACTAACTAGTTTATAATATTGATTCTACCCATAATTTTTTCATACAGTTTCCTCCAAAATATATATTTTTTTAATTCTATAAGTGACTTCAGCTCATGACAGTTACCTTTTCTTTTTCCTGGTTATTATGAAAAAATAATTTTATAGGGAAAATATATAAGCCTTGATACTTATAGTGTTCATAGTAACAACAAACAATATATTTTCCTTTGTAAGAGATCTTTGATCTCTATTCATATTTTGTTTTATCCCACATTAGGAACATACTCCTTCAATACTTGAAAAACAAAATGCCCTTAATAAAATCAGAGTTCCATATTTTGTCTCAAGGAAGAAACTTCCCTATTGTATTATATAAGTATGTTAAAAAGATTACTACAGAATGTCAGCATCATAATGTCAGAATGTTATCATCCAATAACAATATTGATGGCCAATATAGTCCTTCTGTCCCTATTACCTTTAATGATGATCTTAGGAAGGCAATGAGATGTGCCTCAACAAATTCAAATTAAACAAAAACAAGCTATTATATAAGAGCTCAGAACCACACCAAACCTTTCTTTTTACTTTCTTTCGCCAAATGACCTTTTCTTCACAGATTTTTGGCTTTCAGGTATTTACCCTGGCATTCTGATACTGCATGTGCCAATGGACTACCTCCCACATTGGAACCTAGTTCTGTTTTGTCTTAGACTGAGAATGTTTTACCACCTCTTCAAGGTAACTTCTCTGTGGTCACGGTCACTTTTTACACAGTGCACAAACATCCTAAATGGTAAACATAAAAGCTATGGGCTTCAGTCAAGGAGCTGAAAGGCAGTTTCAATTTAATGTACTTCTGGGGCACCACCTCCTTTAACAATCCAGCAAGATTTGATTCTTATCTATGTTCCCTATAAAGTCTCCAACATACAGAAACTAATTTTCCACATTCTCCTGAAAATTCCACAAGGAATGGATGCAACTTGTTTTCATACTTTTTTTCCTGTGGTAGGTTTTGAATTTTTTTTAAAAAAAACTCTTAAGAATAATATTTAATATTCTTCACTGTCCATAAATTTATCTTTTAAAAATATTCATTATGCATTTTAAAAAAACTATTTCTTCTTGTTTTAGAGGAAGTAGAGAATATTAGGTCCCCAGGGTCAATAAAATAATCTTGCATCATTTGTTATGAAACATCATAAAAAATCAATTAAATAATGCCCTTAAAAATTTTAAACTGAACTTTTCCCCCTAATTCTTTATTAATAATTTTTACAGATTTCTTCCTACATTTTGAGTGTTTTTCATGTTCCCTCAAATCTGAATTTGAAAGTGATTACCTTGGTTGATGGCCTGGCTAGTGGTTTTATAACAGGAAAAATCACCTCATATTTCTCATATTATATGCAAACATTTTAGACATGTACTTGATTTTTGGTAAATAATAACCAAAATGAATGCTATGTAATTAAGTTCTTTTTCCTCAAAGGTCATCCCTTCCTACATTAATTACAGATTGTCTTTTTTTTCCTCTCTACACATTTTCATACCAATTTGTGCTTTGAATTGATGCATCTCATTCGATAACATTCTTTGAAGGTAATCCTATTCTCTAACACAAGAAACAATCCCTATAACTTAATGACTTTGGAGGAGCTGATTCATACAAACTGTTAATTATTATTTATTTCTAGGACTACAGTATTCATTATTATTGTTTTCTTGTTCTTATTCTATTTTAGAAGATAACATGTTTATATTCATAAATCATCTAGCTATGTGAGCACTATAAATTTAAGCATTCAAAAAGACTTCTGGGATCACCCCAAAAGTCTTTAAGCAAATTGTTGATCCTGTTATAAGAGAAGTCTGATCTTTCCTAAAAGCATCCATTGATCTTTAATATTAATTTTGACAATACTTATGCTTACTGAACATGAAAGAAAAAAATTTAAATAAGTCTTAATCTTTCTCTTATTGAAATTGTTAATCTACTATTTTAAGAAGTATTGTTCAAGGTATACCAATATTTTCTAAAATAGTATATTAACAGATGTATAAATATTACTGAAATAATATTAAAAGAAACCAAGAAAGGTTTGGAAAAAAGATAGGAAGTCCACAAGCAGAAAACAAAGTGCCTAAAACATGAGAGAGAAAAAGAAAAAGAAATAAAAAAAGAAAGAAATGGGGGTGGAAAAGAGTAGACTGCTTAAGATAAAACCATAGATCAGAAAGATGATTTATTATATTCTATTTTTCATTAATCATAGTAATGTATGTTCATTTCAGAAAAGAAAAGGGTTTCAGCTGAATAGGGATGTTTTATAAATCTAAGTTCACTTATTATTTCTTACTCTATTTGCAAACAGGCCTGAAAACTAAAACCTACTTATAATTCTTGTCACAACTGCTAAATCCTAAAGCTATTATACTATGATACAAATAATAACATCAAGTGAAAAGTGTGGAGTGTTTTTTTTTTCCTGGAAATTTAAAGAAAAAGGATAAAGGAGCTTCTGCATGGCTCCTTGGTTCCACGGATATATGCTTCATAAGGTGACACTGACAGGTTTCAACTAATTGTACATGTGTGGGGTTCTGCCTCCACTGGTCCCAGAACAGGGCTTCTATTTTTTTAAGTAAGCAATTTGTGAACAAAAAGAAAGAAAATAGGCTTGCTTCTCATCTTTTTTGTCAACTTGCAAGTAAACAGACAACACAATCCTTAATATACTTAAAACCTTGAGGACACATTCTCAGGAGGGAAAATTATCAGGTTGTCACATTCAATTACAGAATTACTTGCCTGTCTCCTCAAATAAATTGAAAGTTATGTATCATTTGAAAATGTTGAGACACTACATACTTATTAGATCTTGATTTTGGTGTCAAAGCAAACCTTCATGTTCACCAACTCCTTTACCAGCTCAGCTGGTAGGGGTGGGCCTCATTCAGATTGAGGACAGCTACATTCCTCTTTGAGAACAACATCCACCTCTTTTATTTGAAGATCAGAGAAACACAAAGTCTTTAGAAACCACATACAAATAACTTCTCTTTACCATAATGCTTTAAAGATTACAAAGAACTCTTTTTGATTATAGAGTTGAGGAAACTTGTGATTTCTCAATATCTCATACTAGATTCCTAATTCCTTGTCAATTGCTCCTCCCATCACAGGAAAAACTTAATTTAAGACAATGACAACCCAAAATTCTTAATTCTACTTCTTGTCATCCTTTGGAACTCACAGATATTTATTTGAATGACTACAAATAATTGTACAAGACTAAAAATTTCCTAATGCATGCTTTGTTCTGTTGGCCTGACCCCTTCTCCATCATTACATGTACTGTCAGGGCTAGAAGTGTAGCACCATAGTTCAGCACTTGCCCAGCATGTATGAGGCCCTGAGTTCAATCCCTGACACTTGAAAAACAAACAAATGAAACAAAAAAAAAAAAAAAATCAAAAAAACCTAACATATCTTCAGAAAGAAAAATCCTTCAAAAGATACCTATATATTCATAACTTCCTGATTTAAGTCCATTCACTGTTAATCTCCATTTTGAGAATTATTGTACAAGTCTAACATTCATTAGCTATGGACAAGGATGAAAAAAAAAAAGCTTTAGGTGAAATATATCAAATATATAAAACAAATACCCACTGTAGTTGTGAAAACTCTCGAAACGTACTAGATTCCAAAGGAGTAGTCATTTGAAAATATTCCAAAAGAGTAGTCATCAATGAAATGACGACATGGTAACACTAGAAGATGTGAAAACTTATTAGTCAAATACAGGAGATTCATAGTGTGAAAATGCTTTAAACTGTATCCATGCATATGTTGAGTTAGAATAAAAAATTGGTGCATAGTTTTAAACAAAGCATTTTTGTAAAGTGTGGGCAATTTCCTTATTCTGGATAGCATTCTTAGGGACAACAAAACTTAAGAGTACTCTTTTGGCTTTGCTTATGTTACATAATTGAGTCATTTTGCTTTCTTTTTAATATATCCAGCAGTATTAAATTACATTATTGCTTTAGTTCCTCTGGAAATGGAGCTCAAACATAAATTGTCTGTCATATCAACCAAAGTCCACTGAAGAAAGCTACCAACCTTAGATTTCTGATATGACTAAATCAATTTCAACCCAATTAAAAACCTAAATGGCTCTTTCTCAAGTGCCTATAGACACAAGAGTTCAAAATAGGGGACTAGGGCTGAAGCTCAGTGTCAGAGCATTTGCCTAGCACATGTGAGGCACTGGGTTTGGTCCTTAGCACCACATAAAAATAAATAAATAAATAAATAAATAAATAAATAAATAAATAAATAAATAAATAAATAAAAGGTATTGTGTCCATCTACAACTAAAAATATATTTTTAAAAGAGTTTAAAACAAGTCACAAAGAAATCTACTTGTTTCTAAAATTTAGTCAATTTTGTCTCAGTTTCACATTTTTTATTAATGATGTGTTAGTTACCCCAGGGCAAGGTCAATATTTCCTAAACCTATGCTAACTGGTACCTTGTGGATATCTTAGAATTACAGATAGTCTACAGATATTTATGGCTAAAGTCTTCAGCGGTTTTAGATTTAAACAGAAACATACAGAAAAATAAAGTTTAATTTTTCAATTTGTGAAAAAAATGAAAGTTGTGGTTAGAGCCTGGAAAAGTATCACCACATTTATTACATCTTATTCTTAACCTGTCTCAGGCAAGTAATAGAACTATGGAAAAAGATAAGTAGGTAGCAATTTGCACAAATACCCTGAATGCAGAACTAAATACTGTATGATACACAAGACCTGGTCTGAGTTATTAATTTCCAGGACATTTTAATTTTTTCTATCCATAGTTAATAGTATTAGTAACTTTTTAAATGTGAAAAGTGAATGGTATGCCCCAGCACTATGTGGCAATTTATATAAAATTAACAATTCTTACAGAACAACAAAATTTCTTTGTATGTCTTTTTATATGGTTGCCAAAGATGGATTATAAAGTTATGTTGAATAATTTTCTCTGTGGGAATTTTTATTTAATAAAAAAAGTACAGGAGACAATCAGAGATTCCAACTATGCAAATTCCTTCTTTAACTACCTATGTGATCACCTAATCAGAGTAAATTGTTTTTTCTCATGTACAAATAACATTTTCACCAAGTGCCAGAACATTCCCCTGGTAGCTACAGTGTAGCCAAATAAATGATCACTTATGAATGAAAGTTATTAATATAACAACAGTAACAAAGAAAAATAAATTTCCTCAGATAGTATTAGGCAATAAGAGTGTCATAAACATAAAGAAAAGTCAATAAACTAATGTAAACAAACATGACAACTTAACATGAAGGAAGTCTGTTTTTGATGGAAAAATTCAATTAAGGTACATATATAATAATAAAAATAACACAATTAAAACTATTTCAATATCATGAAAAATCAAGATCAATGTAGAATAAAAATAAAGTGAATTTGATTTATAATTGCATGTATGAATTCCAGTGATATGAATCAGGGGTTAAACCTTTCAGTTACATGTTCAGATTAATCTAATCACATACCTCTGTTCTCGATAGTTTCTTTTCATGAACAAGAAGAGAAAGGGGAAAAACACAAGAATTAGTTACCTATGGAAGCACATTAACAGAGCACTCAACATAAAAGCTCTGGCATTAATTGAAAGGACTTTGCTAGAAGATTCTGAATTGCAGAGTTAAAACGGGGAATACACAAAAAAATTCCACTTTATCATTAGGAAAGGTCACACCAAAAGACTGGTGACATTTTTGTCAGATAGTTTGTCATTTTTAAACAAATAAATAATCTTTAAAGAGTAACTTTCTACAACATCAATTGTACTACACTGAGCATTAGTAATATTCTAATGATTAGTAAAATTCTAATCCTATTTTAAATACAGGTTTTCAGATACATATGTTGATTTAAATAATAAAGTTGATGAATCCAGTTACTTGCAAAAATTAATTATATTTTCATAGAAACAATAATCATAATGTATTTGTTAGAATACAAACCCCCAACTATAGCTGTTCCTAAGAATTTCAAATAGGAAAACATAAATACACACCAGAACATTTGATTTCACCATGTGTGACAAATGAGTGAGTTAATTCACAGCTGTTATGGATGACCTTTGTAGTTATTACTACTTATTCACTCAAGTATCACATTGGAAATTCCTGCTCCATGTTTAGTCTCTTTTTTATTTGACCAAATACTAAAATAAACTTATGTTTATTTGCCATATGATAAAATAAACTGATCTTAAAAAATTGTTCTGAAGGGTGTAACAGTGCAATACCAGTGAGTTTCAAGAGTTGTTGACTTTCTCTTTTGATATAATTAGAATATATGGAAGACTGAGTTATTTGGGACTCCTTCCTCTAAGATCAAGGACAATGTCTAAACATGAATATCCTTCCTGGCACTTCCACCTGTGGATCCATTCCACCCACATTATCAAGATCATAACAGGCACAAGAGGGTAAAAGTGCCCATTTGTTATTAGTTTCAATTTTGAAGACTTTTGGATGGGGGGAATATAAGCCTGGTATCTTTCCATTCAGCATGTTTTGCTTTTTATTCCCTCAAGCTGATTACTTGAGCCATACAGTTCTAGATGAGGATTTCTCATTTCCTATTCCTGCTATTCCCCACCCAGGGCTTCAAGAAAGAGTGGAAAGTTTAACAAGCAGACCTAAGAAATGAAAAACTGAGTTCCCAGACCTGAAATCTGCTTTTGATTTTCAAAGAGAATATATGAAATATCACTTATTAGTTTAATTCCTCTATTAAAATTTCTAAATTCTCATTCTATTTCTAAATGTATTCAAATAAATTTAGAAATATTAAAGTGTTAATCATTTAGGTTCAAATTACTAATGAGGAGAATACTGTAATATGAACAATATTTATCTTTTTTCTTAATCAACCTGAAAAATGTATGTATTCAGAAGTGTATTTTAAAGAGTAAAATCCCAAATGAAACAAATAGAAAGCAGGTTATTTCAATAAACAGACACAGGTAATTTTATAAGCAAAAGGAAAGTGTTAAAAGTTTCATGTTTTCTGAACAGGGAGTTCTACCAAGATTGGAAAAATGAAATATCCACATGCATCAGTAGGTGGCAGAAAATCACACCCTCCAGAGCTATCAGTTATCCTTTCTATTTTCGTGTGACCAAATGAAACCACTGAGCTGCTTCAAGACAGCAATGCTTGTGATGGCAATGACTTCGCAAGTCCTGCATCAGGGAGGCAGAGGAAACAGTGTGACCTAAGGTGCAGCTTACCCACCTGAAGTTGTAAGGGGATGTCATATGATGAAAAGCTTTCTTTTCAGACATATGATTTTAAAACTTAAAATGTTTTGCTGAAGTCAGAGTGTGCAAATGTAAATGTGCAATATACCAAATGACCTGCACATAAAAAAGGCTCATAAGCATCTGCTATGAACTGGTATGGAGATAAGTGATGCAGATTTAATCAGGGCAGAGCTTACTCCTCTGCTGTGTGCTCCTTCACTATGTCATCCCTGCTACACTCTTCTACACTCTAGTATGCTGTCTGGGCAACTTGTTAATACAGTCTTCTGTGAGAGTCTGTCTGTCTTTAATGCCTGCTGCATACAACATTTATCCTGGCCGTAAAGTCACTGTGCTCCTCTTTCAAAGATACTCTTTGAAGGTTTAGAGCTTACAAGCAATTGCCATATAGTCTTTCAAATGTGTCTCCTTTAATTTGATTACACATCTCCATGTTAAGTGATAATAATTATAGCAATTACATAATGCTTTCTGTGGGAAAGGTATTGAAAGTTTGATACATATCAACCCACAGAACAAAGATGAACCTATTAAAAAATATGGCATAACTTTAAAATTCCAAATATTCTAATTCCCATTTTTTTTGACCCAAGTTCAATTCATGCTGAAAAATATGCTGTGAAATGAGATAATGCCAGGAATGCCGAGCCAAAGTGCTAGGGCTTCCAAATGGAGAAAAACCCAAGGCTGGTGGACAGGAACATTGTCATTAGAGATGGACAGAATATGACTTTAAGTTTAAATACTAAAGAGAATTAAAGGTTGACCATATTTAAGTTTTAACTTACTAAACTTAGTTTTTGTAGACTAAAGAAATTTTTCACATCCTAAGTATTTAAAGAGGAAACTGAACACATTAAATCTATAAATAAATGCTTGAAGGCATTTACTTAAGAAAATGTTTAAGAGTATCAAATATTCAAAAGCAGTATGACTTTTAACTTTTTAAAATTTATGTATAGAATCAAAAAGTTGTAAGTTAAACTATAAAACTTAAGGAAGAATTAGGCTTTTGATTTTTTTAACATGGAGTTTTCATTTTAACAAATCAAATATCATGACAGTCTTTTCTTCACATAAACACTCATGTACATCACAAAAAGTTGTGCCTCCTTCATAAAGGCCCTGAGGACAAGGGGTATCACCTTAATGAGATGAATGGCTCATTAAGAGATCTGCTGCTTCTGTTCTTTGATAACTGTTATTATTGTGCTGCTCTCTAACTGACTGTCTTGCCTAGATTTTGAGTATGGTTTAAGTAAAGGAAACCCTGTCATTAAAAAGCAAAGAAACCTAGCCTTTGTACTAGACACAATTTAAGTTGATTTTAACTCACTTCAGTGATTTTGAAAAAAAAAATATTCAGTACTTTCAGAACAGAAGGGAATTGTCTCAAAATCTAAAAACTGCTAAAATTATTATTACCTCAAACTATGTCAAAGGTTATCATTGATTGTTGAGCCAGACTGTTTTTTCAATGCAAGCGTATTTATCCAATAAGATAAAACTTTCTAGATGTTTTCATTTAATCAATGTGTTTCAAAGTATGTCTTATAGTACTAATACTGAGTCATTTCACTTACTTATAACCCCAGGCAGTTATTCCTAATATGAGGGCCAGCATTAAAATGGTGCCGGCAATTATGCCTATTATGATATTGATGCCAGCAACACCTGGATGGAAAAAAAAAAAGAACATCAGTGAGATAAAATTCCTTCAGAACTTCATTCTTCAGATTTGTAATCATCACATTAAGAACACTATTTGTTTAAAACAAAAAGTAAGATTTTCAAAGGAAAGAAAAATCAACCATAAGTCAGCAAGCCATATCAATCCTTTTAAAACGAATTTACGCTCCTTTTTAATTCTTGCCCAAGTGCATTTTGCACAGTTGTACTTCCCATGTATTTTTATGGGAAACCTTATGTCATTAAACTAAAAGATGGAAGAAGAATGATACTAAGAAAGTACCCTTTAGGAAGGAATTTTAAGAAATCTGTTCTGTAGGGAGCCATCCATGTGCTATATGTGGGCTACCGTGCATCGAAGCCCACTGAATAGGAATAGCTGATGTCTGGGAACTTCCAGTGGTCATTTCCTCTGTGTAAGACTGCCCAGAGATACTGTGAATTCCTATTCTGCTCTGCCATGTCCCACACAACACCTGAGATGGGTGTGACCAGCCAAGATGCCAATCAACCTGCTGACTGCAAGACATCACAAAGCAAGATTCCACCCTTGAAACCTTATCCCTTCCTTTGATGTACCCCCTTAATAAACCACTGGAGCCATTTTGCCTTGTCTAGTTCCAGCTCCCATGTGAACTAAACCTATCAGGGCTCTGCTTTTGAAAATGTGTTTCTGACTCTTTGTCTTTTGTTCTTCACTAATTATTCTACACTTTAATTTCTCAGGTGACTTACACCCTCCTCAGCAGGAAGAAGAACCCCCCCCCCAACGAGAAGCTGTCATCCCCTATAGTGTTCCTTTTGACCCTTATTTCTTTCTTTGAAATTCTAGAAGTGTTATTACTTAAATTACTCCATTTTGACAATTAATGCAAGACCCTTGCTGCTCTAAGTTATGTGTGTGATATTTTGTCTCTCAAAGTGAATATAAGCTTCTTAAGGGAGAAAATACATCTACAGGTTTCTATGATCAGTACTCAGGGGTGTAGATGGTAGAAGCACTGGCTGGTCACTCCCAGTTGGACAACAATGGCTGTGGCATCCTAGGGGAGAAAACCCCAAAGGGAAAAATGGTCTAGTGAGGGGATGTTGGTGTCATTGTGGCACAAGAGGGAGGTGGCACCAGGAGGGCAGAGGGAAAGGGGAGCAGAATACAGGGCAGACAAAACTCAGGACTGAGCGATGGCATGGTCAGCACCCATCAACAGGCAGGTTGAGATGTGATCCCTAAGGGATCACGGCAGTGAATCCAACCCATAGTCAGCAAGTCCATGTAAAGGACTAAAGGCAGAGAAGGCCCATCCAAGGCCTGGCTCCCACACTGCTAATTATGATTTATACCACGTTTAATTGTATGCAGGGCTTTCATCCACAGCAGCTTAGACCTTTCCTTGTCTGTTCCTGAGACATCCTTCTAGACAGCAAAGGTTAGTGATCAAGGGTAACTGGAGATTTCAATTTCCCATGGCAGAAATAGCAGTCTCCCAGTCTGGGAGCCCTCAGGAGTCATGCAGGAGAGCAATGCTAGGGCATCAGAGGAGAGTGGACAGCTCCCCTGTAAGAGGGGTGGATGCAGATGCCAGTGCATCTTCTGGGTCACTGGGATTTTCTTATTCCAAGACCTCAAATGTCTGTCCTCACTTCCTTTTCATGAAGGGTTTTAATAGGGACAAATAAACTTAGATGCTAGTCTTGATTATTTCTAAGTAATGGTATGTCTTTTGGTAAGTCACTTAAACCCATGTGCTTATAAATATCCTCACCTCTGCATTAAGTATGGAAACAAGTTCCACACTACCACTTACTGCTGCTAAGTCTGAGGATCCTAAAATCTTAGTCATTCTGTGACTTTCTTTATTAAAGTCACACTAGCTAACATTTCCAATCTGTCTAGATGACTAGAAGTAATATATTTCTTAAGTTTCTCATCCTTTGGAGGCAAATGGACTTCAGGATTTGAGCATTATTTTATGCAAAAGAATATACAATAAAATGGTTTAAAAGAAGACATTTACCTTTAAGGTATGAGTTATTACAACTATCTGCATTTAATTTCCACTTCTCCACCCAAGCAACCCCAGCTTTAAGAAATGTGCCTCCCTGTTGTTTCTGATCCAAAAACCGCTTTCAGGAAACTTGGCCAACGTATACTTCTAGTTCAGGTTGAAGAAGTGTAGTTAAAGGTTGGTGAGATTTTATAACAAAGAATATTAAAAATAAAATTTTAAAAATCAATTCTTAATTTTTCTTTTTCTTATTTATAAAGTGTGTACATATAAAATTCTCCCTTTGCCAGGCACAGTGGTGCACACCTGTAATCCCAATGACCTGGCAGTCTGAGGCAGGAGGATCACAAGTTTGGGAACATCCTAAGCAACTTAGAAGGGCCCTGAATAACTTAGCCTAGACCCTGTCTCAAAATAAATAAATAAATAAATAAATAAAAGGGCTGATGATGTGACTCAGTGGTTACGTGCCTCTGGGTTTAATCCCTGGTACCAAAATAGATAAAAATAAAATAAAATTCTCCCCTTAAACTATAAGTATTTTCTTCATTTAAAAGAAATGCTAGGTTTTGTTGACAACCTCAGTTAAGTGGAATACTTGAAAAATTTCTCTGAAATAGGACATGTTAAGGCTAAGTCATTAAACAAGGTAATACTCAACATGTAAATAATTATAATTTGATAAAAATGATTAGTTTCATAAGGTGGACCCCACTTGTATAGTATAATTCATTATTATGTATATATAATTTATTTTGAGTTATCATAAAATAACTTAAATAGGGCTGGGGTTGTAGCTCAGTGGTAGTGAGCTTGCCTAGCACGTATGAGGCCCTGGGTTCAATCCTCAGCACCACATAAAAATGAACAAATAAAAATAAAGTTTAAAAAAGAAAAATAACTTAGATAAAAATGACCAAAGGGAAGTTCTCTATTTACTTGTGCAAAAAGATGACATAATGACACCAAATTAAATATCTACCGTTGCTAGTCTTTGGACCTTCATTGTGAAGTAACAAAGTGCTGCAGTCTGCACCTGTCCAGAGCGTATCACAGACACACTTCAGGTCGTTACTGCACACCTGAAATCCAAAATCAAGCTAGAGTAAGTATCAACTCTCTGGTATAAAGGCATGAAAAATAAACTCTAATTAACTTCTGATAATAATATGCTGAGAATATGATGACACTGAAAAATTATTAATACTTTTTTCCTACTAATAATTATTTTATTTCTCACTTAGACTAACAGCTGGCCCAAAGGGCATAATAAATGTCAGCAGAAGACTTAATCTTACGTCCAAAAAAAGTCAATGAAATTCCTATTTTGACTTTTATTAACTTGTTATGAGAGAAATTTAAAAACTAAGCAAAAATACAACTATTTGTTATTTATCCAATATGAAGTCTTGCTTTTCTTCCATAAAAGGTTCTTTATGCCAAAATTTTATTATTAACTTTTTAGGGAGCAGAATGAGATAAAGAAAAGACCACAAAGAAGCAGGAAGTCCTGGTATTTATTTTGCAGTGGTCTGAGAATAAAGCTTCACAAGGTTATAACCCTGTCAGCTCAACCCAAATTATAGAAGGCAGCTGCCACGGGGCCATGGGAACTAAGAACTCTCACAAACAAAGTAGAAAGATTCACATAAAAATGACAGCAACCACTAAATCATTGGAAAATAATCTCTTCATTTATCCATCTCAGAAAGAGAATCTACACTTAGATTCTATTATTCAAATCAATTGGATGTATTGAGAAGAAGGAAAGAACTAAGTAGGTTTAACTGAGAGGCAGGTTTCACTGCACAGGTATTTCTGCCTTATCCAATCTAATCTTGCAGAAGACAACATACATCCACATCTACATGTAACTAAGATTAACAATTATGCAGGAATAAAAAAAATTAGGCTGAAAGTCAAAAGGCTTGGACCCGAGTCCCCGTTTCACTACTGTTGCTTTACCAAGGGTCCTTAACCAGGTCACCTGGATCTCTAAGCATCAGTTTCCATATCATATGACAGTACCAGTGATACAGTGACAAGAACAGACAGCGATACCAGTGTACAGTGATTATAATAAATGGCACAGCTGACACCCATTGAGTACTCACCATGTCCTGGGTATTGTTTTAAGTTCCTTACAAGTATTAATTCACTGTTCTTCATAACAATCCTATACGGTAGGAACCATTATCATTCCCATTTTATAGAGGAAGAAATCGAGCCCCAGAGAAGCTATATCATTTACCCAATGTCACCCAGCTAGTAAGAAGCAGAGCTGGGATTCTAAACCATCTGATTGCAAGCCCACATACACAATTACAAGATATATAGTACATAAAAATATTGACTATACTCCATTTTAATTTTTGTCATAGAGAGTGGAATTACTCTAAGTTAAAGTTATCTGGGATATATCACTTCTGTATTATGCATAATTGTTCTAAATTATGTGGATGTTATTTACCGTCTGATTTATTTGTGTCTATCACTCTTTTACTAAAATTCATTAAACCAGTAGTTAATAGAACTGTTTGATCTCTGCATTTTGTATCCCAAATTTTAAGATAAAGAAGATATGAAAATTTATTTTGCATAATCAAAAATAATTCCATTATTTTTCCATTGTCCCCTCCAAAAAGCATTTTTCTCTAAAATCCTGTTCATAATTAAGGAAAGATGATTTAACAGACCCCCTTATAGCAGCAGAACTACTTACTATGTGTCTTCCCTTTCTAATGTGCCAAAGGAATTCCTATCCTTTGTCAAAGAGTGATGATTACATTACTTCCCTAAGAAAATTCTTGGCATCTCTCTCAGGGATATTACATGTAATGACCAAGACTGAAGACTTAAAATTACAAAACATAATCTTTCCCTAACCTGGATAATACAATCATTTCAAGCAAAGAACTGAGCACAAGAATAAAAAGAAAATCATATCACATGCTAAAAGACAAAGAACCAAAATTTTTGTTAGCATAGAAATTCCAAGCTGAAAAATGACAAACTTTGGCACTAATAGAGGGCAAATACTTAACCTATAAACTTATCTACATAGGAACTATATTATCTGATACATAACTGAAAGAACAGAATAAAGTCTTTCAAACACCATTCTTGCTCTCCATCTATGAGAAACGTTTCCCTATTCTTTTATAGTTCCTCAGTTGGTACTAACAGTGGTAGCCACAGCAGTTATTTATGGTCTGTTCTGATAGGTCAGTGCCCAAATCACACCAGTACTTAAATATTGTGGCCATAGTCCCTCCTTTTTATTCTCCTTTTAAAAAAAAAATCCTATTCCAGTTTGTTAAAATTTATTTCCTAGTTCACTTTTACAAAAAAAAATGGCATTATACTATATGAAATCACATTAACATGAGAAAGAAGATATAAGAACTTGGTTAGGAAGTTTATCCTCTTTCTTATTCCCAAACTCTCTCAGAGTACACAATAAAAATTATTCAAATGCCTATGATCAAATGCGTGTTGATATACCAACTACAAACATGGATAATCATGTTTCCATAATTTTGGAAAAAGCATTTTACGATCATGTCTATTTCTGTGATGTAAAAGAAATGAATAGTTCCCTATGGCAAAGATCCCGAATACTTACTCCATTTCCTGAACAAACAGTGCCTTCTTTACCACTTAAGCAAGTACTAAAGTTGAAGGAAGCCACAGGAAGACACCTGTGTTCCAAGCACATCATTTGAGGACCACAGGGTGTCCCATCCTCCACATAGCCAAGATCTACATCTTCTTCAAGCTTAACATGCCCACCACTAAAAATAAATGGGGAGCAAAAAGAAAATGGGGTTCTATTAATTCACATTCATCTTGACAATATACTCAAAAACTGGTGATATTGCTTCTTTTATTTTCTACTTAATTTTTTTTAAATCGAGTGATATCATTTCTTCTATTTTCTACTTATTTAATAAAAGCAAGTAGCATGTCAACATCTAAAGGGAGAAAACAATTGAATCTTTTAATTTTTCAGATACATTTACATAGCTTAGGATTTAAACATACCAGCCTGAATTGAAACAGTTTTACTATTTTGCCTTGGTTATTATGTAAAACCAATAAGTTCATTATTACTGGATTTGAAATAATAAATAGGTTTCATGATATAGTAATGCCAAGAATAAACCATTTCTTTGCCTGTGCTACTTTTTATTTTTCCTTAGATTGATGTTTTTCATTTGTTTGATGTTTCTTTGCCTACTTTTCTAAGAATTTACCATCAATTAATTCAAAACTAATCCAATGTCTCTCGGCCAAAGTCTCCACAGAAGATGTATCTGACCTTTTCTGTAGAAATCTCCCCTTGAGTTTCTGACCTGCTCCTATCTGTTCTGATTGTCCCCATGTACCTGGCATAGAGCTATAAATCCAGGATTCCCCAAACTATCAATTTGAGGAACTCCATATCTCTCTCTCCCTCCCATCAACCCCTATCTCCCCCTGTTTCCTATACCTACTACCTTACTCCTGTGTTTTGGTGGAGCGCCATTTCCACTAGCTTTCTGAGAAAGAGTATTGAATGGTACACTTTGGAAAAACTTCCAAATCTAAAAATGTCTTTATTTTCTACTCTCACACCAGATTTGACATTTTGTTATAAAATTCCAACTTGCAAATAATTTTCTCTGTTGTCTTCTGACTCTCAGGGTTCCTGTTGATAAAACTCTTAAGCCATTTTAAGTCTTAAGCCTTCAAGATTTCCTCCTTTGTGGAAACTTCTGGTATTCTTTGCTTTATTCCAAGGTTCTAAAATTTCATAAGGATATGTTTAGATGTGCCTCTAATTACACCCACTGTACCTGATACCCAGTGAGGCTGTTAAAATGGAAATTTCAGTCCTTCAGTTCTAGAGTTACACATTGATAATTTCCTCCCTTCTGTGCTCTTTATTATTTCTATTTTAATTTTATGGGTTTTCCTATATGCTCTCTTTTTTGCCTTTTATGAATACTATTAGGTAGATAATATCAATTACTGAGTTTCACTTCCAACATTTTTATATTTTAATTTCCAACAGCATTTTTTCTTCTCTGAATATTTCCCCACGTTTTTTTAAAAGGTAATACCCTATTTCCTTGTTTAATAATAGAAATCTTGTTTCTTTCATAAATATTAAGAAGTAATTTTCTTTTTCCCCCAATTTTTACATGTTGATAACTTTCTTCCTATGTCTCATAGTCTGCTCATGTCCGAATTGGGGAACCAAATAGATTATTGGAAATTTAGGGCATTCTGACTGAGCATCACTGAGATTAGACCACTTCCACACAACCTTGATATCAATATTCCCAGTTAGAAACCTTGTCTCTTATTCTCTGTAAGTACAAAGCCCAAATCAACTCTTAGCTGAGTTGAAGAAATAATCAGTATATCTATTTCACATACATTCATTCATCTATCTTATTTCACCCCTTTCTTCCAAATTCCTTTTCTCCCTCTTCCAAAGGTGGATGTTCCTACCAATTTCTAAGTCTTCTGGGAAGTGACACTATATCTTGGATTGGGTCTCAATTTTCTCCATTATTGAGAAACTCATTTTTCTTAGCTCCTGTAAGTTGTCTGCCATACAGCTATTTGCTTTACTTGTTCCAAAATTGCATTGTTGCCTTCTTTTTCTCTGCTTTCTAGTGGACATTAAGCTCTAAAAAAAAAAAAAAAAAAAAAAAAAAAAAAAACCCAAAAAAACCCAAAAAAACAAAGACCCACATAGAGTCCTTTTAGCAGGAATTCAGAAGGGAGCAAAAGCATTTGGATATATTTAACAAGCTGATTTTACCCAAAAGTCATGATTCACTTTCCTTCATAGAAAGAAATGCATGCTAAACCCTGCTTTATTTTACTGACCAACCAAACACATTCCTAGCAACCACATAATATTCTACATTCAACTAATTCTTATCTTCCCTTTCTCTCTTTTCTGTTTGAATTTACTCAATCACCTTCATGGATTAGACTCTATTTGGCTTTACTAACAGGCATGTGTACTGAAAACATACACCTAAGCTGCACTCCTAGGAGGTAAGATGATTAATGTTCTCACGGAGTGGTTAGTTACCTGCAGTTTAATGTTCTTCCCTGTTGCACAACCAAAGTGGATGTGATTTCACCATCGAGTTCTCCAAGCCTTGGGATATTGCCAATGTTGGTACACAAAAGGTAACCACAAAGCACATCCCTGTGTTGAGAGAGTACCAATTATTTACTTTACTTCTTTCCCCAAAGATATAACAAACCTTGCACAGTTGGAATGATAATCTTGTCTTATTTTAGGATTTGTTTTCCATCAACAATATTGCTTACTCATATGCCAAGCAAAATAAAATAAGCCCAAATTAGTTTCCCTCCTGCTTTAAAAAGTGTCTTCTCTGAAATTCTTGTTGGTGAATCAAAATTCCAATTGTTTCTTTTTCTGCTCTTTGGTTCAAGTGTTTATCTATGGAAAATTATCTATCAAATATACTTCTTTTACATCAGAATCTCTTTGCTTGTAACACATCATTGCATATAATAAACTATTTTTTTAGTATTTATAAGTTAAGGAATAACCTTAGGACAAGTATATTTTAGAATATACACATTTCTGCCACCTAACTCCCAGAATCAAAGAAGTAGTTAAATATTTTACATGTAGTTTATAGATTTTCAGCCACAAAGGCTCACCAGTGCATCTTTAAAATATTTCAGAGGCTGAGGCAGGAGGATTGCATGTTTAAGGCCAGCCTTGGCAACTTAGTGAGGCCCTGTCACAAAATGAAAACAAAATAAAAAGGACTGGGAATGTTCAGTGGTAGAGTGTCCCTGGATTCAATTCTAACTATTGGAAGAAATAAATTAATTAATTAAATGAAATATTTCAGTAGTTCTCCTATTATCACATACAATTATAATTTAACTTATATGATATTTTAACTGGTATTAAATACTATGATATATATTCTTTACATCTAACACATTTTAGTTATTGGTAGAGAAATAATAAAATATATTTTAGTAAATATCTGTGAAGATTTATTAGCAGTCAAGCCAGACTATACATGGAAATATCAGACTTCATCAGATAGATAAAAATTAAGATCCATATTTATCACAATGTTTTAATTTAGTCTTTGAAAAATAACTTTTAAAATTACATCATCATTTTACTCTTGCTATCATAAACAGTTCTTTTCAACACAGAAGAGATTATCATTTGATATTTTGCTGAGTTGCATTTATAAGTATTAACTTTTCTGAGTAATTTAAAATATATAAGGAAAAATGTAATCTTTATTCTTAAGGAAATCATACACTGGATGAGAAGTTAAGTCACATACATAAACAACTATAAAACATGGAATTGGGGGGAAAAGGCCATAAGAATAGCACAGAGGCCTGACAAAGTTCAGAGGACAAGAGGGAGATGATTTATTTCTAGAGGAAAAAATTAGGAAGAAAGTATTTTCCAACTGGGCATTGAGGATGGATGAACTTTTTATTGGTGATGGTATGGGTGGACACACTGCTTCTGAGGAGCTGGGTGTGGTGGTGCACACCTGTAATCTCTGTGACTCAGGAGGTTGAGGCAGGAGGATTTGAAAGTTTAAGGACAGCCTAGGCAACTTAATAAGACCCTATCTCAAAACAAAAATAAATTAAATTAAAAGAAAAAGAAAAAAAAGACTGTTTCTGAGGAATTGGTAGCACAAACACGGGTATGAAGGTAGGATAATGTAATGTATCTATTACAAACAGTAAGGTTTTCTAGATTTTGAAGGAGTAAAACAGACCAAAAAAAATGTAGTTTGGGGCAAAAAATGGAGAAGATACAGATCCAAACTAAGGTTCCATTGTATTCATTAATTAAGATGGCATAATATTCAGCAAAATGGTTAAAACAGTTCTCAAATAAAACTGCCTGAATTCTAATTCTGTTCCTACTACATCCTGCCTACATGACCTTGGGCAATTTAATTGACTGTCTCAGTTTCCTCATCCATAAAATAAGAGAACTGCCACAAAGATTAAGTGCCATAGTTTATGCAAAGTGTGATACAGTGCTTAGCACACAGTGTGTGCTCAGTAAATATTGGGTCCTATTCTTACTACTTATTAATATTAACCATGTGGAACTAGTAAAATTGGAACAAAAAATTGACATAATCAAAAGGATTCCAAAAAAGATTATTCTGATGGAACTATGCAAGAGACTGCTGGCATAGAAAAACTATTAGAAAATTTTGGGACAGCTGAGGATTGATCTAGGTCTAAATTGGGGTAATGGCAATAGAAATAGAAAAGAAGGGATGAATTAAACACAAAGGTAGAGGAGCAAAAGGGAAGAATAGTCATGATTTAGTGTTTGGACAATGTACAGAGGAAAAGCAGAGTCACGGATCCCTCCAGGCTTCTACACAAAGGACACTGAGACTTGTGACCTTTGGAAAAACCAGAATGGAAGATCAGAACTAGCTAATTGCTGAACAGCATTTTGTATCTATTCTGGCAGCTTTAATTGTTGCTGCTTATGAGATGCTGGGAGGTGCCCTCCAAATGAGAAGGTTCTGCAGGAGCAGCAAGAATGACCTTGGCCTTGGGAGAGAGGTCAGGGTACATGCCAAGATGTGGAAGCTCTTAGGATGCAGCAACCCTGGGAAGAGTTGAAGGGAGTAGGCAAGAGCATTCTTTGTGGGATGAAGAAAATTGGAACATCCTGGTCCCTCAAAAACATACACTCAAAATTGACTGAGGGGTGAACTCTGGGCTAATGTGTCCACCTCACCTTTTGTTGCACTGTATCCATGTGTCTTTGTTTTTCCCACAGTTTCCCTTCTCAGTCCCCTCGATGTTCAGTTTCTCATAGCAGTATTTGTCTGATGCTGTCACCTCTGAAGCAGAACAGAATTTTCTATCAGTGAGGGAGGCAACATGTGAGCTGTCCAAAATGTTTGCAGTGAAGGAAAACTGAAAGTTAAAGAGTCTTCAGTGTTGTCAAAACCATAATCAAAAACTGTACCCAGGGCCTACAAGAATTCACCTATATCAGACATCCTTGGTTCAGGTGCATTTTTCACGAATGCTCATTTGAATTTTGGGAAACAAATATACTTAGATATCTAATGGGATTTAGGCTTTAGACTGCAAGAACACTCTTTAGGATAGGGCTAATAATTACAGGACAACACTACCAAATGTTTGCTTGAATAAATTCTTGATACTGTAGTCTCCTTGCCAAATACAATGCATGAATTTCTCACTCAGAAAACTATTAATCAAAAAGTCAATTTTATTAAAAGTTATGCACTATAATTAGATTCAAGAAATAGCAGTCCAATTTCTACTATGCTTACTCATTATTAACAGTCATCAGAAAAAAAATCTCAGTTTACTGCTTTTAGGTGAGACTGAATTCATATAAAATCTGAGAGTAAAATATCATTTTAAAGTATGTCAGCATTTTTTGTCAGGTTTTTATCTTTTCTAAAGCAAGGGTGAGTTGATGATGTTATCTGAATTAGAGAAAAATGACTTGAAAACTTAAAGACAACTCATTGGTACAAGTTGAGCATCCCTAATCCAAAAATCTAAAATCTAAAATGCTAAGCAAGTGGTCTAGCACTGGGCTACATCCCAAACTGCCCTAGGTTCTTAATCTTTTTGAGTGCCAACATGATACAACAAGTGGAAAAGTTCACCCTAATCTCTATCACAAGTCATAGTCAAAATACAAGCATATGTCAAACACATACTATATAATACTACAAAGGCACATAGTAGATAAAATTACCTTCAGGTTATATGCAGAAGGTGCATATGAAACATAAATGAATTTTGTGTTTAGACTTGGGTCTCATTCCCTAGATATTTCATTATATCTACATGCAAATATTACTAAACCAGAAAAACATTTGAAATCTGAAACACTTCTGGTAACAAGAATTTCAGATAAGGGATACTCAACTTTATATATTAAACAACAAATAATTATGTAGGTAGTTTCTTTTCCTACTTTTCATTGTCAGCTACTATTTTTGCTGAAGTGAAGGAAACAAAGTATATCTCTTTGCTTAGAGTGTAAACTTGCATGACAAAATTTCTTCCCATCTCAGTGTTTCAGTAACTTGAAAGAGCATATACTTCCCCTCTTAATAGGACTGTAGCGACTACCTATTACATGTAACAATGCTCATTATTTTTATAGGGTTTTTTTTTCCGGATGCAAATTACCTTCTGAAAGAGTTTACAACAAAAATTGCTTCTAAAAGTATGAGTCAGTAACACTTCTAGAAAAAGTATATATACAACATTTAAATATAAATTTAATTACAGTATAACTTAAATAATATAAAAATATAATTGTTATATATTTTCCTCTGAAACTGACAAATATTGAAGAGATTAATGATAAAATGTCTTTCTGATACATAAGAGCAACCTCAGCAGAAGGTCACCTGTAACTAGGAAAGCCAGCTAGAGCTTAAGAAAGATAATTGAGGAAGAAGAAGCAACTCTAGCCAAAATGTTTAGTGCTTTCATTTTAAAAATCACATCTGATAATACACCTGGTCCCTTGAAGCCAACTATATGTAAAAACAGAAGAATAAGAGAATGTGAGAGGAAATACAACAACGGGTGCACTTTCCCCAAGGTTCTAAGTCAAGGATGGCCTATTCAGGATCCATGTCCATCCCATATGGTTATACAAGTTTTGTTAGGGCACTCCACTGAGGAGCTGAAATCAAGGTCTGTTCTATTCTCCAAGCTGTGCGCCCTGGCATCGCTTTGCCTGCCTGGCAGCAAAAGCACCTTCTGTCTCTGTCTCGTCCACAGGCGCTGCCAGCTAGCCAGGAAGTGTACAGTCATGTCTTCTCAAAGGAGGTGTCTTTCTCTAATTTCCAGAAAAGTGCCCACGCTAACACCTGTCATAGCTTTGAATGTCCCCCAGTCATAAAGTAAAAAAATTTGCTTCCAACCCACATGACCCTATAAAGTCTTCCTGATACCCTCCTTTGAAAATGATCAACCCTTATGATTATTATGCACCAATAAAAATATTTTTGAAATAATTATCAAGCCACACTGATTACTTACTTTGTCCCCAGATATATTTGCATTGTCTATCCCTGGTTTTACATCGTCCTCCAAAGCAAATTCCCTAAAATGGAAAAGCAAATACCCATTAGCAATGCAATGTCTGTTTATGTCAGAAAACTGACAGAAAAGGAAATACGACTGGGGAAAAACAGCAGATAGGTATTATAAAGCCCTTTTATCTTCAGAATTGATTATGAAACTTTTTAAATGATATTCCTATTTTGACAATATCTCAGTATTTCTTTCATGTTGGTGCCACATGAAAAATTTAAATAAAAGTGAAAATGGCCTACCTGAGTACCATCACATGAATATCCATCCATTTTATGAATATTAGGGGCACACTAGGAAAAGAAAACAAACTATGAACCAAACACAGAGCAAAATATCAGGCTGAGCTAATCAGTTTAGTGTTTATATTTTAAAAATCACATTTGATGATACATTTGGTCCCTTGAAATATCTATATATAAAAACAGAAGAACAAGAGAATGCAAGAGGAAATACAACAACTGGTACACTTTCTCCTAAAAACGGGATGCTATGACAGGCAAATACAGTTGATTACACAGAAGCAAGCAGAAAGAACTGACTGCAGTGGGCTCAGTAAATGACATATTAAGAGATATGTTTCATACAGATCACTATTCCTCTGAGCAAGAAAAGAAAGAACACAAAGCAAAAAGTAGCCCAACTTGTTTCCCTTCTTCTGCCATGAGAAGCAATGCAGACCCTTCGCTGCAGGCAATAACTTTCAACTAGAAGTCTGCTTCTAGAATTAAAGCTAGAAAAGACATGGCTTATATATTATATTTAATACTTAAATTAATAAAAATAATATTAAATTATTTTACAATTAATTCATTATATTTTCTTGAAGCAACTAGAAAATTATAGAGCATTTATTTTGTCAGGCTATAAACAAACAGTAATTTTAAAATGTATTACTACAATGATAGAAAAATGTCTAATTACGTAGTCATTTGGGAAAAAATTGGAAAATGTAAAAAAAAGGAGGAAAAAAAAGAGAGGTCCATCACATTCCACCATTCAAAATTGCTATTTTTTATATTTTAGTATAATTTATCTCTACCTTTTTCTATAAAAATTGATTTTTAAACATAAGTATGGTCAAATTATAGATAATAATTTTTTAATTTTTTTTTTTTAGTTGTAGATGGACACGGTAGCTTTATTTATTTTTTGTGGTGCTGAAGATCAAACCCAGTGCCTCACAGGTGCCAGGCAGATGCTCTATCACTGAGACATAATCCCAGCTCAAATTATAGATAATATTTTATATTTTGCTTCTTTGCTTTATATTTGTCATATAAACTTCCTGTCAAGGTGAACTTTTTATAGCTACCATCTTTAATAAATATAATGCATTGCTTTAAGCTAACAATGTACTACAATGATCACTTATATCCAATTAATTTTGACAGTTAAAACTAATGCAAAAGAGCATTTTGTACAGACATCATTTTTAGACTTTTGATTCTTTTAAAATTTATGCTTTTTATTTAATCACAATGTGTGTGTGTGTGTGTGTGTGTGTGTGTGTGTGTGTGTGTATGCAGGTAATTATTTATTCATTGAGTCATCATCATCATTAAGTATTAACTTAGAAAATCCCACTGATTAGAAAGAATGGAACAATACTTTTATATAGAGATCTTTAATCTCTTTGTATGATTCCTTTAAAATACATCATTTTTAATGGTTAATGTAAGTTTACCACTCTTGATATCTTCTTATCTGGAGAAAAAATAAATGTGGGCAGTCTTGACTCAACTATACATGAATTTCAGTTTCTCTGTTTTTGTCCCCCAATCAACCTCCCACACAACATGGTTTCAATTTCAGTTATCACACCATATTAATGTGAGTAACTGCATAAAATACAAACTTTGCTATTAGCTCTTCAGTCAGCTGGTCACTGTGCAAATAACAGATATCCTTCATGACCAGTGACCCATCCTGTCTTTTCTTTTAAATCCCTATCAGTGATTGTCACCAACCATCTGCTTATTCAATTCACAGACAGCAAAGTGTGTAGTTGTGCTGTCTCTTTGACTTCTAGTAATATTATGTGGCATTTGAAAAAATGGATCATCAAAAGAGGGAATTGGCCAACAAAGATAAAAATGTAGCCAAGAAATGAAAGCGATGACACCAGAAGTGAAATTCAAATTGAATGCAAATAGAATTACAGGAAAAATAAATAAACAGCTAACTGTGGGGATGACTATTGCTCAGGAGATTCTAGATATGCAGCCTGAGAAACCTAGTGAAGGAACTCACTGGCATAAATGAAGTGGGCATGACCTAACAGGTGAAGATGTGTCCGAGGAAGCGACGCTGACAAGACACTCAATATGTATGGCTTCACATCCCTCAAGAGATATTTAATGACATTAAAAGCATAGAGGGTAAGACATTGAAAGCAGATTCAAACTTAGAAAGGAGTATGACAAGGTACAGAATAATGCTTACTCTGTATCGTAAAATTTACCAGGAGCAGCAGCAGGCACAGTTCAAACTACACCTCAAGTTTGGTATAAAGAAATATAATACTTTAACTCTCAATGTTTCTGTTTTAATTTACAGTATGCTATATAAACACCAGTTAATATTTTTCATTTCCCTGTGCATTTAACACTATCAGTAAGAGAGTTTTGACAGAGTCTTTTAAAGATGACAGAACAACTGTATTTTCCATTGATCCTTACGACTGTGTTGCATGGTTTCAACTTGCATGGTCATTTTTACAGTTCAGCACAATTGTGCAAAGTGAGAACTGATCATTTTTAAATCTGTGAACCTGCATCACAGATTGCAATTTCCCCAGCATGTTTATCTACAAATAAACACTATTAAATTTAAAGAGAACTGTTAATGTTGGAGGTGATGTACTATATCAGAAATGTAAGAAACAAGAGAGAGAAAAGGGTCCCCTCTCAGAACCCAGTGCTCTAGGGATCTCTGCCTCAGCTGGCTCCTGTTTCAGTCAGCTGAAGAGAGGGCCTTTTGTTTTCTTTCCTAGAAAGATAAAAAGAAAATGCCATTCACTCCCTACTTAATATAAAAAACAAAATACTTAAGGCAACATATAGTCTTAGGGGAATTCAATATTAAAACAAAATTATGCTGAACGTCTGCTCAAGCTTTGATTACTAAAACTAAAATTTCTAAAAAATTAAAAAGAAAGTGAGAGATAATATGAAAGAAACATGAATTTTGTCCATCTACATTTCTCCTAAGGGTCAAGTGCACTAAAGATACCCCTACTTTTTCCACTGTGGTTTAGAGTAATTATTTTGCAGATTACCTGGCTTGAATTTCCTGAGCATGTTTCAGAAATATCACAATCGTTCACTGCTTCTCGGCACACGGTCCCCATAGGCTGAAACTAAAATGAACAAAAATCGATGTGAAAGACTAGAAGGAACAAAAGCTCTCACAGTATCATCTTAAAAAAGCAAAATGAAAAATGTTTGGATAGGAATACCTTTGGCTATTTTAAAATCATAGTGTGTGAAAATTGCAGTTATTGAACAAAATGCTTTTTTAACAGTTTTAAGTAACAGTTTTTTGTATATGAAGTAACTTCCATATTCATCACACGTAAGTCTCATAATATCTTGCTAAAATGCTAAAATTGGACAAGGCTTGATGGTACGTCTCCACAAGAATGCTTGGCTTGTCCAAGCTCTTGTCATCTTTCTTGCAAGGAGGTTTTAAGCTTTTTAGGCTTTATCCTTCTTTCTTATTCACACCTTTATCACATAACTTTTTATTTTTTTGGTCTCTCTTATCTGCCAAGATTGGAAAAGCTACATTTGGGGCTGAATCACAAAAGTTAGGTTTTCTGGCAAAGCCATATCCTCCCAAGCTTTCTCTTCCCTTCTTTTCATGTGCCTCATTACGCAAAGATTTAAATTTTGGTTATTTACTTGTTATTAATGTTCCTATTATTGGTGCCTATGAATTGGAGTCTGGAGTTCTGGGGATTATCGGTTGGTTGGTTTTTTTTTTTCTTTTTTTTTTTTCTTTGTTTCTTTTCAACCAGTGGAAATACTTCTTGGAAGTATGCATTTGAACAAATAAATTTTTAACCCCATTGGATTTACAAAGTGCAGGAATACTCATGGTAACAAAATCGAGCAGAGATAAATAAAGCTATACTTCTCCTTTCCTGTGCAATGCCTCTCTTTTCCCTCTCTAAGACTCTGACATTTAGGGCTGGATTCTTCTGTGCTTTTCTCTTTGTTTGTACAAACATACTTATTATCAGGCTTCCCTGACTTCTGTGCAAACCACACTTTCTTCCCCCATTCAGAACCCTCCTAGCACTTGAGTCTCCTCTGCTTCTAGATCATGTGCAGCCCACCAGCTCCAATCAGGATTTTAAAAGATAGTTTTAGATGACTCAAACAAAATTTGTGCTCATTCAACAAGGATTTACTAAGCACTTAGGATGTGCCAGGCACTGTTCTCAATGCTGGAGACCCGGTGGAATACAAAACACAAAAACTCTGCTCACAAAAACCCTGCATTTTAGTAGGGGTAAATGGGCCATAAAAATAAGGAAATGGCAAAGTAATTTAATTTTACATGTCTGATTCTCTTCTTTCTCAAAATTGGGGCAAGCCAATTAGAATATAAAGCAGAAATATGTACAGATTTGAAGTACAGTTTAGATGAGACTATAAACATTCAAGAATTTCCAAGAAACTTTAGAAAAATAAAAAAGCACAGTAAAGGAAGATTTGCTCTAAGTGCTGGGATACAGCAGTAAATAAATCAACCAAAATTCCTGCTGTACTAGAGCTAGAGCTTATAATGGGAGGGGGGAAATAATAACCAAGTAAGCAAGATATATCTTACTGCAGAGGTCCACAAATTATGGCCTGAAGGCCAAATTGGCTGACTACCTAACCTTACAAATAAGTATTACTGGAATTACAGCCACACACATTGTTTCTGCATTTTCAATGGCTGCTTTCAAAGACAGAGCTGAGTAATTGTGATGCTTTAGGAAAACCTATTTACTATATAGTCCTTTATAATAAATGTTTGCCAACCCTCGGCTTATACATTATTTATATATGTTATATACATTATAATACACACACACACACATATATATATATATATATATATATATATATATATATATATAGAGAGAGAGAGAGAGAGAGAGAGAGAAGATACATACAACTTCACAACTTCTCATCTTGATCCTCTCTTCCCCCTCCTCCATTTACTATCCTGCCTCTGGATCCCCAGGGTAGGGTGAAGGGAGTTTTGGGGTAGAGAAAGTGGCAAGAATGATTTCACTCGACTGGTATACTATATTGTAGTACAGTAATTAATTGTGTCATTATATTTTAGGTATGTTATTATTCTATGCTTGTTCCTTATAATGATTCTATCACAAAGAGCCTAATTCTGTATGCCAAAGGGGGAAAAAAAGGTACAATTACACGTATTTAACAGATGGGCAGACATTTATTTAATCAAAGATTAAAATAAATGATTCAGGATCCCTTGTTATAGCACTTGGAGGAGCTGACAGAGCAAGCAATTGTGGTCGCCAAAATGAAAGAATGTCTGTTTCACATTTGGTTGAATCTTCCTTTTTTAGAGATTGCTTTCAGAGATCTCTGCCAGTGCCGTGCTTGTCTTAAAAAGCTGCCAGAAGACACAGCAGTGCAGTGGAAACAACAGAAACTGCTGCCAACAGATCTGGGATGGAAGGGCTGCCAGCAGATCTGGATGTGACTGCATATCCCTTCCTTACAAGCTGAGTGGGCCCCTGCAGGTGACTTAAATTCCTTGGAACTTGGATTGCTCGATTATAAAGATCAGGATAATAATGCCTATCCCCAAAGTGTGCTTGTGTGCATTCTCTAAGACAGTGGTCTCAACCAGGGGTGATTATGTCCCCAAGGGTATATTTGGCAATGTCTGGAGACATTCTTAGTTGTCATTCTTGGGAAGATTACTTCTCACATCTAATGGGTAAAACTTCAGGATGCTGCTAAACATCCTACAATGCACAAGACACATTCTCACAACAAAGATTTATCCAGCCAAGGATGTCAATGATACCAGAGTAGAGAAATTCAGATGTAGGGTGATAATAAATTCAAAGTACTTAACACAATCTCTGGCACACATCGGAGACTTACTGTGATAGCTTTATATCTCACCTTCCTTTAACTCATTAAAGATATTCAATCTGCAAATAATCACAAAGAGAGTGCTGTGCCTATTTATTTATTTGTTCAACAAATATTTATTAAGAACCTATAACAACAATGGTGTAAATTCTTGGCTCTGCTCCAAAAAAAAAATGTACAAACTGGAGACAGATATTAAACCTTAGACATAATACAGAATATTATATCAGATATCATATGAGATAAGAAAAAAGAATTTCATTTCTTTGGGAAAAGTAAGTTCCAAATTGTGGGTCTTGATGTAAAGAATTAAATACTTAGAGACAGGGATGAGGATGGTATTGGGAAGACGAACTCAGACAAAGCGTATAAAAATGCATTCTCAATTTCCATGTACAATAAACTATGTAAGGTACTATCATCCCTGAAGTATTCCTTTCACTCCCTCAACAGCTAACGCAAGAGATATAGCTGGGCACAGTAACGCACATCTATAATCCCAGCTATTCAGGAGGATGAGGCAGGCAGATCACGAGTTAGAGGACAGCCTAGGCAACTTAGGGAATTCCTGTCTCAAAATAAAAAACAAAAAGGGTATAGCTCAGTGGTACAGCACCACTGGGTTTAATCCTCAGTGCTCCCCATAAAAACATGAGAAGGAGGAGGAAGAAGAACAGGAAAAGGAATAATATAAAGGAGAGGAGGAAGAGGAAAAGAAGTAGGAATGGAGAAGGAAGAAAATAAGAGGAGGGAGGAAGAGTGGGAAAAAGAGGAGGAGGAGGAGGAGGAGGAAAGATATATCTGAGTGAGAAGAAAAGGAGGATCTCTTGAATCCCTACTTGGCTTCCCAAAGAAATGTAGGCATATTCAAAGATAAGTAACACCTACTTTCATTTACTGTCCCTGCTCCTCAGGGAGGTTGTAGAGAGAACAGCCTTGGGATGAGCATGTTCAGCAAGAACCCTGACTTACTTGGTATCAGACCTTGGGAAAACTACCATTAGAAGGGAAAGATGTTAACTATATCTCACAAGATTCTACGAGGGTCCTGTAAGCATCTGGCATTCAGTCATTAACTATGTATTAGATACTATGATTATTAGGTGCGATTTACCCAGCCTTAGCAATTAATCACATGTGTCCTTCCTTCTGTCCATTCGTCATTAAGCAGCATTCATTACCTTGCACTTTTTACAACAGAGACCATCACTGCATTGAGAGTCCTGAGTCAAGGTGCATTTCTTACAACACTCTGCTCCTTCAAGGACACATTCCTAAGGAACATAAACATTTGCCAAACATCAGAAAACAACATCATTTCCTAAAAAGTAGCAGCATGTTTCCTAAAATAAATGTAAAAACTCACAATAATCTCTCATCCACAAATACTATAAAATTTCTAAGCATAATACTTGCTCTGTTTTGTCTCAATGTGTGTGGACCAGGAACAACCCTGAGTCACCTGTAAACCATCTTCAAAAGCACCACAGACTTACTGTAGGGGTTCCACAGTCACACTCTTCTCCAGTTTCAATGAAGCCATTGCCACACTCAGGAGGGTCGAGCAGCTATGGAAGGAAAACAAAAAAGGGAACTAAAACATAGAAAAGTCAACAGCAAAGACTTTGAGAGACCTAGGCACTACACCCACACCTCTGCATACCTGCCAGTCATCCCAAATATGTATTTATTTAGCTAAACTAGAAAGCATGGTTTTTTACAACTTATAACTTATAAGTGTCTCCTCCTGTTTCCATTTCATATTTAATATGTGTATATACTTTACAAATATTTATATAACATATACACCAAACAGCATCTGGTAAAAGTCACCAAAATAAAAGATGATCTAGTCATTGACTAAAACTAAGACTGACTGATGCCTGAAATTCCATTATAGTCAGGAAGTAAGGGGTTTGGAGTCAGAACATCTGTCATATTGGCACATGGCTAGAGAATAGCTCAGTGGTAGCACATAATGCCTGGCATGAATCAGGCCCTGGGTTCAGTCCCCAGGATCAAAATAAAATGAAATAAAAGCGTGGAACAACTACTTAACATCTCAGAGACTTTACTATGTTAAACAGGAATAATAATATTTGTGGGGAGCCACTCTGAATGATTCACATCTTCCATCCTGGAGCAGAGATGTTTTGACCGTCACTACATCTTGTAGTGACCTGGACATTGCCCCAGTCCCAGAAGTTGAGGGCACGTCTCCAGAGGTAGGCGTGTCACCCATGGCCCCTTGGGTCGAATTACACTCACCTGTCCTTTGTAACCCTGCTCCTTCTGACCTTTTTTGGATAGAACTTTCTAAGAATAAGGGTCTCCCCAATAAAAGCCCATTTCCATGTCACGCTGTCTCTGGCCAGCCTCTGGTGACTTTCTCTTGCTCTCCCATTTGGAGAGCCTGAAGCCGAGAGCGGAGAAACTGTCCTGAAGCTTGTTTAAAGGTAAAGTGTGTGTCTATGGTTTATTTGGTGTCCCTGGAAATTCACAGGAGCGACCTTAAGTTCAGCTGCCTACGCAGGTTGGGGGCAGCAAATATTAACTGTTCATCAAATTAATCAGCTGTCCAAAAGTTTTCTGAGAATCAAGTTTAATCATCTGTGAAAAGCCCTTTATTAATCATCTTTTTCTCCAAGTTACTTCAACAACAAGAAAAGAATCACAAAGTTAATATACCCACTGAACTATTCAATATAAAATATAACTCCTACTATTAGTATATAGCTTTGCAGAGAAAAGCAATAAAAATTTGTCCCAGATATTAAAGCAACTTTTGGACTATCCAGGAGTACATTTTAGGTCAGTTTTATTTTTTAACTCTCTATCAATTTTATTACCTTTCAAATACAATTTATCCTATGGTGATAGGCTGTTAGAGTCTGTAAACAAGTCAGGATGGCGCCTGGCAAATGTTAGAGTCTGTAAACAAGTCGATGGCACCTGGCATTTTGCCAGAGGGAATGGTTTGTGAAGTAACGCCAGAGAGCCATTAAGTGTGGAGATTCCTTATTGGTTGACTGCTGTATCTATTTTATGTTAATTAAGATAAGCTGTGTGTAATGTATATATACCCCTCGTGTCCTACAATAAACGGCTCCCACTCCTGCTGTATCAATGTACACAAGTTCCTCATCACCCCCCGGTTATTTTGCCCAGCCAGCCGGGCTGCGGCAATAGGCAGTTGGTAAATAATGACTAATTACTATTAGCTAGGAACATAATATTCATTCAAAAGTTAATTAAAGTTGCCAGGCACAGGGGCACTTGCCTGTAATCCCAGCAACTCAGAAGACAGAGGCAGGAGAATCACAAATTGAAGACCAGCCTTAGCAACTTAGGGAGACTCTGTCTCAAAATTTAAAAAAGGGTTTGGGGATATTGTTTGGTGGTAAAGTGTTTTCCTAGCATGCACAAGGCCCTGGATTCAATCCCCAGTACTGAAGAGAAGCAAAAAGGGCTGGGAATGTGGCTCAGTGGTAGAGTACCCCTGGATTCAATCCCATACCACAAAAAAGAAAAAGTTAATCAAGGTGTTCAGACTATAAAATGGAAGTGTACACACAACTGTCAACACACACACACACATACACACACACACAAAACTAAATAGAATAAAAACTCAAAGCAAGATAAAGAAAACATAAAAAATGAACTCATTTCTGCTGTTATCATCAGAATAGGCCAAAATGCCCAATATTAAAGTTGATTTTGAAAATGTAGACAGACATTTTAGCATATCTAGATACGTACATATAGGCCAAATTGAAAAGCTCTCTTTTATACACCCAAAGGCTAAACAATGGTGTGTATGAGCATGCAGAAAGATTAATCATTAACATCTCTGCTCACATTATTACCTTGGAAGGCTTGTTGAACAGGCAGGCGCCACCCCCACTGTTCAGGAAGTCATGATACTCTTCAATGTTACACTGGGTGAACTTTTTAGGAAGATAATAGCTGTGGGAGAGAAGAAAATCAATACTGGGATGCAATGTGAGCCTCCCTTGCTTGTTTATTAGTCTTAAAATTGAACATTATTAAAATTATACATTATTCTTTCAAGATGAAAGAATAAAGTCCTCTTAGGTACAACATTTGTATTCAACCTACAAGAATTTTTATTCAACCAGTATATTTCTAAATTCTTCATTCAGTCACTAATGGTGACAAGACAGTAATGTATATCATTACTTGTATATGCAATCAAAGAAAACACATAAAGCAGCAACTATAATTTTGAAAAAAAATATTTCATAGTCTTAAATACTAAATCTGGGCTGGAATCCAAACAACAGAGAACTCTACAAAATAATTGACCTATAACTTATAAATGTGTCAGGTCATAAAAGTCAAAGACTGAGGAACTACTACAGACTGAAGGAAGCTAAAATGACATAAAAATAAATGTGATGGGCTGTGGATGTGGCTCAAGCGGTAGCGCGCTCGCCTGGCATGCGTGCGGCCTGGGTTCGATCCTCAGCACCACATACAAACAAAGATGTTGTGTCCGCCGATAACTAAAAAATAAATATTAAAAAAATTCTCTCTCTCTCTCTCTCTCTCTCTCTCTCTCTCCTCTCTCACTCTATCTTTAAAAAAAATAAAATAAAATAAATGTGATGCCTCACTCTGAATCCTTTACTGTAAAAGACACTATTGACGTATAGGCCATTCTTGAATGAGGGCTAAGATTCAGATGATTTTACTGGCTAGGTTGTAGGAGGATGTTCTTGTCATAGAAATGTAACCTATGTATCTGAGGGTAAGAGGGCACAGATTGGCAATTTATGATTCAAGGAACCAAAAGGATCTTTGTTATTCATCTTGCAACTTTTTTCAAGTTTCAAATTGTTTTAAAAAATTCATGTCAGAATAAAAAGTAATAAAGGGCAAAGAGAAAAAAGAAACTTGGTCAGATACCTTCAAAATGAGCACAAATGCCCTTAGATCTAGTAATTCAGCTTTTCAGAAAATTTTCTTAAGAAATAACTAGCTATTACACAAGGATATATAAACACAGATATTTGTGGTAGCACATAACATAAAAATATCCCAAATATTTAACAGTAGGAGAATGATTAGCTGAACTGTGATATGTGGATAAAATAGAATAATATGAAATGAATTAATAATCATAGTAATAAAGAATAGTTAGACTCAGAAAAATGCTGACTATATAATGTTAAGTAAAAAAAAGGTGAATAAACATCATATAACCAACAGGAACAAGATTTTATAAAACAACAATAAAAATGAAAAAAGAAGAATATGAGTTAAAAAACACTAGTATTTTAATATCAACATGGTTATCATTGGAGAAAAAAATAAGAATTTTATTTTCTATATTTCTCTAAAACTGTTTTTCTTTGATCTTTATGAAAGTGAAAAAATAAGATAATAATGAATGATTTTTATAAAGTCTTTCCTGCTAGCCACAAAGACAGTGTCCATTTATAACCATAACTCTGTCTAGCACAGTGGTTAATGTTTCATAAATTATAATGGAATTTATAATGATTATTTAGGCTAAACTCATTTTTTTAAGTATTTCATGCCAAATTCTCCAAATAAAGCTGTCTTGGGTATAAGTTATCTAAACTATTCTGTTTCTGTCCATGCTTTTTTTCTAATAAGACACAGACTTTATTCTTAATTTTAAAAGTTTCTTTCATATATTATTCCTTTCTTCAATGCCTGCCTCGTTAAATTCTTATCACCTTCCCTACCAATCCATCCAACACATCCTGCCACAGTTATCAAATGTAAACAGGGCTCTCTCCAATTTTCCCTTTTCATTCAATTGGTCAAAACTTGAGAAAGTTCTCTACTACTGAAGTAAAAAGTCCAACTTTTAGGACTCTTAGAAGTCAAAGTCTAGTTCTACCTCTGCCCTGCCAGGATGCCTACAGCTGCCACAACTCAGCCCATTCTCCACACCTCACAGTGGGGAGCTCAGTCATTACCCCATAACTGGGGAGTTAGAAAATCATTCCTTTACAGGGAAGCTCTTTATATATGGATACTTGAAGTGTATGAATTGCTCTTACCCTTTATTTTTGACACATCTGACTTCTTATAACTTTCACACACACATTCTGAACTCTACCAAATAGACATTAATTCCTCTACCATTATAATATAACCCTTCATGCATCTGAAGGCAAATATGTCTTTCCCCTGTCTCTGCCCTCAAACTTCTGTTTTACAAGATTGTATATCTATTATATTCAGCCATTCTTAAAAATTTAGTTTTTATATCTTTAAATAGAAACTGATGGTTATTCATTTCAACTATGGTTTCCAATATTTAGCAATATAGAGGAACTTCAGACAGCGAAAATGGAAGGGATATACTCATGGGAACTATGCATCCATAATTAGTAATGTTAAGTGATACTTGGCATAGATCAAATTTATAGAGTCATATTAGATAATTTTTTTTATAAAAAGAATTTTTCTCTTGCTTCATCTACTTAATGTAGGAAGAATTCCAATTCAAAGAGCTATACATATCTGAAGGTAACCATTTGATTTTTTTTGGTGGGGGGGTAGGGGGCTGTACCAGGGATTGCAACCAGGAGCACTTAATCACTGAGCTGCATTCCCAGCCCTTTTTTATATTTTTTTTAGAGACAGGTCTTGCTGAGTTGCTGAGGCTGACTTAGAACTCATGATCCTCCTGCCTCAGTCTCCTGAGCTGCAGGGATTACAGGCATGTGCCCCTGTGCCCAGCACCATTTGATTTGGCTTAGTACTATGCAGATTGTCTATAAAAGTTTTAATAATTAACCAGAACAATCAAATAAAAGATATTAAATAGCTTTTAAAGAACAGGAATCTCCACCATAACATTCAGTAATTGTTGGAAAATTATAACTGTATTACTTCTTCTCATTATTAAATAAATGTCCAAAGAAAATTTAAAAAATTTTTAAATGCATGTTTGCATACACATTCCCTCCATCATTTATTTGCCTTGTCCTGATAATTCAAAATTCAAATTTAATCAATAAATATTTTTTAAAATCAAGTTTGTACAAAGGATTATGGTATATGGTATGAACTATAATTACTATGAAATATAATCTCTTAAAATGATTAAATCACTAAATGGTGAGAGGAAGCAGAAGAATGTACAGCATTAAGTTATAATGCAGGCATTAAAGTTATAATAAACTTCAGATGGTTAAAAATGTGGTTAGAAAGAGAAAAGGATGAAAGATGTTACAGAGAACATAGTTAGGAAACCAAAAGAAGCTGGAATTAAGACAAGCAAATTTTCATAAAGCTAAAAATCTTTGTAGCATATGGTTAGTAAGTCAGAAAGCTGAAAACCTATGTCCAATTATGGTAAACAAATGGATCAGAATAGTAGGAGAAAATAAGATTTGAAATGAGGATAAATAAAGATTGTGGGCATCTAACTAGTGATAAGAAATTTGAATTTTATTCTTCAGAAAATAGAGACAAAAGTTCTGAACAAGAGAATGGCATTTAATGAACTGCATGGATTAATCTCACAAACAACGTTGATCAAAATAAGTAAGTTGCAGAAAAATACACACAGCATGCCACCTCTTACAAACTGCAAATGTGAAGCAAGGCTATGTTTTACGCATATACACATTAAATGTATAAAGAAGGAACTGAGAATAATTTGAACCAAATCCAAGATGGCGGTTACCTTGGCAAGGGCTAGAGACTAATAAGGACGAACACAAGGGAACTTTACCATGTAGGCAATTCCACTTTTCTTTAAATGGGTGATACATGGATTCACTGTTTATTCTCTATATCTTTTTAGTGATGATGGAAGTAGGGTTCAAAAGAAGAGAGACAAAGCCTGAAACCCGCCTGATGTTTGTAATGTTATTTGTTTATTAATAGCACAAGAAGATCCAGAATTTAAGGTAGGGCATTGGAGATTAAACTGGATTAAAAGGAAGGGTTGTAAAATTTATTTAGAAAGAATAAAATACAAGAAATGATGACTGATTGTGAGCAAAAGAAGGAGAGTATAAAAATTAAATCTTTCTGAAAAGAGGCAACTGTACACTTCTCTTTCCACCTCCTCTTTAAGTGACGTCACACTGTGGAACCACCAGTACTGACCTGAAATCAGCCACAGTGGGATTGCGTGCACCATAGAACTCTGAGAAAGTGACAAATCCATTCCACTTTCTTGTTCTTGTTTTTGAGAGTGAACTTACCAACACACTACTACTTATAACCCATTAAACTGAAACTGGAGATAATAAAAGGAAAGGCAACTTTATTGAGAACAATGTTGTTTCTCATTACACTTCTAGCTTAGATTCAAGGCTAACAAATTTTCTGAGGTTTACTAATTTAATTCACATCAGTTATTTTCTTAAATAAGGGACTATTCTGTGATAATATCATCTACATAGAGCCATTAAAAATATTTACTTCTGATTTTTCTCATAAATTCCTGTGGTAATAATCTGTGCGATAATTTATTTAATGTTGTATTCCTAAGAGAATAAGAGCACAGCAGGTAAAGGAAAAGTGAGTTATTTCTGAATAGAAGTGGCTCACCCAGTGTCTCCCATTATGCATCCGGACCATGTGTCCTCACATTTGCACTCACCTAAAAAAATAAATACAAATGCCTTTTTATAAAGTAAATGCAGCTGCATTCAAGTAATTTTTGTTTTTAAAACAAACATTGTTCTCACGTTATTTTAAAATACTTTTTTTTAAAGTATGTCTGCTTTTTCATTGTTATACTTGAGGTTTTCTATGTAATGCATGACAACAAAAATACACTTTGACCCTATCAAGATAATATAATTTTTACTTAAAAATTTCCTGTTAGCTAAACAAATTACCATATTTTTTTAAAAGTCACTTACAATGACTTAAATGAAAGAAAATCAAGTACCAATGAGATAGTGAGAAACTTTGAGGAATCAAGATAGGATCCCAGTTTCACAGAACATTGAGGGAATTATTACCATTTCATGTCCTGTTTTTTTTTTTTGTTTTGTTTTTGTTTTGTGACTAGGGATTGAACCCAGGGGCACTCTACTCTAAGCTATACCCAGCCTTTTTCATGTTAAGACAGGGTCTGTCTGGTAAGTTGCTTAAGGCCTCACTAAATTGTTGACACTAGCCTCGAACTTGTGATCCTCCTGCCTTAGCCTCCCAAGACACTGGGATTACAGGGGTACACCATCACATACAACTTCTTGCCCACTTTTAAAAGCCTCTGTGCATACTGGCTAAGCAGAAGTGCCTCAGAATCAGGAATTCCTGGGTTTAAAGCTTGGTTTTCCACTTAACATATGTATAATCCTGGAGACATTATTCTTTTTTGAATAAATGATGCAATCATTTCCTCTGTGAAATAGGGGTAAAAACGGGCATCTTGAAGGACTCTTTTGAGAACTGAGTGTAGATGTACATAATATAGCTTTCAGTCATCTGGTAAATAATGAGTACTCTATGAATGACAGAAGTTATTATTATAATTTTCCCACCATATTTATATTATTTGTTACTAAAATAATAAAATGGATATGGTTATAATCAACTTGCTACAACAAATACATAGTATTTGACCATTAAAATAACTGGTGAAATAATTTTACCTACTTGCTAAATCTGGCATATTTACTATGTCTATATTTTACTACTCACGTGATAAGGTCTGATCCTGACAAGAACATTCTAATTCTGTGGTCACATTTAGAGTTGTTTCAAATAAATCAAAATAAAACACTATGTCTGAAACTTATATGGCTAGGATTCTCAACTAGAGCATCCCAAAATGCCAAAATGAGCTTATTTATTTAGGTTAAATTCAGCAGTGAATCTATTATCACTTGACTTTAAGTGTTTATCATACAAGGGGAGGTTTTCATCAAGAATGTAAATATAACCTTGCATTACTTTTGAGAATAGTATTTTGTGTCCTGGCTTATTTCTTATACTATCACCCACATACTTTTGATCAAGCAACTGAATCAAAGAATCTTATTCTACAAAATATGTAATCAATATTCTTTGAAATATAACTAAACTAGCCAGATTTAATAAATGTTAATATTCAGTCCTTTATCTTAAGAAATAAAACATGACAGAGTTTTAAAATATATATATAAACCACACATGTAGTAAAACTTACCACTTGCTAATTTTCTTTTGTCTGAGATAATACCAATATTATGGGCTAATGATTGGGCAAGTGTAACTGCCATTAAATCAGTTTTCCCAAACTGAAAAACAAAAACAAAAATAAAAGATACATAAATACAATCTGGTTTTAAGATGAGCCAGAGAAAAATGTCGCAATATAATTAGAAATAAGTAGTTTCAAAGCATTTATTCAGCAGAGGCTAAACACCTTGTACCTAGCACTGAATGTCCGTATGGGATGAAACAGCAAGAAATAAATCCATATTTGATTAGATCTCATAGGAAAGACTAGAATTCTAAGAATCATCAACTCTTCAGTTTGGAAACTTTAATCCGAGTCCACATTTCACCCAGTAATGTTACTGAAAAATTTAGTACTTGCATATGATCAAGTAAGTTTTTTGAATAACACAAAATAAAAATAAATGTGTAAAAATTATTTGGAACTTGTTTGTTTTTAGGTGTCTATTTGACACTTGAAATTCCCCCCTCATGGAATAGAAAATAGTTTTAGAAAACAAACATAATGAGTAACAGAAAGTAGTCATGATCTCTGGCCTAAATAAATTTAAGAACAACTGAGGAATTTTCTTTTCAATATGCAGCCTTCCAAAGATTGAATTATTTTTCTTCTAGATCATTTCCATCAAATTAGTGTGTGTAAGGGGTAAAAGAAACCCTTTGGTAATGCTCCTCTATTTTTTTTTGTCTCCTAAAATTTGTCAAATAGTGAGGGAAAAAATATTCAGTTGCATTGTTAGGCAGCAATCCAATGCTTCAGGGAATTACTCAATTCTCTGGGAAATCATTCAATGATAAAGAGGGCCTTATTTCCAACAATGGGTAAAGTAAAAATTCTATGTACTTTTATTCTGTAAACTGCTTGATCTGGAAATTATTCTAAGTAGAACAGGAGCAGAATTATCAGGTATTGTCTTCTGTTATTTGCTTGTTCTATCCTTTGGTCATGTTGATCACTAATAAAACAATCTAACACCTGAAGCACACGGAACACCAAGAAATTATCTCTTAAGTATGAGGAAAACATTTTCAGCCATCATACCACTTTGTACTGTATAGATGTTCACACCTACTTCATTCACGCCTCCTCCTTTCAGCAACGAGCAAATCCCACCAATATAAGCAGCCCCGCTCCGGCTACTCTCAAATTGACTTCCCCTTTTAGAAAAGGAAATGAAAAATGCTTACTGCTCACAGTTCAAACATTATAGCACCTCTCATTATTAATTCACCACATAGTACATTTTCTCAATGCATACAAAATTTCTATATTATATGTTCCTGAAGTTAGGGAGGAAAGCAAAACTGTGCATATAGAACCAAAGAAAAAGGTTTCTGAGGGATGTTTTCCTACATGATCAATAAATATCTTCAATTGAAGAACATCTATTGAAAAAGAATTTCTGATATGATGCACTCTGAGAAGGATACAAAATCACTGCTATAGTACTACTGCTCAAGATCAGATATTCCCACAATGGAAGCAGTCTATAAAGTAATGGGCTTACATTCTTTAAATGTGAGAAAGGCTGAGAAAATCTTTCTCAATGTCATGATCAAACATGATCTGTGATATTGGATGGGGAAAATGTAGCTATAAAGGAATTGTTGAGATACTCGGTGACATTTGAATATAAACTATGGTGTACATACATAGAAGTACTGCATCTATGTTAAATTTCATGGTTTTATTGATTTACTATAGTTATGTAAAGGCATGTCTTTCTTCTTAGACAACATCCACTGAAGTACTTAGTATAAAAGGCCAGTGGGTAGGCATTTCCAACTTATTCTGAAAAAGTTCAAGAAAAAAAAAAATCAATGGATGAATGGAAGAAAGGGAGAAAGGAAAAAAATCACAAAATCAGTGGGATAAACAAATAATTGATGAATCTAGGTAATGAGCATGTGTAATATCTTTGTAGTACTCTCACAAATTTTCTCTAAATTTGAAATTATGTAAAAATTTAAGTTACCCCAAAACTATATCTTTCCTTCCAATTGTAGCTGTCTTCAACAGCTCAGGCTTTAGATGATGGGTTCTTAAAATGCTACTATATATATATAATATTTTTTTGCTATTATATCAAATATGTATATTATCAAAAAAAAAAAAAGAACACACAAGTGAGAAAAATTAAACTCCAGAAATTTGGTTATTTTTGGTTAAAAATAAACCAAAAACAGAGATGACATTAACATTTAAAAGGCAGCAACCTTAGGGAATTTAATCTGTTGTTAAAATAAATCAGCAGTATTTTTACCAGTGAAGGCCGTGATTAAATCTCTTGAAAAATTAAGTGAAATAGATATGCAGTGATAAAATAGCTCAAAATCAAATCACCTAAAATTTCACAATAATTAAAATAATCTATACTTTAAACCTTCTTCCAAGTATATTGCAATGTCAATCCCAATTGTAAAGGATACATCTCAGTCACAAGTAATACAGCATTTAATATGGAACCATAAAAAAAAGGAAGAAATCATTGCAAAAGTTACGTACGAAAAAAGGTGAACTGCATCACTTTTCTCTTTGATAAAATCCCTTCTGTATTTCATAAACTCACGTAGGGTGATCAATGGATTTTCAGATATGGCAAACTTGTTGTCAGCCGCCCAGGTTTCCATGGCAACCAATACTATCCTTGTCTTAAGTTGGTCTTTATATATCTAGTATATTAACAAAATGAACACACCAGCTATATATGCGGTAAAATCAAATGGTTTATGAACAGGGTACAGAGTTCTTTCATGGAAACTCTTTGAGTTTTAGTTACAGGTATAAAATGTTACTATTTTTAAGGGTGATAATTTTTCCTCAAATTTGCATGCATTTTACTTGAATAACAGAGAATCGAATTATTTACCAGTAAATACCCAACGTACAAAACAGTTTTTAGTAAACATAAGCTCCCTTTTTGACAAATACTTGCATCCAATTCAAGGTTTCCCTTGAGTCCATTTTTGGGCACCCTAGACAAGATAATTTATGCATTCTTGAGTTCCCCTAACAAAAAAACAGAACAATGCAGATTCTCCAAGGAAACTATTTCTATACAAACAGACTGGCCCTGACTAAACCTATGGGGCGGTACTGGCCCGGCATTGCCTTGTCAGGGACCACATGGAAGGTGGTCCTGTGGACTGACTCCGTGGCCTCATCACTACAGCACTAGGTACCATCAAAAAGGTACAACTAACGCTCTTCAAGGGGGCAGTTCATGTAGTCTCAGCACTCAGAGATGAGGTGGAATTATCGCTTGAGACCAGGAATTCCAGCCCAGGCAACGTGGTGAAACTTGGTCCCTGTCCCACGCCCCACACCCCTATCCCCACCAAGAGGAGAAGAAAAAGTGGCCAATTTCTCCACCTTCAGAAGCACACACATCTCTGCTGGGGCTATGACTCATCCTTTGTCTTTCACAGAGTGAAAAACACAGGAAGGAATTTCAGGGCAGGCCTATCTATGGGTGATCTTGACCACTTCCTCTTTCCAGAAAGAGATCAAAGTCAATAAATTCCATTGCCAGGTCACCAGGGCCTTTTAGGACACCTTGGCTAACATGCAACTAGAGCAGTGAAAAGGTAAGAGCCATATTGTCCCTTCTATGAGCAACCGTGTATGAGCAAATCACCGTGATACTTACTATATCTGCCATGTTCACCACAGATTTGGCATAGGTGTTGGTATGCACAACAGAAAGGCGGTGCTTTTTAAACTGAAAGCAAAAGAAAAAAGTGATGGGCTTTCGAAGTCATCAGAAGTAATCATACTACAGGGACACAGCCACATCAATGTTTATAACAGCACAATTCACAATAGCTAAACTGTGGAGCCAACCTAGATGTGCTTCAGTGGATGAATGGATTAAAAAAGTGGCATATATACACAATGGAATTTTACTCAGCATTAAAAAAGAACAAAACCATGGCATTTTCAGATAAATGGATGGCGGCTGGAGAAGATAATGCTAAGTGAAGTCAGCCAATCCCCAAAAAAACAAATACCAAATGTTTTCTCTGATATAGGGAGGTTGACTCATAGTGGGATAGGGAGGGACAGCATGGGAGGAATAGATGAATTCAAGATAGGAAAGAGGGGTGGGACGGAAAGGGGGGTAGAGGTGTGGAATGTGATGGTCATCATCATACAAAGTACAAGTATGAAGACTTGAATTGGATGTCAACATACTTTATATACAAACAGAGATATAAAAAGTGTGGTATTTATGTGTATTAAGAATTGTAATGCAAAAATAATAATAATAATGTTACCTTAGATTAGGTAGAGGGAAATGAAAGGAGGGGAAGGCAGGGGATGTGGAGATAAGAAAAATAGTAGAATGAAACAGACATTATTACTGTATATATGTATGTGACTGTATGACCACTGTGATTCTACAATATGTATATTCAGAAAAATGAGAAATTATATCCCATCTATGTATGATATATCAAAGTATATAAGTTCATTCTACTATCATGTATAACTAATTAAAACAAATTTTAAAAATGTGAACCAAAAAAAAAAAAAAAGAAGAAGTAGTAGTAATCACCAGAGAAAACAAGGTGTAACAGAAGATCCCTAAGACTTGCTGGAACAAACATCAGATCTGAGACCTAGTTCTTTATCTGCTCTGTAGCCTGAAGCCAATCTCTTAAAAGCTTGAGACCTCTATTTACTCATCCATGAGATAAAGTAAAAAAATTTACCCGCTGCATGCATTTCACAGGCTTTTTTGTCTTTTTCTTTTTCCAGGACTATTATTCAAAACAATAACATGGAGGACAGCTGTCTACAAATTGTAAGACATACAAATCTGAGTAGGGATATGGCTAGAAAAAGTGTCGTGAACACTGCCACAAGTATGAAAATTTACAAGTTCTACAAGACTTTTTCAGTAAGAAGAAAGCCCTAAGATAAAGGCTTCAAGGATGTGGCTTACAAGCCTAGTAAATCACACATACGTTTTGTTTGGCCCCAATCATGTTTTAAAAATCAGGAAATAATATGGAAAAACCTGATTCTGGCTTCATTTAAAAGTAGCAAGCCTACCACGGTGATAACTACGAGCAGCAAGAGGTATCGGCCCCCTCACAAACACTGGCTGCTACCCTCTCACCTCTCCTGGCTGCTTAATCCTGGGTCACTTCATTTACAGTATTCCTCCAGATACTGATGGATAACTGAGTTTGTAACTATTTAAAATGTTCAGATTGCATGGTCTTGCTGTTTATGCTTATTTTATAAAAATCCTAGGGAGGAGTAACATTCACTGAATTCAAATACAATGAAAGAAAACAGGCCTAGCCTGAACAAGAGAACATTACTCAATCATGATTATTATTACTATTATTAGCAACAATAATAAAGAAGAATGTTATTATATATGTAATCATATATAAATTGATCAAATTTTCCTTCAAATTCATAAAGTAAATTAGAATGGACTTGTATCCGAAATTAAGTCCAATTCAATACTGAATATTTGTAGTTTAAAACTATTTCCATGGAAAATTAGCATTATAACTTACTGCCATGCTAAGAATGCCACCATACTGCAATATGCCCATTAATTAAATACACACACTGAAATAACGTGACTTAACAAGAAGGAGGCTTTGCCAGACTCCTTGGGCTCCTGATGTGTGCTTTTTCCATGTGATTTTCTGCATGGCAAGGCAGAAACAGGAAAATTGCTTTACTTTTATTATGAAGAAGTCGTACACTGCAAACTAAAGTGTCACATAATTGATGCCTCACTTACTTTTTTTCACATAAAATGAAAATTTTTGCTTTTCTTAAGCCTTGTCACTTTAGAGATTCAAATATTAGTACCCATATTAGTCAATCAAATGCAAAGAGTTGACATTATGGGTCACAGAAATATTTTTGGAACCTCAAAACTTATTGCTAGTTACTTCTACCTAAGAGCATTTTCCACTTGTGGTTGACTGCTAGTTAATAAATACGTTTGGTTAGGCTAAAACCTCCCCGAGGACCAATAAAGTAGAGGAAGGGGATCAAGAGGAAGGGAGGAGAAGAGGGCATGGAGAAATAGCAGGGAACGAAATCTACCAAACTACGCTATGTCCATGTACAAATACACCACGATGAATTCCACTTATATATAAGTATAATGCATTAATTAAAATAATTATAATAGAAGTGAGATCTGTCAAGTACAGATCAGGAGGGTAGGAGGGAGGGAAAGGGAAGGAACTGGGGAATTAGATTGATCAAATTAAATTATGTACAAGCACAAATGTGGCATAATAAATCTCACTACTATGTATAATTATACTGCACCAATAAAAATAAGAAATACAATAAATTCTAAAAAAAAAAAAGACCCTCTAGATTACAACTTGAGAGCTTTCTAAATTTCCCTTAAACAAATTTTTGCATCCTCCAGTTTTACCCAAGGCATGGACAAGTTAAAATAAACAAAAGCAAATCCTACCATGAGGTGATCATTCACAATCATCAGTTCGATGTATTTGGTTTCCTCTTCTACATTACGAGGATATCGAAGCTGCAGTGCAGTAAAAGAAGCAAAACCCAAATAAGCCCTTCTAAACTTAGTTGTGAAAAACTAAGAAATACATAAGAAGTCAAAAAAACAAAACATTCACTTTTTATTCCTTCAGACTTTTTAAAAAAAATTCATCAATTTAGTTTTTGAGTAGGTAATAATAATACATTTGCATGACTCAAAATGTCAACAGAGTATAAAAAGACCAAGCATAAAAGTTCCCCATCTACCCAGTTCTACTCCTTCTTCTACAATCAGTATTGGGAGTTACCAGCTTCTTCTAGAAAGATTTATACATAAAAGATTAATATGAATCTATTTTTTATTTTATACTTCCACTTATTTTACTCTCTTCTATATCAAGTTATTTTCATTTAACAGAACATCATGGAAACGGTAACATATGAACAGTAACATTAAATCTTCCTGATTTAATTTACTTTATTCTATAATCCCCAGATCTGGGACTGAGATGTGCCTCTCTCTCCTATATGGATCAAGGGAACCCCCAAATGATACAGGGGTTTTCCCAGAATAGCTTTTAGAGTTCTCAAGCAATATTGATTATCTATAACAACAGGATTTCTCTGCTCAGCAAAAAAATTTTCTCTACTTTCAAAATCCTGATCAATGACTGTGTCAGGGAAGAGCCACTAAGATGGACATTCCCTTGGTTTTCTATAGTTTATCTATAACAAAATCTTTAACAAGATCTCTAAAATTAACTTTTTCCCTTATGCTACAGTTCAATACCCGTGTTTTTTTTTCCCCCAGCATATCTTTTTGTTCATTTGGCTAAGAGATATTTTTGTGATAAGGACATTTAATCAAACCCAAATCAGTACATGTATGTTGGTTTTGAATGCTACATTTAAAACAAACTAAAAATATGTTGCCAAGCGGATTTCATTTCTTGCTAAATGCAACCTAAACATAAAATCTTTTTAAGAAAATCTCTTTTGGGTAGGGTGGAGAGTTAGGTACCTGGGATTGAATTCAGGGGCACAGGACTACTGAGCCACATCCTCAGCACTATTTTGTATTTTATTTAGAGACAGGGTCTCACTGGGTTGCTTAGCACCTCACTTATGCTGGCTTTGAACTCTGATCTTCTTGTCTCAACTTTTGAAGTGTCTGGGATTACAGGTGTGCACCACTACACCCAGCTAAGAAATCTCTTATAACACCAGATTGACTGGGAATAACAGATTCTATTTCTGAGACTGGAAACCAAAGAGTAAGATAAGTCTTTTTATAAGTGTATTATCAGGATGATAGGATCTGATTTGCCAACTATGTGGCTTACTAATTAATATAGTAGCACTTACCAATAAGACCCAACATTTTTTAATGTCACAGAGTTGCCATATTGGCTACATAATTTGATAGCTCCTTAACTTCATGGGTCTTTAAGAGAAATCAAGGGTTTATCTACTTAGCAAAGGACTAGATGTTCAGATGTTTATAAAGAACTTTAAGGTACATTCTTAAAGAACAGTATTGTATTCTCTCAATTCATAAATCATGAAAAAAAATATAGTTTCAATTTAAAACCTGATGGTAAGTATTTTATCTATCTAACTGATCCTCAAGATATATGTGTCTCTGTATCTGCACAACATATATAAAGCTCATGGTAGTAATGCATAGAACACACAGGCTTCTGAGAGGCAGTACACAGAGCATGTGTTTCTATGAACATCTCTGAGGCCAAACTTCCTAATAAGAATAACAACTTCACTACTGAGTGACCTGGGCAAGTTTTCTCAGCATCTTGTGCTTCCTTATGTTTTTTTAGTGAAATAGGAATAATAATAACACCTTCCTCATAAAGTTGTTATGAGGATTAAATGTGTTACAACAGTTACAAATTATTACGATAGGGCCAGGCACATGGAAAGTATTCAATAAAATTTAGCAAATGTTATATATGTAAGAATCTGTTTATATACATAAATTATTATAAGATAATAAAAGGAAGATAACTGTATCCTTCAACTGCTTGATCTTAATAGGTCTCTATTCCTTTACCCTGTGTAGTTTTCTGTCACATAAACACATTCACAAACCACCACCACCACAGTGTGTGGATATGTTGATTCTGATGGCCAGAGTTTTTTTTTTTTTTTTTTTTTGTCTAAATCATTTACAACTCAGTGATTCTGGGTCTTTTCCATACGTCATAGCTATCTTTCCTTTTTTTTTTTTCCTGTGAAAGGGCAATAAGAGTACCTACGTCATATGATATAAAGCACTGTCTGAAGAGTTGTGATTGTTGTTTTACTCAGTCTAAGGTCTGGTTAAGCAATCATAAAGCTTATGTCCTAATTTTATATCTGGATGCCAAAGTAACTTAAGTGAGAAAAAAGGGCTTTGTGCTCTCAGAACCCAATAGGTTTACTCTTACGGGGTAAAAGCTACAAAGGTAAAAGCTAAATACAAGGATACCACTGAAGCAGCCTGCATGATGTGGTGCACATCTGGGCAGAGAAGAGGCCCATGTTAGGAAGAACCTGGGATGCTGCCAGCCGGGACCTGGTAGCTCATTTACCTGATGAAGAACTAAATTATCACCACTATTTTGAATCCTTTTTGAAACTATACAATAATATGGCCCATTTTTACTGTTTCTACACATCTGTCACCTGTACTGCCTACCTCACGATGAAAAACACCTGAAATAGTACTTGCCCTCTCACAAAGACCAAATGTGGATTCAAATCATAGGTTTAAAATATCATGACATACACCTATGAATACATACCTGCCGTTTACTCCTTTGGGGTCTTGGTTTCAAAATAAATTTTGGTGGAGTGATGTTTATTTGCTGGAATTCTAGAAGGAAATAAAAATAAATTTAAAAGCACATTTGTCAGATTTCTTTAGTACAAAGCAAAGTTCCACTTGACTCTCTTATGAATTTTATAATAATGTTGCATTTAATGATTATGCAGAACATTAAACTAATTGTGTTCTATTAGTTCTAAATAAGTATATAGTAAAAAAAAACACAATTCACAAAATCTCAAACATCATCTCTGTTCTAATTTATATTGATTATTTTCCCTGTTTCTCCTATAAACGCCATCACATTCTTTATCAAGAATCTTCAAACAGCCAACTTGACCTTCACTTCTGTCACTAACATTCTAGGGAAAACAAAATAAATTAAAGAAGAGAAACAGTAAGAAGCAAGTAGAATAAATAATCACACATTCATAAGTTCATGACTTATTTAAAAATTATGATAGGCCACCAAGGTTTTCATTTTTTCCAATTCATTCACATTCTTCTTCACCCAAGGTTTGTTTGTTCTTGGGAGCAAATGTGAAAATCTGAACCTCTCTTAACTTGCAGGTCAGAATTAGACATCAATTATTGATGGACACAAATTCATCTCTGAATATAAGATCAGGTTATTTGGGGCTGGAGTTTTAGCTTAGCGGTAGAGCACTTGCCTCGTATATGTGAGGCACTGTCTTTGATTCCCAACACCACATATAAATAAGCAAATAAAATAAAGGTCCATCAACAACTAAAAAAATATTTTTTTAAAAAAGAGATTAGGTTATTTGTATAGGATGATTTCCTACAAAGTAAAAATGCAATCATCCACTGTGATACAGATTTCCTAAAACATTGATGGTTGATTGAACAACATGTAGCAGTCTGATGTGAGCTTCTTATGGGAGGAATGCTATATAAAGGTACAGTAAACTATTATCATGACTCTTGAGGACTGTTTGTACAAACTGAGAAGTTCTCTGAAATCACAATACTGTCCCCAAGTATGTTAAAGTGGTTTTTTTTTTCCTGATCCTATGAGTGAATTATTTTATTTATTAAAAAGTCACTATTTTATCAAAAGAATTATGAAAGTTCTTTTTATCTAAACTTGTGGCCAAGATTCATTTAAGTGAATTCATCTAGATTTCTTTCTCATTACCTTAACTGGATTGGTAGGCAATAAGTAATGAAATTGATTTCTGATTTTTTCTGAAATTTTTTACATTCATGATAGCAAAGCAATCCTGTCAAAAGGGAAGATAATCATGGTTGGAGAAATCTGAGACAGAAATGATGAATAATGAAATCAGAGTAAGAAGATCAGGATCTTGGATATTTATTAGTTCATTATCAATATGCTTCCATCATTCTGCTTATGAAAATGTTTGCCAGGATACACAAGAAATTTGGTGAGAAGAGTAAGTTATTTCACAACGAGCTAAGACACAGAAAAACAAGATGGCAGAATTAAACCAAATCATAATCAATAATTACACTAAGTGCAAATAGACCAAATGTTACAGCTAATTGGTTCAGATGGTCAAACTTGTATAAAATGCAAGGCCTAATTACGTGCTGAATATAGGAGATACACTTTAAATGTAGAGTACTGAAGAAAATATGTCTTGCATACTTTAATCACAGGAAAGCTCTTCTAGAAATATTAATATCAGATAATGTCATTTTTAAAAAAATATTTTTAGTTGTCAATGGATCTTTATTTTATTTATTTATAAAATAATAAATCAAACCCAGTGCCCCAAACATGCTAGACAAGCACTCTATCACTAAGCTACAACCCCAGCCCCCAGATCATGTAATTTTGGGGCAAAAAATATTATCAGGCAGAACAAGGAATATTTCATAATAATAAAATGATCAATTCATCAAAAAGATGCAACATTCCTACCAAAAACCATATGACCATACTTAGAAGTGAGTCCTTCCAAGGCAAAACTTAAAAACTAATTGCTGACCCAGTTAATAGTTACACTACAAACCTATGAGAAATTGGGGGCCAGGGGCACCCGCTAAACCACATTCAGATCATTAACTCTCAGAAATGGTGAGATAATAAATGTAATTTATTGCTTAAAGACACTAAATTTTAGAATAATTCATCACATAGTAACAGATAACTAATGGAACTGCTGTACTAAAAATGACCAACACTAAGATAAATTCTAAAAGTCCTAGGAGGTGTGGTGGCACACACCTGTAATCCCAACAATTCAGGAGGCTGAGGCAGGAGGATCACAAGTTCAAAGACAGCCTCTGAAATTTAGCCAGGACCTAAGCTACTCATAGTGACACTTGTCTCAAAGAATAAAAAAGAGCTGGAAATGTGGCTTAGTGGTTAAGCACCCCTGGGTTTAACCCCCAGTTCGCTCTCGTTCTCTCTCTCTCTCTCTCTCTCTCTCTCCCTCCCTCCCTCCCTCACACACACACACACACACACACACACACACCAAAAAAAAAAGTTCTAAATCATTTTATTTCTTATGATTCAAAAGATCTGGGTGGGACTGAGAGTTTGTGTTTTGATCTGTTTTGTTGGTGCTGGGATTGAACCCAGGGCCTCAGGCATGCTAAGCATGTCTTTTACCACTGAGCCATATCCCCTAAGCCAACATCCTAAAAGCACAAGAAGATCTCCTATGCCCATGGATTAGAAGATTCAATTCTGATGTCTGTTTTTCCACAATTAATCTATATGTTCAGTTTTAATAAGAATCTCAGAGGATTTACAAAAATTGAGAAGCTGGTTCTAAAATTGGAATGGAAATACAAAGGATTAGAAAAGCCAAAACATATTTGAAAAGAACAAAATTACCGAATGTATGCTACATGATTTCAAAATACACCATAAAGACATAGTAAGAAAAAAAGTGTGGTACGGGCAACCAAATAGAATGGTGTCAAGGAAAAGACTTATTATTAATAATTTTTGACAAAAACATCAAAGCAGTTCAATGAAGATGAGAAACTCTTCAATAAATAGTGTTATAATAACTGGATATCCATATTCAAATTTCAAAAAAAATTCAACTCCTACCTTTCACCATGCACAAAAAGTAATTTGAAAAAGATCACATATCTGAATATAAAAATAAAACTATACAGTTTTTGGAAGAATATGTTGGAAAATATCTTGAAAACTTGAGGACAGAAGAATACTTTGTAGAATAAAGAAAGCAATAATTGGGCTGGGGTTGTGCCTCATCTCAGCGGTAGAGCGCTTGCCTAGCATATCCAAGGCTCAGGGTTCAATCCTCAGCACCACATAAAAATAAACAATATAAAACTACGTATTAAAAAAGAAAGCAATAATCATAAAAAAATGATGATGGGTTTCATCAAAATCAAAACAACTGCTCATGACAAGATACCATTAGAAAAGTGAATGAACGAGCTATAGACTGGTAAAATACAGTCATAAAATAAATCTAACAAAAGCCTTACATGCAAAATATGTAATTATTTCTTGGCCTTTTGACTAAGATCAAGGAGAGAATATGTAAGTACTCCTACAACCCAACAACAGAAAGAGAAAAATTCTTATTAATGTCTAGTAAGCATATAGATGTGACCAGACCCCACCAAAAATGCAAATTCAAGTAATGTGAGATACCACTACACACACTAGAATGGCTAAATGTAGACAACAACAGCACAGTGTTGGTCAAGATATAGAGCAATTAGAACTCTGATATAGTGCTGATGTGAAGGTAAAAGGGTTTAACCACTTTTGAAAAAGGTTTAGCAATTTCTCATAGAACAGAGTTCTCAAAGTAGGATCCCAGGATCAACAAAATTAGCATCATCTGGGGACTTCACCTGAAATGCAAATTCCCAAAACCCACCCAAGATTGAAAACTCTCAAGATGAGAATACCAAGTTAAAAACTCTCAAGATGAGAGTACCAAATTGAAAACTCTCAAGATGAGTCCTGAAATCTGTGTCTACTCGGCCCTCCCCATGTTTATAATACATGCTAAAAATTGGAAATACTGTTATACAATTAAACCTATATCCTATGACCTAGCAATGTCATTCCCAGGTATTTTCTAGGAGAAATAAAACATATGTCTACAAAAAAGACTTGTATAAGAATAATCACAGTTGCTTCTTTGTAATAGCTAAAAACTAGAAACAACCCAAATGTTCATAAAAATAATGGATAAAAAGTTGTGGTGTATTCATATAATAAAATATACTCAATAATTTAAAAGAATAAACTATTACTTCTGACAACATAAATATCATAGGCATATGCTGAGCAAAAGGTGCTGGACACAATATATGATTCTATCTATTTGAAGTTTACAAAATGGCAAAAATAGAAAAGTGATTGCAGAGGTGGAAGACACTGGGAAAGGCACTAAGAAGTTGCTGAGATAATAGAATTGCTCTGTATGTCAATTGGGGTACATATCAAAATTCAAAGAGTAATACACAAGATTCGGGAATTTCGTTTTTTAAAAACTGCTAAGGAGTCCACAGGAAATAAAATCAGCTTTTCCCAAGCTGTGTTCCTAAGAACACTAGTCCTCTGATATGTGCCACGTAAAATAAAAAGTTCTAGAGTCAAACAAGTTTGGAAAAGACTTGATTATACTTTTATCTCTCAGGAACACATGATATACAGCAAGACGGATGTGCTGAAATTCCATATCTGTTAAATTTCATTCAACCTAAAAAAAATAAGCTTATTTTGAGCTTATTTCACAAAAATTGCAATTTTGACATTAATTTACATCATCTTCTTCTAATTTATCATAATAAATTATAAGTAATCTTGAAAGACCACTCTCAAAATTGACAGTGCCAATTTCCTTCTTTTGAGCAGGGGTGGAGGGGGACCAGGGATTGAACTCAGGGGAATTTGACTCCTGAGCCACATCCTCAGCCTAATTTTGCATTTTATTTAGAGACAGGGTTTCACTGAGTTGCTTAGCACCTCGCTTTTGCTGAAGCTGGCTTTGAACTCATGATCCTCCTGGCCTCAGACCCCTGGGCCCCTGGAATTACAGGCATATGCCACCGCACCCCAGTGATAGTGCCAATTTCTGATGAAAAAAGAAAACTAGAAATTGATTGAGACAGACCTGAGTTTCCAAATAATGAATCTAAAAAAAAAAAACTCAATTACAACAGCAATACTGCAAAGTCACCTTCAAAGTTTCTTCTAAAAAAAAAAAATCCTGAACAATATTTTTAAAAAACTGTAAGTTTGAGCCATAGCAAGCCTATAATCAAGTCTTTTGGAGGAATCTTTACTTATTACTTTAAAAATTAATGATGATTGCTTCCAGTAATACCTATTAAATTGTAGCTTTATTCTCATGCAGCTAATCATGATTTACTTTCTGGTCATAATGGGCATAAAGGTCACTTTAAGAACAGTCTAACGAGTCTGTGTAAAGTCAAAGCATCTGTGTGTCCATTTGAGAATTTTTCAAAATAGTGCATTCTGTGAAATAAGATCTTGTATCTATTTGGCAGTAGGTGAAAAGGAAAAAGAACTCATTTCTTTTTAGGGGAACTGCAGGAGACCAAGGACGTATATACTTATTTCAGAGGAAGGTAATCACAAAACACTTATTTCATTTTTCAATGAAGAGGCAATATGAACTTATAAGTGATTTTCTAAGCTGTAATTTAGGATTTGCTCTCAGGCTGACAATTTTTCCATTTTGTCTTGTGATTCTATCCCATGGTACACTTCTATAGTATCATTATCCAGTGCCCCACCTTGTCCCTTATGAGCAGTAAGACCCTGGAAAAGACAAAGTATTTAAGTCTCTTCTTCATCTATTAAATAGGGATAACATTCATCTTACAGAGTTGTTGCAAAGTTTGTATTATGATTAATAGGTAGTATGCTCAGGGCTCACTAAATAGAGGAAGGAGCATCTTTCTACCACATATTCAGTGTGCCCTGTTTTCAAAGGAGGGAAACAGATGAGCCCAGCATAAACAAAAGTGTTGCACGTACATGATCTCCACCCCAGGTATGAGAAGCTGCTCTGACAACTTGGGTGCAATTCTCAAACCAAATATATAAATAAAGAACCTACATGCAAAGAAAGGACTAATTTTACAAATAGCACATAATAATATAAAAGGTTGATCTAATTTTTTATTAAAATATTGATTCAAAAAAAGAGATATGAAAATAAGAATCTGCATAAATAATTAAGAGTTGTCCCTTGAGGGGGAATAGGAATAGGAAAGGCAGTGGAAAGAATCTGACATAACTTTCCTATGTACATACATGAATATGCCACAGTGAATCCCACTGTTGTGTACATCCACAAGACTTGGTCCCTAATCAGAAAAAATACATTCCATGCATGTATAATTTTGTCAAAATGGACTCTACTGTCATGTATAACTAAAAAGAAACAATAAAAAAGACTTCATTCCTGTTTACTAGATAATTATTTCACCAAACATGAATTTTACATACTTTATCTATGCAGATCAATTCTTACTCTAATATTTCTCCTCTAGTTCCTTATATTGAGTATTAAATTTTAAGTTTTTCTTCAAAGTGCTTGAGCCATATCTTTCCAAACTTAACTATAAATACAAAGCCAGTCTGCATTTTATTTTTTCTCCTGTTGCAACTTGACTTTCCCTCTAAAAATGTCACAAGCAATTGTGGGTTAATAATATTTCACATATAGATTAGTTCTAAAGTAGTAAATGAATTACTGAAATTGTCCTTAAAACAAAACAAAACATTAGACAAAAAAAAAAAAAGTCACTCTATGAGTAACATACCAGATGGAAGATCATCCATGGGAAATTCAAAGAGTCTGGATTTGTAAACCGAATGAAAATGGAAATCCTCCTGAAATGACACAGCAACAGAAATTAAACATGCATAACCAGATATCTCTAGCCTCAAGCAAAAATAGATAGAACCCTAAGAGAACAATAACTTGACTACACATTTCCCTTGGGTTTAAAGAGGCCAGAAGCCATTGCACAAGGCTTCCAGCTCACAGTGCATTCCCCCAGCACCAGAGCTATACCCAATTATAAATGCCTCACAGACAGAGAAGCCAGAGCTTACAGTAATGGAAAATAAATGAATGGACTTATCCCCCCCAAGGAAAAGTAAGACATCTGGGAAAATGGGTTAATGTTTTTTACAACTGGTTCCTTTCACAGATCTCTGTGCCCTTGGAAGAGCCAGATAACTTTGGTACAGAAAGACTACAGAGCTAGAAATCTCTCTGGTAATGAGCAGCAGGATGACTCATACAAGGAGGTGCCCAAAGTAGACCCTGCTCCAAAATTCAAGTGTTACACACAGTTCTCCTAGGAAGTAAGAGATTTTAAAATCATATTCTTCTTTTTTAGAAAAATTAATGAACACTCAAGTAATTTCATCTGGCTTCATCCAATTACTGAAAAAAAATGAGAATGTCATAAATAGGCAAGTTTCATGATATTGCTTTTTAAAAAAAATCACACTTGAAATAAAGTGACAGGGACAGCCAATAGTGCATACCCAGACAATAATACACAATCAAGATTACTTATGGGGCCAAAACAATGTGTATTGTTTGAAATTACTTGCCTCTCCATTTAACCAATGTTGCATGATACAAGAAAGAACACTTGTATGTACAGAGCTAGAATGAACGCATTATATTTCTCTCTAAACTGTAGTCTTTTTTTTTTTTTTAAACCAAGGATTGAACCCAGTGGCGCTTAATCACTGAGCCACATCCCCAGCCTTTTTTCATATTTTATTTAGAGACAGGATTTCGCTAAATTGTTTAGGGCCTCATTAAATTGCTGAGGCTGGATTTGAACTTGCAGTCCCCCTGTCTCAGCCTCCCAAGAAGCTGGAATTACAGGTGTGCACCACCATGCCCAGCTCTAATCTATAATCTTTATTCAATTCTTCTCTAATTCGTAGGAAATATTTCACCTAAAGTAAAGGAGGAACTTTAATAAATCTTGGGTTTCTCTAAACTCCATTGGCACAGAGCCTTAAAAGGAATGAACAATGGAGAAAATTTTAAAATCAAGAAAAGAAAGGATGGGTTAAAAATCACACATCTGTGGATTTTATCTGTATGGACTAAATGTCCCCCAACCCCCATCAATTCACATGTTGAAGTTTTAGAGCTGCCGTAACTCCATACATGGAGATAGGGCCTATAAGGAGATAATAAAGGTTAAATGAGATCAGAAGAGGGAGCCCTAATTCAGTGTGACTGATGACATTACAAGGACAAGAAGAGACAATGAGAGATGGATCAATCCCCTCCCCCAATGTAAGCACATAGCAAGAAAAGTATCTGTCACTCAAAAACAGAACCCTCACCAGCCACCAACCCTGCTGATTTGGACCATGCAGACTCCAGAAATGTAAGAAAAAAAAAATGCTGACTTTGCCACTCAGTCTATGGTATTTTAAGGTAGACCAAACTAAGACAGATCAAAGCTAGAAATGGAGGCTTTAGAACATTTCACAGGGAAAGTATTTCCAACATAAAAGAGAAAGAGACAAAATAAAATAAAACTTTTTAAAAACTTGTGGCTTTGACTTATCTAATATTTAATTAAAAGAATCCTAATGTGTTTGTGTGTACTATCCTAGCCATACAAAATATGAAAATAAAATTTAGGGAAAAAGGGAGGGAAAGCTCTCAACATCAACATTTCCATTTGCTACTGCAAATAGAGCACTTACCTGGACCGTCTCATTTTCTTCTGGCTCAATGAGATATGTGTGGTTCCCATCATAGAACATTCCACTGCCAAGGACAAGAAAATCATTAGGCATGACTATTAACTCTCATCTCAGGACGAGATCATTTTAAAATCAGCAGCAGAGAACCAGTTACTTTCAATGCCTATTTCCCAGTCCCATTCATCACCTCCAGGTAAACTACACATCACACACCACACATACTCTGCTAAGAGGAAAAGCCCCCTTCCTCTGAATCTCCCTGAAATGGGCTCTCTCATCCTGAAATTGCCATTCTCTAGTTGTTATGCAGTACTCCTCCCTCTAACTTATAATTCCAAGATTTTAATATACAAAAGTTCACCTAGAGTTTTAGAACCCTTCTCAGATTTCTAGGCGAGGACTTAGAAAGGTACATTTCAAACAAAACCCAGAGGATTCTAAGGCTGTCGGGACCAAGTTGACAATGGCTTCCCTACCTCATACCTGAAAGATGTTCTGCTAATAAGAACTAACACATATTAATAACTTGCCATGAGCGAAATATTTGTACTCATTTAATTGTTCCCACAAATACATGAGGTAGATACAATGTCTACCTTCATTTTATAGGAAAGGAAACAAAAGGCTAAAGAGATGAAGAAACTTTTGCAGATTATATAACCATTAAGGATATAGATAGGAATGGAGCCCAGGCAGATGGGTCCATGAACTGCCCATTTGCAATCTGCTGCCCTCCTTCATTCATGCAGTCATTCAACTTGTGTTTACAGAGCACCTGTGCACTGTTCTAGGTGCTTGGATATAGTAGTGAACAGAACAAATGAATGCTCTATCCTCATAGTTTTTTGTTTGTTTGTTTTGCTAATATGCAAACTATGAAAAACAGACAATAAATATGTAATAAACAAAGAAATATATATTAGATGGTGATAAATTTTAGGGAGTAAAGCAGGTTAAGGTCAATAAATGGTTCCAAAAATTGGGTCTGGGGGACCAGAGAGCAAGGACTGTTGATTTATATAGGTGGTTAAAGCAAGGCTTCACAGAGAAGATGGCATTTCAGCAAAAACCTAAAAAAGGGATGATCCATAACTATGCTTGTACAAAGAACATTTCAAGTCCAAGGAAAGAGAATCTTGGAATGGGTGAGGGAAAGAGTACCATAAAGTGAAATCAGAGGGCTAGTGGGAACCATATTAAGTAGGCCCTTGTTAGGGCCTGGACTTTTACTCTAAAAGAGGAGAAGAGTTAGGCTCTGTAGGCTTCTCAGCAAGAGAAACACAGTCTCTGCTATTTAAAATGATCATCCCAGCTGCTGTGTTATACTAATATTTAGAACAGCAAGGACTGAAGCAGGGATTACCACAATACCCAGGAGAAAGAAGTTGGTGGCTTAGATCAGGACAGTAACGGCAGAAGTGGAGAGAACTAACCAAATTCTGGATATATTTATTCATTTTTTAGCTTTCTTTTTTTGGTTCTGGAAATTGAACCCAGGACCTGGCACAGGCTAAGCACATGTTTTACCACCAAGCTATACTCCCAGCCTGGATATATTTTGAATATAGAACCAATTTGTTGATAGAGTTGATATGGAGTGCAAAAAAAAAAAAAAAAAGAGAGAGAGAGAGAGAGAGAGAGAGAGAAAAGTCAGAGATGGAGCTGTCGTTTAACAAGATAAAAAAGGTTATGAGAACAGCACAATAGGGCTGGGTCAAGAAAGTAAGGAGCAAGGAGCAGAGCAAAAATCAAGATTTGGTTTTGGACATTTAGGGTGCATGTGGCTCTTTGTCAACTGAGAAATCCTCTGATTTCTCAGTTTCCACTCAGAGAGATTCTGATAGACACTCCTTTTTGAAGGCCATGATGCTTTTATTGAAATCAAGCCTTTTATGATACTAAAAAAACTTGCCTTACCATTCAGGCATTTGAAGAAAGCAAAACTGTGATCTTCTGCAGTAATTCTTCAGTTTGAGGTAGAAATGATTGTATGATGCAGAATGGTATTTGTCTTCCATAGAAGCCTTAATGAAATCAGTTGGTTTCCCTGAGCTATAATTATAATGGCTTCCAGTTCTACTTCTATCCAAATTTTTTCATTCCTGCTATAACATCTTCCACATGTCCTAAAATTTTATATATCCATGGGATGGCTATTCTCACATCTGTACAGTTTTCAAACACAGTGCACTTTCTGAATTTGGATGACACTGCATTTGAAATTTAAAGATAAACAGATGTCCTTAGTAAAATAACATTGGAGATATATGCCTAAGGAGTCATAAGAGGGATCCTTTCAAAACAGTAGACCAAATATGGTAGTGGACATTCTCTTGACCCCTGCAGAGAACTGAAAATAAAACCATCACCATTTTCTAAAGTTCACATGGCAACAGTGATTAAGTAGCAAGCAGATTATTTTGTTTACATAGGACTGGGTGTTATTTGCCCTTGCATTAGGTTAACATCCAATGTGAAAATTGGTTCTTTTTATTGAATCTAAACATTATGTACACAACATATAAAAAGCAGATCCTGACACTGTAATTGGAAGATACTGGTTTCCTGTGAAAATATGCCATTATTAATTCCTTAATAATCAAAAGATACATGTGTTTTATTTCATTTGTTTGAAGATTGACACCTTTTTGTTATAATAGTTTAAATTCTAATGAGTATATTGAGTCCATAACAATATATTCTTGATAAAAATCTGTAGCTAGGACTAAGTCATTACAGACCAATTAAGCTAAAACTTTATAAAGCGGAATCAAAACAAGATTTTGGAAGGAAACATCAGCTATTCTCACAAATTTCCACAAGAGGGCGATAAACTATAAGATTTTGTCATAACATCAAACATCCTAGGACCAAAATATTACCTATTAGTCCTTTGATTTTTTTTTTTTTATTGTTGGTCGTTCAAAACATTACATAGTTCTTAATATATCATATTTCACAGTTTGATTCAAGTGGGTTATGTACTCCCATTTTTACCCCGTATACAGATTGCTGTATCACATCAGTTACACTTCCATTGGCTGTATGATTTTTTTTTAAGAAGTGTGCCCTCACATGCTTCTTATGGAAAAGACATATGAATCTGATTTTTCCCTTTTTATATTCTTTAACTAAATACCATAAATCATAAAAACGAATAAACTTCAATAGTACTTGGTAATTTATAAAAGATGAATCATGTATAAACTAATATATCTCATGTCTAAATCACTGTAATTGAGACAACCTGTATTATTTAATGCTTAGTAACAAAATGTTCCTGAGAGCAATTTTTATTCAGAAGGTAAAATCAAGATGAAAAGTAATAATTAATAAATAACAAAAAGGTACAACATCTAATGTGCTCCAAAATATCAAGAAAGCACAAACATGGTTTTACAAAATTCTGACAGTGTCTCTAGACACAAGCTGACTTTTCTGTGTTCAGTTTTGCTTAGTTTTAAATGAAAATTTCTAAAGGTAGAAGTAAATTTTACTTAGTTAAAATAACTGAAGTCCAAAAGCAGAAATATGTGTTCTACTCCTGATCCAGACTCATTATAAAATTTCCTGAAAATAATTATTTCATGCTTTTTTTTTTTTGGGGGGGGGACTAAATCCAGGGACACTTTACCACTGAGCTACATCCCCAGTCCTTTTTGGGGGGTGGGGGGAGGCGGGGTGTGTGCCAGGGGCACTCCACTATTGAGCCACATCCCCAGCCCTATTTTGTATTTTATTTAGAGACAGGGTCTCACTGCGTTAATTAGCACCTCACTTTTGCTGAGCTGGCTTTGAACTCACAATCCTCCTGTCTCATTCCCCCAAGCCACTGGGATTATAGGTGTGTGCCACTGTGCCGGGTTCCCAGTCCTTTTTATTTTAGTGACAGGGTCTCATTAAGTTTTTAGAGATTTGCCAACTTGCTGAGGTTGACCTCTCTACCAGACTGAGCTCTCAGGACTCACGCTTCAACTGCCTTAATATTTTCCTAGTGGTTGATAAACAGCAAATACTCAATAATTGCTTGTGAGACAAGAGAGCTACATTTCTAACTTAGCAACAGAAAGAAAATATTTTAATGTTTCTCAATAAAAAAAATTTAACAAAACTAAATTATAGTGCTAACTTGCTCAGTACCAAAAAACATAAAACAAACAAAAAGGAAAAGAGACGATTCAGTTTAAATAAAAGGCCAAGTAATGACACATTAGTTTACAAAATGTTGTGAAACAAACAAGTGATGGCCACCTGTGTATCACCATTATTGACAGGACGGAGGAAAGAGATGTATTCCCATGTCAAACATCAGAAAACACTCTGTGATCACGAAGGTTATGAGAAAGGAAGCAAGAAGGATGAACTTCGTTCTTTGGAGATCTCTGAGAATATACGGATCCTCCCACAATAGCTATGAGGTAGGTGGAATTCTGGCAGGAAAAAAAAAAAAGGGCTCTTGAGGTCACTTGCAGCCTTCTGTCTTTATTCAAGGAGCCCAGAGTTTCCATTTACTGAAGTTTCCATTATTCCATGAACATATAAAAACTGATATTAAGGAATAGTGTGGTAAAACTGGTACCAAGGGGCTAAACATCCACAGAAACTGAAGTTACCAAACCACTCCTGTCGGAATTTGGATGAAACCTGAAAAATGTCCCCTATATCACTGTTGGGCATCATATTTATAATTCCAAAGCCTCTGGTTTCTATAATTTTAATTTTAATTTTTTTTATTTATTAAAAATACTTATTTTCTAGTTGTAGTTGGACACAATACCTTTGCTTTATTTATTTATTTTTATGTGGTGCTGATGATCGAACCCAGGGCCTCACACTCACTAGATGAGTGCTCTACCACCGAGCCACAAGCCAGCCCCCTACAACTTTAATTTTAAAATTCCCTTGAAACCACCATTTGACCCAGCTATTCCCCTTCTCCGTCTATTCCCTAAAGACCTAATAAGAGCATGCTACAGGGACACTGCTACATCGATGTTCATAGCAGCACAATTCACGATAGCAAGATTGTGGAACCAACCTAGATGCCCTTCAATAGATGAATGGATAAAAAAAATGTGCCATTTATACACAATGGAGTATTACTCTGCTTTAAAAAATGACAAAATCATAGAATTTGGAGGGAAATGGATGGCATTAGAGCAGATTATGCTAAGTGAAGCTAGCCAATCCTTAAAAGACAAATGCCAAATGACTGCTTTGATATAAGGGGAGTAACCAAGGACAGGGTAGGGACGAAGAGCTGGAGAAGAAGATTAACATTAAACAGGGATGAGAGGTGGGAGGGAAAGGGAGTGAGAAGGGAAATCGCATGGAAATGGAAGGCGATCCTCAGGGTTATACAAAATTACATATAAGAGGAAAGGAGGGGTAAGAGAAGAATAATACAAGTGGAAGAAATGATTTACAGTAGAGGGGGTAGAGAGAGAAAAGGGGAGGGGAGAGGAGGGGAGGGGAAGGGGGATAGTAGAGAATAGGATAGACAGCAGAATACATCAGACACTAGAATGGCAATATGTAAATCAGTGGAAGTGTAACTGATGTGATTCTGCAATCTGTATACGGGGTAAAAATGGGAGTTCATAACCCACTTGAATCAAACTGTGAAATATGATATATCAAGAACTATGTAATGTTTTGAACGACCAACAATAAAATAAATAAATAAATAAATAAAAATAAAAATTTAAAAAATAAAATTCCCTTGGTTTAAATACCCCCCACACACAGACACACACATACACATACACACAGAATTATCACTAATTTAAAATTATTTATTGAAATAAAATAGAAACTTCTATTTAAAAATTTTAATATATATATATTGAAAGAATGAATAAACAGTAAACTTTTGGACACTTACTGAAGTCCATGACATGTTGACAATGCAACAAATGAGACAGGATTTCCTCGGATCTGGCCCTGGTAGTAACAGTGCTCTCCTCCCTGAAAACAGAAACAGAGGACAAGGAGAACCAGCAGCATCATTTCAGTAAAGGTTTCTGCTCCCACGGCACTTGCATGTACCATAAAGTTCTATGCAATATGTCATTATTCAGATTAGCATTATCAAACCACTTCTAACAGAATTATTCAGAAATATTCCTAACGAGATGACTTCAAACCCAAAGAAAGGGAAGAAAAAGCTGACTTCATTTTCTTTTTATGTATGTGGTAGCAGAGAACAAAGAAACAGATATGAAAATACATACATGTTCCATGCAACAGAATAAGTTTAATCATCTATTTCCCGAGTTATGAGATATCCAATCTCAAGCAGCAGTAGAGGAATGCTTTCACATGGACTATAAATTATGTAAGAGTTACTAAATTATAAAGATGGAGAAAGAAATGACTGTTTTTGTGATGTTTATCTCAAAACTGGACTGCTACACATAAAAAAAGAAATTTTATAAAAATATTTTTGATGAATATAGATGCAAAATCCTCAACAAAATATCTGTGAATCTAATTCATTAGCAGGGTGAAAGATTCTATATCATGATCAAGTAATCCCTGGCTTCATTCCAGGGATTCAAGGTTGGTTTAACATATGCAAATCAGTAAATGTAACTCACTACATAAACAGAATCAAGGATAAAAGTCACATGATCATCTTAATAGCTGCAGAGAAAGCATTTAATAAAATCCACCATCTCTTCATGATAAAAATCCTGAATAAACTAGGTATAGAAGGCTCATACCTCAACATAATAAAGGTTACATATGACAAATCATAGTCAGCATCATATTGAATGAGGAAAATTGAAAGCATTTTTTCCAAATCAAAAACAAGGCAAAGGTGTCCACTCTCACCACTCTTACTCAACATAGTACTAAAAACTTTAGTCATACAAGGAAAAAAATAAATAAAAGAAAAACATATAGAAACACAGGAAATCATATTATTCCTATTTGCAGATGATATGATTCCATATCTAGGAAATGCTAAAAAGTCCACCAAAATTTCTTAGAACTGAAAAATAAATTCAGTAAAGTAGCAGGATACAAAGTCAAAATACAAAAATTAGTAGCTTTTCTATACACCAATAATAAACTCACTGAAAAAGAGATCAGGAAAATAATCCTATGTGCAACAGCTTCAAGAAAATAAAACAAAATACCTAGAAATAAATCTAACAAAGTGAAAGACCTCTACAATGAAAATTGTAAAACACCGAAGAAAGAAATTGGACACCAGAAAGTGGAAAGACCTCCCATATTCATGAACTGGGAGAATGAAGATTGTTAAAAAGGTCATACCACCAAAAATGATCTACAGAGTCAACACAATCCCCATCAAAATAGCAATGACGTTCTTCACCAACCTAAGAAAAGCAATCCTAAAATTCATGTGGAAGCACAAAGGACCCCAAGGAGCCAAAGCAATCCTGAGCAAAAAGAACAATACTGGAGCCATCAAAATACCCAATTTCAAAATACGCTATCAGCCACTATAAGAAAAACAGTATGGTACTGGCATTAAAAAAAAAAAAAAAAAGACATAAAGACCAATAGAATAGAAGAGAGGGCCTAAGAACAAATCCACACATCTTTGTTTATATAATTATTGACAGAAGAATGAAAAACCTATGTTGGAGAAAAGATAGCCTCTTCGATAAATGGTGCTAGAAAAATTGAATATCTGCAAGCAGAAAATTGAAACTAGAGCCCTATCTCTCACCCAGTATAAAAATCAATTCAAAATGGATCAAAGACCTTAAGAACTGAAACTTGGAAACTACTAAAAGAAAACAGAGGGGAAACACTTCAAGATATAAGCATAAACAATGATTTCCTGAACAAGACTATAGTTCAGAAAATAACAGCAAGAATTCACAAATGGGATTATTTCAAATTAAATAGCTTCTGCATAACAAAGGAAACAATCTACAGAGTAAAGGAACAGGCTAAAGAATGGAAGAAAATCTTTTCCACCTATTCAGCTGACAGAATTATTATCCAGAGCATATAAATAACTCAAAAAAAATAACACCAAAAGAACAAGTAATCCAATCAATAAATGAAAAAATAAGCTGAATAGATACCTCAAAGGAAACACAAATGACCAATTAAGTGAAAAAGTACTCAATGTCTTTATCAATCAGGGAAGTGCAAATCAAAACTATACTGAGATTTCATTCAGAATGGCTATTATCAAGAAAGTAAAAAATAACAAACACAGGTAAGGACATTGTGGGTGGCAGAGGGGAAGGAGCTCTGAGACATTGTTTGTGGGAATGTTAACTAGTACAACTACTATGGAAATCAGTATGTAGGTTCCTCAAAAAAACAAAAATAGAATCACCATATGATCTATTTCTACCACTGCTTGGTATACACCTGAAGGAACTAAAATCAGCACACAATAGAGATATCTGGATACGTATGTTCATCACAGCTCTAGTCAAGTTATGGAATCAGTCTGAATGCCCATCAGTGGATGAGTGGATTTATTAAAAAATGTGTTATATATACACTATGGAGTATTATTCAGCCATAAAGAAGAACAAAATCATGTTACTTCAAGAAAATGAGTGAAACTGAAGATGATTATGTTATATGAAAAAAGCCAGAGTCAGATAAGTATCACATATTTTCTCCCATACACAGAATCTGGAGGGGAATAAAAAGATGACATTAAAGCAGAAGGGGGGAGTCATTAGGGAAGAGGGAGGGGGTCAGGTGATAGGATGATAAAAGAGCATAATAGGGAGGGTAGATATGAGCAAAGAATGTTGTATGCATGTATGAAAACGTCACAAAGAATTAACATGTGCTAGTAATTAAAATATTAGAAAAAAAAATTGACAGTATCTAAGTTTATGTTATTCTTTTCTAAAACCAGGAATGGCTTTACAATTAAGCAGTCCAGCAGTAGGGTTTGAGATGGTGAAGTGTCTTCTATCAGACAGTCACATTAAATTCTATTAAGATTCATTTGTTTAGATTAAATGTGCTTGGAAAAGAAAAGAGGGTAAATCCTCTGACATCTTATAATGTTGCTTTAAAATACTCCCTAGGCTACCTGGTTCAAAGACCAGCAGCACTGACATCATCCAAATCTTCTTAGAAATGCCAATCCCAGACTAACTGCATCAAAATCTGCATTTTAACAAGGTCCCTAGGCAATTCATATGCACATTAAATTTTGAGAAGCTCTGCTCTAAATGACCTTTTCCCATTCTCCTACTAAGCTCCTATTTCTTCAGTAGTTGAAAGCTTATAATTAAATTGACTCATTGAGACAAGAAAAAATAAAAGAGGAAGGACTGATAGAATGGGTAGTTAAAGGGGAAAATAAATGTTACCTACTTTAATCTGGCTTAAATGCTAATCCTACTTCAAATATTCAGTGCTTGACAAGGGGAGAGAACAGAAAAAAAAATGAAGATTTAACAAGTCCAAAGACATTTTCTTTACCAGAATTCCAAGGAAAACATCCTGTCCTGAGACTACGTTGTTCATGAGATAATTCCATAAGAGTTGATGAGTCTCAATTTTGAGGAGGGAGTGGAGAGCAGAATAAATCCTACACAACGCAATCCCTGGCCCTGTAATACCTCTAAAAGCCCAGAGGAGTCACTGAGCACCGTGAACCAAGGAATGTGGCTGGATTTAATGGAGAAGACAGAATGGTGTTTCATATATGGGTCAGACAATGATGGACCATAGGAGGTCACAAGGACTTGGGAGCAGATAGGAGTCTTGACAAAAGGACATAGGACACTGACTATGTGAGAAGAATTGGTGTGATGTAAGTGTTGTGTGTTTGTTTTTTTCAATGTTCAGTTTCCTTTAAAAACCTGCATTTCTCTGAAGGGCGGGTGCAGGCAACTAGAGGATAGCAAGAGATGTTCACCTGACTTGCCCTGATTGAAAGCTTCCCCCAGGTGCTGGAAGCCCCCCGCCCGCCCAGGAAAAGTACTCTTGAACCAACAGCTGGGTCTCCTCACTGGCAAGATCTGGTTTCTGCCATGTATGTGACTCCTACTCTACCTGTCAATCTATGCCACAGTTTTGGCTGGGCACAGAATCACGAGCCACTCAAGCAGGAACAAAACTTTATTTCGAAAAAGCCGCCACTGGCAAGCCAAACCCGATCCTCCCACGCGGGCGTCCACCAGAACCGCCCCCGGAATTCCCTCCTACTATCCTTCCCCAACCAATGGAAACTCTCCATGAGTCCCCGTAACATGAGTCCCGTAGTAGGCCAAGGTGAACAGCAGGAGCCCAATTTGCATATGAATGTAAATCTTAGCATAATAATACCTCAGTGGCTAGCTGGCGTCACTTTACAACCAAAGGTGCCATACATCGTATATTTTGCTTGTGGCTCCTAGCAAATCTAGACTCAGCAGAAAGGCAAGCTCCTGCCCTCGGAAGACCCAGACTCCAGAAATGGAGCTGCTGTTCTTGGTTCCAAAGAGGATGACACTGACAAAGGAGTTCTTCCTCAGCTTGTCAATCGCTGAAACATTCCAGTGATGAGGGTGCAACCCATGAAGGTCTGGGTGAGCTCTTCAGGAAAGCCATACTCAGCATGCCACAAGGACCAACCATCTTTATCCAAGTGCTCCCAATAATAGTAGCACCTCAGACAGCATGTCCTGTGGGAGTATTTGCATTTAAGTTCATCCAACACAAAGGCACACTTAGGCAAAGAGGACCTTGGCCTTGGGCTCAGCAGCCAGTGCCTGCTCATGTTCATCCATCTCTTCCTCTGGAGCTGGGGCAACTACCTTTTCCTCCTCTTTCCGCTCGGTCTGGGGCTTCTACTTCTCTTCTCATAAACACTTGTCTTTCCATGGCAAAACATTCTCTTTCCATGGTGAACCCTTCTCTTTCCATGGCATGTTCTTTATAGGCTGGCTCTCTGCAAACTTCTTAGCATCAAACTGAGCCATGTTCTCACACAGCTTCACCTCCCACAAGACAGCCCCCCGAAATGGGGCTGGATAATGCCAGGTAAGGAACCCATGATCGGTATTGGGTAAGGCCTGGTGGAAAGAAGGGTCCAAGACCTGTTTCTGGAGTCACAACAGGGTACAGACAACTGTGATGTCAGCCAGTGTCACTCATTCACCCAACAGGAAAGTCCTTGTCTTCAAGTGAGCATCCAGAAACCCCAGAATTTACCTCTCCTCCTCCTTTGCATTCTCAATGGCCTGTTTGTTGTGGTACAATGATGCCCAAGGTAGAAAACACCCAGATACTGGCTGGGGGCACCATGTCACTATCAGCAAAGCTCACCCTCTGCACCACCTGGGATGCTGCCTCTGGAGTACTTTTCTGCAGCTTCCCATTGCTCACACAGTAGGAGATGGCATTGCTCTCAAACACATAGAATCCATTGTCACCCTCAAATATTGGAAACTTGCCAGCAAGAAATCTGCAGAGAAATTCAGGGTGCAGTTGGTTTGGCCAAAGTAGAAATGGCGTGGTGCAGAAAGCATGTGGATCTGAGCCCCTCTGTACTGAAAGGTGATGAGGACCTTGAAGGCCCACCAGTTTTCGGGATATGTGTCCATGGTCCCAGCCACTACAGTGATTCTGCATAGAAAGGGGTGTGGTGTGAGTGTTGACAGTATAAACTCTGGGCTTCTTCACCTAATAAATTGTGTAATCTCAAAGCAAGTCATGGAAGCTGTGGTGTGTGCATCCTCATCTGTCAAATGGAGATAATTATCTCATGGGTTATTATGAGGATTAATAATGAACTAATAAGCATAAAAGATTTAGAATAATGTTTGGTCCTTGGAAAGCACTCAATAATGTTTGCTATAATTGTAAATACTGTGTGTCAACTACTGTTCTACTAAATTTATATACACAATCACATTACATCCTTACATCAACCCTACAAAGAAATTTTGTTATCCTTACTCCACCCTGAAGGGTACAATTCTTAAAGTCAAGTTAAACCTGCAAAGTTGCCAAGTAGAGATGTGAACTTTGAGTGAAGGCAAAGCCTGTGTCACTTCCCTAACACCAGCTATGAGTTGGATCTAGAGTTATGGGTTATGCAATGCAAATTGAACAAGTTTCTTTTAGTAAGAATGGGGGTAAATTTACAGAAGTTTAAGTACCCTTTGTTGGTGTTAGACTGATGAACAGTCATTAAGACTAGATTCTAAGTGCATCTGAGGACATTGACTCGGATGACCCCGATTTTCTGATCTGACCAGAAATCAACACTAGCTTTGTACGAGCCAGACATGGAAGGTTAATAGTCGTCAAGGTGAACTGGACAGAGAAAGAACTGTTTAAATGTGTCTCCCTAGGCTGTACCCTGAGTACCTCAACCAGAACTTCTCTCTCAGAAGTGTAAGACTCACAATGAAGAGCAACACATAAACATAAAAGAAACAAAGAGAAGTAAGTTAGGAACAAGAGCACAAAAAGAGGTACCAGGTTAGGAAATAATGGATACTAGCAGTCAATATTATGTGGGGGAGATAGATCAGTAGCAAAGCCTACCAGGAATATTTTATAAATTACTGATGTTTTCTTTAAAATACCAACTCTGGGAAACATGTCATATTACATCATAAAAAGGACAAGGAATTCATTTGATTAGATAATGAAAAACAATCTTGCACTAATTTCTGATTCAGAAAAATAGGAGTCAATCCAACAACAGCATATGATCAGGACCCATCTGCACAAAAGCCTAACACGGCAAGTGCAGAAGAGCTCAATATGGTTGAGTCATTATCGAATGTTTCCATGACACTTCAAGAAAAGCATAAACACCAAGGAGGAAATAGCTCCTCAGTTGGGCTACTATCGTTCACATCTTGAGGCTTTCAATTGGTGATATATTTATTTCTTCTAAATAGCAGTGGATATTTTTTAAGTTATATTTTTCAGACATTATTTACCATGAACCAGTAATTATTTAAACTAATAAGTAATGAAGATTTTTTTCCCTTTAACATTTCTGGAAATTTTTTTTTTAATCCAAGATAGAGGATTCAATGGTAATGAGCATCTTTAATATATATCTATTATAAAATTATTAAAATAAATTATTATGTACATTTAGTCAACTTTTATTTTACAAATAATTATTCTCTATTATTTTATTTTTTAATTCATTATATTCATTTATTTTTTGCGGCACTGGAGATTGGACTCAAGGTCTCACATTTGCAAAGCAAGTGCTCTACCACTGAATTAAATCCCCAGTTCCTATCAGTTTTTTTTTTTTTTTTTTATTGGATGTTCACAACATTACAAAGCTCATGACAAATCATATTTCATAGATTAGAATCAATTGGGTTATGAACTCCCATTTTTACCCCAAATACAGATTGCAGAATCACATCGGCTACACATCACATTTTTACATACTGCCTTATTAGTGACTGTTGTATTCTGCTACCTTTACTATCCTCTAATATCCCCCCTCCCCTTCCCTCCCATCTTCTCTCTCTACCCCATCTATTGAAATTCATTTCCCTCCATGTTTGTTATCCCATTCCCCTCGTATACTCTTATATATAATTTTGTATAACAATGAGTGTCTCCCTCCATTTCCATGTGATTTCCCTTTTTTTTTTTCTCCCTTTCCCTCCCGCCTCATGTCTCTGTTTAATGCTAGTCTTTTCTTCCTGCTCAGCCTCACTGTTCTGCTCTTAGTTGTTCTCATTATATCAAAGAAGACATTTGGTATTTGTTTTTTAGGGATTGGCTAGCTTCACTAAGCATAATCTGCTCTAGTGCCATCCATTTCCCTGCAAATTCCGTGATTTTGTCATTTTTTAGTGCTGCGTAATATTCCATGGTATATAAATGCCACATTTTTTTTATCCATTCATCTATTGAAGGGCATCTGGGTTGATTCCACAGTCTAGCAATTGTGAATTGTGCTGCTATGAACATCGATGTGGCAGTATCCCTGTAGTGTGCTCTTTTAAGGTCTTCAGGAAATAGTCCGAGTAGGGCAATAGCTGGGTCAAATGGTGGTTCCATTCCCAGCTTTCCCAGGAATCTCCATACTGCTTTCCAAATTGGCCGCACCCGTTTGCAGTCCCACCAGCAGTGTACAAGAGTACCCTTTTCCCCACATCCTCGCCAGCACTTGTTGTTGTTTGACTTCATCATGGCTGCCAATCTTACTGGGGTGAGGTGGTATCTTAGGGTGGTTTTGATTTGCATTTCCTTGACTGCTAGAGATGGTGAGCATTTTTTCATGTACTTATTGATTGATTGTATGTCCTCCTCTGAGAAGTGTCTGTTCAGGTCCTTGGCCCATTTGTTGATTGGGTTATTTGTTATCTTATTGTCTAATTTTTTGAGTTCTTTGTATACTCTGGATATTAGGGCTCTATCTGAGGTGTGAGGAGTAAAAATTTGTTCCCAGGATGTAGGCTCCCTATTTACCTCTCTTATTGTTTCTCTTGCTGAGAAAAAACTTTTCAGTTTAAGAAAGTCCCATTTGTTGATTCTTGTTATTAACTCTTGTGCTATGGGTGTCCTATTAAGGAATTTGGAGCCCGTCCCCACAATCTGTAGATCGGAGCCAACTTTTTCTTCTATCAGACGGAGAGTCTCTGATTTGATATCTAGCTCCTTTATCCACTTTGAGTTGACTTTTGTGCGTGGCGAGAGGAGGGGATTTAGTTTCATTTTGTTGCATATGGATTTCCAGTTTTCCCAACACCATTTGTTGAAGATGCTATCCTTTCTCCATTGCATGTTTTTAGCTCCTTTATCAAATATAAGATAGTTGTAGCTTTGTGGATTAGTCTCTGTGTCCTCTATTCTGTACCATTGGTCCACCCGCCTGTTCTGGTACCAGTACCATGCTGTTTTTATTACTATTGCTCTGTAGTATAGTTTGAAGTCTGGTATCGCTATACCACCTGATTCACACTTCCTGCTTAGAATTGTTTTTGCTATTCTGGGTCTTTTGTTTTTCCATATGAATTTCATGATTGCTTTATCTATTTCTACAAGAAATGCCATTGGGATTTTGATTGGCATTGCGTTGAACCTATAGAGAACTTTTGGTAATATCGCCATTTTGATGATGTTAGTTCTGCCTAACCATGAACAGGGTATATTTTTCCATCTTCTAAGATCCTCTTCTATTTCTTTCTTTAGGGTTCTGTAGTTTTCATTGTATAGGTCCTTCACCTCTTTTACCACTTCTATTCAATATAGTTCTTGAAACACTGGCCAGAGCAATTAGACAAACGAAAGAAATTAAAGGCATAAAAATAGGAAAAGAAGAACTTAAATTATCACTATTTGCGGATGACATGATCCTATACCTAGAAGACCCAAAAGGGTCTACAAAAAAACTACTAGAACTAATAAATGAATTCAGCAAAGTGGCAGGATATAAAATCAACACACATAAATCAAAGGCATTTCTGTATATCAGCGACAAAACTTCTGAAATGGAAATGAGGAAAAACACTCCATTCGCAATATCCTCAAAAAAAATAAAGTACTTGGGAATCAACCTATCAGTTTTAAATGACACACACTTGCAACAAGAATTCTAAGAATTTAGAATATACAAGGTAAGAGTAAAAATACTCCCTTAATACACATATACTTCTGTCAGTCTGTATGTAGCATTACTAAATGTGGACCTCAAAGGTTAAAGAACATGTGCATATTAAATTTTAATAATATTTGGAGACAAATACAATTGTAATTCTTTGCACATAAAACATGCATTGCAATTGAAAATAATAAGCTGCATTTTATTAAAATTTATATACTTCAATAAAGACTGCTGACTTAAGCCAACTTACTCAAACCTTATCAATTATGACATTTCTCCATATCTTTAAGTGACTTCTAGATAAACAGGTATTATATATAGTAACGTAAGACAGATGTAGGAAAAGAAAAAAAGCCAGTACATTCTGATAGAATAAAGAGCCCAACTCTACTGCCAGTCAAAGCTTTGTTCCTTATTGTCTCTTTGTTCCAGAAATAAATCCATTGTCCTTGAAACTTTCTTCAAACACCTTGATGTAATAACATAGTCATAACATTACAAATGTTTATTGTCAGCTAATTAGATAGTGACAAGTAAAAGAACATTCACCTCTATAAAAATTAATTATATAGTAGCTCATGTGTCCATTTATTGGTTTAGCTTCCCAGTGGGAAAAAAACCTTGTTGCAATTTTTATTCCAAGGAAATCAAAATAGGCATTTATTTGCAAGACTCAAAAAGGTACCATATTTTTATTAGACCACCAGCAATATCGCAAAAGAAAAATAGAATTTATTATACATAAGACAAAAGGATAATGCAAAGAAAGTTATTCAGCCTGGGTTATAACATGATGTAAACCCAATAAAAACAAACAACTGAAACACAGCATCAAGGCCACAGTCTTTTCCCCTCTCTTCAGATCAGCAAAGGAAACCTGACTTTTTCAACTCCAAGATGGGCCAGGGCCACTTCCTCCAAAATGCTTTCTCAGACTCCCACCTCTTTATAAATTACTTTCTTTCCTTCTCTGGATTTTCATAGTTTTTTTTTTACTTTTATTTTTTTAATCTGTACTACATCTGTTTCTACCTGCATTCCTGTTTCTATCATTTGATTAAGTAGATTTTAGTTTCCCAAATGTGCTTTTAGAGACATGTATCTAAGATACCTCATCAATATAATAAACATAAAATCTGCCCAAGGGGCCTCATCAGGGAATCATGGGATCATATGGGATAACAAGATTACATATACCATAAACTGATATGTAAATGGGTGAGAACACAGGCAATATTTCCTGAAAGAGGGATCTACAGTGTCCCTTGAGTTATGATTCTCATCCTTTGTTAAGAGTAACAATTCAGGGCATTGATTTATAATGCAGTTTAAAAATCTCTTGCCCAGAGTTCATTTGAGCAACTCTCAGGTGAGATCCCAAAATACACAATTTATCAAATACTTCATGTTTTTCTTTTTCTGAGATTACATTAGAGAGATGGTTCTCTGTGTTAGTGCTTTTAAAATCCCAATGCCCAGACCACACTCCAAGCCAATTCTATTATAATCTAGATATGATATGGGATATGAAATGGGATGCAGACCTCCACATTTCTTTAAATACTTCAGATGGTTCAATACAATGCAATGACTGAGAACCCCTGCAGGAGAGAAATACTATTCAAAGCAGTGGTTCCCCAAACTGACTCTCAGAATCAATGCAGTGGGCTTTGTAAACCAACTGATTCCCAGGCTTTCTCTCAGACCTGCTGGATCAGAATCTCCAAGGAGGCTGCTACAGCCTTAGGTTTTTCTTATAGTTGCAAACGTTTTTACAGGTAAAAAATTAATTTGGAATTGTTAACCTAGAATATTCAATGTCAAACCAACCCTCATGCCATGGATACCAGAAGATCTTTCAGAGAATAAAAATGTCTACCATAGCCTGGGCACCATGCTTGATGATGTACATACTAGTTCATGATGACTAATGAGGTAAATATTATTTCCCTCCTTATACAAATGAGAAAATACAGATCAGGAGTGCTCCCACCCAGCAAGGCAATCCTGACAGAGTCTCAAAACTCTTCATAAAATGGCTTTACACCTGACTTGTGAGAAGCCCATGTTCTCAAGCCTCACCCTAGATTCAGGTGCTCTGGGAATGTGGCTTGACTCCTGTCTCAGCCTGTGGTCCAGGTGATTTCAGTTTAGGAACCACTGCTTTGTACTACACCCGGCTCTAATTCTGAAGCTCCTTGTACCGAGCTCAGTGAAATCCTGCACTAGTTCCTAAGAGGATACTTTCTGTTTCAACACCACAATTTTCCACTTCTTGTTTCCTCCAAACCATTTGGCTTTATGAGAAAAAAAAAATGGAAGGTAAGATAAGAATATGTAAGAAGGGGCTAGTGATTAATCATCCTGGTTTGCCAGAAACTGAAAGTTTCTAAGACGGCTCTTCTTTTGATGCTACATTCATGAAAGTCACAGCCAACCCTAAACATCTGCTCAGGTATAGAGAATAAGAAAATTACATATAAGAGGTTGTGAGGGGAATGGGATAATAAACAAGGACGGAAATGAATTACAGTAGATGGGGTAGAGAAAGAAGATGGGAGGGGAGGGGAGGGGGGATAGTAGGGGATAGGAAAGGTAGCAGAATACAACAGTCACTAATATGGCAGTATGTAAAAATGTGGATGTGTAACCGATGCGATTCTGCAATCTGTATTTGGGGTAAAAATGGGAGTTCATAACCCACTTGATTCTAATGTATGAAATATGATATGTCAAGAGCTTTGTAATGTTGTGAACAACCAATAAAAAAAAGAAAAGAAAAAATAAATAAAATTACAGAACCTAAAAAAAAAGGGGGTATCGGATTACACTACCTCTGTAAGAAAAGTAGAGATAAACAATCTCATTTCATTTTATAGTAAAGTAAAATTAAATAAAGCTGTCACATCATGGTTTCGAATGCCAATAATCCATGGTTATATATACTAAAACATGTCAAGTCTTTACCAGCTCATGTCAAAATGAGCAAAATAATTATAACATAGTCAATTTTAAAACTAAATATATTTAATTTGTAAAAATCTGTCCTTTGTTCTAAGATTAGTTTCTTTGATTATTTAAAAATATCTAGTTTTGGGCTGGGGATGTGGCTCAAGCGGTAGCGCGCTCGCCTGGCATGTGTGCGGCCCGGGTTCAATCCTCAGCACCACATACCAACAAAGATGTTGTGTCCGCCGAGAACTAAAAAATAAATATTAAAAATTCTCTCTCTCTCTCTCTCTCTCTCTCTCTCTCTCTCTCTCTCTCACTCTCTCTTTAAAAAAAATCCAGTTTTTTTCTTCTTTTAAATTTTGAAATGATTTTATATAGAAACATTGCAAATATGGCACAGAGAATTCCAGCATGCCCAGTTTTTGCTATTGTTAACACCTTATATTTCCTTAGTACATTTGTCAAAACCAAGAAACTGACATTTGTACATTACTTTATATTAAACTCTGACTATTTAGGTTTCATTGTTTTTTCTACTAGTTTCCTCTTTCTGTTCCATGAAATAACCTGGGGTACCATATTACATTAGCTTCACATTCATTCTTTTTTTTTTTTTTTTAAGTAGAAGCAAGTTTATTGTCAGGAGAATCTGACCGACTGCCTCTATGCAGAGACAACAGTAGCAGATTTCCTCTAGGCCAAACTTTTTTCCTTTTTTTTTTTAATTGATTTTATTTTTTTTAAAATACATGACAGCAGAATGCATTACAATTCTTGTTACACATATAGAGCCTAGTTTTTCATATCCTTGTATATAAAGTGTGTTCATGCCAATTCATGTCTTTATACATGTACTTTGTGGGTTTTTTGTATTACAATTCTCATTACACATGTATACCACAATTTTTCATATCTCTGTATATAAAGTATGTTGACACCCAATTCCAGTCTTCATACATGGACTTTGGATAATGATGTCCTCATTCATTTTTAATTGGCAGTAAAAGTAAATAATATCTGTATGTCTTGAGAAGGGTGTCTCCATTTATGGCAAAATAAAAAACTTGCAACCCTATATTAATCCCCCAAAATCATTTTGATAGGATACTGGTCTATGAAAAACAAAGGTCTAAGACATAAATTTTGTGGGGATTCTACTTAACCTATTACTTTTTCTCATCTCTTTAAACATGGTTAATCAAATTTTTATATTCATAATTCAAGGATTTTGCTTCTAACAAGTTTGGCCCAAAGGTAAAAACTGGAGGTGTCTATTAGGACATCTAATAGAATTAACCTGCATCTTAATCATTTTTAGCCAGCCAATTTAGTTTCCCATAACTTTATTAAAAAATAAACATCCTTGGGGCTGGGGTTGTGGCTCAGTGGTAGAGCACTTGCCTAGCATGTGTGAGGCACTGGGTTTGGTTCTCAGCACCGCACATAAAAAAATAAAATAAAGGTCCATCGCTAACTAAAAAAATATTAAAAATAAAAATAAAATCCTAATTTTCACACAAATAGTATGGCAAACCAATTCTTCCATTCTATTACTAAGTCAAACAGGACTTACCAAATTGCTTATTTTTAACCAAAAAATAGTCAAGAGAAATTACTTTTCAGCTGTCAGGTAATCATTACACACCCACTAGTATAACAGATGTCTTATCAGGCTACTGAAAAATTTTAGGTTCCCACAAAGTGCTCCTCAGCAACAAATTACTGTAATGCAAAGAGTACTGACCAGGTTCTCTGAGACGCAGTTCTAAATTAGGAGAATGGAAAATCAATGCGGACCACATACAGTGACTGTATAATTATAAACTCATGAAATTATAACTCTTTCCAGGAAACCACTACATCATTGTACCCTTTTTACAAATAATAAACCTTAAATGTGCAGCTCTATATGGACTTTTTTTAGCATACGGAATATATATTACCTAAAATATTTTTCTAGTTGATGTTTGAATATTAACAGGAAAAAATATAATTGGCCAACAAAAATAATAACTGCCCACACAAACCAAAAAAAAAAAAAAAATCTGGAAGCCTTAAAATAGAGGAAGAATAAGATTTTTGCTCCATCTGAAAACAATATTTTTGTTGCTTTCTTTTTGTGTGTGTGCGTGTGGTGCTGGGATTGAACCCAGGACATTGTGTATGTGAGGAAAGCACTCTACCAACTGAGCTATATCCCCAGCCCTGCTTTCTTACTTAACGAAAAGAAAGAAAGAAAACATAACTACTATATGAGGATCTGAGTTGAGGGAGGGGGAAAAAAGCAAATTGTTTTTCCTCTATCTTTGCCCTTTACCATGAGATTATTCTCTTTTAATTTCATTCCTATCCTCTTTCCATCCGCTCCTTTTTTGAAGGAAGAATAAAGAGACATTTTCAGTAGTCAAAAGAAGAGTCTGTTGTAGCATTTTTCTTCTCTCCTGCACCTTGAGAATTATACTCTATGCCTAAGAAGTCCACACAGCTTTCAGTAATCATTTTTACCCCTCCATAAATGATTTTGGATTAGCTCAGGACTGATTTAAAGGTACAAACAAAGGGTCATCTTACTAAGGAGGAAGTTCACAAACAATGCCTGTCATGGTTTAAATATGAGGTATCCCCCAAAAGCTCCTGTGTAAGACCATGCAAGAATGTTCAGAGATGAAATGTTTAGATTACAAAAGCCATAAACAAATCAGTAGATTAATCCACTGATATGGATTAAGTGGGTGGTTAATGTAGGCAGGTGGGGGTGGTTGAAGAAAACAGGTCGCTGAGGGCATGCCTATGGGGTATATATTTTGTTCCTGGTAAGCTGAGCTCCCTCTCTCTGCTTCCTGGCTGTCATGTCCTGAGCTGCTTTTCTTTGCTACGCCCTCTGTCACCCTCTAATGTCCTCCCTCACCTCTGGCCCAGAGCTATGAAACTGGCTGATCATGAATTGCCACTCTGAAACCATGAGCTCAAAATAAACTTTTCCTCCTCTAAGATCTTCATGTTGGGTATTTTGGTCACAGCAATACAAAAGTTGGCCAAAACAACGTCCTTTAGGAAAGGCGAATAGGAATTTAAGGTTTTTCTCTGATTTAAGAATAATAATAATAGTGCTAAGCATAACAAATAAAGTGCTCTTTTTTTCAGTAGCTGTTTCTATAGGCATAAGTTGATCATGCATAATTTCTGTTATTTTTCCTTTAAAATGAAGGAGGAAGTAGAACCAGAGTTGCTTTAGATTCTATGATTTGCAAGCTATATATATATATTTTTTTTAAATCAACCTTTTTTCCTTAAGTACAGGGACAACTTCAAAAAAATCAATATCTTGTAGGCTGCATTTACCATAAAGAGATGAAATTTAAAACTACAAAAGATGTTTATATGTTTGAAAAAATTTTAAATGCTAAATATAAAAAATTTTAAACTATTAACGTTATTTCTAAAAATCTAAATAATTTATGAGTCACATAAAAATCATAGAATAAGTTTTTTTTGTAATCTATATACCGGAACAATGAAAAAAAAAATCTATGTATTAGACATTTGGAGATGGAGCTTAAAAACTACTTCAAACCAAATTTTACATTCTTAAATATTTACAGAAAAGAATGATTTTTAAAAAGAAGACTGGTAATAAGTTAAATATTACACTTAATGAGTTCCCCAAAGAACAACAGAGGAAAAAAATATTTTTTTAACTTAAAAAAATGGAAATTACAAATATAAGAAATTATTATAAACAATAGTAAAGTAAAAGATGGTTCTTTGAAAAAAAAAATTTGAAAGAAGTCTAACAAGATTGACAAAGTAAAAGAATGAATAAAGCCAAATGGAAATGGTATAGAAGACAGGCTGATTCAGAAGTTGACTTTATAAAACATCAAAGGATTTCAAGCCTGGGTTGAGGTCTTAGCTTAGCTAGAAGTATGTGTGCTTAGCATCAAAACAAAATAGAACAAAAAAACAAGGAAGCAAATATAGCAAAATACTAACATTTGTTGTATCTACAAATGGATATCTTTTTGACATTTATATAATTTTATATGTTTAAATATTTCAAAATTATAAAAACATATCAATGGTATGGGCTGGGGTTATGGTTCAGTGATAGAGTGGTTGCCTCCCACATGTGAGGCATTGGATTCAATACTCAGCACCACATAAAAATAAATCAAGATATTGTCTCCACCTACAACTAAAATAATATATATATATTTTTTAATAAAGGTAAATTACGGGGCTGGGACTGTAGCTCAGTGGTAGAGCACTTGCCTCAGCACCACATGTAAATAAATAAATAAAGTAAATTGCTGGTACTTTATTACTTGAATTAACATTGATTTAAAAGTGGCTCTAAAGTACCTTAAGAGGGAAAGAAACATAGATATGAGTTTCCATACAGAAGATAATTTAGCATAAGGATGAGTATAAGGTGAGCATAAGGATCACTATTTGGTTTTTATTTTTCCTGTTTAAATCACTATCCTTTTTTAATCATTGCAAGGGGAAATAAAATATCCTCCCAGACCTGTCCAAACTGGACATTCCCCGCACATTGACACATTGTTGGGTGAACAGGAGAAATCACCCAACTTACTAATGCTTGAATTCATTCATTCACTTACTTTTTTCATTCAATAGATATTTATTATCTTCTAGGTACACACATCATGCTGAATACTGAATATGCATATAGTATACGCTTCTCTTGGAGTAACATCTTAAGCAATTTATAGTCTAAGGGCACAGAAGACTGACTGTCCTGTTATGAAGTGGAGAGGTGAGGAACGCTGTTGATGATCCTGACATATCCCCAGTGCCATGAGCAGATTCAGAAGTTAGCAGTAAAAACTGACAGAAGCCACCAAAGACTTAGCCAGAAATTCTTTTCAAGTTGCCCCTTTACCTCACTAAAAGTATCAGGAGTGATATTTATGGAGCACTTCCCACACCCAAGCTCTGGCTATGTGTTTGTTTTGCTTCCTTATTAGAAGAGGAAATTGAAACACAGGAGGCATAAATAAATTGTCTAAGGCCACACTAACACGAACTGGCAAAGTCAGGACTGAATTTAGGTCCATTGAGCCCTAACAATATTCTTGGTCTAGATCTAAGCTTTATTGCCTCCAAACTATAGATTTGTCCTAGACTTAGAAACAAAAAAAGTGACTGGTCCCATCTGTTCATGCTTCTCAAGAAGCCCTTTATTTATTTTATCTCAATGAGCGATGTAGCACAGTCTTAAGGAGATGGCACATACTCAGTCTGAAACTTTAACTGCCATGTGGAACATCTACGACCCCCCTCAGAACCACAAGGCAAGCTCTCTACCTTCTAGACACAGTCACAGACACATTTCCAGATTTTCAGACTATTGAGAGAAGAGAAAACAAAGAAGAGAGCCAATGTGCAGTCCACAGGCATGAACAGTTTTAATCCTTCAGGCTGCACCACTGCATTCCTACTTTTATCCTTCCTCCTCTGTGTCACTTGATCCACCTCTGACTTTCCACCCTCTCTGGTTTCTTCCTGTTGTTTTCCTGCACCAAGATCCAGCATTAAGGCCTCTGGGCCTTTGCACATGCTAGTTCCACTGCCTGAGAAATTGTTCCACTCCAATTTCACCTGCCCATTACTTACCTTTCAAACTTCAGAGTTAATATTATTTCATCAAGAATGTCTTCGGAACAGGGAAATGTATGTAGCTCAGTGGTAGAGCATGTACTGAGTGTACACAAAGCCCAAAGTTCCATTCCCAGCACCAGGGGACTGGCGTGACTTCTCTGACCAACCAGAATAGGTCAGGTTTTCCATCAGATGCTCTCAGAGCACTGTGTATTTCTCTTTGGGGCACTTATTATTTCTGTAATTTATAAGACTTTTTGGCAATTATTTGTACTATGTGTGCCACTCCTAATAGACAAGTTTCAGAAAAGCAAAATTTGCATCATCTATTCTTCGCACCTATATCCCCATGCCTGGCCCATGGCAAGCATTCAAATCATATTTACTGAATGAATGAGGGTGGAAAACACAAATAATGTATATGAGAGTATTGGCTTGTTTTTATTCTGCCACAAATCACTACCGATAGATTTCTATACATTTAAACTCCATATGCCTGAGTTTTTAGGAGTTTCCTCTAAAGGTGGGAGATAATCAAGCCCACCTGCATATACCTCCATAGGTACAAAGACAAGACTCATAGGTGCAAAGAAAAGACTGCTATAATAAAATGTCAAATGTAGCCCTGATCAATTACCATCCCTCACATAAAATGGCAATAAACACTCAAACCACTCAATATACCAAGGATGCTTATTCTCTGGCCTTTACTACCTGCTCTTATTTTTATAGTAGCTACTTATTCACTGGAAAGCAAGAATTTTTATCAATAAACAAGAAGATAGCTGTAGTCTAGGATAACACCAAAGGAATAAGCTGGGGTTTTGTTTGTTTGTTTGTTTTAAACCAGTTAAAACTTATCTAAAACAACACTCTACAACTTGCTGTTCAATTATAAATACAGTTCACCCTGATTTTAAAAATAATTGCAGTAGTAGACTTGCAAAGACATTATGTAATGAAAAAGCTGATTTGATAATTAGAATTACAATAGAAAATATACTCTATTATAATTAGTTCTATATATAGAAATACCATTAGTGCCACTTCAATTTTTTAAAAAACTTGTAGCTGAAAATGTCTTTTAATTCTATAGATAACATCTTGAGTATTAACAGATGAAATAACTTTGAAACTTAATTGGGGGTAAAAATCTTATACCAGAAAGAAAATAAAGGGCCTTTCTACTTGATAGGTTACAAATGGAGCTCAGGAACAGAACCCATGCTGACAGCAGCTGTCACTTTCATTTTTCCTTACTCCTAGCCCTAGGATGCCTGACCTGTATCAACTGGTAATGGGCCAATATATTTTCTGAAGGCTACAGAGTTAAGACCACTTGGAATCTTCACCATGCCATTAGGGCAACTGATGCATTATACATGATGATGGACCTTGAGCAACCTTGCTTCGGTCCCAAGAGAAAGCAAAATTTACTTAATCCCCAAAGAAATTTTTTTCCTATAATGTAAAAAGAATTAAATAATGAAATCTGAGACCTTCCTGAAACCACACTGATTACAAGATGGCAGAGGAGCATATGTCTGCCTGAGCCTGCCAGGGGGAAAATGCACACACCAGCAAGCTCATCAGGGAGACACTAAATTCACAGATGCCTAGTGTGGACAAAAAGTAAAGTTGGGAGACATACCTAGAATAACTAATGCTACAAGTGAGGAGGAAACAAACATTTGCTCAGTTTATAAATCTTTGTTTATAAGATTTTTGTAGCTCTTATATTCCCTTCCTATATAGAGAGTACTGAGAAAGGCAAGGGAGGGGGTGAAAAGGAACAGGAAGTAGGGGGATGGGCATTTTAAAGCACCTTGGAAAGGATGTAACCACATATCTTTTAGTCTTCTAGCAGCATGATTCCACCTTTGGCTTAGTTACTATTGCCTATAAAACTACACATTTTCTCCAGATGCAGATAAATGTATACATAGGTATCAGATAGGCATAAGAACTGAGCCATATGTGTGCCATATGTAAGAGAGTAGTATATTTCAAACAGTAATAGTTTAGAAGCCATGGGGCTCCCCTGTAATGCACAATGCACAATCCAATTCCCACGGAGAACAAAGGACTAAAAATAAACGGAACAGTAAATAGTTGAAAAAAAAAAATCAGGGCATCTTTAGAAGGCATTTGGTCCTGTTTGGAATAATGGAAATTTCACATTGGAATAAATGAGACTCATCTGAACCAATCACACCTTCAATTTATGACTTACTAAAAACAACTGCTAAAGGAAATGTAATTTCAAATGGCAGCTTCTGTGGGTGCTGTTGTTAAAATACTAGCATTCTAATTCCTTTGCTATTATAATTTTTTTCCATAGAGGTACATTATAATGGATAACAGAACAAATTCTAGCATCAACTTCCTGGGGGTTTAAGCAATTTAACTTAAGTGAAACACTTAGATTAGTGCCTGGCACACAGTAAGCACCTTATGTGTGTTTGTTATTGCTCCAACTACTACAAGTACTTTTATTATTCTTCAGTCCAGTTATTGATATTGATCCTATCAGGATATCACATGATTCTAGGAGGTCAAGAGTGTGTCAAGGGGAAATCCCTAGTAATAAAAATAAGCACTACAGGGATATACTATTTATCAATTTGTAAAAATACAAAATTTCCGGAATGATGTACTTCAGAAATATAGCAAGTCATTACATTCTTTTTATTACCATTAAGATGAGTCTTTCATTCACTGAAGAAAATATGCCTTAAGGAAAGAAAATGGGTCTGGATTTGTAAGAAGAGATTAACTCTTCCAAGCAACTAGCATTAAACCAGTAGCAGCACAGCAGTTATGTGCCCCCCTAAGGTAAGACTTACTCACAGAGCCTGTGAAAATAGACAGCAAAATTAAAGGCAGGACTATGTGGCAATTATGACTCTCCCTGGGACTCTCACACACTAACCATAAAAATATGTTTTTTCTAGCTAGACTTTTATTCAGAATTTAAAACACTTCTATGAAAATATCATGGCTTTTGCACTAGTAACAGGAAATTGAGTCCTCCTTATGTTAAAATTCACTATTTTAAATGAAAGTATTTAAAAATGAGCAGAAGCTTAAACCCACAGGACACAAAGCACAAGGTTTCCTGTGCTAGCCCTATTCGCAATTACATGGTCATCTCTAAATAAAAAGCTCCTGGAATTGAATTCCTCGACCATCCTCAAAATTTCATAATTTCATATTAAATTACCATAAGATTAAATCTACTTTATGTGTGTATATGTGTGTCTACATGTGTATATACATGCATGTGTCTACATATATTTATATATATATATATATATATATATATATATGAAAGTCTATCTCATTTATGTAGGATCTTCATATGCTGAAGTTCTTTAAAAAAATCACTTTATGACAGTAGTTAGAGGCTAATGAAGTAATTAAAATATAATAAAATTTAGAGCTAGTCTAGCATAGTTAATAAATTGTATAAAGTAGATATGTTGACAAATACATATGTTTAATTCATTCTAGTTTTATTAATAATCTACAGGCATTAAATCAGGGTTAAACTATTTCAAAGAAATGGACTTGAAAAGAAATTTTTCCAAGTCATCTAATTTTAAAACTTGTTTATTTGTGGTTAGCATGATTTTATTAGTGAAAAATAAACCATGTGCATAGATACGCCATCTCAAGTTTTCTCTCCTGGGAAAGAGAACCTAGGTGAGGAACCTGGATATGCATGCCACATCCTGTACCACCTGCTCCTGAAGTTCCCCTTTATCCTGCACCAGAGGTTCTGCTCCCAGAGTTCATGCTCAGTGGTGAGAGCCATTAACCTAAATTTCTCAGAAAGTGCAGCAAGAAAAAAAATACAGAATCAAACATACAGATCTGCCAAATATCTCTCTCACTGCTTCATTCCTCACTTGGGATCACTTAAACAACTTTATTTACACACTCTGTTAAAGAATCTATGTTCCCATAACTGAGAAAATGGAGACCAAAAGCCACCTCAGTTTATGGTGTGTATATCTAAATAAAGCTGTTTCAAAGAAAAATCTCAGTTACCATGGCAGCAGGAGACCCTTCAAGGATTAACTGAGGGTCTTCAATTGACACTCTGTCCATCAGCCAGCCTTAAAATGCACATCACTGAGTTTCTCTACTTGGATAGAGGCCTCCCCATCTCCCTGGAGCCAAGGAAAATGCTTGAAACTTGGATTAGAAATTTAATAATAAAATTAGAAACTTAAGTGACAACTTCTATAAATAAATCTATTTAAAAAAAAAAAAAATCCTTTCTAAAATCATCTTCCCAGGCCACGTGACTCAACTCCTGTCTAGGTGACTAAGTATTATCCAAGAGTCTCTTGGAAAAGCTACTGTAGTGAGAACTCAAGATAGAAAGCATCCTTCTCAAATGTAAGGTAAAGTTGTAAACAAGAAAGTCATCTTGGAAGAAAAATGCTGCTGCTGAGTTGTTCTAAAAAAAATTAAAATAGGAAAAATGAGACAGAAAAAGCTTTAGTACAGATTACTTGGCAACAGTGACTACTGCTTGCATTTCATCTCAAAGGCAGCCTACAAAACAAAAAGATAACCTAAAATGCTAAAAGGTCAGGTCTCTACTTTAGAAGACTGATTGCTGATGCAATGGTATAGATGGCTCTGTATTAAAGTATGCAGCAAAATTTACTGCACATCAAAGCCTGGTTTTTCTTTCCTTCTTAATCACTTACTTGTCTTGTTTCATAAAAAGATTCTGTATAGTAATGCAGTTTTGAGAATCAATAAGGAAACTCAATATCCAGGATAAACAAAAGCAGACTAACTCTGTTCATCTTTTCTGCTGTAATAAATATATATGAGACAATTTTGACAGTTTAATAGCTAATTTTGTATTTGTGTGGCCAAAAAAGGAAACATTTCAAGCATTTCTGTACTATTCATATATATGAAATGGAATTTGAGAAAAATCTGTTTCATAAAAGGATATGCTAAGGAAAGGTCTTGTTATTTTAAAATTGAAGCAAAAATGCAGAATGCAATCCCTAACCTACATCTTACATAAACTAAATTCTATCACAAATGACCAACTGAAAACATTTGTTACTTAAGAAAGGCATCCACAACATCATATCAAACATATAATTATAAAAAAAACCATATAATTATTTGTGATTTTTTAACACATAAAACATCTTAAAAACATATTAAGAAACATTATTTCTTTAACACATAGTACCCTTTTTGAATTATCTGAGTGTTCCTTGTAGAAAAATCTAGAAAAGAAGACAAGAGAAATCTTGAGTATGTTTAGAGATCACAAGAAATTTTCTATCAATGCACTGAGGTTTATAGGAACTACAAAGTTGCTGAACTATTTATTGTTTTGACAGTCACATATTTAAAGATTTCTAAATGATTTCTTACATCCATATTCTATAGTATTGTTTTTTCTGCCATTGGCACATTTATTGTGGAAAACAAAAAGATGAAGGCAAAATTTTAGAAGGGCATCACTTTTTTAAGAAGGAAGAAATTTGACTTTAGAAATGAGTTCAAAGGGGATTTGGAGACACCGCTGGAAGCAGAGGAGCCAGCCAGGAGATGGTGTTGTGCTAAGTTAGAAATCTTTCATGGTATGCAGCCCCAGGGGAGAAAGATGGATGTGAGCAGCAGGACAAAAACCTTTCTGCAGAAAAACTCAAACTTCCTCCTTGCTTCTAAATCAACTGCCCTATTACTCTGTTTCCAGAAATGACAGTGGCCATTTCAGTTCCATTCAAAATATTTTAATGTCAATTACACTACATTTTATTAGAACAAAAGACTTCCCTGGAGTCACAATAACCTCTCTCACCCCTAAGTAGACACTTTCTCCTCTAACACCTGCTCCCCAACACTCATCATTCTCTTCAATTCCTTAACCCATTTCCAGACTTCAACCTTGACCCACACTCAGATTCTTATCCATCTTTCTACTGCTGCTATGAACACAATTAGGATTCTGAGACAATGATTCCTGAGTGCACTGCAATCAAATGATGGAGTAACCAGTCAATGGCCAGGCCAAAGTCAGTATTATGTAATGAGTGTCTCTATACACTCAACCTTAAGATATACCCTAATCCAGAGACAAGCTGGAATGCTCATGTATAGTAGTTTAGAAACAATTCAAACTAATAAAAATAGGCACTCAGTGGCCATTACTTTTGTTATTATCAGAGATCAAATAATTTAACAAAAATATTATCAAAACTAATAATATTGATGACTGGAAATGATCTCTCATTGGTGACATAATAAATCATGTCTTTACAATGACATCAAGTTTTACTTTTTGACCCCCAGAAAATATGCTCCCTCCCCATCAATGAATGTTCTTAGCATATGAAAAGAATTTACCATTTCTCTCCCAGCCTTCTAAAACTAAGGCTATTTCCCCCACGATGTTCATTCAGTGAACAACAACAGTCTTTGCCTGGGAGTTTGTCTTTATCATTTTTGCCCAAAGCAACTGACTTTACAGAAAAATTACCTAATGCATAACCAAATCTGAGAGATATACCTGAAGGGTCTTTAAACAGACTATTCAGTCTTAGAATTAAAGGCTATAAAGAAGTAATTACTGGGAATATCCAAAATGAATAAATAGCAACTGTAGTGGTGGCACACACCTGTATGCCAGATACTTGGGAGGTTAAGGCAGGCTGATGGCAAGTTTTAGGCCAGCCTCCAGAACTTAGGTAGAGCTATCTTCTTATATTTAAGAAAAAAAGAAAAAGAAGAGAAAGAAAGAGAGGGAGGGAGGAAAAGAAAAGAAAGGGCTCAGGATATAACTAAATGGTAGAGGGCTTGTCTAGCACATATGAGAACCTAGGTTTGATTCCTAATATGGAAAAAAAGGAAGGAAGAAGGGAGGGAGGGAGGGAGGGAGGGAGGGGGAGGGAGAGAGAGAGAGAGAGAGAGAGAGAGGAAGGAGGAAATAAGGAAAGAAAAAGAAGGAAGGAAGGCAGAGAAGGAAGGAGGGGACAAATAAAATACATTTCAACTTGTACGACTATCCTATTTTATGTAACGTAGCTCTGGAGTTAGGTAATCTAAGATTCAAATTACAGCTCCACTACTTACTTACTGCTTTGCTTTCTATAAGCTATGTAACTTCTATATGCCCTGGTTTCTGTAAAGTAGGGTAATAGTTACATTTATAATCACAGATTGTTCTGAGGTTGGAATACAGATATGCCTACCACATTGTTCAGTAATAAATGTTATTTGTTATTATTAGTAGTATTATAATACTGAGCCTATATAACTGGAAATTTCAAATTTTTCAAATAACCAGAATACTGGCAGCTTTCAGTTGTTAGACATAAAAACTAGCTAAATATGAAACAGAAAACTGAATTCTTTAGGCTCAGTTGCCACTATTCACCAATTCCAGTTTCCTTTGTCTTATAAATCTATAGCCACAGATGTCCACAATCAAAATAAAAACTATATTCCCAAAGGATTCTGATTAGTTAAGGCTTTTTATTAGTTAAGGGTTAGGGTTAGTTAATTCTTTTTAAAGTCCTTATTAAACACATAATACTTCTTCCTAAATAGAAGGGTAAATTTAGAACTTAATTTTTGAGTGAATGTGAAACAAATATAAATGAAAGATGAGATTATGAATATGCCTTAATAAAGGAACAAATAGTATCTATCTTCTTTATAAATAAAGACTATCTTTGTAAGCTTGGGAGAAATTTTTTTTTTAAATAAAAGTTTTAATAAAACTTTTTAAATCAGTATTATGTGTACCTATCTGACCAATGAAACATAAAACCCTGTAAATAATACAAATTGTTGTTAACCCCTTGAGTCCTAAGTTTCTAAATTTGCAAATACGTCAGTGAAACTGACATGGGTACATTAAAATAGGCAGCAAATCAGGGCTGGAGTTGTGGCTCAGAGGAAGAGTGCTAACCTAGCATGCATGAGGCACTGGGTTTGATCCTCAGCACCACATAAAAATAAAATTAAGGTATTGTGTCCACCTACAACTAAAAAATAAATGTTTAAAAAATAGCCTGCAAATCATAATCTAAAGCTTGTATATCCTTTGTTATCATTAAGAATGCTAATACAATACACAATGGAATATGACTCAGCAATAAAAGAGAATAAAATCATGGCATTTGAAGGTAAACGGATGGAGTTAGAGAAGATAATGCTAAATGAAATTAGCCAATCCCAAAAAACAAATGCTGAATGTTTTCTATAATATAAGGAGGCTGATTATAGTGGGACAGAGAGAGGGCATGGGAGGGATAGAGAACTCTAATCAAACTATAATCCAATCAAAGTTGTTTTTTTTTTAAAGGGAGAAATATCCTCTGGCACAAGAGTTTGGATGAAGTTCCTATTTACTATTTTCCTGATTTGATAGGCTAAAGGGTGCAGAAACCATCAACAAAGAAAATGCAATTCTTAGGCTGCAAAATCAGCAGAATGTGCAATAAAGTCAGTGCTTTGTGGATTGTATGTATGTATACAGAGAGGTGGGAAGGAAAGGGAGGGAGCATGGAGTTATTAATGATGGTGGAATGTGATGGACATTATTATCCAAAGTACATGTATAAAGACACGAATTGGTGTAAATATACTGTGCATACAACCAGATATATGAAAAATTGTGCTCTATATGTGTAATAAAACTTGTAATGCATTCTGCTATCATATATAAATTTTAAAATTTTTAATTAAAAATAAATAAATAAATAAATAAAATGATAATACGGAAATTTAAAAAAAGGAATGACAATACAGATTGTCCTTTAAATAGAACACTGGGGCATTATAGTATCTTTTCCATATATAAACATCCCACAAACAGGAGATTGGGCAAATATGATATATGGGAGGATGGGACAACATGGGCTAGGGAACAATCACTGAAATGTATTTCATTTTACTCTAAATATAAAAGTGAAATCAACCCTAAATATCTAGACTGTGGGAAACTGCATAGGATAAACAATCTGGTTTCTTCAGCAAATAAATTACAAAAAAGAAAGATAAATTTTAAAATCTATTTTATAAAACCTCAACAGGCAAAACTAAATTAAAAAGATACATACCGCAGTGATAAAACTCCATAGGAGGGGGTACTCATAAAATCAGATTGGTGTTTGCAAGTGTCACTGGAGGTGCAGGGCTTGGGTATATGAAGCAGAAGGTGCAAGAGCTGGCCAAGCTCTATGGCTTGAACTGGACAGAGGATGTAAAGGTGTGTGCTTTTAATTAATCAACCCATACGGTGTTTGACATGAGTTTCTGTGTTGGTGTTATATTTTTACAACTAAAAATATTTTTAAAATAAAACTATAATCTGAAAGATTCACCAAAGCAGCTATTACAAATTTTTTCATACTAATGTATTTCTTTCCCCACATTCACACTCACACCCTTAAATCAAATGCACTGCATCTGTGCAATAAAGTCAGTGCTTTGTAGAGTTTTCACAAAAATTCTATGGCACTTGAAAAGAACCATTTAATATACTGGCTTCTGGCCACTGTTTAAATCTGGCATGATGATTTTGACTATAGTTTTGCTTCTTCAAGACATATATGTCCACATTTATGACAACCAACACACACAAAAAAATTCTGAATTTAGCTTTCATTTCATATACCCTTTTTCATTTACCTCAGTCCTAAGGCAAATGTCAACTTTAAAAAACAAACAACAATGGAGACAAAAAAGAAAAACACAACAAAAATTGTAAGTCTCTTAAGGAAGGTTCTGTGAGCTAAATTATATTCCCCCTCCAATTCCTATGTCGAAGTCCTAACCCCCAGAACCATAAAAAGACATAGGAGAAGACAATGCACAAGCCCAGAATAAACCCTGGACACCTTGATCTCAGACTTCTCACCTCCAAAATTATGAGATAACAGATTCCTATTATTCTATTATGGCAACCATAGCAAACTAAGACAGAAAGCAAAGAAAAGGTAGAAAAAATTAAGGCTTTCTTTTTAAAAAGGCAGTAGAGAGAAAGAAAACAAAAAAGTATGAAATGTTACAATTTTGTTTGACCTGTAACAAATAATGAAAAGAAAAGTTTAAGAGAATTCTGAGTTATTAACAAAAAAAAAGAGTATTCAACCAGATTCCACCAAAAAAGGAAACATCCCAGAGAACTAAGAACAGAGGGCAGGACATGAGGAGACCAGCAGGGAAATAACTGACTACTGGCTTTGGATTTTATGATCAGGATTGAACACTTTCAAAATGGTTCCTGGAAAAAAAACAGGGGAAATTTTTGAGTGAGATTTTTAAATGGACTGGAAACACATGGAGGTGATGGGTGAAATCAAAGTTGTTTTCTTAAAGGGAGAAATATCCTCTGGCACAAGGGTTTGGATAAAATTCCTATTTACTATTTTTCTGATTTGATAGGCTAAAGGGTGGAGAAAACCATCAACAAAGAAAATGCAATTCTCAGGCTGCAAAATCAGCAGACTGTGCAATAAAGTCAGTGCTTTGTGGATCGTATGTATGTATACTCATGGAGGCTTACAACCTCAGAGCAGGGTACACTTTGCTGATTAAGTGTGAGTTTCCTAAAAAGGATATTACAGCAAGGAAGGCAAACAGCTGTTTGTTGGATCCACCCTACATGCTCATACTTGCATTCCACCACTCCCCTGACAGACATAGAAAGAAATGGATAGGAAACTGCCTGGTTTTTCTCCTCTTCAACAAAGCAAGAAGAGATAACCACATTTAGAAAAACTGTGTCATACAAACAAGAGAAGTGAATCAAATAAACAGGGGTGAGAACAAAAGGAAACAGAGACTCTAACTCTAGGTAACTTTTTTCAAACTATAAGCAAAATTACTCCATTCTCCTATGTCCTACCTAGAAGTATCTGATATTCTTTTCTGCAGGAAGGCAGTGATTTAGATCAACCATTCAATTATCCTTAAGCTGGAATAATTTTGTGGAGGGACTAGCGTAATTATTATATTTAGGTCACTTGTAAAAATAAACAGGTTTTGTTTTTAAGTATCAGTTAGAAATGTATTGATAACGTAGGTTGAGCATACCTTATCTGAAAATCCATGACCAAAATGTTCCAAATCCAAAAATTTCTGATCATCAAAACAAAACATTAAAAGTTTCATATTTTATCACATTTTGGATTTTGGAGTTTGGGTTAGAGATGCTCAACCAGGAAAAATCTATTCAAATATTCCAAAGTCCAGAAACATGAACTTTGAAACACCTCTGATTGCAAGCATTTCAGGTAGAGACTTATTTACTAGCAAAATGTTGTAATGTCTGAAATTTGCTTTCAAATACACAAAGTTATTGTAATGTTGATAGCAGCTGATGCTGGAAATGGATGTGAGAGAGGTTCATTATATTTTAGCTTCTGTATGTTTGACATTTTCCATAATAGTTTTCATGGGCTAAGGGTATAATTCAGTAGTATAGTATATACTATATCTGGCATGTATAAGGTCTTGAGTCTAATCCTAGCACCACAAAAGAAGAAGACGAAGACGAAGATGAAGATGAAGACAAAGACAAAGAATAATTATTCTAGTTAACATATACAAATAATTTAAAATTCAATTTCCTCTGGTATGGTTAAATAGAAAAATGTAATTTATTTTGGTTATCAAAAACAGAATTCAATTTGAATAAAAATCTTTTTATCATAATACAGGTTAAATAGGAAAATGGTGAACATAGGCTTTATATGAAAACAACTTAGGAAAATGTTCACAATATGTTACAGCATTTACTAAAGAACAAGCAAGATATAATATTATAGATACATATGGTACTATGAAAAAAAAATATAAATATGTGAGACAAAAAACACTAAAAGGAAATGTAACAAAATGGAAACAAATTTAACCTCGCTCGCTACTTACAAGTTTTCTAAATAAGAATGTATCAAATTTGCATTCAGCAAAAGAAACATGGACAAATGATATATTATCAGATAAGGTAGAATAGAATGTGTGAACACTTTAGAACAAATGTACACTTGGCCAAACTCACATTGAAAAGAAGGTCTACACATCAGTACTCTTGGTCTCCTATGTCCTAACGTACACCATAAGTCCATCATTACCCTGGGGAAAAACACATTCTCTGCCTCTGGATGAGGCTTCTATTTGTATTTCAAGGTTTTCAGAGCTTACCTGTTATAGCCAGTATTCTGAGATACACCTTCAGGTATTTTAAATTCCCTGAAACATCTAGTAGGTCTAATAATTTTACACTTTAATTGGGGAAAGTCTTTGACACACAAATGCAAAGCCACACACTTATTCTGCACCTGAGATCTCACTACATCTTTTTTTTTTTTTTTTTTTTAGTTGTAGTTGGACACAATACTTTTATTTTATTTTTACATGGTGCTGGGGATTGAACCCAGTCCTCACACATGCTAGGCAATCACTCAATTACTGAGCCACAACCCCGGCCCTTCACCACATGATTCTCAAGAATTAACCTTAAAAGCAAATTCCAAAAATTATTTTCTGTAACATAATCTAAAAAGAACTACTTGCAACTACCTTAATCCTACAAAATATAACTATAATAATTTTGACAGTGTGCTAAGAATTTTTTTCTAATAACTGAAAGTTTCATTTTTTTCAAAAAATATTTTCAAACCTCAGAACCATCCTTTAGATGTATCACTGAAAATTGAAATCACGTGCAGTAGTGTATTGAAGAGTTTCAAAATTTCCTCCAAAAGAAGGAAAATTCACTTACTTTGCTTTGCACAGTCTTGCCTCCATGTTCGATGTGCCTCTCTATGTAATCCGAGGACAACAAATCACTGCAATGACAAGAAGAAAAGATGACAAAAGAGCACCGGTAAAGTCTATGAAGATCAGGATCAAGTTCACACACATCTGCTTTAACAATTCTTTAACTATATTTTAAAACAAAATCCACACATTATAGGAACAGAAAGAACAAACCCAGGATTTCTAAAAGGAGAGGAGGTTGAACTGGCTATCCCACCTGTCATCTAGTTGCTCATCAGCAGATTGCCTGGCTCCAGGCAGTAATTCTAGGAAACTACTGTAAGCACACCTTTTTTCTCCCCTTGCACTAGAGATTGAACTCAGGGCGCTCTGCCACTGACCCATACCCCCAACCCTTTTTACTTTGAGTTGAGGTCTTGCTAAGTTGCCCGGGTTGGCCGGGAATCTTGGGTCCTTCTTCCTGCCTCAGACCAGAGTAGCTAGGGTTACCAGCATGCACTACACACAGCTTCAGCACACCATTATTTTAAAGACATTTTATTCTTGTTTTTTTCAAACTTCAGCTTTTTATCAAAAAGTTTTAATTGACTACTATATCTTACCATTTCTTTATGAGTTATGTGTAATACTTTTATCTGACAAATTACTAGTTTCCATCACACACACAAAAAAAGAGGGGAAAATTAAAAGAAATGAAAAGGAATGTACCATAAGCATTTTAAAATTACTTTCTTTTTAAACCTCTTCTCAACAATACCTTCTTATATAAACTTAAATATTCATAGAACCTTAATATGCTTTAATCCCATATATGTGAAAAATTTTCCCTTTTAAGAGAAGTACCGCAAGACACACTTTCTATAAGAAGTCTTTAATTTTTTAAAAGCAGTAAAATATTAGTAAAATTGTCATCAATAAATAAAAATACATGAAGTTAATAAATTTATTTTTTTAAAGAGAGAGTGAGAGGGGGAGAGAGAGAGAGAGAGAGAGAATTTTTTAAAATATTTATTTATTTTTTAGTTTTCGGCGGACACAACATCTTTGTATGTGGTGCTGAGGATTGAACCCGGGTCGCACGCATGCCAGGCGAGTGGGCTACCGCTTGAGCCACATCCCCAGCCCAAAGTTAATAAATTTATAATGTTACTCTATTTATAGTCATTGAGCCAACTAAAAAATCTTTCTTCAAATACTCTGTAGGTTTCTCAGCCAAAATTGTCACAATCATAACAAAGTTAATATCTGAGCACATAGGCCCATCGTGATAAGCACCATGCCTACAATTGCTTGAAATATAAACGGAATGTGCAAACATGCATTACATTCATGCAGGCACCATAAGGCTCTAGAATCTGATGCTTATGTTACCATTTAGGGAACCTATAATTATAGTCTAAGTCCACGCTTCATTGCTCTTGGGAATATATTTTCATATTAACTTTATATGGGACCCAGCCAGGATGCTATAAGCCTCAAGCTGCTGAAAACATAACTAAAAGTGGCTAAAACAATCAAGATATTTATCATCTTCTTGTTAGAAATTCCAGGGCAAGTGTAATATGAATTTCCATTTGAGAATATTCTGTTCTGTTAATGAATATATTTGAAGTTTCTAAAAATTATAGACAAAACCTTTAAAACATTTTAGGTATAGATGAGTAAGCAAAATTTTGTTAGATGTGGGCAGAATTCATAGGATGCTATTACTTCATAGTAAAATCTCCTATGTATTACCCATTTACAGAAAGGAATGGATACTCAAGAGAAAACTAATATATCCATTAGACACCTAGGTAATAAAAGTTCATGATATACTAAATAAGCAAGAGACACTTAACACCCAGGATACCCTAAATGTGCACAATCAATATTCTTGAGGTCTTATTTCTATCACCCATTGGTGCTACCAAGGGTTTCTCAATTTCTGACCTATTGACATTTAGGCCATATAATTTTTTTTTTGTCTTGGGAGGCTATCTTATGCATTACAATACATTTACCATTATAGTATATTTATATTTAGGGTAGAAACAGACTGCCTGTTACACATTAAATACCAGTACAGCTCCAACACACCTCAGTCATGACAGTAAAAATGTCTCCAGACATAACTAACTGTATACTGGGAGAACACTCTGGTTAAAAGCAACTGCTAACATTCATTCTTGTCCCTTATGGTCTCTGTCCAAAAATCACAAATAAAACTACGAGTATTTGTCAGGTTAATTGGCATGCTACAGCTGCTGAGCAGGCATACTTGTCCTGTGTCTTTTGGATACAACAAGTGGGTGCCACTAGTTCAGGGCACCTGCTATCTGTGAGACTTGAACAAACTTTAACTCTGATCCTCATAACCACATTATCAGCAGGGAAGACAGGTGCAACAGAGAAACAGGAAATATGAATACTGTATACTCCAGGATTAGCAGGCATGCTCCTTCTCATCCCCCCATACACTATCCTGAATACAGGATATGCCCATCTCTTTCCTCTTATTTCTCACAGTGTGCTTAAGTTAATTTAGCAAACTGTTGCTGAGAGCCATAGCCAAGTAGGAATGACGCATGGCATTTTGCTTTGAAAGGTAACCCTGCTCAGGGATTAGGGTGGCTCCAGGTTTAGGGTGGATCCTGCTGGATTAGGGTGGATCTGGGTTTGGGGTGGATCCTGCTGGGCGTATCCTGCTGCCTCAGGTGCCCGCTCCTTGAGTTCCCATGGGGTTCTAGAGGGGTTCTGAGAGTATTTGGTACGCAGAGCCCGGTGGAGGGTGTGTATTTTCCCCAGAACATGCGTGTAGAGTGCCAGGGAGAGTTCGAGGAATAAAGAGTTGCTGTTGGAATCTACAAGGCTTTTGTGGTGGCTTGGTTATTTTGTGCCCAGACAGACTGTGGCAAACTGTGAGTTGAGGATCTGAATTTGGTTTATGGAAGTTTTCTGCCTCCTGACCTCTGGGAGAGCTCTCCTGCTAGCATACCAAGAGGCTACCATTGCACCAAAGTACGTTTCCCACATCAGGGCACTTCAAGGGTTGGCTCATGTGGTAGCTCTGTATCAATTAATGCAACCAAGAATATGTTCAACTTTCTGCTCTGGCATTAATCAGTACAGTGGTTGACCTGTTCTCTTAATTCGCTGTTCTCATGACCTATAACTTTGCTGTTATAACTGAAAACATCTCATGAAGATTAAAAATATCCCATGGTAGGGCTGAGGTTGGCTCAGTGGTAGAGCACTTGCCTTGCATGTGAGGTGCACTGGGTTTGATCCTCAGCACCACATAAAAATAAATAAAGGTATTGTGTCTACAACTTAATTTTTTTTTAAATATTCCATGATTTAAAAAAAAATTCTTGGTATTTCTTTGAAAGAATGAGAAAACACTTAACACAAAGCACCTAACATTTATATTCTCTAGTATCTTAAGCAAGAATTACATTACATGACCACACCTAAACCAATTCTTTAACAAGGACATTTGTCTCTGAACAATCAAGATTCAGCTCCCTGGCCTCCTCTGCACATCCTGACTTCTCAAGAGAGTTGAACAATATTTCAAAAATTTCCAAAGGTTTCTGAAAAAATAGTGAAGCAGAACAGTAAAGATTTGCCTTTAACAAAACTAGTAATTGCTACAGCATCCACAATGCACCCTGTTAACCAAACCCAGACCCCAAACAAGCCCACAGCTAAAACAGATGGTGGCAGCCAGATTTTTACAAAAGTCAGTCCCCTGGCCTTGCTACCAGTCTGAAACAACTGCCCCAGAAGTGGGAGAGAAACACTACCACAAAGAGACAGTGTTTATTAGCACACCCAGCCAGGTTCCTTCTCTGGGGAATCTGAAAGAGTATATGGGGGGGGGGCACGGCAGGGGGAGGGTAAAGGGAACAACTTTCAGCTGATAAAAGAAAGAGAAGCTGAAAGAGTGAATAGCAGAGTGAAGGCCCCAAATCTCTGCAGCTGAAGTCCATGAACCCAAAACAGTCTATCCCTACTGTTGGGCATACCTGGGATCCTATCCCCCTCACTGTCACAAGAGTAAATCCCCATTATGGAGCTTGCATGAATGAAATCAAAAGCACCTAAGTGAACCAATCCACAGAGGATAGCAGTTGTAGCAGTAGTAATAGCAATAATAATTTTTTAAAACACAATTTTCAAGTCTTCCAGGTTTTCAAATTTCAAGGGAACATTGTCCTTTGAATTATAAAATCTAGGCATTAAGAGAGCATGAGTCACTGCAGGAATGTAATTACAGCAAAGAAAAACACTCTGCTGGGGAATTATGCAGCTATTTCAACCAAGCCTCTATATCTACAAGATTTGATAGAAAAGGCTCCATGTAATTTAAACCAAAAACAGTCCCTGCAATTTGGTTTTGTTTGTTTGCAGTATTGTGAAAGTATGCTAAGTATTGTTATTTTAATTATTAGGCTTGAAAAACCTCCTATTTAAAATGCCACTGTTCCTTCTACTGAACCATAAAATCCTCCTTACCTCCACAAGTCTGAGAACACAAGTAAATTTCTTGAAGCCTCCTGAAGTAGATAAAATCAAAACTACCTGCTCTTCTTTTCCTTAGAACATCATTATGTATTGTTCAGTGAGGATCTTCTTATGTCATGGTAAGTGGAGAAAAACAGAGGATCTCCTTAGCATAGAAGTTTTACCTCACTGTAAGTGGATAAGGTAGAATTCACTCCATGCTAACAGCTTATTCAATACTGATTGATATGTGTGAATGCTTGTGACCTTTGAAAGACAGAAATAAAACCATTTTCAATCAAATTCTAAAGGCTACTCATTTTCTAAAAGCAGAGATGGTTTTAAATTAAAAATGTATTCTGAGCCCCCTCACAACACTTTATTTTCATTTACATGCCATAAGAAGCCTGGAATAAGCAAAACAAATACAATGTAAACATCTTCAGTCATAATAATGATTATCCTTTGTCTAGTGAGCAACTCAAGAATCAGAGGCAGCTAGTACAATACAAAAGTTTGGAGTGCATTTGATTTTTCCATCTAAAACCTCTGCCATTTACTAGCTGTATAATGTTGGTCAAGTCATTTAGCTATTGTGAATACAATTTGCCATGTTTAAAATTGACATCATAAAGTTGGTATGGTATTAAATCAGAACACAAGCACTATCAATAACCAATGACCCACTACCATTTTGTCACTGCCATTCATCTCTTCTTTTCCACGCCAGCCAGTTTACATTCCATGATCCATAATGGTAATTGCCCAGCCACACACACTAGAAAGTTCCTTATGCCCTCCTGTTCCCTTTCCATTGTACTAATGTGACTAAACATCAAGTGTGGTAAACTTAACTTTTCTATAAAGCAAAGTCTAACTCCAAGAAACAGAACATCTGAGCATCACAGGTTCAATTAGTTATAAATAGATGCTTCAATACAACTTTGCCCATAAGCCCATTACATTCTAATCTCTTACTCTGAGAAAACCCTTCTGAACCCTTCTCCATCAATCTTCAGAATGGTCCTACATCACTGGCCCCTAATGATAACCTGGCTTTTCTATATTCAGCAGGAAAATGGCAACATTTTGAACACTGCCTCACCTTTCTAATCTATTTACACCCCTGTTTCTGAGCCAGTCTCTACTAGGATGTTGAACAGGCATCTGAGACTCAACATATTTGATGCATGACTTTCCTAACCAAATCCTAGTATTCTATTCTATATTGAAAATGTACCATTAAGTAATAATTCGACTTTGAAGAAAACTAGGAGATATCACCTTAACCAAACAATCCCCACAGTGACATCACCAGTATTGGAACAAACCAAAATATGTGCTTCTGAAGTGAGGCACTAAGGAGGACATATCATTTATTATAGTCACAATAAAATGCATAAGAAAGCAACTAATGAATGAACAACAACAAAATCTGATATTGCAATAATTTTCAAAGAAACAGCTTCAGAGCTAAGATTAAGTCAAGGTGCTGCCAACAAAATGTCCCCTCAAGTCCAGTCAAGTCAAGGATGTGGCTGTACAGCCTTTTGCTAAGACCTTGGGAAGACATAGGGCTGTTTCATCTGGACCACATCATCTATCTAAAAGAATTTCTAAGATTCATAAGACCTGCCTCCTCAGCAAGACAAAAGAGTTTCTAAGGATTGTGTGTGTGTGTGTGTGTGTGTGTGTGTGTGTGTGTGTGTTTCTGGGAATCAAACACAGGAGGTCACACATGCTAGGCAAGTGCTCTACCAATAAGCTACATCTCCAGGGCCCCTGAGAATCTTAAAAGTTCCAAGAATTGAAATTCTTGAAGGATATCACATAGAATTTTAATTCACAGTAAAGAGTGGAGAGGGGCCTAGCTCAAAAAAGACTTGCATAGGTAGTTTTAACTAATTGGGTAAATACAAATGAGATTCACATGAAACTGGCCAAGTTTTTAAGAGAATTAGATCACTGGGTCCACCAATAGCTTGGACCAAAATGAACAGTTCAAACCTTCTACAAGTCATGAAAGCAAATCTAGAAAGTTATTTAACTTGAAGCCTGGGACATTTCTTATGGAAAGATATTGTGACTCAGAGTAGAGCCAAGAACCACAAAGTACCATTTCCAGGAAACAGAACAAAGCCTTAATCAATATACATTCCCTTTCCCAGAGACAGAAGGAACTGGAGACTTATCTGTATCAATATCAGAATTTCAATGAACCAATGACTATGTAGTAGCTCCTCTTTCCACCCTTTTGGAACAGTATTATCTCATTCAGTCATCCTCTCCCTCTTGCTCCTGCATCTTGAGTGTGTGGAGAATAGATAACTTATCTTTTCATTTCAAAGGTCTGTACTGTACCTTCCCTTCCCCATGCAAGTAGTCTTGTTCACACTTGGGCCAGATTCAGATGACAAAAACCTGAACCTTAAGTCTACTCCTGATGCCACAAAGAAATGAGATATTTCAGGGGTCTTTGAAGGAATTCAGTATACTCTGTATATGTGAAAAAATGTGAATAATTTGTGGCCAAAGGATGGATTATGGATGATGTTAAACAGCTACAAATTCTTTGTCATTCTTCTCATGCAAAGTATAGACCATTTCTCCTCCCTTTGAAACTGAGCTGACCCTCATACAAAGAGGCAGGAATGATACTATGTAACATCTGAGATCTGGAACTCTCTTTTTTTGAATCCAACCACTATTGGTTGTCAGAAAGTATAAGCAACCACATACAAAGATTCATGTATTTTTGGAGGAGAACCAAAATCCCTAGCTGACAATCCACTTGAATTCCCAATGAATACTGGCAATAATTTCGAACCATGTGATGGAGGCTATTTCACATCTTTCAGATATAACAGTGCATCAACTAAAATGGCAAGAAGTATATCTACCTAGTCAACCCACAGAACTATGCAAAATATTACACTGTAAGGCAATAGGCTGATTTTGCCTCCTTATTCTAACATTCAATGATTGTTATATTGCACAAAATTATTGCTGTGTTTTCCTTAAAGCAGTCTTAAAGATGTTTAGTGTAATTTATTGGGGATAATATAAATTTTAAAAAATAAAAATTTCAACTATGATTATCATCTATCCCATGAAAATAGGAAAAATCCCACAGGTCATGGGTTGCAATGAATATCAAAGATTTTATTAAGCTTTTCACAAATTAAACATCTATCAAAGAAAAGAACTCAAAAAATGTAAGTTTTAAGGATGCAAACTTCTGCTGGGCTTGGTGGCACATGCCTATAATCCCAGCTATTCAGGAGGCTGAGGCAGGAGAACTGCAAGCTTGAAGCCAGTCTGGTCAACTTAGTGAAACCATGTCTCAAAATGAAAAATGAAAAGGGCTTTACCAGCTCAGTGGTAAAACACCCTGGTTTCAATCACCAGTACTACAAATAAATAAATCCAAGTTTCATTTTTACCTAAGGAAAATAAGGAAATTTTAGTTTAGAAATTTTTTTTAAAGAAAAAACTCTTCTTTATTCTACGTACCTCTCCCGCAACTCACTACCAGTTCATCTTTTTTTTTTTTCTTACTCTCTTTAATCAAGAATTGACCTTACAGATCCTTTGGCAAAGTAATATCTATTTCCTCAGTGTATAAGAACTGGTATTTAAAATTCCTATTTTGTTTAAACTAAATTAAATTGAAATGACAAAAGAGAAATAAATGCTTATCCACAATCTAGTTTTTGGATGAAAAATTCATTTTATTACTTTCCAATCTGTAAACAAAAAAAAAATTCTTTCCTGCTTATTTATGCACATACAAGGGATTTTCTATATGCCCTGTTCTACAAGGTGAGGCTATTTTAGTCAGGTTCTACTGAGTAAGTCACAATCTGATGAAACTTGTCAGGGAGCTTTTTGTGTGTATGTTTGGATTCAGGGAATTAGAGTGAACCTGTTTAAGTAAGAGTTGCAATGAGCACCATTGTTAGTCTTAGCTCTTATTCATGGCCTACTTATTCATAATAAAGCAAAGGTTTCCAAGCCTGGATTTGCAGCAAAACCACAATACTAAAAACAAAAAGCCTGGGTACCCCCAAACCTTACAAATCAGAATCTCCTAGCTTTATTCTGATATATTTTTTAAATGTCATCAGGACATGAAAGTATAATCAAATTAACAGTTTACAAAGAGTCTAGTAAGATTTTATTAACATACAATGATGCGTTGACATATTCTGAACATTGTGACTCATTACCTCTTAGAAAGCTAAAGAAACCATGGAATATGAAACAGCAAACCAATTGAATGGAGCCCTGGTGAAATGCAAGGTAGATTCTCAACAGAGGGGGACATGCTCCTTTCCAACACAGCTAAGTCAAGGACTAACTTTCAAAGAAGAAAACCGATGGATTTATTTCAAAATTGACTTAGATTTCCTGTGAGTATCTGAGGAATAAAAGATTTTGGTATTTTAAAAATGTTGAACTTTGGGGATGTTGTTCAAATAAATTGTTTATATTCACCAAATTTTATAATTTTAATTATTTAAAAATTGGACTCAGCAAGATAGAACTAGCCTTAAGATTTCTCTACAAATTACTAACTACCTGCTAAGTGCTGCAGCCTGGCTGGCTGGGCAAACTAACTGGGGGGAGTGACAAGCAACTTGTGAAGATTGATACAGCGGGAGCCGCTTTATTACCAGACAGCAAAGGTATATGTACCCTTAACTGATTATACACAGTTTGTTTCAATTAACATCATCCAGATACAGCAATCCTCATCATCTTAACAATTATATACAGCTCAACTTAGTTAACATCATCCCGATACAGCAATTCTCATCATCTTAACAATTCTACACAGCTTAACTCAATTAACATCATCTTAATGACTCGCTGGCGTTACCCCCAAAACCACTCCTCCTGGCAAAGTGCCAGGCGCCAACTTGACTTGTTTGTGGCTCTCTACAGCTAAGCATCTTTATATCTTTGTTTTTTCTATTCTTTATCACATCCATATTCTGGGTGTAAGACCATATCCCTTGGTCAGACTCCATTATCAGAAATCCAAAAGAGCTATGTGCTCAAAGTAAAACTGCTTCCACACCCACGTGCATGACCCCCGGAGCAGAAATCAAGTGGGAGTCCCAAATTCTGCCTGTTCCTGGCAAGAGAGCACCTATCACCTACCTACCACCAACACTCACAGCCCCGTCATGTAGATCTGCTTTAAATGTCAAGACTAATCTAATCAAGGCCTTTATCTCAGTTTATGTCACTGTAAAAAGCTACACTCCCAAGTCACCCTCATCTCCAGCTCTTCCCCCTTCTCCCACAATTCAGAACCTCCAGATACCCTTTGATAATGCTTTTTTGGAACTCACACATGAAAATTAGCAAAATCCCTTATTTCCAATCTCTTTGAGTATCTCCTTCATTGTCTTACTCTGGAAATCAGCTTTTGCTTGCAGATACTGTTATGTTTGCAGCCTCTACTTAAGAGAGCTTCTTCTAATGGGAGTCTAATTGCAGAAGATGTACCCATTTTTCTTTTTATTGCCATGTTGTGCTATTTTCCTTCATTCCACTAAAAATTACCCTATTTTGCATCTCATGTCATCAGATTATACTACCTACCTATCACCCATTCTTCTCTTCACAGACTCCTAGTCACTTCCCTTTATTTACTAAAAATTTTGGTTCCTGATTTATGATCACACTCTGCAACACTATTCCTATTGCACTTACTGATGATTTTGACATGTACTTGAGTGATTTGTTCAATTCCGGCTTTACAGCACCTTCAGCTCATCTCATTCAATGACCTTTTCTCTCATCTCCCTAAAACCATATTCTCACCGACCATATTCTTAATCTCCAGTCTCTCACTGTTTGACCATCTCCATTCATTCTAGCTTTCTCCTCAACACTTGATTTTAATCTTTTGACCCTTAAATCATTGAGCATACTTCCGCTTCACTGTGCCTCACCTCCCTCCTATCTCACTCCCTTCCTTTCCCGGCTTAAATTACTATTCACTGCTTTGCAAACCTCCCTACCCATAACCTGACATGTGATACTCATCCAGCCAAACCAATCTTGATTGAAACACTCTGTTACCTGCTCCATGCCTACTCAATGCAACTAAATGAAGCTGAAGAGCAGCATATCGTCTGGCAGACCATGGGTACTTTATCTTAATGGATACTAAACTGAGTAGTCCGTTAAAGCTGCCTGACAATCACATCCCATCTTACTGGAGCATTCACTTCTCACTGTGTCTTCCATGTCTTCTCTCAAACTTCAAACTACTACCCCACCCCCATTCATTTTAAGAAGATGAATCTGCTTCCTAGAGCACTGGGAAAAAAAGAAACAAGAAAATACATTCCACAGACGACAGCTACTGCATCTCTCCACCTACATGCATCTGCACTCTCCTTCTCAGTCTTCCCTCCTGTTACCGGGAATTAGCTATCCATGTAATTCTCCAAAGCCCAACCACTTCCAGACCCTACTCTTGCAACACATCCATCACATTCTTGCCTACCAAAGATAATATACCAGAAATTCTACCTTCACCTGATCATCAAATTCTCCCTTTCTATTAGACCTTTCCTATTGCTATATAAATTATTATTTCTCCCATTTAGAAAAACAAAATTATTGTCTTGACATCAATTCCCTATCCAGCTACATTTCCTTCCATCCACTAATTGAAACCACTTGAAAGAACTGCTCATAGTCAATATCTTTCCTTTCTCACTTCTCTTATTTCTCAAACTCATCTAATCAGATTTTCATCATAACATTTCACCAAACCTGCTCTTAAAAAGGTTGCCAATTACCTGCCCCTCCATGTTATATGCAATGGTGGATTCTTACTCCTCATCTTGACGCTGCATTTGACATGGATGATCACTCCTTTCTCTTGAAAATAGTTCTTTAAATTTCCTGCCAGGCTCTATATTCTCCTTATTTTCCTCTACTTCTCTTCCTGCTTCTTCTCAGTCTCCTTTGCTGGTTTCTTCTCATCTCCCCAGACTGTGTTTCCCCAAGATTGAGTCTTCTCTTTTCACATTTACTCCCATGGTGATTTCTAATGTTTTTCTCTTAAATAATAATTCTATACTGATGGTCTTCAAATTTATATCCCTAGCTTAGAATACTCTGAACACCAGAATAACATATCCAACTCTATAATCAACACCTCCCCTTGCTTATCATATATGTATGCATATCACACTTAACATGTACCAATTGAACTCCTGATCTTGTTTGAGAAACAAGATTTTCTACAATCTTTCCGTTTCCATAAACAACTGTTTTATCATGACAATTACCCTGGCCAAAACTTATGAAGTAATCACTAACTCTTCAATTTCTATTACATTCCATATCAAATTGATCAAAGAATTCTGTCAACTCTGTTTTCAAAATGTTTCCAAAATAAAACCATTTCCATTGCCACCAACTTGGCCTGAGCCATCATGATATCACGGTTGGCTTATTGCAATACTTAAGATCTATTATCTGTCAATGATTGCCTTATCATCTGTGTGAAAAATGCAATAGTCCCACCATTCATAAGAATTCAGACCAGCAGGCATTATTATATGCTGTTGGTGATAGTTAATTATTGCCTTCCTTTGAGAAAGAAAGCTTTCAAAATTTAGTGTAAAATTTCTAATATTTTTTGCACCCAAGAATCTAATGAAGAAAATTAATGTAGAAGATATTTTATGACATTTTCAAACAAAATATTCCAAAACCAAGCTTTGACAAGACTACTGGAGGAACCACAAGCATCTACTAACATTATGATCATAGCTTTGTAAAAATTTTACAGAGAGCAATTTGACAATATATATTTAGTAAGTTTCTGCTTTCTAAGACTGCAATTCTGAGAATTTAACCAAATAAAATAATTTTGAATATAGACAGATATTTAGCTATAAAGATTGTCAATAAAACATTATGGAGAAACTCTGGAAACAACATCAAAGAAGCAATTAAATAAATAAGGCACAAAAAACTACAATTCAGCATTCTGCTAAAACTAACATAGAAAAGAAGATATTAAAAGACAATATCTTCTTAAGAAGAGTTCCACCTTTTTTTAAAAGAAAGAATATACATGTGAAGGAAAAACAAAGAGGCATACATTAAAATGATAATAGTGCTTATCTCTGAGTAGTAAAATTACCACTATATTAATCTTATTTGTCTTACCTTTGAACATTATCTAAAATTTCTATAATAAACATACTGCATTGATAATAAGAAAAATAATTTTTAAATGTATTTCACAAAGCCATTATCCCAATGCTATTGAGAAAATTATTTTTTCATCCATTTAGTGGAAAATACTATAGTTAATAAAAACTCTTTAATAAGGGTTCATATTAATAGGGAAAATGCCTCTTAATGTCTAAAAAGAAAAGCAGAACATGAAATTATAGAGTGAGAATATAACAATTATGTGAATGAAACAATACAAAGGAAAAAAATAACTGAAGGAAATGCTCTCAAGAGTACATAAATGTCACATCAGGTGTCACTATAGGTATTTAAATTTTTTTTATTTTAAACAGTTTCTTAGGAGTATTCATAACCACATTTATCAAAAAGAAGTAAGCCTATACTTCTAATTCTTCTTTTTTTCATTTTAAAATTACTAGGTAATAATGAAAATCATGGTTAAAATTTTTGAGCGCTTGTTACTATCACTACTATTATAAATAATACTGATATAAGTGATTAGCTGCTTTACATACAATTTAATCCATACAACAATCTTGTTAAGAAGGTCTTGTTAGTATCTCCATACAGATGAGGAAACTGAGGCACAGAGAGGTAAAAGTAACTTCCTCAAGGGCATGCAGGTAGTAGTAAGTGGTTGAGCCAGGATCCTAGTTCAGACAACCTGAACTTAGGCTCATTCTCGTGACCACAAAACCCAACTTCAACATGTATATTTTCCTACTTCCATAGACTTCTGTTTTGGTGCCATACATACGGCCACATATGCCACCAAATTAGCCCCCAATTTTTCTACAAATAATTTTCTTCAATATGTGCAAATACATCTGATTTTTTTCTCTTAGCTTCCATCCTCCTGCTCACATAGGGATTAACTGCTCTCTAGGCTTGTTGTTCAGCCGTCATCACAGAATTCTCTTCATCATGATCCTAAGAATTCCCTTTGCTGCTTTCTTCACTGTGAACTCTGTTGTGTGTTATCCTACATCTTCACCTTTCTGGGCCTTCTCCCTTTTGTTTTGCTGGAACTCAGTCTCTGGTACCTTCCAAATAAGGAATGCACACTGTTGATTTATTTTAGCACTTGCACATACAGTTTCTGAGCATTCACCTTGATGGATGGTTTGGATTTTCAGGCACAGAAATCCTGCAGGATTTACATAGTCTTGCTCCACTGTCTGCTAGCTTCTAGTAATACTGAGAAGTCTGACCTATTCTGATTCTGATCCTTCCCCAATGTGATTCATTTTTTCTGTCTAGAAACTTTTCTGATTGTCTCTTTTCTCTCCACTATTCTAAAACTTTACAGTTGTATGCCTTTGTGTGGATTTTCTCTCATATACTGTCCTGGGCATTCAATTAGTCCTTTCAATCTAAAAAGTCATATTTTTCAGTTATATTAATTTCCTTAAATTATTTCTTTGATAATTTCCTCTGTTTTCTCCCTACTGTTTTTCTGGGACTCCTACTCGTCAGATACTTAATCTCCTAGATTGATCCTCAATATTTTTATCTCTTCTCTCCTATATTCCTTTTCTTAATTTTTTCCCCTGGAATTGAACGGGTACTCTACATCCCCAACATTTTTTTTTAGTTATAGATGGATGCAATATCTTCTTTTAAATTTATTTTCATGTGGTGCTAAGATCAAACCCAGTACCTCACACATGCTAGGCAAGTGCTCTACCACTGAGCTACAACCCCAGCCCCTCAACATTTTTTATTTTTTATTTTGAGACAAGGTTTCACTAAATTGCTCAGGCTAGCCTTGAACTTACCATTCTCCTGCCTCAGCCTCCAGGGTCACGGTATTATAGGCATGCATCACCCTGACTCATTTCTTAATCTTTTGTCCTATTTTCTGGGAGACTTGTTTCCCCCAACTACATCATTCAACACTTCTACTGATGTTTTATTATTTATACTATTTTTACTAATTATTTTTTCCTCTACATGTTTAATACCCTTTCTTTGTTTCACAGATGTAGTAATTGTCTCTCTGCATATGTTATTACAGGTCAGGATTTTTAAAGGCTGTTTCTTTCCTTCAACTGAATTCTCTTATGTTTTCTCTTCCCTCTTTCTTTTTTGTAGATGTTCTCCTTAAATCTCTGGTATCCTTTGCTCTCATTGTTCAAAATTTACTGCCTGTAAAGTGGAGAGTAGCAAGGTTGTGGATAGGCAGGCCTTTCTAGAGGGGACAAAAACACCATTAGGAAAATCCCGAATGACATTCTTCACCAGGAACCAATCACTTTGCCCAAAGAGTAAGCCTCCTACCTCCTGGCTGCATGGTATAAGCCTGATGGCAACATTCAGAGAACCAAACTAGGGTCAAAGGTTATAGGCCCCTGATTCAACATGCAGACATAGCTACACCTTCCTGTTCTCAGCATAACACATTCCCCTAGCTGTCTATATCCCCAATCCAGAGGCGGGCTGTTCTTTCAGAGAGAAAGCCTTCTGCTCCTTCCAAGAGAATGGTCAGAAGACAATAGGGCTTCTATCTGCTCCTTATAAAGATTCAAACTTCAGGTGCAACACATTACATGTCCAATATGCTATTTATTAAAATTCTCTTTTTGACATCTTGATTTCAATAGTAGAAGCTTTATGTTTTTCAAGCCTGCTTTGTTTCTCATTAGTGGAATTCCAATATTCAGCTTTGACACTGTAGGTTCTTCCAAATGCAGGGAAAAGGATATATATCACAATGAAAAGAAAACGTCCCTTCCCTTACAGCACAGGAGAGCAAGGACTAACATATGTCATAGAATAGGATTCACATCATTATTTTCAACAACAGATGCTTGTCCAGAATCCAGACATGAAAATGTGCTGTGCCTCTGAAAGTAAGCATATCCTCTAAAATCAAAAAGTATGAAATTCTGTTTGGTTTCCTTAATAATCTGTTACCCTATTAATAATATTTAAACAGATATCCCTGCTTTCTGTAAAGCATAAATAATCGTTAAGCCAAAAAAAGTAGTATTGGCACTTTTCTCTTCTCCCATATGTTTATAGAAGTAGAACAAAATAAAACAACTGCAACTTTCAGCTTTCTGATTTTAAAACAAAGTTTTAGGGCTTAATATCTTTGAAAATTACTATAATCTGCTTCTCTTTTTAGCCCCACATTATATCCCAGTTTTCTGAGTTATCTGTTTCTAGAATCTTTTTCAGTTTCTTATTGAAATTTTAATGCAGCTTTTCTCATTCTGTTAAATCAATTATCAGTTATCCATTCTTGTTAGAGCATTGATGACTCTATCTGTTCCTGAGAGAGAAACTGTACCCTCACTGTAATTACAAAGGATCAAAGATATACACAAGAGTTCAGTCTGCCATGCCTAATCAGAAATACCAGGTCATTTTTTTTTTTAAGATTCATGTTTCTTTTTTGTTAATTAACCTTTATTTTATTTATTTAGTTTTAATGTGGTAATGAGGATCGAACCCAGTGCCTCACCCTTGCTAGGCAAGTGCTCTATCACTGGCTACAAACCCAACCCTCATTTTAAGTGTTTAATTTTTCTATCATAAGCATATTTTTTAAGATGGGAAATTAAGGAATTAAACCTGATCCAAGGAAATCTAGGTAATACAGGCATGAAATGGACACCAAAGATAAGAAAATTACATTTCACCATTTGTCTGAATACTGCAGTCCTTAAAAGGTGACCTTCTGCCCTCTTCACATTTCATTTGACATTTAGCTGTCATTTCCTTACCTATCTTTCAATTCTAGATGATATCAGTCAATTTATAATTACACTGATGAACAAATGGTAAGTATACTAAGTCAAGCAATTTTATTTTGGTTCTACTAAAATATCTGTTTCTTCACACTATCAGAATGTTACAATAAATAATGAACTAGGCTTTTATAAAACATAACAGAAATGAACAGTCAGTTAAGTATTGCCAATTTCCAAATTGTCATTTTGAGATCATCTTCACTTATGCCAGTGATATTAAAATTACTCAAAACGTTGTTAAAATTTCTCCTTTGGAATTGCCTTCAGAGACAAAGTGACACATGAGAAAACCAGTCTCATTATTTCCTAACTATATCTTGTGAGTAACAAATACAGATTAGAGATTCAGATTAGAAATTTTTAATCCACAATTAGGCTAATCATTCATACTAGTAAAAAGATGATTCTGGATGGCTTTCTGGCTGCTTTCGAAACTCAAATATACCCAACTGATGTTATTCTATCACTAAAACAGTTCAGAAAATGTGCTATAGACATTAATAGCAAACCCCCAAAGATCTAACATGGATATCAGCAATGGAACTGTTATTGTCATAAATGCAATGCTCTCCTAGAGTGATAACATTAAAGAGGCACCTAAGGCTAGGAATGTAGATTGGTTATAGAGCATTTGCCTACAAAGTCTTGGGCTCAATCCCCCTACAAAAAAATAGGAGGTGGTGGAAGGCAGCTCATCTGGCTATGTAAATTTTTAAAAGCTTGTTAAAACATCTCATTCCCTCATAATCACTCCTCAACCCAGCTTAAATGAGCAACAAATGGAAAGAAAATGAATTAGGATCATGACAATATGACCTACCTAGAATCAGTTTCTAAATTCTAAGAGCTAATAGTCACATCAAAACTGCAAACATAAAAGTTAAATACGCCTTTCTGTCCCTATTCTCTTAGCTTTTACAAAATTATCCTTAGGAAAACCTTTTATAAGTAATTTTCTGGTGGAAAATTACTGAACTTTTGTATCTGACAATATGCTAAAGAAGATAGGAACAAAAGTGAGAAAGTGTCATATACATCAATTGTGAATGTCTACACTCCAGACAGAGGATTGATTAGCTAAGGCCTTTGTATTTGGCACTTCTTTTCATGATTATCTGATGAACCATTGTATTCCTCTCAATCTAAATTCAGCCACCAACCCCACAAAAGGAAAAACAGTGTTTTCATTGCTGCTTTTCATCCATAAATTACAAATTATGTTTTTATAGAGAGGAAATAAACACATAATGGTTAGGCTTCATGATCAGCTATTGGGGAATACGAAGAGACTCTAAAACAAAATATATTCTATACAAACATCAAAATGAAAAGGACGTAAGGTATATCTATGTGACTGATACATTCTTCCATGGCACTCTCTGGTTATCACTCTAATTTTAGATTTCAGTATCAAATGAATTAGGCATGGAGGAGGAATATTTTAATAAAAGTTAAGCACTGTCCTAGGCTATTAAGTAAAGAGGATGACAAAGAAAGAACCTATGAATATTCTATGCAGATGTACCAAGAAGTACAAAACTATAAGTGTTAACAGGGACTCCATAAATATTAAAAAATTGCAATGAAATGAAACTAAATGTACATGAGAACTAGGGATTGCACAGGACTAAAAAGAAATTTCTCAAAATACTTCAGAGTCATCTGGGGTTTTTCTTATGTGCAGATTCCTGGGTGGTGAGAAATGGTATGAGAGCTGCTAAAGTCTTGGAAGATGACTGGCAATCCAAAGGGCAAGTAAAACATTTGTGGTTGTTAGAGGCTAGAGACTAGGAAACTGGGTTACCATAATTCAAGGAGAGACAACCATAGGGTGTGGGAACAAACCAAGAAAACACAAATAATAGTTTTATCAGTAAAAACTGTGATTCTTTGCTTTCCAGCTTCCTGACTCTCTGTCAGTGTTTTCAAACTTGGTAAGATCCTGGGAAACAAGCTCTTGAAGACAGAAGATGGTTGCATTAACAGGAGAAGTAAAAGAAACAAAAGTATGGAGCTGGGGTTGTGGTTCAATGGTAGAGCACTTGCCTAGCATGTTGAGGCACTGGGTTCAATTCTCAGCACCGCATATAAATAAATGAACAAAATAAAAGTCCATCAATGTCTAAAAAATATATTTTTAAAAAAGAAACAAAAGTATGTCCTTGATATTTACTGAGTTTGAACAGCATATTCCTTTATAAAATCCCTACATAGCCAGGCATGGTGATGCACAGCCTGTAATCCCAGCTACATGAGAGGCTAAGGCAGGAGGATCACAAGTTCAAATCCAGCCTGGGCAACACAGTAAGACCCTGCCTCAAAATAAAAACTAAAAAGTGCTGGAGATGTAGCTCAGTGGTATAGCACTTGCCTGGCATGCAATAGGCCCTGGGTTCCATCCCTGGAACAACAAAAACAAAAATCTATCAATTAAGCACTACAATACTGATTGATTAAACCCAGAGGAAAAAGAGTCATGGTTTCTTTTTTTTTATTTCCTTATAGAAAATAATGAACTACATATTTTTGAATTTGGAACATTATTTAAAACACTTTTGTTAATGAAGTGAACATGTTGGACTAAATGATTGCAAAGATCCCATTCAACTCTAAAATTCTGACATGAATTTATCTAAAAACACACCGACTAGGCCTTTAGTATGTGTTGTCATAAGAAAGGTGTTTGGACAAAAGGATGAAAATGCATAGTCCATGATGTGGGGATTAGGTCATTTAATGACAGTGCAAGCAAAGGACAAATGAAGCTAATTCAAAGGGCTGCAAGTTGTGGCTCAGTGGTAGTGCACTTGCATCACATGCATGGGGCACTGGGTTTGATCCTCAGCACCACATAAATGAATAAAATAAAGGTATTGTGTCCCTCTACAGCTAAAAAGAAAAAAAAATTAAAAAAGCTAATTCAGAGTAAGAGTAATGTAGCAGACATGTGCAGGAAAATCCATTATGTGTGCAGAGGAATCTCACACTCACACACAAAAAAGAGGACACCTAGTTGGGCCCAGAAAGTTCTGAGGAAGAAGGATGATTATAGAATAAGAATATTCCTAAGAGGAACTTATAATAGAGCTGGGTCTTGAAGAAGAAAAGAGACTGTCAGGAGGAGAGTGTGATAAGACAGGGTGCCAGATATGCAGAGATTTTCAATAGTATAAGAACATGTAAATTAGGAGGAGCATGGGAGTACATGACCTCCTCAGGGTCCTCCAAGGAAATAAAAAACAACTAGAGCAAAGTTACGTGTGATGAATACACAATCTAAGAAAATAGGTACCTTCAATATGTTTCTGGTGAGAATGTAAATTGTGTATTCCTTTTGAACCAGCAACTTCATTTCCAGAATTCATCTTCAAATATAATCCCACATATTCAAATGAATGTGTTTATGATTTACCACAGCATCATCTGAGATGATAAAAAACTGAAAAACAACCTATTTAGCAAATTATAATAAATCTATGAATGGATTACCATGCAGTCCTTTAAAGGAATGAGGCAGTAGTATATTCATTGATGTAGACATTTCTCTAAGATATATTGACAAGTGAGGAAAGAAAAGTCAGAAGGATTTTTTTTTTTCTGGACTGGGGATTGAAATCAGGAGCCCTCTACTACTGAGATGCATCCCAGCACGCCAAACCCTTTTTTAAAATTTTGAGACAGGGTCTTGCTAAAATTGCAGAGACTGATCACAAACTTGCAATTCTCCTGCCTTAACCCACCAAGTAGCTGGGATTTCATTTGTGCACCACAGCACCAAGCCAGGAGGTTGTATTTAATGTTAACATCTGTGTAAAAATATAGTTATAGGAGGTGGGGGTGTGACTCAGTGGCAGAACACATGCTTAGCATGTGCAAAACCCTGGGTTCAATCTCTAACATGAAAAAGAAGAAAGAGAGAATAAATTATTAAATTGTGTGTATTTGTGTGTGTGTTAGTTTTCTTCACAGATACTCAGCTACCTTCCAATGTTCGTCATGTAAAGTGAGTAGTACAGACAGCCCAAATGGCAGGCAATAATGGCCCATGGTGACTGATGAATGAAATAAAAACATCAAAGTTGAAATAAATGTTATATTTTAAGTAAATTCAACAGAGAAAGCTTGAAGCATCTCACATTTAGCAAGTTAAACCTAGCCCAAACTCATATTATGAATTTGGGGGGATATTTAAAAATCTCCCTAATGAGGAGACTGAAGGTAAAGGTAAAAAATCAAAAAACGATAACAAAAACTGAAAGAACAAGATAACAACTTTATCTCAGAACTCCCTCCCATTGCACATAATAGGTTTAGCATGGTAAGACCCTTTCATTGGTCAATAGGAAATGACGATATAAGAAAGGCCAAGTCAGAGAGAGAAGATGGGAGGGGAGGGGAGGGGAGAGGAGGGGAGGGGAGGGGGGTAGTAGAGGATAGGAAAGGCAGCAGAATACAACAGACACTAGTATAGTAGTATGTAAAAACGTGGATGTGTAACCAATGTGATTCTGCAATCTGTATATGGGGTAAAAATGGGAGTTCATAATCCACTTGAATCAAATGTATGAAATATGATATGTCAAGAGCTTTGTAATGTTTTGAACAACTAATAAAAAAAGACAGAAGACAAAAAAAAAAAAAAAGAAAGGCCAAGTTAAAGGCCAATACTCTCTGTATGTTTATTAAGAAATACCAACAAAAGACGGCTACTGGATAGTCACACATTCAGATATGGTCTTTCCTGAAAGCTCTGATTTCCATGTCTATACAGTCGTCTCCCTTATCTGTAGAAAATACATTCCAAGACTCCTGATGGATGCCTGAAATCATAAACAGCACCAAAAACTATATATGTATTACTACTCATGCTACTCAGAATGGTGTGCAATTTAAAACTCATGGCTTATTTATTTCTGGAATTTTCCACTTAATATTTTCAGAATGTAGTTAATTATGGGTAGTTAAAATTACCAAAAAAAAAAAAAAAGTAGATAAGGGTGGGGACTATTATAACATCAATCCATTAAACAATCTTTACTCTTTTTTATCCTTAAGTTAGCCTACTAAAATCTCTAAGACTCTGAACATTTCTGTTTAATTTTTTATATTTTTTAAATTTAAATTATTATATTTAATACATAAAATCATTTTGAGACAAGAACTTTTAAATAGAAAATCAAAATTAAAGCTATGTTCTATATTTGTACTTTGCTTTATTTCTGAGTTGACCTTTTCTTGTAGCTTCTTTCTTTTTTTAAATAACACTACTATTCTTCAGAAAGCAATTCATATTTCAAAGTCTGTTACAAAAAGCATTTTATATAAAATGATGTGTTTCATCAGTCAGTTTAAATAACATCTGGTGGTTAAAAGAGAAAAAAAATTGAAGTTCCACTCACCAATTCTATCCTTTGATTTTCTGTGATCAAGGTAAAGACAGACTGATCCCTTTCCTCCTTGTGTTAGTCAGTTTTGTACCACCGTGACCAAAATACCTAACAATAACAACTTTGAGGAAGGACGATGTCAGAGACTTGGTCCATGGAGGGCCAACTCCATTGCTCTGGGTCCAAGGTGAGGCAGAACATCATGGGCAAAGGGTTTGGCAGAAAGAGGGAAGAAGGAAGGATGATCCCTTCCAGGACTCACACCCCTGCCCCTGAGACCCACCTCCTCCAGCCATGGCCCATCTGCCAACAGTTAAGTCAGACAGTCCATTCAAACTTGGATGGACTGATTTACAGTTCTCATAATCGAATCCTTTCACCTCTGAACATTCCAGCATTAACAGAGGAGTTTGGGGGGATACCTCATATTCAAATTATAACACATCTCAAACTTCAGTTATCCAAACGACACACGCAAGAGGGTACATAGAAGAGTTTGATTACAGATGAAGTAAGACATCAGACTCTGGATATGTGATTTACCCTACATGAACTCCAATCTGAGATGAAAAATATTCTTACTCCTGATTTTATAGGTGAGAGAACTGAGACTCAGAGAGGTTATGGGATTTCCCAGGAACATGTAACCTGGTAGTACCTTTAAAGGTTCAGTAAAGGCCTTCTCCAAGAACAACTGGCAGACCAGTTGAAAAAATAAAGATAGACTTACTGCACACTAATATCTACAGAAATTTAAAATGGATTAGATGATCAGTTACTTAAAATAAAACCTTAAAATCAGTAAAAGAAATTTTAAAAGAATTTTTGATGAGAAAGGCCTTACTAAAATCAAAATCAAAACTAAAAAAAAAAAAATCACTATATGTTTGGCTACATAAAAATAGTTAAATAGTTCCTCCAACATATAACACTAAACTTAGTTAATGATAAATAATATACTGGTAAATAAGTAGAAAAGAGAATTATTTATAGAATATAGAGGGTGGCCATAAAATCTGGAAATAAATATTATTTGTTCATGAACTATGATATAATATCTATAAATTACCTATCATATATTCTCCTGTGTTTCTAAAAACTACCTGATGTATCAAGTAGTTAATATCCTAAATGCATAATAGGTCTTATAATTCAATAAGAAAAAGGTGAACATTCTAATAGAAAATGGGAAGAATACACAAACACTTCATAAAATGTCTAAAAATGGTCAATTAATACTCAGAATCAAAAAATAAAGTGGATTAGTGCTGGGGGGGATGATATTAGTCAAATTATTGCTCTTTGTGTGCATGTACAAATAAGCAACAAAAATATATGCAACTATTATGCATCAATAAAATAGGGGGAAAAAATAAAAGAACAAGAAATATTAAAAGAAAAATACTTTAACCTATAATAATTATTTTAAAAGATTAACGCAGGAACACAGATTAATCTGGAATAAACTGGTATGATCTTTATAGAAGGTAGATAATCATATGTTGCATAAAGGATCTCTTCCCAGTCACCAAAATGACTTTCCTATGAAAAGATCCAAGCCTGGCACTAAGGCGCATGCCTGTATTTCCAGAGGCTCAGGAGGCCGAGGCAGCAAGATTGCAAGTTCAAAGCCAGCCTCAGCAAATTCTCGAGGGTCAAAGCAACTTAATGAGACCCTGTATCACAATAAAAAATAAAAAGGGCTAAGGATGTAACTCAGTGATAGAGTGCCCTTGTATTCAATACCCAATACAGGAAGAAAAAAAAAAGCCAACAAGAATATTCATATTATAAGAGCAAAATACTAAAAATCTAAATATAAGAGTTAATTATTAAATAAAGTACAGAACAATCAAATACTAAGATGTTCAATAAATTTCCATTTTTATTTCTTTTATTTCTCCTTTATTCCTGATTTTGTTTTTCATCTTTAAAAATGTATTTTCTCTTATATGTACACATAATTTTATTTAAATATATACATTGATTCACTTATTTATTTGATCCATTTAACAGAGTACACTGCATATGTGTAATTGTTGCACATTTTTTGTGAAAGACCCTGCCAAAATAAACAAGTGAAAGTATTAAAAACTCATTTTAATAAAATTATTAATAATTGAAATATTTAGTAGTCTATTCAGTGTTCACAAATATATACAATTCATAGTAAATAACACAAAATCATTTTGTCATTTATTTTAAAAAGACAAAATTCCAAAACAAGCCCATATGCTCAATTCTTAGGAAGATGTGAGAATTTAAAAGGACTTGACTCCATGGAAATTTGAGTCATATTAAGGAAACAAGAAACTACAAAGAACAAATTCCATTGTAAGTGTTATTGAGAGCCATGACAAACAGAACTGACAGAATGCACACAGAATTCACAAGAGGAGGGGGAGGGGAAGGGGGAGGGGGAGGGGGGAGGAGGATGGGGAGGAGAGAGAGAGGAGGAGGATGGGGAGGAGGAGGGGGAAGGAAGGAAGGAAGGAAGGAAGGAAGGAAGGAAGGAAGGAAGGAAGGAAGGAAGGAGAGAGAGAGAGAGAGAAATCTTCTGTGAATTAGAATAGTGATTCAGGGTTCATGAAGGAGAAAAGACTCAATTGTTGGAAGGTAGAGAAAATGTTCATGGTTTGGACAAAGGCAAAGAAAGTCATTTCAAATGAAAGGAATAATAAGAGCAAAGCTGTGGCAGGAAAAAAATACGAGTGACTCCAGAGGCAATGAGATCATCAGCCTACCTAAAGCTAAGTTAAGAAAATAATACCGACAGGTAGCACCTGTGGAGTGCTTCCACGTGTCAGAGGCAGTGCTGGGCTTTTGTTTATTTGCTTCCTTGTTCCATTTTGTTTTCTACAGTGCTAAGGATTTGTGCTAGATATTTTATATCCATTAGCTGATCACAGAAAAAAAACAGCAGATTGATAAGGGAGGTGTAAAATATGATTCCATTTGGTAGGTGAGGAAACAGAAGCCAGAAAGGTAAAGTTTCAAGTCCAAAGTTTACCCAGCTGGTCAATTCAAGTGACAGCCCAAAGTTCCCCAGCTGGTCAGTAATAGCATCAAGATTAATTCCCAAGGAGGTCTGATTCTCAAGTTCATGCTCCAAATCACAATCTTTTATTAATGGAAAGGGTGAAATAAGACTGGTGAGGATTTTGTACTGTAACTAGTTGGCCAATGAACATGAAAGGACTCAAGATTAAAGTTGTATTAAAAATCACCTGTAATTAAAAAACTACCTATAATGGTACTGGACAACTGGATATCTACATGCAGAAGAATAAAATTGGACTCTTAAAACATGTACAAAAAGCAACTCAAAACAGATTAAATACTTTGAGGACCTGAAAGATGTTAAAGACCTGACACTGTAAAAGAAAGCAGAGTAAAAGCTTCTTGACATTGTCTCGGCAAGGATTATTTGTATATGACCCCAAAAGCACAAACAAATAAGATTGCATTAAACTAAAATATTTCTGCATACCAAAGGAAAAATTACAGTTAAGAGACAACCTACAAAATGGGAGAAAATATTTACAAACCATACATCTGACAAAGTGCTAATATCTAAAATATATAAGGAACTCAAACAACTCAACAGCAAGAAAATGACCCAATTTAAATATAGGCAAAGGATATAAGTAGACATTTTCCTAAAGAAGACATACAAATGGGCAACAACACATTAAAAAAAATTGAGAAAATTCTTGAAATTGAAAATGCTAAGAATTGAAACTGCTAAGAAGTATCACCTCACACCTGTTAAAAAGGCTATTATTGAAAAGACAAAAGATAACAAGTGTTGCAGAGTATGTGGAGAAGGTGACCCTTGTACCCTGTTAGTGGGAATGTAAGTTAGTGCATTCCTTATGGAAAACAGTATGGAGGGTCCTCAAAAGTTAAACATAGAACTACCGGCTGGGGTTGTGGCTCAGTGGCAGAGCGCTTGCCTAGCATGTGTGGGGCACTGGGTTCGATTCTCAGCACCGCATACAAATAAATGAATAAAATAAAGGTTCATCAACATCTGAAAAAATATTTTTTAAAAAATAGAACTACCATATGATCCAGCAATCCCACTTTGGGGTATATATACAAAGGAAATGAAATCAATAGGTCAAAAACTATCTGAACTGGGCTGAGGTTGTAACTTAGCACATATGAGGCCTTGGGTTCAATCCTTAGCACCATATAAAAATAAATAAATAAATGAAGGTATTGTGTATTAAAAAAAAAAAAAACTACCTGCACTAGTATGTTTACTGCAAAATTATTCACAACAGGCAAGAAACCAAATCAAGCTGTGCCCATCAATGGATAAATGCATAAAGAAAATGTGGTATATCTGGAACACTATGCAGTCCTGAAAAAAGAAAAATTGTGACATGTGCAACATGGATGAACCTGGAGGATAAAAGCCAGGCACAGAAAGACAAATACCAAATGATCTCACTTATATGTGGAATCGAAAAGAGTCAAACTCACAGAGGAAAGAGTAGGATGGTGATTGCCAGGGCCTGAGGGTGGGGTTTGGGGGCTGGAATGGAGAGATACTGTTTCAAGTTTACAAAATGTCAATTAGACTGGAGGAACAAGTTCTACAGATCTATTGTACAATATGGTCACTATGGTTAATGGTGTACTATATACTTGAAAACTGCTGAAAGTCCTCACCATAAAAAATATTAGTATGTCAAGTGATGGATATATTACTTAGTTTGATTAAATAATTCTACAATTCATAATATATCAAAATATCATGTTGTATACCATAAATATATACTATTTTTATTTTGTTATATCTAATAAAGCTGAGGATAAAAGGAGGCAACAATTTTAAAAAAATTAATCTAACTATAGTAGGTAGAGAATTAGCAAAGGAGATCCATGATAAAAATGCCTCCATGAGATGAGTTTAAAATGAATTTCTTCAACTCAGGGTAGATTTTGGTAGAAAATTCCACATACCCATTCATCTCTGTATTATCACGATGAGAACATCCAACAGAGTAAACTACAGGTTAATTCATTAATTTCCTGAAAAGACCATCATCATCATGGTCATGGACAATATGTAAATACAAAAGGGAGAAGTGACTTCTAAATTAATCTCAAAATTACTTTCTTTTTTTTTTTTAAAGGTTTATTTTTTTTTAAAGAGAGAGTGAGAGAGGAGAGAGAGAGAGAGAGAGAGAGAATTTTTAATATTTATTTTATTTTTTTAATTCTCGGCGGACACAACATCTTTCTGTGTATGTGGTGCTGAGGATCGAACCCGGGCCGCACGCATGCCAGGCGAGCGCGCTACCGCTTGAGCCACATCCCCAGCCCAAAATTACTTTCTTAAAACAAATGAATTGCCAATAGCTTACTAAAAATATAACCACAGTGTGAGTTCCAAAGGCCAATAAAATAATCACTTAGAAAACCATTAAAATATTTACTTTTTAACAAGTGGCATATTGTTTAGCTTCCCTATTTTAATTTCATCATTATTAATTTTTATTTTTTTATTCATTTATTTTTGGTACTAGGGATTGAACCCAGTTACACTTTACCACTGAGTTCTATCCCCAGCACTTTTTATTTTTTATTTTGAGACTGGGTCTCACTAAGATGCTCAGAGCCTTACTAAATTTCTGAGGCCACCTCAGATGTTTGATCCTCCAACCAAAGCCTCCTGAGTCACTGGGATTATAAGTTTGCACCACTCTGCCCAGCTCCTATTTTAATTTCAAAAAGAAATTATATTTGGATTTAATATAGACCACATTGTAGAGATGACAAGAATAGTATATTTGATTTATATAATATCCACACATAAAAATAGATAAAAAGAAGTATCTTTGATGCTAAGGATGGAAATTATTTTCCCTGGGATCTCTTGCACTTGTAAATGGCATGCATATTGATGAAAACTTCTTCACAATTTCCACCCACATATGTACTTGTGTGGATGTGCATGGGTATATCTGAAATCATTTAAATGCTTTTCTTAAATATTTTGCCTACATCTTTAGTCAGCTGTTTTACAGATTCAAAAAAGAAAAGAACGTTAACTTCTAAGCACAAATTTTCTAAATATGGAATGGTATAAACCTTACCATAAAGATTAGAATGGTTTTTAATCTTATGTTCATGAATAGAAAAAAAACAGGTCAGCCACTTGGAAAGTGACCACTGTGAAGGAAATATGTCTCATCCACCTCCTTGGTACCAGAAGCAAATGATATATTTTACAGCCATGGTATATTCCTTTTCTTAGAAAGCTACAAATATGTTCAAATTTTGATCTAGTAATGCCCAGGAGACAGGAAGAAACATCAATAACAGACAAGATAACTAGGACACCTGGGTTTAGGATACAGGCACTTTGGGGCACATTCAGGAACAAGACATTACCTTATGCATTTATGTCTAACACCAAAGCTCCCTTAATGAAGGGTGAAATGTCACCCTGACTGCAACAAACTCGAGACAGATTTGAGTTGGAGGGTGAATATTATCACTACTGAGCCTTGAATCTTTTATTTTTCCCTAAGAGAACAGAAATGCTAAGTCGATCAAGAAGTGAAAACTGAATGTGTATGTGGGTAGAGGCAAGGATATTAATTTCAAATTTCAATTTAACCTCCTCTAGATCAACTGCAAAGCTAGACAGCCTACAGCACAGCAATCTGTGGACACATTTATAAAAGAATGCTCCACAAAACAGTCTCGCTAGCAATAAGCAACTCCAAACAAGAAAGGTCTTCAAGGGTCAGTAGTTAATTTCACATCAACTAAATACCTGATCAATTAAAATTAAAATCAACTTCATTTTTTCTTTTGTTCCTATTAATATAGTATTTTTTAATGGTGTAAATTGTTGAATCCCCTCCTCTTTAGGATGGAAATAAGAATGAATCTTTCTTACAGCCTCCTAAAATAACCCGCCAGAATTGACAATAGACCCTGATCCATGCCAAATCAATGAAAAATATTGGGAAAGTTCTCCTCTGAAAAGATTTTTCTCTTAGATTTGTGAAATGTTTTATATAGTAGAGCAAAGAATATAAAACAGATAATGACTCAAAGAAAAGTTCTACCAATTTTAGCAACACTAGCAGAAAATAATTAACAACAAATCTCTATATTTACAGAGAAACAGATGCTATTATGAATATATTTTAGGACAGCAGAGCTGAAACACTATTCTGTTTATTCAAATAAAATAACTACATTTTTGTCTTTTCTTAATAGATTTTTTCCTAAGAAAGACGGCATTTTCAAAATATGGTTTGGCATATTCTGTCCTCCCTCTCTCTCTCTCTCTCTCTCACACACGCACGCAACATAGAAAAAGAAGAATGATCCTCTTCCAAAGGTTAGGATGAAATAGGATGAAAGCCATGATCTGATTATTCGCCAGAAGCAACTATGCTTATCTGGCAAGGCAGATGAAATCAGTCACCTTACATTCCACCTTACCTGGGTTGGGAGGAACAGCATGTAAAATTGTCCAGAATTTTATAACCAACCATAAGCCAAAAGAGACATAGAATGTATTTCTCAATAAAAACCATAGTATTTCCAAAAATAATCTAAATTTCAGGGGTTAGAAATATAGTTCAGTGGTAGAGCATGTGCTTAACATGCTCAAGCCCTGCATTCAATCCCATGCAAGCACCAGCAAAAATAAATAAATAAATAAATAAATTTCACATTAAAATATGGTTGAGTTGTAGGAAATTCTTGCCAAGAAGTATTAAAGATCAGTTTGAGATACAATCAGTGGCTGGGCATGATGGCTCATCCCTGTAATCCCAGCAACTTAGAAGACTGAAACAGGAGGATAGCAAGATCAAGGCCAGCCTTGACAATTTAGCAAGACTCTGTTTAAAAACAAAACAAAACAAAAGGATTGGGGTCATAGCTATGTGATGGAGCATCCCTGGGTTCAATCTCCAATACCACCAAAAGAAAAAAAAAAAAAGATGCAATTAGTGTGTACATCTAAACAAATGTGTAGTAAAATGCTTTATAGATTTGTTTTAAAATATATGTTAATAGGGATATATAATTAGTATATTTTTTACATATGCACACATTCCACAAATTAATAATTTCACAAATTACACACATAATGTAAAAATCCCAACTAGCACTACTAGCACCACCTATATTACTAGTATAACATTTTCACTTAAACAAGGATGACACTCATCACCATTCTTGCTTCCATCTGTTCTGTGGTAAACAGAATTCTAAGAAAGCCCCCAAGATTCATGCCCACTGAATACATCCTGTATAATTCCTTCCCCTCCAGTGTGCGTAGGACCTTGAAGATGAAGGGATCCCTTCCCATGATTAAGTTACATCTTGTAGGAAAATGGACTTTACAGATGTATTAAGGTCTCTTATTAGTAGACTGAGTTAAAAAAAAAAAAAAAAAAGGAAGATAACCTTTAGAGGGCCTAGCTTAATTAGGTGAGAAGCAGCAGGAAAAGCTCTCCTCTTGGCCTACAGAAAAAGCCACCACCATATTAATGAACTGCTTCTGGCAGGATCATGGGGCAAAACCTGAGAGTAACACTAGGAGGCTAGAGAGGTCCCCTGAAAACAGGGGCCTCAGTCACACAGCCATAAGAAATGTTGAGCTCTGCCAACTGAATGAGCCTGGAAGAGAACCTCAGATGTGGCTGCCTCCCCAGATGACTCCTTGATTCTACTCTGAGTGGAGGAACTAGCTAATCTGAAAACAAATTCCATAACATGAGTAAAAGCAGATGCAGCAGAATAACACTAGCAGAAACTAGTAAGAAAATGAAAAGTGATTCATTCTTTTCCAAACCCTCTTTTAGATGGGTAATAAATACCTGCTAGCAATCACCAGTGACCATCCTAAAAGAGAAAACACAACACATATGAAGAATGAAAAACATTTAAATTATAATTCATTACCGGTTCTAGTCCTTAAATTCTACAATATCTGAAAAGGTGTGGACACAAAATCAGATCCAGATTATAGTAACCCTAAAGGATTTTGTTCCCCATTTAAAATCTTTGTCATAAATCTGATGATAAGGCCACAAATCTTTATAGATCCACAGTGTTAGAAAATCATGGAGCTCTCCAGTTGGATCAAGAAATATGTATATATAATTACTAAAAAAATAACAATGATGCACCTTTCTGTTTATGTGACTTATTTTTAGAGTTTGCTTATAAATGGAAACTGCAGTCTGAGTTTTCATCACATTTTGTAGTTTACAAGGCAGTGAATCCAGAAATTTATGTCATATGTTAAATTTTTCAATAGAATAAACTGATTTTTAATAACTTTCAGATTAAGTCAAAGTAAGCCATGGAATGTGTCTTTCACAGTCTACCCTAGAGTGGGTAGAATATATAGGATGTGGAGAACACTAAAGGCCAGACTTGCCAGGAAACAGCTAAGTCTAAGAGATATGAAAAGAAATACAAATGCACTGAATTCCCAATACTTTCAAGTAAGCAGTTCACAACTCCTGAATATTTTCACGCCAGTTAGTCACAATGTCCATAGGGGTATGAAAAACTACTTATAAGGTTCAGGTTCAGAATGAACCCTTTTCCTTTGGTTCTCCAAGCTGTCCAACATTTACTTTTCTGAATGGTACACTTCTCTGGATACCAACAAAAGGTTTCCCATTGAAAGTTGTAAAGAGGACTGTATATGATTTTATGATCATAGAAAATTTAAGAGATCTAATTTTATGAAAAATTCCCAGGACAGAGAGTGTGGGAATATCTACAGTAGGGAGGGCACTGGTAACCATCCAAGCTTTGTGTAAAGAGAAAGACATCCATTATCATTCTTCACTGACCAGGGCTGGGTTTATAGGATAACAAATAGATACAGTCATGCCCTTCTCTATAGGGGGGAAAAAATAAAAAGGATAAAAGACATCAAGATGAACCCAAGGGCTGGGGCTCAGTGGTAGAGCACTTGCCTAGCATGTGTGAGGCATTGGGTTCGATTCTCAGCACCACATATAAATAAATAAAATAAAGGTCCATTGACAACTAAAAATATGAATCTAAATATAAATATATATATATATACATTTTTTAAAATATGGACCCCAAATGAATTAGATAGAAAGGTAATATCAACACGTTTTCTTACTGTTTTCTTTCTCTCAATTGAATCTAACTAGGAATATAGGTTTTAGGCTTTCATTTTTTCCCCCTCATGAGAACAGACTAACAACAAGTGATTTGGAAGAACACATGGAAAAAGTTTCATGGAGAATAAAAATTTCATTCTTGTGAGCTTTAAGGAAAAAAAATCATTTTAATTTTGTACCCACATATTTCAAAAAAATATCTCAAATTTACTGTAAAACTGGATTATGAAAAATGCTTTTAATCTTTGATGAAATAACTCCATTATTCAGAATTTTTCTTGAAGAAATAATTCTCCAAAAAAGAGGTTCTGATGCACAAATATATTTACAAGAGCATCATTCACAAAGTTTAAAACCAAAAATAACATAAATGTCCAAAAAAAGGGAAATTCCTTCATAAATTACAGAACGTAAGCAAATGATTCTTCCCTCTTGTACTGGTGATTGGATCACAGGGTGCTCTACCATTGAGCTACACATCCAGTCCTTTTTTTTTTTTTTTTTTTTTTTTGAGATAGGGTCAAAGTTTCCCAGGCTGGCCTTGAATTTGTGATCCTCCTGCCTCAGCCTCCCAAGTACCTGGGATCATAGACATTTACCAACTTACACAGTTATCAGCAAAGAGTTTATGAATCCAATTTGAATGCAGACTATATAGAAATATTTATATAACAGCTAACTACAAAGGGCAGAATACAAATTCTACCTATATTCTACATTATGCTCACAATGACATAGAATGCATTCATCACTATTAGGAAAGGAGAAGAAACAAGAAGAGGAAAGTCAATTGTTTATATGGAGGGCAAGGTTATATAGGAGGCATCTTATTTTCTTTTCATTTCTGTTATTGTTATAAACTGCAGGTATCTTTTACAAAATAATCCTACAAAACTGGGTGAATAGATCAAGAGAATTTTACATTTTATCCTAACTCATGGATTCCTCATGGCTTGGGTGGGAAGGAAGAATGAAAAGTTATTAATAAGTCAACAAGCACTAAGGATGTACTCAGTTTACACAGGTTTTACATCAAAGAAAAGGACACAGATACAGTATTATCTATTCTAGTGAGGTGTTAAAGGAATGGTAAGGAAGCTTCCTCATGGCTTTGGCCTGTGCCAGTTGTTTATGTAGCCGACTGTTCTATTAATATCTTGTTAATGCATTACAAAGAATAATAAATTATAATAAATATGGTGATAAAGTGAAATACTATGTTGAAACTGGGATTGTGTGAACTATTTTACATCTTTATTTCTTTTAGTGTCTGTTCTGGCCCTAATTAGAATGCTACAACAGAAGAATGCATTTGGAGAGTATTTCCCATCAAAAGAGTTATAAGAATAAAGATATTTCACCCTAGAGGATTTCTGAACTTCAGAAGAGACGATAAACCTTGCTATCAATTTTCACTCTCGGTACTGTTCATTCTTTAATGAATGTTTTAAGCAATTTCCAAAAGGAAAAAATAAAAAGGATTGGATGGAAAAATAAGCAGGGAAGGTCTATTGTATTCAAAATGCCCACGCAGGAATTATTTCCAAATGTGCCAGAAGCATAAAATGTAATGTGCTACTTATTTTTCATTTGCATTCATACTCAATTTTGCCAGCTAGTCAGGAATTTAAAAGCTTTCTACAATACTGAAGATTAGGTGAAGATTATACTTAAGTATTATCTACTTGAAATTCTTTTACAGAGAGACCAAGAACATATGGAAATCAAACAGATCCATATTTTTTTAGACTTTGTGCTTTTTATAGTTAAAATAGAACAAGCAGTTTAATTCTTAGCTTACAGAGCACAGAGGACAGCTTTGTAGCTAGTAATCTTGCAGCAGCATTTTCTGTACATATTAACACTCTATGCTGGACATGGGCCAGCCCACAATCTTACCCCCTTACTCTGATAATAGCAACCCTCCCCTTGCTTTGGGAAATTCATGAATGGGTTGGTAATGATGGGATGAGCTGCTGACTATAGCAGTTGGCCCCCAAGTCAGACATGTGACCTGAGCCAGACCAACCAACTCCTCTCATTTTTGGACTTTATTTATTCATAAGTGACAAAAGAGAAGTTCTCTTCCTTGGCAAGAGAATGATAAGTCTTATGCTTTCTATGGTGATAATGTCTTTCTTCACCTGAAGAAAAAATGAATTAAGAGAAAATGAGGCCAACACAGATACAAGTAGAGTCAAGAAATAAAGAAGAGACCTAATATAACATGAGGGCTGGGGTGGTGGCTCAGTGGTAGAGCACCAGGCCAGGTCCCCACCTCCATTGCTCTGAGTTTAACTTATATAAATCAAAATAAATAAATTTCTTCTTTAAGATATTTAGGTTTCAGGGGCTGGAGTTGTAGCTCAGTGGTAGAGCGCTTGCCTTGCACTGTGAGGCACTGGGTTTGATTCTCAGTAGCGCATATAAGTAAATAAAAGAAAGGTTCATCAACTGAAAAAAAAATGGTTCTTCTTAAAAAAAAAAAAAAGATAGTTAGGTTTCAGATACTTGAAAGCAAAGAGGAAGGAGGAGGAAGTGCAAGATAGAAGGGGAGGGGGAGGGGAGGAGGAGATGATGATTTAAAGAGTTGATTCCTCTAACGGAGCCGGAGCCTAACAATGCTGTATAAAGTACACTAAAAATTATACTGCTCCACTAATAGTTCCAATAGCTACTTTGTGAGCTGGGTGTGGAGTCACATGCCTGTAATCCCAGCTACCTTTGAGGCAAAAGCAGAAGGATCACAAGTTCAAGGCTAGCCCCAGCAAATTTGTGATGCCCTGTCTCAAAATAAAAAATAAAAAGGGCTAGGGATCTAGCTCAGTGGTGAAGTGTCTCTGGGTTCAATATTGAGTTCCAGTTCTATAAAAAATTTTTTATGTGTGTCTTATAAAAAAGAGAAAAAAAATCCCTTCAGTGCTGCTAGAATATCATATATTGAATGTAATGATTTTTAACATGAAATTATAATTTCTTAGAAAAATATCTGGCCATAGAGAGTATGCAAAGTAGGAATAAAAATATGACAATAATTTATGATAAAAACGTTAATAAAAAATCTTTTTAAAAAATCTTAAATATGCTTATGCTTAGTTTAATTTATCAAATCTACTTCCATGTATGAAAAAAGTCACAAATTTCAACAACCAAATAAAATGTCTGGACAATCACTGTTGAAAAAAATGATGTACAACCTCTTTTTTAACCCCAATTTTCTCTTCCATCACATAAGCAGAACATTTTGCTCTTGTTTTCTCTGCAATTGACATATTCTCATTGAACATAAATCACCTTATTAACTGGTCTTACAAAGATTTCATGACAAAGACCACAGAATTTTATATTTCAATAATCATTTAACACATATGAACCTACTACACTAGAGAATTGTAGTTTGCAAATGATTGAGAACATTTGAACTTTAATGTTATGAAATGTCTGGTGTCAATCACTTGGTCCAGCCTTCTGAAATCTAAGAAAACAGAGGTCACAATTAAAAATACATAATGAGGGCTGGGGTGGTGGCTCAGTGGTAGAGCACTTGCCTAGCAAGTGTGAGGCCCTGGGTTCGATTCTCAGCACCATATATAAGTAAATAAAATAAAGGTCTCTTGAAAACAAAATAAATATTTTTTAAAATTATGTAATGAGAGGAAAAAGAAATTCCAACTTAATTAAACTTTCTTCAGGCCAATGTTTCCAAGCTTTTTATGATTCAAAGACCTCTATGAGAATTTGATGAAAGCCATGGCCCCACACTCCTGAAAATTCACATGTATACATATTTAACATTTTGAACGTAATTTTCATCATTCCTGAAATTCAGGGTTCATCCGTGAACAGCAAGGGAGGAAACTGTGCTTGAGAACCACTGAAAAGTCCATTTAAGAAAAATATATTATAATTGCTTATCTGAAAGGAGCCAATATTTTTTTGAGCCAATATATATTTTTGAGCCAAATTTACTAATAGGAAACACAAGGCAGTATTATGAAAACTTAACCTATTTAGTACTTTTAAGGCCCAAATGGACCATACAGAGCACCCAGAACACAGGAACAGGATATGCGTCATAGGGTCTCGAGTGACCCTCAGCAAACCTCTGGCATGCAGCAGGGGCTCCTTCCCAGCAACAAGATTTGCATTAGGCAAATTTAAAAGTCTATAAAAATAATCTCCACTCCTCAGTTTATTTACAAAATAAGAGTGGATTAAGGTCTTCAGAAGATTTTGGTAAATTGGTTGCTTTCACAGAGGAGGCTAGGTGCCAAGCAGGAAAGAGACTTCTCATGTATCTTTTATGCTGAGTTATATTTGGCTCTCGAGGTCCATTTGCCACCCTGCCCTATTCCCTAAGGGGCTGACCTTTAGGGTTCACAGCAAACAATTCCCCACTTCCTGGCTTCTGATAGCTTTGGATGCTGTGGTTAAGAAGTAGGTTGTCACTGCCAAAACTCATGTTAAGGATTGCTCCCCAGTGTGGCAGTTTTGAATGGTAGTGAGACCTTTAAGAGTGCAGCCTAGTGTGAGGTGACTGTGTCATGATAACCCTCACAAAGGGATTCAGGCTGGTCTCAGGGAGTGAGTTGAGTCGTATCATACAAGTCATCAGTTCCCACAAGAACTGGATGTCATTAAACAAGCAACCTGGCTCCTTCCTTGTCTCTTGCTTCCTGTCTCAATATGTGATCTCTTCCCTAGAAGCTTTTGCCATTCTGATACTATCTGCCCTTAGGCTCTCACTAGAAGCTGATGCCAGGCCCATGTTCTTGAACCTCTAGAATGACAGGATAACTTTTCTTTATAACTTACCACTCTCAGGTATGTGTTGTAACAACACAAAACACAGCAAGACACTAGACAGTGGAAAACAGAGCAGAAGATCAGGAAGAGGGAGATGAGTGAAGACAAAGTACTTGCTCTAGGTCCCTGGAGTTGGCTACGTCTCCAAAGAAAGTTGTGACATCTCACAAGGGCCACTGAACCAATAGTAGAACTCATACTCTGAGTTCCAATATTTACTCCCTCTTATCTCTAATTAAGGTGTAATGATTATCCCTGGGTGTTGGTGTTGATGGTAGGGTCCTTACGTCCATGGTTTTATAAATGGCTTTGTTATACATAAACTCTCCTAGTATAATCCTATTTTGAATGTCATCTATTCTCTGCTGAGCCCTTGCCTGATTCACTTTTTTAAAAATATTTATTTTTTAGTTGTAGGTGGACATAATATCTTTATTTCATTTTTATGAGGTGCTGAGGTTTGAACTCAGTGCCTCACATATGCTAAGTAAGCACTCTACCACTGAGCCACAACCCCAGCCCCTGATTCATTCTCTTTTTACATTTTTAAATTATGTACTATATGAACACAAAACAAAATTTAAATCTTAAAAAATATATGTTGCCTTGAAGTGATTATTTGGTCGTGAAAATTACAATAAGTCACAGGTATATTAGCAAAGTCATTTCTAATTAATCATTAGCATAACCCAGAAAAAAATGACTATCCATATAAGAGATGGTTTTCACCATTTTTTGTGAACACTTATAAAAGTTCAAAAACTTAATTTTCTATTTTTATCGGTATGAAGGAAGATGACAGAATATTAGTTTTCATAGTTTATAGTTAATCTTTTTATAAAAAAATATATTCACATATATTTAAAAGTAAGTAAGTTTACTTCCTTAAAAACATCAAAATCATCATGATAAATTGAAAATGGGTTAATGGACGGTCTTCCTAGGTCAATACTAAACTGCTTCAAAGAGTTTATTTCACTAAATAAAAACAAAACAATTTTGAAGCTAATCTTTCTTGGTTTAATAGTTTATATACTTTTATATATCTTAGAAAAAAATCATTAGGTATAATATATCATGATATATAGCATGAGATACATATTTTGATAATATAACTAAATGTTTTTCTGAGGAGCTATTTTGTTTAGCCTGTGTGGTTCTAAAAATAAAGTTCGTTTCTTTTGACAAGTGGCTCCTGAATTGTGTCCAGCCAGACTGCGGCAGTAAGCTGTTTTCTATAAAAATTAAAAGAAAAACACAGAGCTAATAAACTACCCATTAAAAGGAATGTGTATTGAGACTACTTTTGTCTAAAGCTTTAGGTAAACATTATGTCTAGTGATTTCTTGAAAATTAATCATGCAATTTGATTTCTATGGATTACTATATAGAAAGTAGAGATACTTTTTACTAAGAAACAAAAATTCATAATGAGAACCATTTAAAATATATTTGGCCTCCAGGGGTTTTCATATTCCAACTTTGTGTGCCTCAGGCAGGAAAACAGGAAGTGAACATACCTTTGGGAGTGTTGGAGAGTGAGTTCAACTGGAAAATCTTTCTTTGGAAAGACTGCTTTCTTTCTTTACAGTGTGCCTTATTGTCAAGGAATGTTGCAAATAAGGGAAAAAAAACAGATGCTTTATATTTCTACCTAAATCCTAATCATTTCCTCAGTTAGATTTGGCTTGTTTTATACTGTTTTTCAGCACTAGTCAGTATAAATATTCTAATTTGGTAGAATAATGACAGGGAAAAATCTAGATCACCTAATATAATTAACCCACAAAACAAAAATTCCCTCCTCTCACAGAGGAGTCAAATAATGACACTTCTCTGCAACAGTCATCAAAAATATTTTAAGAAAAGGGGAAAAAAAGAAAGAAAGAAATAGAGAAAAAAATAGAAAAAGACACTGTGGCATCTTAAAATGAAACAAGAGTAAAATGGTGGCTTCTGGGTGCTACTTCTGGATCTTTTCAGAGGACAAAAAGAAGGTTAAACCCTTTCCTTCTTGGCCACCTGACATGAACCTTGGTTGGGTCATCTATGTACACATTTGCACACAAATAAGATACACTGTGTGATTTCTCAAACCCTACTCATTAAAATGGGGTAAAAAAGACATTTGACATTTGTTAAATGCAATGATTCAGCTGTGGAGTATAAATTGTTAATGTCTGATGAGAAACTCCCTGTATTCCTGTCAAGGAAGTTTTTGAGAAATTAAATTAAAATCTAGAGAAGAAGAATTAATGTTAAGAAGACAGATTAGTGCTTAGTACTGGGCAACTTGTTCTTGTACCTGTGCACAATGGTCTGTGCTCTTACTCTTGTTTGATTAAAATTAATAACAAGTTAACCACTTGCCGTAACCATGGCACAGGTTCTAGTCAGTAAGTCAAGAAAGAATAGTCAAGATATAGGCCAATAGTCTGGGACATTTCTAACTATTATTAGAAGTTAACTAAGCAGAAAGAGCTCAAAGCAAAACACGAACAGAAAGGAAAAATGCTTGCTTATGCATAAGCCAAGATACATTCTTCTATTCTAATTGTAGCTATGTAATATTTTGTTTCTTTGAATAATGATTCCTGTTTTGTAACCACAAAGTACTGTGAGCCTGTCAAAATGAAAAGTATATATGATCAACTTCACAAGTAAAGATTGGGATCAACACCTTCAAAAAAAAAAAATGGGGTAAAAAATACTTTGTACAACAAATCTTTGTTAGTGAAAGGTTCAATTTGGAAACCTGAAACAAGAGAGGACCTAAGAACAAGACAAAATATTAACTCAACCTCTCAATCTTTGGGGAATTAGGGAGAAAGTGGTAGTTTGCAAGGGCTCTCCTTGACCTCCAAGATATATGTGTGAATAGAAAATGCAGAGCAAACGTATTTTGCATGTTTTATGAAAAAACAAAACGAGGAGAGACGAGAATTCATACACCTACATTCATGCATTTGTAAAAAGAAACAATGAAAGGAAAGAAATCGATTAAAAATGATTGCTTATAAGGGAGGAGGAAGTAGCCGATAGATAAAGGGAAAAGGTGTAAGTGAAACTTCTCTGAGTGTACACTTTATGTATTTCATATAGTTTTTAAAATGTCTTACGTATTTCAAAAATTAAATTAAATCTAAGAATAAAAAGTGCCAACCTTATTTGTAAACAAACTGAAACCAATCTACATATATAGCAAATTGGTAATATAACTAAACAGAGAAAATAAGCATTTAAGATGACTTCAAAGGACTGGGGATAAAACTCAGTGGTAAAGTGTTTGCCTGGCATGCAAGGCCCTGGGTTCAATCCTCTGTATCACAAAAAGAAAAGGAAAAAAAAAAAAAAAAACTTCAGAACATAATATCTATTTCCTCTTAAGTATCTAAAGAAATACAATGTTGATTTCAAGTATTATTCAGCAATTTTACAATTGGCAGGAAATAACTGTTACTGTTTTTAGAAAGTATGGATTTTTCATATAAGAAAAAATACATGATAGTTTAATAAACTATGATGTTCCTAATTATAATTCAAAAGTAAGTCACAATTTTTTGATCTTTCCACTAAAGTGCTTAGAAGCAATAATCCAATAAAATAAGCATGTCCAGGACTCAGATTTCAGTTTCTAGGGTGATTTCTCACTCTTCTAGGTGGGGTGAACTTATTATTTTATCTTGCTTGTATTAATATCATTGGTGAAAGCTGTAATCTTTGTTAGGTAGGACTGTAACCCATGTAAATGGATAGAAAGACAGAGTTATAAAATATGATATTTCCTGGCAAAAATCAGGAGGCTTTAGGAAAGTGACTTTTAAACTTTAATTTGCATAAGGATCACTTAAAGGCTGTTCAGAGCACAGATGTCCAGGCTCCATACCCTAATCCAGGCAAGTTTCACTTACTAGTTTTGTTTACAGAATCCAGGCCTCCTTACTTTTTAAATTAATTTTATTAGTTATGCATAATATTATGGCTCATTTTGACATAATTATACAAGCATGAAATGTAATTTGCTACAATCAGTGCCCAGTACTGATGAACACAGCCTAATTCCATCTTAAAATTGGGAGCCATCTCATCACAAAGCCATGAAAAATTTATTTCTGTTTTACTGTAAAATACTAAGATTTCTATTTGGCCTGATCATAATTTGATGTTTTAAAAACTTGCTTGGGATTCCTGCCTGTGCTTTGAACTTACCGGTGCTGGGCTCTCCTTGACCAAATAAAAACCCTCCCTGAAATCCCAGCTGTTCCTCATTAACTTTGACATTAGAATCTGAGTTTGCTCCCTACCTTGAGATGTTAAACCATGTAGATCATAAACCTGCTATCTACCCTTGTATTACACTTGCCTGAATCCTGTCAGCTCTAAGTTCCCAAGACAACCCCCTTTTTATAACTTTTTGTGCTATAAAAACTTCCCTGTAATCAAACCATTTGCTGTTCTCTGGCCCTGTTTTTCTGGGTGAGACAGCAACTGAAATTCACTGTGGTATATTCGTACATAGGAAAGTTAGTTCAGTCATTCCACTGTTCCTCCTCCCTCCCCCTCAACACCCTCCTCTATCCCACTGATCTCCCTTGTATTTTCATGGAATCTACTTCCCCCCCCCCCAGTGGGGTTTTTGATTTCTCTTTTTTTCCCCTTATTTTGGACTAGCTTCTGCATATCAGAGAAAACATTCAACCCTTGAGTTTCTGGGTCTGGCTTATTTCATTTAGCATGATATTCTCCAGTTTCACCCACTTACCAGCAAAAGTCATAGTTTTATTCTTCTTTATGTCTGAGTAGAACTCCTTATTTTTTAACAATCATACAAACTAATTAAGATGATAATTAAGGTGAACATAACTTGGAAAACAGTTTTAGTGAAAAGCATAATAGAGATTTTCAAGGCCAATCATACCTTCTCCATTTATTATATTTGAGGAAACAGTAAAAAAAAAAAAAAAGTTAAAAGCAGCTACCTCTTGGGAAGAGAAAGTACACAACTTTCTCTTAAAATTCATTAAAAATGTACACACAACTTGGATAAAAATTAAAATTCAATGGGAAACATAATAAATGCTTCTGCTCTGCCCTACAAATTTCACTCTAGTGAAATGAAGGACAGGTTCTTAGATTAGTTAGATAAGAACAAAACATGAGAATATTAAACTTCACCATTTGCTGCAACCAGGTGCTTGAAGAAACATCCAAGCTGCCTGGTGTCCAAAGCCAAGCTTTCAGTATTTCCTGGACTTTGCCTGACTCTGGTAAGACATTTAATGTACTATGATGAAATGTGATGGTTGGAGGTCTGATTCCATTTCCTCCTCCAGTTTCATCAATGCAACTCTTTTATTTGATCCAACCATATTTCATTTACTGCTTAGTTTCTCTGAACTTCTTTCCTGAAACCAAATGCTTACAGTTATGCATGCCAGTGATGATTGATTCCAAATGTACAACAAGGGCATCAAGAATGGTGGAAACAGACTAGCTACATGAGCAGAGACAGAATCCACAATTGTTTTATTTTGCTATAATATAGCATGAAATGGGAAAATTATTTAGGCATTTTACTACTTTCTTCCCACCTCTTTAAAAGCAATATAAAATTTATATGCTTCACAATTAATGTTTAGTTAAGTTCAATTCAAATAAATTCAACCAACTTTAACCCTTCACTGGCTCCAAGATGGTGTCTAAAGTTCCTTTTATACTTCTTCAGAAAAAATGATATATATATTCAGTATCTACACACATGTCTCTTTTTAAAAAATAAATCCTTGCTACTTTATTTAGAATGAGAAGAAAAAAGTCACAGCATATATTAAATTCTTAAATACGGTTCTACCCTAGATCAATAATCACTGCATGGACCAGAACACAGTACATGATTCATGGACACAGTCACAGTCATGATTCATGTCAGAATGATTGTGGGGAGGGGAGGAATCTATAAACCTGCAAATTCCCAGCTCCTTCCCTACTAGATCTGCTTGGGATTTCTACATGTGGGGCTTGGACTGTGAATTACTTATGCTAAAGTTCCCCAAATGATTCAGCGGCAGCCAGTCTGAGGATCAGCATTTGCAGATCACTGAAAATCCACTTACCTCAATAGAATGAGAACTTAGCAATATTTCAAGTCCTATTTACTTCCTGCTGACAGGAGACTCTCAAACAACCTTTGGGTTTGATGCAGCAAATTCTTAGAGAGCCCAGGATAGCCAGAAAATGTAGAACTTCTTGGTAATGCTCCTGCCAGGAAAACTTTCTCAGCTGACTTACAGAACTAAAGAATGATATAATGATATATTCTTGTAAAAGAGTATATGATGGGAGGTAGAGAGAAAAGTGAGTTTTTCTAGGATATAAGTAGCAATCGGGTTCATTATATTTTCACTCCAATGGAGAGTCAGAAAAAGTCCAAGTTTACTCCTATCCTACTGCGGGAAATGTTTTCATGCTTAACTAGGCAATTTTTAAAAGAACTCACAAAAATCAGTATTATAGTTACATATTACTCAGTTGCTTATAGCAGTTCTTTCCATTGTGGGTACATATGCCACTAGTTGAACACAGGATGATTTTGGAGACTTTTTATTCAGGGAACCCTGATAACATACATCAGGAAAAAAATGTGGTTAATATATCAAATCTATGATTTCACAGATGTTGATACTCCTTAGGAGGGTAAAGTAGTTATTTAGTATTTTTGAAATGACTCAATTTCAAGAAAGATAGTCTGTAAATAGTAAGTAATATAGTCTGTAAATATAGTCTAAATATAGTAAATATAGAATTATAGTCTGTAAATAATAAAATAACTAATGCTCAGATATAGCTAATATTTTTTTCTTTCCATGAATTTTTTTTTCTAGTGCCGGGGATTGAACATAGGACCTTCCACATGTTAGGCACATTCTCTACGTCTATGTGAAATCCCCAGCCACTTACTATCCTCCTGCCTCAGCCTCTAGAGTCACTAAGGTGGCTATGGGGATGAATTTTTTTTTGTTGTTTTGTTTTGTTGTTTTTGCACCAGGGGCATTTAACCACTGAGCCATATCCTCAGTCCATTTTATTTTTATCTTGAAACAGGGTCTCACTAAGTTGCTGAGGCTGGCTTTGACTTGCAATCCTCCTGCCTCAGTCTCCCAAGCTGTGGGGATTACAGGTATATGCCACTGTGCCCAGCTGGCTGTAGGCATTTTAGGCATAAAAACAAAGAATCAGATCTAGGGAAATACAAGGTTTATATACTTTTCATTTACAGTTATTACTAGCCTTAGCGGTGTAGGAATGGTATCCAGGTATACTCCTTCAGCCCACTATGCCGACTCAACTGTCAATACAACAGGACCAAAAGTAAAAGGAAGTTACAGGACCAAAGTCTTATTGCCATAGTGATGTGCCTGGTATGTCAGACACTGAAGGATATAAGTAGTGGAAATAAAAAGTTCAAAATAAAAGCAAGTCTGGAAATTTTTTCCAGGCACCTCAAGTGTAAAATAATAAGCAGAGGATTCCATTACCATTGATGTCTAGTCAAAATTCAGAGTGTTTTCTTATCAGAAATATACTCCATATAAATGCACCATAATCTTATTTGATGAAAATTCCATATTTGGTAAAATTTAAATACACCATTTTCAATACAATTTAGAAAGACATTTCAATAAAACTAGTGAAAAAATTATGATATCTGATATATATACACACACATATATATAAATATGTAAATATATAAATATGTTCCTTGATATATATATCAAGGAAGTTTCTTTTCTCATTTTTAAATTCATTTTTTAAAAATAAGAAAATTCAGATAAAACTTAATGAAATCTGAAACAAACCTGATAAAGAACTGAAACCAGCTGAAATTATTTTGACACAGAGAAGCAAGTGATATGATTTTTTTCACTGTACCAAAAACAGCAATTCATCAAGAAGTAATAAAAATAATGAATTGTCTTGTGACTTAACAATCTAATTATGAAAAGAACTTAAATCATATGAACATACTAGAAAAAGATCTACATTTTGTACTGGTTTGTCCTGAAACTGACAACATCACAGTATGCTATCAAATGAGGACACTGAGGACAAACCACTTAACGAGGATCATTAATTCAAAATATTGATGATCAGTCACTCTTCCCCTGAAACTGGAAATGCCATCAAATCTCAGAGGTCATTATGATAAAGGTTTTACCAAATTAGAACAAAATTGACGAGGCATAACAAGGTGAAAAGCCAAAAGATGTTTTTTCTAAACTATCAATAAATGAAAATAAATTTCCAACAAGTATGCTCCTGAAAAAATTGAATTATCTCCATATTCTCTGTATAGAAAATTTATTTCAGAATGATCACTGCATTAAGAGAGATGATTAGAAAGTAAGCAATCACAAAATGTAGATTGAAATGAAGAATTAGTATGTTAGGAAACTAAATTTTAAATGTCATATCTATGGATTTTATACAGTTTTTTTATTTTTTTGGTTTTTGAAAAATGTATTATTTCTTTTATTATTTAATACTAATTTTCACATCTATTCTTAACATTGTAATTATAATTTTACATTTTTTTCCTCCTTAAAAAGAGCACTTAAAATTATGTAACTCTCAGGCCTTACAAAACCTGCATCCAACTGTAGAGCTAGCCCTGCATCATATTAGTAAAATGCCAAGATAAGCCTACGTTAGTCAAATAAAGGTCATGTGGCAAATTCAGCATCCCTCCCTGCCTGAGCCCATCACCCACCCACCTCAGCATCTGTGTATAATAGGTCCTTACTATCCACCTAGCCCCAGAACCAAGATCTGCGCCTATCAATGTACTAAGATGAACGTCCACAAAAACAATTTACGTCCAAAAAAGAGTACTGTTCTGCTGCCTTGAAACTCGAATAGTTTAAAAGTGGTGGATATCACAGTAATGGTTACAGCATTGGGTCAGTAGCCTCCAGAATTTGCCTACTCAACAGGAACCATCTGCTTATCCACACAGTTTTCTCTACCCCTGCAATGCCCAGAATGTTCCCTCCTCCCCAGGACCTGCATCCAGATCCTAGTATTACACTGAACTGTGTTGCAGTAAGTTAAAAATCTGCCCCCTTATTCAATCTCTTTTCTCCGAGCCCTGATTTCTAGTCATCCTTGTCACCAACAACCTTTGGGCTGACATCAGAATTCTCTATCGATTCTCTATCGATCTGAGCCCACCGCCCATAATCCCCAAAGCCTATAACTCTTGGTTGATGACTTTTAATTGAACGTGGGAAATGACCTGTCCAAATGCAGACTTGGCCTTCCCACCCAGACTGGTTTTCTCTTCTCTGACATTTGCCCAGAACATGCTGATTTTTTTCCCTTCATGCAGAACAAGATGCAACACCAATCTGGCAGCCAGTTGAGGCGATCTCCTGTTTCTATAATCTACAAATGTAATGATGAGGGAATGGGTGAACAGAGGGTACCATAAAAAGTCAAACTACACTGGCAAGATTCTAGAAAAGTAAGAACTCCCACCACTCTTTCCAAAAAAATAAGAAAAAAATCTTTTCAAAAAGATCATTTTTGTTTTCAAGAGCACCCAAGTTCTTAATCTGAGAGGCAGAACATGTATTGTTTAAGAGTATAAACTCTGACCCTAAACAGACTATTAGATCCATCACATATTCCATGAGTGGCCTTACATAATTTACTGAATCTCTCCGTGCCTCAGTTTATTGTTGCAAATTTTGAATACACTAATGCAAGTGAAGTAAGTACTTAGTAAGTGTATTCATCATTTAAAAAAATTGGAACAGCCGCCTAGGACTTCAAATCCCCCTAAAAGACCTAAAAGTCAAAGTTTCCCTTCATTGGGATTTTCAGGTCTTTTCTAACTTACATCTTTCTGGACCCTCCTAACTATTCTGCAGTCTCATGCCAGTGTCTGCCTGTCCACCAGGGGTGAGCAACAAGTAATAACCCTGCTCACCTGTGAGTGCTCACAGGAGACACAATGTAAGGGCAATTTCCCAGGTTCCATGCACTTGGATATGAATCCAATAGGCATGCATGATGCAGAACTTTCCCTCACACTTCTCTGACCTTAGAAATGTTCTTAGGGGGGCTGGGGATATGGCTCAAGCGGTAGCGCGCTTGCCTGGCGTGCGTGCGGTCCGGGTTCGATCCTCAGCACCACATACCAACAAAGATGTTGTGTCCGCCGAAAACTAAAAAAAAATAAATATTAAAAATTCTCTCTCTCTCACTCTCTCTCCTCTCTCACTCTCTCTTTAAAAAAAAAAAAAGAAATGTTCTTAGGAACATTTAAAAACATCTCAAGGAATAACAGTTGCCCTTAAACAGTGACAAGTTTTTTTAAGCTTTCTGAAAATAGTTGCCTTTTCACTCAAAATATTCTTTTCTTAAGGAACAAAATTATCCTCCATTGGGAGACTATAATTTGTCTTTGTTTCCCAAATTTGAAATAGCTAAATATTTCACAATACCTTACTTAACTCTAGCGTGTAACTCCATTTTTTGGAATAATTTGAAAAGTGATTCTCAGGACATATCAAATTTGAGGGAAAAACTCAAAGAATAAAGTTCACTGAAATTCCCAAGAAATTCCACGGAGTAGCAGCATGGCCAATTCACTTGATTCCCAACTGAGGTCCCAGTTATAGAACCCTGAACCAGTTATTTAATTCCTCTGAGTTTCCCCACTTGTAAAACAGAATTATCCTGAGGCTTAAAAAGAGATAGATAATGAATATAAAGTTACTGGAACTGCGAAGGCAATTTTAAATTGACAATTTCTTTCCTAGGTTAGAGCTGTTTTAACTTTCGGCCTTTTTAATCTCTTCTAAGTTTGTTTGTTCCAAATCTCCCAAGACTCCCTGTTTTCCTGAGGGGCAGCAACGACATGCCTTCTGCAGCTGGCCGCCTTTTCTGAGTAAAATTTTATTAGAGTTTTATAATTTTCTCTCCTCAACTCTTTTCATTCTGACCCCACTTAGTCACCGAAAATTACAATCATTTTCACAATTTGTAGAGCTACTTTTTTGGCAATAATGTGTACATTGCTTAAAAAAAAAATAATTGCTAGTTCTAACTAAAAGTTCCCACACTTAATAAATTACCTTTGCTTATTTTATCTAGGATGAAGTTTTACTAATCCTGTTCCTTGGCCTGGGAATAACTTCCTTGTAAATGAATTACATCTTGGGTCAGGATCAAAAAGGAAGTGAAAACCATCTTGTCAAATAGTCAAGAAGAAGGTTCTGCCTTGCACATATCATTGTACTTATCTGTCCTTGATAAATTTCTGGAGGTTCCCCCCTATTCTTTCTTATTTATAAAATCTCTTAGAAATTTGGTCCTTTTTTGACTTCCATGAATGTCAACCAACTATTTCTTTACTTGCTTTTAAAGCCATTAAGTGTTTTCTGCATAGAGAAAAAGAATAAAAAACATCTTGTTCAGTGGCAAGTTGTTCTGGCATAATATTCTCTGGTTGTCTTGTTTTTTAATTTTTATTTATTTTTTTCTTTTTTTATTCAGTGCTGAGGCTCAAACCCAGGGTTTTGCATGTGCTAAGCAAGCACACTGCCACAGAACTCAATTCCCAAACCCTGGCACAATATTCTCTCATGTTGGTAAAGTATGTCCTGAGGTCCTTTGGGAATTTAACCCTCATGCCCACTGAGCTCCCTAGTCTGGGCAGGATGGGTTCAGACCTAGATCCACACTGGCCTCAGCCAATGGCCACATCATATTTTCTGGCTACAGTGCCTGAACCAGCAATGAGCCTGTGACTCCATCAGAGCTGGTTCAAGTGGAGACTGAGATAATAGGACACAGGAGGGCAATCCTCCCTACTGGGCTGAACATAAGGGCACATGAAGTGTACACTGAGTTAGAAACTAAAGATGGAACACAGCAGAACTAAGAGCCGTCAAGCAACAGAGAACTGTAGACTAAAAAGCAGTACTACTTTGGATCTCATGAGTGAGTCAATAAATCCTTTCCTTTGCTAATCTGAGTTAAAATGTTGTCATCTGCATGTCATCTGCATACACATCATATTTCACATGTGGCACAGTTGGTAACACTACATTTTCACAAAAACTTTTCTAGGTCAAATAGAACATTTGTCATTTGAAAGTCAAGAAAACTGACCCCCTTCCTCCCCAGAGAGATTATAATGGCAATGGCTGAGGTTATATAACTAGTAAGTTACGAGCAACAGCCCAAACCTGCATCTTTGAGTCCCTGCTCTGTCATAATTTTTCCTTTCTGTAAATATATTATAGAACTATCCAGTGTGAGCCCTTGCTCCTTTCTAGTTCTTCATCTAAGGGCTAGACTCTATAGGATTTACTGGCTGGTTGATTGAAGTACAGACATTGTTAGGCTACCACTTATGGGAAAATGTTCAGTATATACAATACTGTAAGCTTGAACAAAAAACATAAAGTGGCAGTATACAGTGTACCATACATCAATTTAGCATTAAAGTTCAAAATCTCATCTTTCCATTTTGGAATGAGTATACCACACAGACATAAAAATGGAGTTTTAGTCACCTTTGTGAAGAGACAATGGTACACTAGATATATACACAAGAGGAAATTATTTATTCCTAAATATTAACTTTTTTGGTTTTCCACTGCCTTTCATGCTATCTTGTCCCAAAATTTCTACATTATTTTTCTTCATATATTTCTATTCCTTTTGAAAAGACAGGCAGGCATCAGAGTACTAAGTGACCTTTTTGGAGGTTATCACATAAAATCTAACCAATCTCAATCCTGATTCCCAAAAACAGAAGCAATTGCAAGATAATACCATCAGTGCCCCACCTGGAATGCTGTCTGTAAAACAAAAACAAATAATAAACAGCAAATGAAAGAGATGGATAATCACCTTCCTTAAGGTCCGGGTAAAAACAAAGGCATGGTCTTCTTTTCTGCCTTTCTACTCCTTTAGCTCAGACATATTACAGTCCATTAAAATTGTGTTTATTTGTGTCTATTACTGCTAAAAGTAAAGAATTTCCCTACGCTTTAGTCTAAATGGACAAATATTCAAGTCATCTTCGGTATAGGCATCTATCTCAATGCTTCATTTGTAATCTTTGTTAAAAAAAAAAAAGTCATGTAAGCTGAAATATATTTTGGGGGATCATGAAGTTGGTCCTTCAAAACCAAGACTTTTTATAATTTATCATAATGAATAATGCAAAACTAGACTATTTTCTTTGTGGATATAAAAACAAAATAAAAAGAACAGAATGAAGACATTAGTAACATCATGAATCTTCATTTCACATTTATTTTCAAAATGATGCATGATCCTGAATATGTATGCCTCTTCCAGTTTTTGATCCCCTTTGACAACTATAAAATGAAAATAAGTTTCCATTTTAGCAACAATTCAAAAGAAATTCCTATTCAGACACTTATTACAGCTGTGTTTCTCATGCCCTTACTAAAATACTTAGCTTGAAAACCACACTGTGATTTGCTGTTCTAATTGATGCATATTTTTATCTCTCTGTACTCTTGCTTTCTGTCAACACTTTACTACATAGAGAAAACAGAGACCCAAAAAGCGAGGAGGAGTTTAAACATAAAGCAGCAGGAGAGCTGTTTATTTTTCAAAGGAGAATATTTTATATAGCAGGAATAGCCAACTAGATACCTTTAAAAAATAAAATAAGGCATTACTTAACAAGACTGAATCTAAATAAATGTTCCAGTATCAAAAATGTATTATTGCTGGGCGTGGTGGCACACACCTGTCTGTAATCCCAAAAGCTTGGGAGACTGAGCATCATAAATTCAAAGTCAGCCTCAGCAATTAGCAAGGCCCTACACAACTTAGCCCTGTCTCAAAATAAAAAATAAGAAGAATTAAGTAGTTAAGTGACCCTGGGTTCAATCCCTGAACCCTCCCTCCCCCCAAAAAAATTTTAATGCACCATTATTTCCAGGATTCATTAGTGGCTATTATATCAGTACACTGTCATTTTGAGACATGACATTTAATGGCAAATAATTTTTAATAAAGATTTATCCAATAGAAAGTATTCAATTGAAAATTAATTTTGGTAGCAGACCAAGCATCATGAGTTTCCCTTGCCAGAAGTTTTTAAATGTTTTAAACATTTCAAAAGACACTTGTAAACACAGAATTATGTATTTAAAATGGCTATTTGGGTGCTTTTAGGGTGAGACAGAAGACTAGAGTTTGAATTGCAGATCTGCCACCATTCTTTGATGAATTAAGTAGACTTTGAAGTCAGCACAAAATTCAAATTTCATTTCTACATATTGACCCTATACAAACTAGTCTCCCTGATTCTTGACCCCAGCACAATAGAGAAAATAACAGCTTCTTTGGTTATGAGGATTAAATTAAGGACATACCCCACCATTCTGACTGTGTGTAACGTGAATCGTACAATGTTTCATAAACGTTACTTTCATCCTTTGCCTTCTTTGTCTTTAAAACAATGAACCTTTCTTCCAAAGTCCATTTTAGTTTTCTAAATTCGAATCTGGAGAACAAATTAACATCCTTTCTCTCAAGTAGTGAGTGCTACACATGTACCACTTCACAGTATTTTAAAATATAAATATAAATGCTTTCAAAAATATCTTTCACCAGCAAGTTTTTATAACACGCCCACAATCCCTTCACCAATTCTTGGGACCAGATGTATTTTGGAGTTAGAAATTATTTAATTTTAGAAAGTTAGCATGTGCATATATCACGTGTCACTTAATGCCCCAAGCACAGTGAAGGATAACAACTACAATCAAATATACTAATATTTCTGTGCCAAATGACAATCATACTAATTGGTATAAAGAATACAAATAGTCTAATGTATCATACTAGACAGAAGTCTGAAGATGTCCCCCAAGATTCCCATTCTTGGGTTATTCAATACTGTTCTAATACTGCATGAGGAAATTTTGCACACAGAATTAAGATTATTAAACAGCTGACTTTAAAATAGAGAGACCAGGGCTAGGGTTGTTTGTGGCTCAAGGGTAGAGTGCTTGCCTAGAATATTTGAGGCACTGGGTTTGATTCTCAGCACTGCATATAAATAAATTTTTTTAAATGAAGGTTCACTGACAACTTTAATTTTTGTAATGGGAGATTATCCTGGATTTTCCTGGGTGGGCCAAATATAATCTCATGAGTCCTTAAAAGCAGAAGAGGAAGGCATAAGAGTTGGTGGGAGAAGATGGCAGAGGAGAAATAAGCCAGAAGAGGAGGGCTGAGATTCAAAGTCTGAGAGGGACTTAACCAGCCACTGCTGCTTTTGAAGGTGGAGTGAGGGCACCACTAGCCAGGAAATTCTAGCAACCTTCAAAGAACAATCCATGGCCAACAATCAGCAAAGCAGTGGGAACTGCAATCCTATAATCTCAAGGAACAGAATTGTGTCAACAATCTAAAAACATGCAAAGCAGATTATTTTCCAGAACCTCTAGAAAGAAGCACATCCTGAACAACACCTTGATTTAGGTCCATGAGACTCTAAGCAGAGAATGTGGCCAAGCCAGCTTGTACCCAAAATTCTGACCCATGGAAACAGTGAGATGATAAATTTGTTGGTTTAAGTGGCTATCAATACAGCAGTAATACAAAACCAATACATGTATAGTTGAATGCCATGTTCAATGCCAAATATGTTGCTTCAAATTTATAAAATTTTTATTTTCAGAGCTTTGGAGATTTCAGAAATACACAGAAAGGATTCAGAACAATTTATTTATTTTATGTTTCATATGTATTAACAACTATATTTGACAAGTACCCTATAAAATAGGCACTGTTACCATCCCTATTTTACAAGTGGAGAAATCCAGCCACTGACCAATTAGCTAATTTGCCCACAGTCTCACAACTAGTAATTGGAATAGATTTTGAATACAGGCTGATCGACTATGGAGTCCATAAGTAGCCACTTGACTACCTTCCCTCTCTGTTGGTTGTATGGACCATTTAATCAAACATCAGCAATTGGCACAACAAAATATCTACAACAGGATGCCTAGGTGACCCCAGAATTTATACACTATTTTTTTTTTCCATACAAACCCTTGCACTGATCTTGTGAGGCTGCGTGTACCAATAATATTTCCTTCAGTGTTGCAGAACGAATGTTGGTATCTGGCATAATTTGCATACTGAAATCCCAATTTCCAATGCAGTGGTTTGAGGAGGGGGGCCTTTGGGTTGTGCTTAGGTCATGAGAGTGAGTTGGAACTAGTGGCCATATAAGAACACATACAAGTGGATGCAGTGGCATACACCTGTAATCCCAGGGACTTGAGAAGCTGAAGCAGAAGGATTATGAGTTCAAGGCCAGCCACAGCAATTTAGTGAGGCACTGTCTCAAAATAAAAAATAAAAAAGGGCTGGGAATGTAGTAAAGTGGTAAAGTACCCCTGGACTGCTGTCATTTGCAAATCAGAAGGACCTCACCAAGGACAAAATAAGCAAAAACACTGACCTTGGTCTTGCCAGCTTTTGGAACTGTGAGGAATTTATTTCTGTTGTTCATGGTACCTAATCTATGGTATTTTTGTTATGCCAGCTAAAACTAAGACATGCAAAAAACAGTACATTAGTCAACCAACCAGCAAAATCTGCTGCCTGGAATTTCCTGTTGTGTTGCCTTTCCTCCCCTATTATATTACAGATTCTGGAAATTTGTATCTACTATTGGATCTAAAATCCATAATAACCTGGTACCATGGTCATGTCCCTATTATTTCAAAATAAATCCTTGGTAACCAACTGAATGGCTGATCCACAATTTTCCACCTCAAGAATATAACACCTCGGAGAGAAGAGGGAAGATGGCGGTGAAGGGAGTGTATCACGCCGCGTCACTGTGCGGGAGAAAGACGAGGTGAAACGGCTGAAGGCTACCTTGTTGGGAATTTCCAGTGAAATTGAGGTGCTCCAGAATCTAGAGGACGGATTTACATCGCGCGGGGTTCGGCTGCGGGGGCTCGGTCGCGGGCGATTTCTCCGCACGGAGGGTAGCAGAGCCTGGTCGGCGGACCGCCACGCGGATGGAGTCTGCAGCGCGCGCTGAGTAGCGGCGAGGTAGCGGAGTGGGAGTACAGCGATGCGGATTCTGGGGGCTCCTGCCAGTGGTGCAATGGCCGTGCTTAGTGCTGAGTTCTGGCTTTGAGACAGAGGAGAGAAGCGGTCCGGTTCGGTTCTCGACACCAGTCGGACCACGGAGGAGGACAGCAGCCGCCATCTTGGAGAGCTGATGTAATCATCCCTGTTTTCTACTGATCTCAGCTCATTCAACTACGGAACAGGTGATTTCAGGCTGGTATTTGCCTGCATCTCGCAGACATATTGCTCAGGCTCGGGGCTGGAGAACCTGAGGAGAATACTCCTCGGGGCTCGCTCCTGGCAAGGTGTGCGCCGGGCTTTGAGCGGCCGGATTCTGGTTCCCCGGGCTGCTTTGGCCCAGGGCTGGGGAACCTGCGGGGACTGCATGCTGAGGCCAGCTCCAAGTGGAACATGCGCTAAGGGGCGGCTGGGCTCTGACTCCCGGAACAGTTTTGGCCCGGGGCTGGGGAGCCCGCGGGGACTGCGTATTTGGGCCTGCTCCTAGCGGAGCGTGCACCGAGCTGGGAGAGTTTGGAGCGGCCGGGCTCGGGCTCCCGGGGCTGCTTTGGCCTGGGGCTGGGGAACCCGCGGGGGTCGCTCTGTGGAGCCTGCTCCTAGAGGAGCGTGGCCGGGATCGGAGAGGCCGGGTTCTGGCTCCCAAAGCTGCTTTGGCCCAGGGCTGGGGAACCTGCGGGGACTGCTTCTCGGTCCAGGTCCTGCTGGGTGCTGTGGGGGCCTGGGGGGCAGAGTGGAGCTGCCGCCTGCGCCCAGAGCAGGCCAAGTGACCCGCCGGCGTGGTATCACGACACCCCAACTGCAGCTGGGGCCAAGGAGAGTAGCCGCCCTCGCCTGGAACAGGACCAGCGACCCGATGGCGCGGTAGCCAAATCACCCCATTTGGAGTGGGGGCTGTGCAGAGCTGCCATCTGAGCCTGCAAGGTAGGCAGACCTGCGACCCACTGGCAGGACAGGCCCGGCAGCCTGCCAGTGTGGTGGACAAGTAGCACCGAGGCAGTCACGTCACACTGGTTGGAGTGGGGGTGGAGCAGAGCCGCCGCCCGTGTCCGGAAAAGGCCCAGCGACCCGTTGGAGAGGCAGTCAGGTACCCCCACTGGGAGTGGGGGCTGAGCAGAACTGCCGCCCGAGCCCGCAAAGTAGGCAGAACTGCGACCCACCGGCGGAACAGGCTTAGAGGCCGACCAGCGTGGTAGACACGTCACACCAATTGGAGTAGGGGCGGAGCAGAGCTGCCGCCCACATCCGGATCAGGACCAACGAGCTGAGGGCGTGGTAGTTACGTCACCACAATTGGAGTGGGGGCAGAGCAGAGCCGCCACCCGCATCCGCAGGGTGGGCAGACCTGCGACCAACCAGCATGGTAGATAGATCACCCTAATTAGAGGAGGAGCACAACCACTATCCGCCCTTCAAGGGAGATCTCCCAACTATATAAGAGCAATATAAATAAATAGGGGGAAAATTTCAAAAACACAACAGTTTCACCAAGCAGAAAGAAACGCAAGCAGTATGAAAAGACAAGGAAAGAAAGGACCACAAGCAATGCAGGTCAACTCAACTTTAGAAGAGGTAATAGCTGCAACAGATGGAATGTCAGAAAAAGAGTTCAGGATATACATGCTTCAGATGATCTGGAGTCTCAAGGAAGACATGAGACAGCAAAATCAGACAATGAAAGATCACATTGACAAGGAACTACAGAAACAAATCCAGGAAGTAAAAGATCAATTTCACAGGGAGCTAGAAGTAATAAAGAACAAACAAATAGAAATCCTAGAAATGCAGGAAGCAATAAACCAACTTAAAACCTCAATTGACAATACTAGCAGCAGAGTAGATCACTTAGAAGAAAGAACATCAGACAATGAAGACAAAGTATTTCAACTTGAAAAGAACATAGACAGCTCAGCAAGTCTGCTAAGAAACCATGAGCAGAACATCCAAGAAATATGGGATAACATTAAAAGACCAAACTTAAGAGTCATTGGGATACAGGAAGGCACAGAGCTCCAAACCAAAGGAATAAACAATCTATTCAATGAAATAATATGTGGTGAGCCATTTTGCTGCGCTGCCTTGTGTGGGTGTTGGCTTAGTTCTTGGACAATGACTCAGTTCTTTGTGGTCGGCCAGTTCCGGAGCAAGCCGATATGATAATGTGCTGAGTGTTCTAAGAACCGGTAAAAACTGGTAAGAACCAGTTGACCTGTACTTCCTGGCTCTGGGCGCCAGTGCTGAATTCCTTGCCTTATTGGCTGCTGCTGTGTTGCTATGCGCTTTTGTCCAATCGCGTGATACTTAGGCCGCGGCTCTAGTATATTAGGGGTGGTCTTTTCGGGCTCAGGGTCCTTTCTCTCAACGAACCATAATGGATGCTCCCAATAAAGCGTGCTAAAGAAGAATCCTGTTTGTTGTCGTCATTCCTGCCGGCGGGCAGACGCAACAATAATATGAGAAAACTTCCCAGACCTGAAGAATGAAACAGAATCCCAAATCCTAGAAGCCTACAGGACGCCGAATGTGCAAAATCATAAGAGATCCACACCTAGACACATTATAATGAAGATGCCCAACATACAGAATAAGGAGAGAATTTTAAAAGCTACAAGAGAAAGGAAGCAGATTACATTTAGGGGTAAACCAATCAGGATAACAGCTGATCTCTCAACACAGACTCTGAAAGCTAGAAGATCCTGGAATAACATATTTCAAACACTGAAAGAAAATGGGTTCCAACCAAGAATCGTGTATCCGGCGAAATTAAGCTTCAGGATGGAAGATGAAATTAAAACCTTCCACCATAAACAAAAGTTAAAAGAATTCGCAGCTAGAAAACCATCTCTTCAAAAAATCCTTGGCAAAACATTACAGGAAGAGGAAATGGAAAATAACATTGAAAACCAACAGTGGGAGGTAGGACAGTAAAGGGGGGAAAGTAATCAAAGAGGAAAACAAATCAGGTTTAGTAACATTAATAAACAAATATGGCTGGAGGAACAAACCATATCTCAATAACAACCCTAAATGTTAATGGCTTAAACTCACCAATTAAGAGACACAGGCTAGTTGAATGGATCACAAAACAAGACCCAACAATATGCTGCCTACAGGAGACGCATTTGATAGGAAAAGATATACATAGACTGAAGGTGAAAGGTTGAGAAAAATCATTCCACTCATATGGACTGCGGAAACAAGCAGGAGTGTCCATACTCATATCAAATAAAATAGATTTCAAGCCAAAGTTAATCAAAAGGGATAAAGAGGGACACTGCATACTGCTCAAGGGAACCATACACCAACAAGACATAACAATCATAAATATATATGCCCCAAACAATGGTGCAGCTATGTTCATCAAGCAAACTCTTCTCAAGTTCAAGAGTCTAATAGACCACCATACAATAATCATGGGAGACTTCAACACACCTCTCTCACCACTGGACAGATCTTCCAAACAAAAGTTAAATAAGGAAACTATAGAACTCAATAACACAATTAACAACCTAGACTTAATTGACATATATAGAATATACCACCCAACATGAAGTAGTTACACTTTTTTCTCAGCAGCACATGGATCCTTCTCAAAAATAGATCATACATTATGTCACAGGACAACTCTTAGACAATATAAAGGAGTAGAGATAATACCATGCATCTTATCTGATCATAATGGAATGAAACTGAAAATCAACGATAAAAGAAGGAAGGAAAAATCATGCATCACTTGGAGAATGAACAATAGGTTACTGAATGATCAATGGGTTATAGAAGACATTAAGGAGGAAATTTAAAACTTCTTAGAGTTAAATGAAAACACAGACACAACATATCGGAATCTATGGGACACACTGAAAGCAGTTCTAAGAGGAAAATTCATTGCTTGGAGCTCATTCCTTAAAAAAAGAAAAAACCAACAAATAAATGATCTCATACTTCATCTCAAAATCCTAGAAAAAGAAGAGCAAAACAACAGCAAAAGAAGTAGAAGGCAAGAAATAATTAAAATCAGAGCTGAAATTAATGAAATCGAAACAAAAGAAACAATTGAAAAAATTGACAAAACTAAAAGTTGGTTCTTTGAAAAAAATAAATAAAATCAACAGACCCTTAGCCATGCTAACGAAGAGAAGAAGAGAGAGAACCCAAATTACTAGCATACGGGATGAAAAAGGCAATATCACAACAGACACTTCAGAAATACAGAAGATAATCAGAAATTATTTTGAATCCTTATACCCCAATAAAATAGAAGATAGTGAAGGCATCGATAAATTTCTTAAGTCATATGATCTGCCCAGATTGAGTCAGGAAGATATAGACAACCTAAACAGACCAATAACAATAGAGGAAATAGAAGAAACCATCAAAAGACTACCAACTAAGAAAAGCCCAGGACCGGATGGGTATACAGCAGAGTTTTACAAAACCTTTAAAGAGGAACTAACACCAATACTTTTCAAGCTATTTCAGGAAATAGAAAAAGAGGGAGAACTTCCAAATACATTCTACGAGGCCAACATCACCCTGATGCCTAAACCAGACAGAGACACTTCAAAGAAAGAAAACTACAGACCAATATCTCTAATGAACCTAGATGCAAAAATCCTCAATAAAATTCTGGCGAATCGGATTCAAAAACATATCAAAAAAATTATACACCATGATCAAGTAGGATTCATCCCTGGGATGCAAGGCTGGTTCAATATACGGAAATCAATAAATGTTATTCACCACATCAATAGACTTAAAAATAAGAACCATATGATCATCTCGATAGATGCAGAAAAAGCATTCGACAAAGTACAGCATCCCTTTATGTTCAAAACTCTAGAAAAATTAGGGATAACAGGATCATACCTCAACATTGTAAAAGCAATCTATGATAAGCCACAGGCCAGCATCATTCTGAATGGAGAAAAATTGAAGGCATTCCCTCTAAGATCTGGTACAAGACAGGGATGCCCTCTATCACCACTTCTGTTCAACATAGTCCTCGAAACACTGGCCAGAGCAATTAGATGAAAGAAATTAAAGGCATAAAAATAGGAAAAGAAGAAATCAAATTATCACTATTTGCAGATGATATGATTCTATACCTAACAGACCCAAAAGGGTCTACAAAGAAACTATTAGAACTAATAAATGAATTCAGCAAAGTGGCAGGATATAAAATCAACACGCATAAATCAAATGCATTCCTGTATATCAGCGACAAATCCTCTGAAACGGAAATGAGGACAACTACTCCATTCACAATATCCCCAAAAAAAATAAAATACTTGGGAATCAACCTAACAAAAGAGGTGAAAGACCTATACAATGAAAACTACAGAATCCTAAAGAGAGATATAGAAGAAGACCTCAGAAGATGGAAAAATATACCCTGTTCATGGATAGGCAGAACTAACATCATCAAAATGGCGATATTACCAAAAGTTCTCTATAAGTTCAATGCTATGCCAATCAAAATCCCAACAGCATTTCTTGTAGAAATAGATAAAAACAATCATGAAATTCATATGGAATAATAAAAGACCCAGAATAGCAAAAACAATGCTAAGCAGGAAGTGTGAATCAGGCGGTATAGCGATACCAGACTTCAAACTATACTACAGAGCAATAGTAACAAAAACAGCATGGTACTGGTACCAAAACAGGCGGGTGGACCAATGGTACAGAATAGAGGACACAGTAACCAATCCACAAAACTACAACTATCTTATATTTGATAAAGGGGCTAAAAGCATGCAATGGAGGAAGGATAGCATCTTCAACAAATGGTGTTGGGAAAACTGGAAATCCATTTGCATCAAAATGAAACTGAATCCCTTTCTCTCTCCATGCACAAAACTTAACTCAAAATGGATCAAGGAGCTTGATATCAAATCAGAGACACAGCGTCTGATAGAAGAAAAAGTTGGCTATGATCTACATACTGTGGGGTCGGGCTCCAAATTCCTCAATAGGACACCCATAGCGCAAGAGTTAACAAGTAGAATCAACAAATTGGACTTACTCAAACTAAAAAGTTTTTTCTCAGCAAAAGAAACAATAAGAGAGATAAACAGGGAGCCTACATCCTGGGAACAAATCTTTAGTCCACACACTTCAGATAGAGCCCTAATATCCAGAGTATACAAAGAACTCAAAAAATTAGACAATAAGATAACAAATAACCCAATCAACAAATGGGCCAAGGACCTGAACAGACACTTCTCAGAGGAGGACATACAATCAATCAATAAGTACATGAAAAAATGCTCACCATCGCTAGCAGTCAGAGAAATGCAAATCAAAACCACCCTAAGATACCATCTCACTCCAGTAAGATTGGCAGCCATTATGAAGTCCAACAACAACAAGTGCTGGAGAGGATGCGGGGAAAAGGGTACACTTGTTCATTGTTGGTGGGACTGCAAAATGGTGCAGCCAATTTGGAAAGCAGTATGGAGATTTCTTGGAAAGCTGGGAATGGAACCACCATTTGACCCAGCTATTCCCCTTCTCGGTCTATTCCCTAAAGACCTAATAAGAGCATGCTACAGGGACACTTCTACATCGATGTTCATAGCAGCACAATTCACGATAGCAAGATTGTGGAACCAACCTAGATGCCCTTCAATAGATGAATGGATAAAAAAATGTGGCATTTATACACAATGGAGTATTACTCTGCTTTAAAAAATGACAAAATCATAGAATTTGGAGGGAAATGGATGGCATTAGAGCAGATTATGCTAAGTGAAGCTAGCCAATCCTTAAAAAACAAATGCCAAATGACTGCTTTGATATAAGGGGAGTAACCAAGGACAGGGTAGGGACGAAGAGCTGGAGAAGAAGATTAACATTAAACAGGGATGAGAGGTGGGAGGGAAAGGGAGTGAGAAGGGAAATCGCATGGAAATGGAAGGCGATCCTCAGGTTTATACAAAATTACATATAAGAGGAAAGGAGGGGTAAGAGAAGAATAATACAAGTGGAAGAAATGATTTACAGTAGAGGGGGTAGAGAGAGAAAAGGGGAGGGGAGGGGAGGGGAAGGGGGAGAGTAGAGAATAGGATAGACAGCAGAATACATCAGTCACTAGAATGGCAATATGTAAATCAATGGAAGTGTAACTGATGTGATACAGCAATCTGTATACGGGGTAAAAATGGGAGTTCATAACCCACTTGAATCAAACTGTGAAATATGATATATTAAGAACTATGTAATGTTTTGAACGACCAACAATAAAAAAATAAATAAATTTTAAAAAATTTAAAAAAAAAAGAATATAACACCTCAATTCAAAGGAAGCAACATAAGGTCTAGTAGGAATCTTCTTTGATCTAATTCATATTGGCCAGATTTAAAAGGGAAAAAAATGGTCTTGGTTTTTTAACAAGATTTCTAGAAGATATTATTTTTATTAGAGTGAGTGAAATAGTTTTTAATTACTGAACTGTAACAAAAAAAAATTCCTAATGGACTAGATGTAAGGGGAGGAGTAACATATAGGTATAGGGTTAAGGTCTGAACTACATTAAGATAGTAAGAAGAAACTGTAGCACGTGAGTGTTAGGAGGAAAAAACGTGACATCATTGGTTCTTAAACTTGAGCATAAATCAGAATCAGCCAAAGGGCTTGTTAAAACATAGTTTTCTGGGTCCCAACCATCAATGATTTTGATTTAGTACTTGTAGGTGAGGACCTTGAATGTACATATCCAACAATTTCCTAAAATGACTCTGCTGGTCCAAGGATCACACTGGGAAGACACTTCACTAGTTGGTCTGGGGTAGTACCCAGATATTGGTTGTTTTCTAAACTCACGAGAGATCATTTTAATATGCAGCTATGGTTGAGATCACTGGGTTAGCAACTCAGCTAATGAGGAAGATACAATGAAAACTTTGTTTGGATAGGATGACTCATCCAGAAGAGTAAATGTCCTTGGAGGGGCAGGTTTGCAGCAAGTGTATGGCCAGTGAGAAGTGCCCTTCTGAATTTCAAAAAAAAAAAGAGACCTTCTGAACATTGCCCAGTAGCAACCAACAGTGTACGCGGGGGAGAACTGTAGCCATTCCATTTTAGCACTGTGATCCCCAAGATAATTTTTACAGAAGGAGGGATATATCAACATCTGTTATTTATCTCAAATCCTCTTGTATTCATATCCATGGCCATGTGTTGCTAGTTATAAAAGGCCTTTAAAAAAATATTGCTGGAAGGGCTATTTCAAAGCCATTTCACTACTATGGCTTTGAAGAATATCTACTCATGATGAACTTCATGAAGTTTGTGTGTTTGCACATTTCAATACAAAGTACTAGATGGGCATGGTGGAACATGCCTTGGAGGCTGAGGGAGGAGCATCACAAGTTTGAGGCCAACCTAGGCAAGGTAGCAAGACCCTGTATCAAAATAAAAAAATAATTTTAAAAAAAACAGGACTGCAGATGTAGCTCAGCAGTAAAGCATCCTTGGGTTCAATCACCAGTACTCTACATACATACAACATACATACATACATGAAACATGGCAAAGTGAAAACTGGCACTTTCTGGCACCTATGTTGAGCTTTTGTTGTCTATTAGACTCCGAACTACTAGTAGTGGAATCAGGGTATGAATAGAGACAGAAAAAGCACATTTGAAAAAAAAAAAGAGCTAATGAATTAGATTCACATAAAATTAGACCCAGAGAGGCAGAAAGCAATGAGGGAAGGTAACTTAAGTGACAACAATGATACCAGATGTCCACAGACAACCTGGCTTAAGAATGACAATCAACCAACCACTTTTACAACTGTGGAAGAGACTTCAATTAATACAAACTACAAAATAATTTCTGTAAAAAAAAAATAAGGGTTATTTTTAGTATGATATTTATATCAAAATATAGAAGATTTCATGGCTAACATTATTAATTTCATTAGGTGCTAATTAATAGTTTATGTTCTTTCCCTAAATATTATTGCTTGAGTGTCCAGGATCTCTCAGAGAAGTCTGGTGTCAGTATGAGTTCATGAGCTCAAACCATCCTTTGAGGAAGACACAAACATGGGTGTATATGTGTATGTTTAACAGTGAAGTTGAAGAGCTATCATGGTGCTCAAAATCCTACCCTATCCTCCTACCTGTCCTAAAATACCCTGTTTTATAGTCAATCCTTGGAATTATACAAAAGAGACAAGAATATCTCTAAAAAGTCACATACATGTACAAAGAAGGGGGCTAGAACCAGCCAGCACATCACAATGGATTAATTTATCAGAGAACAGGTGTTGCTAACCCAGTGATCTCAACCATGGCTGCATATTAAAATTATAACAAACCCAAGGTATCTGGGGATCACACTGCACTTCGGGGGCAGAAAGAATTCACATAGCCAGTGTAGTGATGGAAGGGCTAACTGCAGACAAGAATGGCTTGAGGCATACTGACTTAACCACAGAAGGAAGCTATTGGCTCGGGGTTTCCAGAGTTAGATCAGTAGAAGGCTGAATTTCAGGGTGCCCAGAACTATTCTTGGCACCCTGAAATTCAATATTTCTAATCTGATTATTTACAGCAAAAGTTACTAAAATGAAAAAAATGTTAAAAGCATGTTATTTAAGAATCTCAGTGGATGTGAACAATAAGATATACATGGATGATCAATGATTAGAGAATTCAATTAAAAAACCCAGTTTTACTGTCACATGACTCACTGTTCTTAATAACAGGAGCTCCTCTTAGATCAAGTATAAAGGATGTATATTTAGTACACAGAGGGTTCTCATTTCAGCCAGTCTGTGGAATGAACTTAGCAGCAATATTACAGTAGTGCTCAAATCCATTAATTTTTTCAAGGTCACCTTTATCCAAAATTCTCTTTGTCAGACTTTGTTGGTTATCTCTCCAACATCACCTCCATATTCTAGAGCTATAGAACTCTGATCGGTCAGCTAGCAGAAACTGATTGGACCAAGACGCTCTCTTCTGGTGGAGCTGGGTGAACTCACCCCAGCTCCAGGGTGATCCCAGTTAGCAGCAACTAATCCTAGAGGCATCTTTTCTCTTTGCCAAAGGTTGAGCTATTGGTTTAGGGTGTTCAGAGTTAGGTCAGCAGAGGGCTGAATTTCCTCTTCCTCCTTCAGGAGGAGGATGATTGACTCAATTATGGCCAATAAGGTTTCAAAAGTTTTAATAAAAAGGTGTCTGGCTCCTACAGTGAGACAGAGAAGGGGGAGGTGTCTTTTCATCTTTTCTGGACAGAAGACTGGCAAAGGAACATATTTGGAGTTACTCTTGGGGTCTAGATTTGCAGTTATGTGAGACAGGAATCTCATTTTGTTCAGGATTCTTTGAATTAGACTTTTCTATTCCTTTCAGACCAAAACATTGTCAAAATGTGCTATAGGAAAACAAGTTCATAACACAAATAAGTAAAATCACTATTTATGGTAGATCTAAAAAGCAATACTACCTATGGAAATCTGGAATTAAATTGTGACTCAAAAAACACTAATAAAAGTAGGCTTATTAAATAGTTCAGACCATAGCAGGCATTTTTTTAAATGGTTAATCAAACTTCTATACTGCTATCAAAGTTATCCTTCTGGAAATACTACTGATTCTAAAACTCACTTAAAAACACTGACAGTCTGCCATTACCAATGAAGTAAACTCCTTAATAGGGCAATCAAGACCTCATTCTCACTTGAGTAACAAGGCAGCTTTATCTCCCAGCCCTCCCCAGCTCCCTAAGCTTCATGCAACTCTGCCCCAGGGCAGTATCACCATATCATTGTTCTCTTTCCTCTGTTTAGAAAACCACTGCCCTAGCAAAATTTCACACAGCTTAAAACCTAGGAAAAAACAACTCCATTTTCGTGAAGTTTTATCTGAAGTCCTTTATTGGGCAAAATTGTTCATTCCTTCCCTAGGTCATATCATTAGAATTACAGCTTTTTATCATTTTATACCTAGGTCACCAAACAACATGTTTCTTCACATGGTCAAGAGTAACTTTAGGGCTTACAGATCTCTGATCATATGTCATATGGTCGTGAGCGAAAAGGACATTCAGTATTTCACTAGTGGGTTTCAAGAGTGTTTCAATCTTGGGGATAGTAAGAACTTGTTCCTTAGAATTCTAATATTTCTTTAAAATGTTGATCAGTACCTTGATCCCCACCTATGCTAACCACCATGGCATTCTAAAAGGAATTATATCTGAGATCAATTTAATTAATATGTGTAAGGCAACCTTCCCAAAAGTCAAAGAACTGAAATGCTTTTTTTAATGTTTCCTGTTGGTTCAATATTTGATTAACAATAAGAAATAGTAAAGGCTGTCATCTGGCCTTTCTTATGAAATAAGTAGAGAAGATAATGATATACAATTCAAACAGCAAAATGAAGACCATGATCAGCTTATAAACCAGTCACCATAAGAAGCTAGAAGTCAATTATAAAATAAAAAGCCAACCTGGTTGTCCCCAAAACCAAGAAGTCTCTCTTGCTGTCTCAGAAAGCAAAGAAGCATTTAAGGATTAATGGGTCAAATCAAAATGGCACTGAAACCAAAGGCTCCCACTAGTCAACTTGGGGACAATTGAGCATCACAAAGAATAATCAACAACTTCATTTGAATGTAAATATTGCATAAAAATCTGCAACTCCATTCTACCTTTAAATTTTTAGGAGAGAGAAAGGTACCTTTCTGCTTAGTGATGAAAATATGGATGATAAAACTGTAAAGAAAAATCATTGAAATGATTATCACCGAAGTCAGGGTGGTTATTTCTTTTTTTAAAATCTTTTTTAGATATTGATGGACCTTTATTTTATTCATTTATTTATATGCAGTGCTGAGAATTGAACCCAGTGCCTCACACATGCTAGGCAAGTGCTCTACCACTGAGTCACAACCCATCCATCAATGTTTGTATCTCTACCCAGACCAGGCTGCCATGTACTTGAGGACAAAAAAACCCAAAATCTAATGGAGTGTCCAGCATGTGGTGGGTGCTCTACAGAAACTCAGTGGATGAATTGGTGAGTGGTTGAGCACTTGCCTTGCATGTGTGAGGCACTGGGTTCAATCCTCAGCACCACATAAAATAAATAAATAAAACAAAGATTTTTTTTTTTTAAAAAGAAGCCTAAAACAAATTCTCTTCCAATACATTCCAGTTTCAAGCCACACACATTAAGCAGCAACCAGCCCAAATGCATTTAAATGGGAAATAGTTCATTTTTTAAAATTACTTATCATCTCTATTAAAAACAGTATCAAAGAAAACAAAATGTTATGAATTTTCTATCAACCAGCATATAGGAGGGTATTAATAGTACATGTGAATACAATAATAATAAACATGTACACAAATAGTTTAGTTTTTTTGCTTCTATTTATAAAGATATTTCAGGATCTTAGTCTGTACTAGGGTCATCAGTAAGAACTCTGACTATAAAATGCTGAATGCTCTAAATATAAAATATATGAAAGATTGAACCAATTTGTACTGAACTCTAAACCAATTGTTTTAGGGACATATTCCATGTTTTTGTTTCTGTGACTATAGTTTCTCTTTTAGAAGAACAAAGTGGAGAAACTCTCTAGACCAGGACTAAAGAAAAGTGGCCGGGGCTGGGGATGTGGCTCAAGCGGTAGCGCGCTCGCCTGGCATGCGTGTGGCCCGGGTTCGATCCTCAGCACCACATACCAACAAAGATGTTGTGTCCGCCAAATACTAAAAAATAAATATTAAAATTCTCTCTCAAAAAAAAAAAAAAAAAAAGAAAAGTGGCCGTATGTGCTTTTTTTTCCTTTCTAGTTAATTAATTGATTTTAATTAGGTATATATGACATCAGAATGCATTTTGATTCATTGTACACATTTGCAACACAACTTTTTTTTCCCTCTGGTTGTATACGATGGAGCATCACACCATATGTGCAGTCATACATGTACCTAGGGTAAGATGTCCACCTCATTCCGCCATCATCCCTGCCCCCATGCACCCTCCCCACCCATATGTGCTTTTGAATTTAAGAGAGTCACCTGGTGCTTCTACCATTTCTGACCCCCTAAGAATCTAAGGCAGAGAAAAACACAAGAGCAAGACAAAGGATAAAGTCGAGGCTTCCACAGGCCCCATTTCTCCAACTTCTCTGAGTTGGATAAACCTAAGTTAAGGTGAAATAATTATTGCAGCAAATTATCATAAGATTTTCTTAAAACAAAATATGAAAATATGACTTGTATCAAAATGCAAATACCTTTTCATAAAATGTTAACTTAATATGTAACCTGCCCCAGTCTTGGCTGGGCACAAGATCACGAGCCACTCACAGCTTTGTAGATTCAAACAGCAATTCTTTATTCCCCAACTCACACCGGCCTCTACACACACGTTCTGGGGAAATCCCAGTTCTGCCGCCGCCCAATTCACCTACTCCACGAGGCTTTTTTCCAAATACTTTCTGAATCTCAGGAGAACTCAACGGGAACTCAGGCAGCAGGAACGCCCTATTCCCAGCAGCAATAATCTTCAATCTGGAACTTCCCTAAAACCCATATTGTCTTAAACTGGGAACGCCTTAAACTTGTCTTAAACCGGAAGGCCCTAAACCCAAGGAGCTGGATACTTCCTCAAACCTGCAGGATACACCCTAAATCTGGATCCACCCTCGTCCTTGAGCAGGGTCACCTTACATGCAATGTCAACAGCGAAATTCCAAGGCAAGTCCATTTAACATGGGGTATGCTGGCAAGGAAATTTCGATGCATCATTCCTACTTGGCAATGGCCCTCAGCAGTAACCTATCTTAAAACAAATTTCTTTCTCTTTTTCTTCTTCTTTTTTTTTTCCCCAGTGCTGGGAATCAAACCCAGTAAACTTAGTGCATGTTCAGCAAGAGCTCTACTACTGAACCACACCTCCATATCAGGTTTTCAGTTTTTTTATCCTTGAGTGCCAGGGATATGGCCAGGCAAATAGGAGCACACTAACTGAATAGGCCCTACATGGGGTTGCTATACAGTGGTCCTCACAGAGGGACATCACAGTGCCTTTCTCTGCAAAATCCCATAGCTTTATAACAGTAACTTAGCTGAAGTTCCTCATAGCTACCATTCACACAACTGTGACCAAGCCACCAAGTTGCAATGGTGTGTATGACCCGCTTCCTAACCTCAAAACATGGCACCATCTCTTGCTCCCTGTGGATTCTTATCCTACGTATTCCATGGCCATTTCCTAAGAGGAAATTCAAACTGACCTTTATTCTCTACCAGTTTCCAGAAGGAGTCTTGAGCCTTAGAAAAACTTTTATTTTAATAAGTAGGATATTGGGCCGGGGTCGTGTGGCTCAGCGGTAGAGTGCTCACCTAGCATGTGCGAGGCCCTGGGTTCGATCCTCAGCACCACATAAAAATAAATAAATAAAATAAAGATATTGTGTCCAACTACAACTAAAAAATTAATATTAAAAAAATAACTAGGATATTAACCTTTGCTTCTTTGCAGTATATCTAGCATTAGTAGGCCAAAACTGTTCAATTTTACACAAAATAAGAGTCAACTGAGAATAACATGGTCACACTCCATGCTTGAGAACAATGACAGTCAATGCTCATGGGACAAGGGTGTACAGTACAATCTGCCACACCAGCTCTCACTGGCTGAGAAGATGTGCCAACAAATGAAGTATAAGAGAATATACATATATACACAGTGTGTGGTAACAGATTGATATACCCATAATGAGGAAAATACTTCAGAGACAAAGAGCAACAAGTCAGCTCTGTGCAGATGGTATCACCTGGGATAAGCATGTACCTTATACCTCACTTTAATACAAAGATTTTACTAAAAAACAAATATAGCTATTACAGAACACGTTTTCAATTGCCCAAATTAGATAGTTTACCTTGTAGAGATTTTAAAAGATACCCAATATTTTATTTTTATAAGATACTCAATATCTTTTTTTGTGTGTGTGTGGTGCCAGGGATTAAACTCAGGGCTTTGTGCATGGTAGGCAAGCACTCTACCAACTGAGCTATTTCTCCAGCCCCAAGATACCCAATATCTTAACAGCCATCGTCATAAACTTAAATAACATTAATATTTAGGGAATTCAATTCACTGTAGCCGGTTAAGTTCCCTTTTGTTGATCTATGTTGCTACCACCAGTAGACAATTGAGCAAGATTCAATCATTTGACACCTGAAAGGAAAACAGCAATTAACTGATGATATGATCTTTAATATGTCTCCTAATTGTTATAAAAACTGAAAACAATTTCTACGTTAAGTATGTAAAAATAGCTAATTTCATTACAAGTTTCATTGATGCACCTAAAAATATTGACTATATCTAGAAAATTATATTTTTGACTCATTTGATAAATTTGTAATAAAAATATACATCAATCTTTTCAAGCATAAAAATGGCTTTATTTGGTATTTTCCTTGGAAAACTAAGAAGTATAAATAGTCTTGATTATATTAAATAATATCATAATTATTTTTCATTTACACTTTAAATAATGTCCTTATAAGTGTGCTATAATCTCCAGATTTCCCTTTAAAAAAAAAAGAGCAGGTAGTGCTAAAAGACATTGACAGGTCATATTAAATAATCAAATTAAAGATAGCGGGGCTGGGGATGTGGCTCATGCGGTAGCGCGCTCGCCTGGCATGCGTGAGGCCCGGGTTCGATCCTCAGCACCACATACCAACAAAGATGTTGTGTCCGCCAACTAAAAAATAAATATTAAAAAAAAAAAAAAAGATAGCATGTCTGGGGGCTGGGGTTGTGGCTCAGCGGTAGAGCGCTTGCCTAGCATGTGTGACGCTCTAGGTTCGATTCTCAGCACCACATACAAATAAGTAAAAAAAATTCATCAGGCCTGGGGTTGTGGCTCAGCAGCAGAACACTCGCCTAGCACGCGCGAGGCCCTGTGTTCAATCCTCAGCACCACATAAAAATAAATAAGATAAAGGTATTGTGTCCAACTACAACTAAAAAATAAATTTTAAAAAATTCATCAACAACTAACAAAAATATATTTTTTAAAAAAGACAGCATATTTGTATTAAAGCTATACTTTAAAAACCTAAAGCAGAACATTTAGCTAACCAATAACATAAGCATCCATGTACAGGGGTCTGACTCCACCCTGCTCAGCTCTTGTCTATCCTTATAAAAGGACTGACTCCAGCCTTGCACAATATCCTCCCCACCCAGGAGTCCAGCCTTCTGAACCCTATAGAAGATTCCAGCCCATGGGGTCTGAAAACCTCTGAGATTCCTTCTAGACACTTCTTCAGAAACAATTTTCCAGGTCTTAGCTTTAGTAGTGGTCTTTGCCTTAGAAGACTCTTGAGCTGTCTGCCAGGCATTTCTAGTGGACTTTCTAGTATCTTCCAATCCAGTTTCCCCTTTGCTCTGGGCTCTGCAGCCAAAGGCATCCCAATAATAACCAAGGCAACCCTGAGCTGAACTCAAAAGATTTCCTGCCTCAAAATGGGATAGGGAGGAAGAGCATGAGAAGAAGACTTCCACTAAGTAGGGAAGAGAGGTGGGAGGGAAAAGAGGGAGAAGGGGAGTTACACAGAAGATGGAAGGAGAACCTCATTGTTATACAGAATACATATATGATGTTGTGAGGAGAAAAAGGAAAAAAAAGTGTGTCACATTAGATTGGATAGAGAGAAAGGATGGGAGAGGACGGGAGGAGTAGGGGGTATAGGAAGGGCAGAAGAATAGAATAGACAATATGATTGATGAATGTACATTTCATGTATGTATTATATGCCAAAATACATTCTGCTGTCATATATGACTAAAAAAAATAAAAATAAATCGTATGGCAAAAAAAAAAAAAAGATTTCCTGCCTATGAGAGGGAGTTATTAGACTTGCAGAAGCCCAGTTTTGGGATTCACAATTTATAACTACCACTGTTCAACCTAGAACAAGCACTCTACCAACCGAGCTAAATGAAACATGTTTCGTCTAAGGTCTAAGAAATGTGAGGTATACATAAAGTCTCAGGATATTCAGTCAATGGTAGAATCTTAACCTTTAAAAAGTTTCAAAAATCCAGTATCCATTTCAGAGCATAAGATCATAGCCATGAGAATTATGGAATTCTTTCCATCCTTACAATGATTATAAAACTGAAAGCCTGAAGCCTTAATAACCATTTATATCTGACATAGCATTTATAGAAAAACAGCTATCAACACCATTGAAAAAAAGTCAAAAGTCTTCTTTGAAAAAGTTTCATATTTCTTAAGCAATCAAACACAAAAACTACAATGTGACTTAATCATTCCACTTCTAGGAATCTACCCAAAAGAAATGCAAACATATCCACATAAAGACTTGCATACAAATGTTCAAACTAACATTATTTGAATAGCCAAAAATAATGGGGGAAAAATCTAAATGACCATGATCAAATGAATGAATAGTTACAAGGAGATATCTTTATATAATGAAATAATAAAAAGCAATGAACAAGTGACATACAGTACATCATAGAGGAATTTTAAAAGTGTGCCAACTAAAAGAAGCTAGACATAGGAACAGATGTTTTATATATCAGATGTTATATATTATATTTCTTTTAAAAGAAATATCCAGAAAAGACAAACTTAGACAGAAACTAAATTAGTAATTGCCTGGGCTGGGGATAGAAATAGAGATTACATGTAAAGGGGGATAAGAAATCTTATTGGAGGAAAGAAAAGTGTTTTAAAACTGATTTATTGTGATTATAGCACCACTCAGTAAAATCATTTAACTGTATACTTGAAATGAGTTTTATGAAATGTGAAATATACTTCAATAAAATTATTCTTAAAAATCAAAATTATTGATTTTATGTAATAAATAGGTTCCTAAAAGTCTGTATGTTATATTTGATGCCATATTTAATAAGATAATAGTAAATAATAACACTATCATAATAAATTTTAGAAATTATTTTCTATCAGATAATAAAGCTGAAACTCTCCATGGCATGGACAATTGCTTGAAAAAATACAATTTCCCAAGCTGGCTTAAGAATAAATAGAAAATCTGAATGCATCAATAACCATAACAAAAACTATCAAATATTAGACAGGAGAATCATGAGTTCAAAGCCAGCCTCAGCAACCACAAGGCGCTAAGCAACTCAGTGAGACCCTGTCTCTAAATGAAATACAAAATAGGGCTGGAGATGTGGCTCAGTGGTTGAGTGCCCCCGAGTTCAATCCCTGGTGCCCCCCCCCAAAAAAAAAGGTTCCTAGACTAATCAGGATAAAAATAAGGATGTTTAAATCTTTACATATATACATGTATATGTAAAATATTTACATTTAAAACATACAAACATGCATAAATATATTTAGTTCTGAACAGTATTACTTGGTAATAACAGCATTTTTGTCTTGGTTATTCTGATAATATGAATATCTCTAGAATTCATTGTTAAGTAGAATGTTGACTATTTATTTATGAGAGCTAGTTCTTTTCATGTTACCAGTTGAAACAGTACATGTACTATGTGTGTGTGTGTGTGTGTGTGTGTGTGTGTGTGTGTGTGATACAAATGTGCACTTAGATATATAAATTTCCATTCTACACAAGAAAAATTTTCAGGAAACTTTCTATAAAGACATAAAATAAAATAATTTCATTTTAAACATCTTTTTAACATTTGATGCAAAACAAAGAATAGTACTAATCTCATTTATTATTATGCATATAAAAATTCTAAATATAACAGCAAATTTATTTTAACAGTTAGAGTATCTGGAGAGATGAATCTTAAAATTTTAAGCAAGAAACTGCCTTAAAATGCAATCCTTTGCAGCACTCTACAATGGAAACTAAAATTTGCAACTGAGTATCCCTTGATTTTTTCATGATAGGTCTCAATAGTATACCCTGGGGAGTTCTCTGAACCCTTGGGAAAGCTTGAACCAGTACAGAAAATCAATTACACTTGCCTCAAGGTGTTAATTGCAGAGTTGTGTCCCTCACGCTTGTTTGTAAACTACTCTCTTTCTAAGCATTAGATAAGAAAACTAGGAGTCAGAGCCTGAGCATGAGAGCTATGTGACCAGGTCTATTCTTCATCTCATAATAGAAGAAACACTGTGACAAGGAAAATATATTTGGTGATCAGGACTTCAGACATGCCGCACATGTGATGGTTTAAACTTGAATAAGCCATGCTTTGGAAAAGGGACTGTCAAGCTACAGGAGTCAGATCGTCCATCTTTGCTTTCTGAAAACAGATGTCCCCGTTGCTTTCACCCTGAGACAGTATGCAAAGTGCCTTGAATGAAGGAAAGAAAGGGCTTGCCCTTTTCTCTGCCTGCCTCTGAGCAGAGCATCTGCTCTCCGGGTGATGACACTAACCCTCCACAAGAAGGCCCATAGATGTGTGTGAGTGTGTAGGTTCCGGAAGTAACCACTGTGGCAGATGTTAGTAACCATCACTGGTGAAGGGCAGCTGTACCCAGAAGAGCAGCTGTCATGTGGTCTCTGCAGGGTATCTGTCAGTGGCAGCAATATAAGGGCAAGATAAAAGGCTAGAAACCAAATCTCAGAAATACTTAAGGGAAACACTTGGGGATGAAAGTAATTTACTGTAGAAGGGCCAGAAGGGTCTTGTGCCATAATAATTTAGATAAAAACAGTAAGTTCGATTCCATTTTAAAGTTACAACTGAGAAGGCCAGTGACATATAGGATATCCAACATGGCAAAGCAGAGTACTCTGCAGTTAAGAATAATTTTTAATAGTGGGGAACACTGATATAATAAATCACAGTAACAGTTAAATAAGAAAATTCAGGGCTGGAGATGTGGCTCAAGCGGTAGCGCGCTCGACTGGCATGCGTGCGGCCCAGGTTCGATGCTCAGCACCACATACAAACAAAGATGTTGTGTCCGCCGAGAACTAATAAATAAATAAATATATATATTTTTAAAAAAATAAGAAAATTCATAGGCTCAGTTTAATTGACTGAAAAGTCATTTAATAAAATCAAATAGTCATTCCTTTAAGACCTAATAAACAAGATGCAGGATGCTGCACTAACATAATAAACACTAGCTCTCGAAAACCAGTAATCTACATTCTACCTAATGAATACTAGAGATATCTCTGTCTTCAAAAGAACCAGAACAAAATTACTATTATCACTGAATTACACAGCTTAAAAACTTTTAGAATAAACATTAAGGTGTAAAGATAGTAATAAAAAGTATCATTTTGAAAATTAAAAACCTCTCATGATTTGCCATTCACATTATTGTCAAACTATAATGTCATTGTCAAATCCAAGAGAAACAAAAGCCATTAGTAATATTTAGAACATTCAGTAAGTCAATGGCTTTCTTATATAACGCCAACAACTAATCACAAATATGATGGGAAAATGTCAGATCCATATAGAAACAAAAACAAATAACAACTTCCAGGAAAATTTGCTTCATAAAATGTGTAAGCCTATAAAAACAAAAATATTAAGTTTTACTGAAAGATATAAAATACTTATATTTTTAAAAAATACACTACAATCTTGGATAGAAAGAGTCAATAGTGTAAACAAATGCCCTCTTTTTTCCAAATTAAAAATAGATTTACAACAGTCCAAAAATTCCAAAGGTGAAGTGATGAAAATTATTTTGAATTTCCATTTTAGAAAAGGAGAAAATACCCATGATAATTTTGTAAAACACAACTAATGATGAGGGGCTGAGAGGCTGTTAATAGAGCAGACTAAAGATAATACCAGAGGACGTGGCTTTCTGCTAAAGGACAGTATTCAGCTGCACTCAGCAAACGGGCCTTTTCAAAGTCGTGATCTTTTTCAGAAAGTTGTTCTTGTGTGAAGAAAAATGAACTTTCACTCAATCCTCCCCTTGAATTAGTAATATTTATTATTAATTATTAGTAATCAGAAAAAAAAGGAAAAATCCAACTCAATCAAGAATTTTTCTACACTGGGAAATACAGTGTGTATTTTCTCCACTAAAAGACACATGGAATTCTCAATAGTGCAGCAGGTTCAGCATCTTCCATTTCTTTCCAGCTCAATCTCTCACTGGATATTTTGAGTGGTTGTGATGAACCTATTGGATTTGAAGAGTCTCTTAATGATCTATCACAAAGTGAACTAATGAGAGCGCCACACTTGATGGTGGAATATAAACTTGGTGTACTGTTATACAATGTGCTATTCATGGAACAGGCTACATCTTGTGTATAGTTGTGGGTTCTGTTGTTGCTGTTGTTGTGTTGTTGTTATAATTTGATGGACACAATATTAAAAGTACTGGTGCAGGAAAAATTTTGCCTAAATAGTATCAACAATCCCTTGAAATCATTTGAATCTTTGGTTTATGATCATGCTATAATCAAAAGCATTAAAGGGAAATGATGTTAAAACTCCAAATTAAGGGCTGGGGATGTGGCTCAAGCGGTAGCGCGCTCGCCTGGCATGCGTGCGGCCCGGGTTCGATCCTCAGCACCACATACCAACAAAGATGTTGTGTCCGCCGAGAACTAAAAAATAAATATTAAAAATTCTCTCTCTCACTCTCTCTCCTCTCTCACTCTCTCTTAAAAAAAAAAAAACTCCAAATTAAAATAGCCCTCTATGTCTTTAAAAATTGTTGCTCATGAATATTATAAAATTGTCTATAGGTTCCAATTAAACCTATTTTCTAGGTATTCCATATATGTAATTTAAAAAAAAATCAGTATTTGAATCTGAAAACTTCACAGTTGCATCTTTCACTATAAACATCTGCTATTTATTTTGGTGATATTTCAAATTGAGAACATTATATTTATATACTTAATCTTTTTTCAGTATAGTCAGTTAATTCTTATGAGAACAGTATTTGTTGTATTGATGCCATTTTAGAATTATAGCGATCATTAGATTCTTTCATGTTGAAAAGTGTAGAAAAGAAAGAAAGTGAGGTTTTTTCCTACCAGCTATTAAAACACATGGCAAAGCAATGAATAAACAGTATAATACCAGGCTCCCAAATCAACGAATAGATCTTTAGAAGAGATTGCTTCGAAAATAACATTAAAATATAGAATAACCGAATCTGATGAATAAATGATCATAAGTCAGTCAGGGAAGGAGTGAATAATGCAACAGAGTGTGGAGAAATCAATAGCCCCTGCTTAGACTATCATCCAAAGTCTTTCTGTTGCTGAGCTATTTTGGCTTATCTACTTTTCCCACCTCATTTAATAACCCTTTTGGCTCACTCTGTCCCACCTTCCGGAAGCCATCTTTCTGTCTCTCAAACATGCTAAGCTTGTTCTTGCTTCAGGGCCTTGAGGACCACTTCCTCTGCCTGAAGGCCCATTATATTCAAAGGACACCTCCTTAGAGATGGCCTATCCCTGAGAATCATGCTGGAATAGCACCTCCCACACCAGGCACTCTATTAACAACACTGTCACTCTCAAAATTAACATGTTAATTGTCACTGACTCCAAATGCAAGCTCCCTAAGAATGGGGACCTTATTTCCTTGCTTCTGAGTGCTTAGTGTCTACAAGAGCTCTGGGCACTTAGTAGGTAGGGACATAAAAAACGTGTATATGTGTGTACACATGTCTGCATGCATGCATAATTGTATATATATGTACATACACATATGTGGATAACTGTGTATATATGTATATATATGTATTTATGTATATTCAAAATGAAAATAAGGATAGCAAACTAGTCAACATGAATTTGTCTTAAATTTTGTATTAAATGTACATTTGAATAAACAAATATTCATCATAATGGATGTAGTGGAACAGCAAGATACTCTGTTATAGATTTATTAATAACAGTGAGAGATCTATTGTTATTCATCATCATCATGTAACATCATCATTTAATTACACTCTTATCCTCACCACTTATTTTTATCATCTTCATCAACCACACTGCAAATAGAGCATGGTTAAATAAACGACACTCTTTCAGAGCTAGCTTTCAATTCCAATTGAATCCATACCCTTTTACCCACTTTGATTCCTGCTTTCCCTACAAATTCAAGGCCCCAGTGGAAAGCAGGCAGAGGTGACTAATCGGCAAATGATTCTCCTTATTGAAAGACCAGCCTGAACTTGCCCATTTTAACAGAATCTGGGAGCTCTTTGCCTGACCTTGTACCTGCTTTCCTCCCACCTCTTCCCACTGTTTCCATAATGCCTCCCATTCTGCCTGGTCACCCCGCCTGCTATCATGTCTTATCCTAGTTGTTTTCCCATCCCCACTGTGAAATGAGGGGTGTTTTGGGGGGAGCCTGCTATAAGGATTATAGAGGGAGAGAAAAACTGTATTGTTGTGACTGAAATAAGAAAATGATTGGGTGACAATCTGTAAAATACAGTTAAAATTTTGGAGTTGGATCATTCAAGATCTGAGAGCTGCACAACACAATCTTGTCTTTCAAAAAAAAAAAAACAGGCTATAAATGATGACCTCCTTCTTTATAATTTTCTTGTATATTTTGCATCATAAAACAACCAGCCAAAGTCCACAGGAGGGTGTGCATCTTTGTGGGGTGTGTCTCCCTGTGTTTTTTTGTCAGGTCACTTTTATAAAAGGATTGACGGAAATTTTTGTTCAATATTCTTTCATTGTTTGGGGCAGTTTAATTATTCAACTTTGGAAAAACAGGAGAGAGATCTATAGGAAAAGACTTGGCCTGAATTTCTCAGGGTCTATAGTTAAATGTCTTTATGGAGTTCTTCTTTGTTCCCTTGAGGAATGTTTCACAATAAAGCACAACACCCCTCGCAGACTTCTGGAAAGGTCCAGTGTAGCCTCAGGACTAGTTTGGCCAGGCCAGGTCAAGCCATGTGTTTGGTTTTATTAATATATCTGTCCTAAAGAGTGAAATTTCATAATTATGACCTGATAAAGAAAAATTCATGGGCTTGGGATGTGGCTCAAGCAGTAGCGCGCTCGCCCGGCATGTGTGCGGCCTGGGTTCGATCCTCAGCACCACATACAAACAAAGATACTGTGTCCGCTGATAACTAAAAAAAAATAAATATTAAAATTCTCTCTCTCTCTCTTAAAAAAAAAAAAAAAGAAAAAGAAAAATTCATCATTCTGACAAAACAAGAGCCAGCTGTACTTTTTGCTTTTTAACCTTTCACATTTTTTATCTTCCTCCTGTAGAGATCACAACCAAAAGTTGAACTCTGGTATAATCTGGTTGTAGATAATCTTGTTTATTAAACATTCTGAAGGCTTATCATATAATAATACTCTTCCTTCCATTCCACTCTAAAAATAAGTATTATTGGATCCATTCTGCAACTGAAATCCCGCTACACATAGACTTATTTAATTTTCCTCGAGGTAAAAAAAAAAAAAAAATCTACTTGTCCCCCCAGGGTTAGACTTGTTTCATAAGGAGGAAACAACAACAACAAAAAGCTTTTAAAGATAATATTCAGTTTTACCTTCAAGTTCCTAACCAATAGAACCACAATAATGACAGACACTGAAACCATAAAATAAAAAAATAAAAACCTGCCTACTCATCACTGTTTAGAACCCCGGCAAAGAAAAGCAACATACTGCATATTTCTCAGCCTGGGTAAACTTCATTTATGACATTATTTTATCCTCTATACTCCTGGTATGCTGAGGGCCATTACCAAATAGGAATGACGCATCGATTTCCTTGCCAGCGTACCCCATGTTAAATTTGCTGTGACCTTGCATGTGTGTTTGAGAAAGATGACCCTGCTCAATGACCAGGGTGGATCCAGGATTAGGGTGTATCCTGCAGTTTGAGGAAGTATCCCCCTCCTTGGGTTTAGGGCATTCCCAGTTTAAGACCTTGGGTTTTAGGGAAGTTCGATATTGAGGATTATTGCTGCTGGAAATAGGGTGTTCCTGCTACCTGAGCTCCTGTTGAGCTCTCGTGAGATTCAGAGAGCATTTTGGGAAAAAAGCCTCGTGTAGTAGGTGAATTGGGTGGCAGCAGAACTGGGATTGCCCCAGAACGTGTGTGGAGGCCGGTGTGAGTTCGGGAATAAAGAATTGCTGTTTGAATCTACAAAGCTGTGTGGTGGCTCGTGATTCTGTGCCCAGCCAAGACACTGGCACTGGTAATTTCAAATTTGCATCGAAATAAGAAGAAAAATGTCCAATACAAGTTCCTGCCAATATCTGGAAAAAAATTCTTGCTTCACCCCCAGTATTCCAAGCTTCATGCTCTGATAAGTATGGCCATATGTGTTTCTCCTTGAGAACAGAGAGTTTTTGGACTCAGATTTCTCCAAGGAAGTGAGGCAGTTTGAGCAGAATGGACATGAATAAATATCACTCCTGTGAGTACAAAAAGTCAAAAGAGTTCCTTTGGGTCAGGAACCAGAAAACAAGGGGACTGTTTAATAATAATGAATACAAAGGAGATATGGGATAGAGACACTGAAATGGAGCACCTTAGGAACCCAGCTTTTCAAATCTTGTCTAGTAAGGTAGCCACTAGCCATACATAACTATTGAACATTTTGAACTATGACAAGTGAAGAACAGAATTTTTATTTTTTTTTTTTAATTAAGATAGGTTCTTGCAAGGTTGTCCATTGGACTTATGGGCTCAATAAATCCTCCCCCTGCCTTGGTCTCCTAAGTAGCTAGGACAACAGGCATGTGCCATTGTACCCAGCTAATTTTTTTATTTAAATTGATTAATTTAAATTTAAATGGTCACAAGTAGCTGGTATTTATTCAGAGAAGTTCAAGCTATGCTTCTTACATCATTTTAAAAATTAAACTGACAGTCTTCAGTATAGCTGGTTCCCCACTCTAGACTGCTTAGGTTCCAATTCTCACTCTTGGTCTACCTGTCTGATCTTCTGACCTCAAAACTGTCTTCCTGAGCTGTTGTATAGATGCTTTTAGTAAATCTGTGATCCATCGCTGCCTGCCGCAGTCTGGCTGGGCATGATTCAGGAGCCACTTGTCAAAAGAAACGAACTTTATTTTTAGAACCACACAGGCCAAACAAAACAGCTCTTCAGGAAAAACCCTCAGAGCCCAACTGCCACCACTGGCTTCCCACAAGCCTCTCACACCTGTGGAGCCTAATCCCTTGGAACCTCTTTCTACAGCACGACTGGAAAATTTATCAGGTAGGCTTGGTATTATTAGTAACTGTGCTATTCTATCTCCTGGTGAAATTACTGATATACCCTTTGGAGAACTGGCTATAATTTTTATTTCACCTTCATAATCGGGATCAATTACCCCAGGACTTATCATAAGTCCTTTTAGAGTAGAAGAGCTGCGTCCCAATAATAAGCCTACTGTTCCTTTGGGAAGAGGTCCTTTTACCCCTGTGGGAATGATTTGAACTCCCATCTCTGGAGTTAGTACTGATCTAGCGGAGGCGCAGATGTCCAACCCTGCGCTCCCTCTGGTTTGTCTGATGAGGGATCTGATGGACAATGTGTCCTGGGCACTACCCTGATGGGGTTGCTGGGTTCCTCCAGTGCTCCGTATATTTGTGGTTTTGGGCCCCGGAGCATTGGGCCCCCTGTCCATTTTTTTGGCAATGGAGCCCGATGCCTTTCTCCACGATATCGTGGATAAACACCTGGTCCTTGTTCATTTTTTGATAATGGAGTACCCTCTATGGTGGTTTGAGAACGGCATTCATTAGCCCAATGTCTCCCTCTACGGCATCGTGGGCAAATACCCAGTATTCTACTCCTTTGATACCTAGTTTTGTTAAACCCTCCTCCTATGGGGCAATTCCTTTTAAAATGTCCTGTTTGTTCACAATTGTAGCATGTTCTTGGCCTGGCATCTAAAGCCTGTTTTACTGCAGCTGCCACAATTTGCCCTTGTTCATTAATGTCTCTGGCATCTAAAGCCTGTTTTACTGCAGCTGCCACGACTTGCTCTTGTTCATTAATGTCTCTACATAATTTAATATATGTGTTTAAATCTTCATGTTTCCATGGTCTAATGATATCTCTGCACCAACGATTCGCTTGGTCATAAGCCAGTTGTTTTATTAATGGCATTGCTTGTTCTGTATTCCCAAAAACTCTGGTAACTGTTTGAATAAGCCTATCTACAAATTCAGCATAAGGTTCATTACCTCCTTGTATTAGCTTAGATAATTGACCTTGTAAACCTCCATGTCCTTGTAAAGTCTTCCATGCCCTAACCGCCTCTACAGCAATTTGTGCGTATATGCCAGGATCATATGCAATTTGTTGCTGCTGATCCTCATAAGGTCCCTTTCCTAACAACATATCTAGATTTCTCTGAGGATAACCAGCTGCTGCATTTCGCCTAGCAGTCTCCTTGCAAAATTCCTCATTGGCAACCTTCCATAACAGGTATTGACCTCCATTTAGCACAGCTTTACACATATTAGCCCAATCTGCTGGCGTCATGTTCAAGTTCTTAATGGATTCGACCAAGCTTACAGTGAAGGGTGCTTGAGGACCATAGGTTGTTACAGCCTCTTTTAGCTGCTTCACTATTTTGAAATTTAAAGCATGGTGAATCCGCTGCCCTCCTACCTCAAATATAGGGCATGTTAATACTTGAGATCCTGTCTCAGGATCCCAACTATCAACTGTGGGGTTTGGGGGCCTCCCAGCATATGGAGGTGGCCTTGTTAGTTGGACATTTACGTCCTCTGGTGATAGAAAGGTGTTAGTAGCAGTCTCCTGTAGAGGTGGCGCTGTTGGTTGGACACTTACGCCCTCTGGTGATAGAAAGTTGTTAGTAGCAGTCTCCTTTTGTAACTTTCCCCCTGATGGCTTTTTTCTGCTCTAATCTTTGTTCCTCTATCTTTGACTGGCCTTTGGTTCTTCCAACCGTGCACTGATCACAGGCTCTGTGTGTTCCTAGCCAGAGGCCACCATGGTGAGGACTAAGGACTCTCCATTTGATGCGGACACCACTCTAAGGGAGATGTAGAACTTCTTAGCAATCAAATGGGTAAACTGTTGTTTTTACTTTAAATAGGAAATTGTTTTCTAAGACTAAAATACTTGAATTGTTAAACATAATCTCAGTTTGTATTAGTTTTGAATGATCCTGTTGAGGGAGTGTTAATCCATGAAATGTTGAATAAATGGGAAGTAAACAAAAAAAAAAAGGAGACGGCTAGGCGAAATGCAGCAGCTGGTTATCCTCAGAGAAATCTAGATAGGTTGTTAGGAAAGGGACCTTATGAGGATCAGCAGCAACAAATTGCATATGATCCTGGCATATACGCACAAATTGCTGTAGAGGCGGTTAGGGCATGGAAGACTTTACAAGGACATGGAGGTTTACAAGGTCAATTATCTAAGCTAATACAAGGAGCTAATGAATCTTATGCTGAATTTGTAGATAGGCTTATTCAAACAGCTACCAGAGTTTTGGGGATTACAGAACAAGCAATGCCATTAATAAAACAACTGGCTTATGACCAAGCGAATCGTTGGTGCAGAGATATCATTAGCTGCCCAGAAACTCAGGCCTGGAAGAACTCTGGTCTCTCCCCATTTGCTTTTGATAGGAAATTGAGTACATTTTTTAAAAAATAGTGAAAAAGATTAAATCTAGTGATCTATCAAAAGCCTCCTCCAAGTCTGGGGATGGAGCTCAGTGCTAGAGCACTTGCTTAACATGTACAAGTCCCTGGTTTCAATCCTCATTACTAGGGGGTAAAAAGTCATCTTCCAGTCTAAAATTCTAGGTAAACAACTGACTATTTCTAAAATCATACTGTAAATACAGAATATTTCTACTACTCTACGCCTCAACAAAACATGCCCCTGTATAAAAGCATCAAATAGACACCAGGCATTATTTAGCATCACATATCATACAGCTGATTCTCTGAATCATTAGTCAAAAAGTATACTTTTATCTCTTCTGCTGTTATTCAGAAAGACATTTTAATGCCCAAAGTATTATTTTAATATCTGTCATTCATAGGAAACTCATATATATTCGCATATAATATTGAAATAACTCTTGCCTCCATTGTACATTCTGTTACAGCTATGCCATTTCAAATGCATATCTATTTCTTATTACTTACCAGATTTTCTACTTTCTCGTCAATAGATAAAACAGTTTTAAATGCAGTACTAAATTGGTATAGATAACTAAAATGTAGTAAGACAAAATTTCAAAGAAGGATAGGAAATTAGATTCAATGTGTGTCTCACAAAAGAGAGGGCAGCTCAACAAACACTTACTGGTTTAACGTGACATCAAGAATGAATGACGTTCCAAAGGCATCAACCTGGAAGCTTGCCTGGTCAACATGAGTCAACTGCAATATCAAAAAGATAAAAGGCACTCATTAGCCACAGCAATCAGATGAGTAGTATTGCTTATGATTGTTCAAAAAGGTTTACAATATCACAAATGAGAGAGCCAGTTCAACATGGAGAGTAAAGGAAAGCATACTAAAGCAAAATATGCACCTTCTTAGAAGCCAAGTACTCACCAATATGAAGTGAACTACCACCCAATCAAGGAAGCCAAGTGCCCTACTTTTCTGCTTTGTCTTAAGTGGTTAAACATTCCCTTTCTAAGAAGACTTTACTTCATTAATCTTATTCTATATGGAATGACTAGCTGCTCTAAAATTAAGCTTTTACATTCAAAAATGAAAACATGCTCAATCTAAGAGTGAAGTACTATAGTGAATATGATCTACGGACAAAGATACAACCTCTACAAACTTTTTATCATATCTCAAATGCGTACTTTAAAAATAACACTTCTGGGCTGGGGTTGCGACTCAGTGGTACAGCACTTGCCTAGCATGTGTGAGGCCCTGGGTTTGAGTCTCAGCACCACATATAAATAAAATAAAGGTCCATTTACAACTAAAATAAATATTTATTTTTTATAAATAAAATAAAATAAAAATAATACTTCATCTCAAATTCACCAAACGTAATTGCATAGAGGTTTCCACATCTTCCTAAGAAAAAATCTGAACCTCTGCACATCTAATGCAAATATCACTCATCAAAATTTTCTTGGATAAAAATAATCAGTTTTCTATTCCATCTTATAAACTCCCACAGAGAATCACATGGGCACTCTAAAAATATATAATGTCATCAATAACATAATAATAATATATTGAATGATCATGTGTATTCACTGAATATGTATTCAGTGAAATATGTATATGAGTAAGGAAAATATCTTCTCTCCCCTATCCCCATCTCTGGATCAAATCCAGGGCCTCAGACATGATAGCAAATTCTCTACCACTGAGAAACAACACAAACCCTTTTTATTTGAGAAAGGCCTCATCAAGTTGTCCAGACCTTAAACTTGCAATCTCCCAAGCAGGGATTATAGGGACCACTGCACCCTGCCAAAACTGTCTATTCTGTTTGACTCCCCAAATACTAATAGAAGCTATATCTAAACCGTAGGACTATAAACTACTGGAATTTTCATGTGTCTCTATAGCATCCAATTTTCTGAAATAAACATATATAACTCTTATAAAGAGAAAAACATACAAATATTATTTTAGAAAGGAAAACTATCAATAACAACTGTATGTGTATAGTATGTGAGGCTGTTCCTGAGAACTAGCACATCATGGAAGACACATCCTAGAATTCAGTGGGGCAAAAAGGGAACCTCAACCACCCCTAGATTTTCCTTTGCAGTAAACTATGGGATTAGGTGAGCAGAGAGAGCTTACTTAACAATGATGAAGATTTTTTGGAAAGAAAGAATAATTCTTCTATTTCAAGCTTTTGGAAGAGACTGGGGTGGAAGAATGTTATACCTCAGTTTCTAACATATTCCCATTCTCATAAAACCCCAAAGAGCCTTCTGAATACCTCTTAGTCTTTGCCATTAACCTTAACTCCTCACTCTTCCCTCACTCTTCCTAACCAACACCAGGTTTTTCTTAACACAAAACTCTTCTCCCCTAATTTCAAAATCCTCCATAATTACCTCCCCAACTCACCCCAGGCATAATGGCCCAGAAGCTCCCAAGCACCCCCTTACACCCCATCTACACTGAGTTCTCTCTTCTGTAGGTCAAAAGCTATGCTTATTCCAACTTTTTCAATGGCTTTTGTTCACTTTTTTTTTTTTAGTTAGAAATATTTTAATTACAAGAAAATCAAAGGATTGAAATGCAGCAGGCATAAGGAACATATAAACCAAGAAGGTAATAGCTACCAGACTTCTGCCTCTAACTTTTTTTACTGAGGACTTTTCTGAACCAAACCCTTCAACAAGGCAGTTTCCCAGAATCAGCCTTACCCATTTTAGGACCTAGGTCAAGTTCCTCCTTCTAATATCTGCTGTAGCCACCATAACAAAATACTCCAGGCTGGATGGCTTACACTACAGAAATTTCCTTTTTCACAGCTGTGGAGGTTGGAAGTCCAAGATTAAGGTGTTGACAGACTTGGTTTCTCCTGAGGGCTCTTTCTTGGTTTGCACCTGGCTTTCTTCTCACTGTGTACTCACATGGCCTTTTCTATTGGACATACATATCTGATGTTACTTCCTCTTCTCATGACGACATCAATCCTATGGGACTAGGGACCCCAACTTTATGATCTCATTTAACCATAATCATCTCCTTTTAAAGGCCCTATGTCCAAATACAATCACATTGGTGGTTACATCTTCAACACATGAATTTTGAGGGGACACAATTCAGTCTATAATACTTCTCTTCCATGGGCTTGGGCTGTAGTTCAGTGGTAGAGCACTTGCCTAGCAAGTGTGAGGCAATGGGTTTGATCCTTAACATTACATAAAAAATAAATAAAATAAAGGTATTGTGTCCATCACAACTAAAACTTATTTTATTAAAAATTATATTTATTTATATTTTAGCTGTAGATGGACACAATATCTTTATTTTATTTATTTATTTTTATGTGGTGCTGAGGATCAAACCCAGGGCCTCGCATGTGCTAGGCAAGTACTCTACCGCTAAGCCACAACCCCAGCCCCTAAAACTTATTTTTAAAAAATACTTCTCTTCTATGAAGTCTTTCCAACCTCTTTGCCCCCTCCTCCTCCCCCTCCTCCTCCTCCTCCTCCTCCTCCTCCTCACTTCAGGTCAGGGTCACATCACAGCTTCATTACTGACCAGCATTAGGTACTTAAGAATTGTTTTATATATCACCTGGATGCATCAATGAATAGGGGCACAGCTATAAATTATCTGCATACCAAAATACCATCTTTCCATCAGGGTTGTTCTTAATGCCATGTCAATGGATGTTGTTCCTTCTGCCTAAAAGCTCTTTGGATCATGTTTTGGGAACAGCCTGAGGAAAGCTCTGCTTACCAGAAGTGATGTCTCGATTAAAATGAATCTCTTCCTCCTTTATTCTTCTTGTATGACTATTATAGCTCTTATCTCAGTCTCCTTTGAATTACAAATGCGAGCATTGTAAATCTGTAGTGAAGAGGGCAGAAAGCCCAAGCTACTTACCAGTGCATCATAATTAGAGCTCAGATCAAGGTAATATTACATTCTGTTTTGGCAAGGTATTTACTAATTCTGTCTAGTTCTCTTTCTTCTTTTTATTTTTTTATTATTTTAATTTTTATCTTTTTGGTACTGGTTATTAAACCCAGGGGGTACTTTACCACTGAGCTATAGCCCACAACTTTTTATTTTTTATTTTAGGACAAGGTCTTGCTAAGTTGCCGGGGTTGGACTCAAACTTGCAATCTTTCTACTTCAGCCTCTCAAGTCTTAGGATCACAGGCAACTTCTGTTTTTAATCAACATGTGATAATTACACAAGTTTGTGAGTTGTAGTGTGTTATTTCAAAATATTTACAAAATGTGCGCCAATCTAATTAGGGTAATTATATCTCTAGTTCCTTACCACTTCTTTATGTTGGGAGCCTTTGAGTTCCTTTTCTTCTAGTTCTTAATAAAGTATATAATAGGTTATCATTATAAAGTGGGACTACTGTATAGTGGGACACTAGAATCTATTCTTCCTACCTATTTTGGTATTTATTTATTTATTTATCTTTTAGAGAGAGAGAGAGAGAGAGAGAATTTTTTTAATTTTTTTTTTCTAGTTTTTGGCGGACACAACATCTTTGTTGGTATGTGGTGCTGAGGATCGAACCCGGGCCCCACACATGCCAGGCAAGCGCGCTACTGCTTGAGCCACATCCCCAGCCCTATTTTGGTACTTATTATCCCCTTCCTCTTGTTGGTAAAGATGGCACCCAGACAGAGCACTTCTCTTCCAGGAGCTCAGGTCCATGAAGCACTGAATGGCGGGCGAACCATCACCTCTAATCCTGGTGAATGGCTCGAACTTTGAATGGCACACCTCCAATCCCTGAAGTGGCGCGAACTCTCAGCCAATGAAGAAGTAACAGCTCACTTGTCTTGCTCTTCCTCATCCTGCGTTGAGCCCATAAATATCAACACCCTATTCGTTCTCTCTCTTTCTCTCTCTCTCTCTGTCCCCCTCTCCCTCTCCCTCACCCTCCCTTTCTTCCCCCTCTCCTCTCTTCTCTCTCTCTCCCCATCTCCTCTCTCTCTTTTCTCTCTCTCCCCCTCTCCTCTCTCTCTTTTCTCTCTCTCCCCCTCTCCTCTCTCTTCTCTCTCTCCCCCCCTCTCCTCTCTCTTCTCTCTCTCCCCCCCTCTCCTCTCTCTTCTCTCTCTCCCCCCTCCTCTCTCTTCTCTCTCTCCCCTTTTCTCTCTCTTCTCTCTCTCCCCCCTCTCCTCTCTCTCTCACCTTCTCTTCCTCCTCTCCTCTCTCACCCTCTCTCACCCTCCCTCTCTTCACCCTCTCCTCTCTTCTCTCTTCCCCCTCTCCTCTCTCTTCTCTCTCACTCTCCCCTTCTCCCCTCTCCTCCTCCTCCTCCTCTTCCTCCTCCTCCTCCTTCCTCTCTCTATCTCCCCCCCCCCACCTAATGAAAATCTTGGACAGGTAAATGGTTATTTCAGCTTATTGAGTTTACAGGGCTTTTCCCGCTATTCCTACACCTCTTTCCAACCTCTAGTAAGTACTATTCTACTCTCTTCTACTTTAAAATTAACATTTTTAGCTTCCATATGAGACAGAATATGCAAATTTTTTTCTGTTTGTGGTTTATTTCACTTAACATAATGTCCTCCATTTCCACCCATTTTACTTCAAGTGAACTTTTAAAATTTTTTTTTATTTTTCCTCCAGCTCCATTTTACAGCTGGTATTTTATTTTATTGGCCTCAATCATGTCCCAAGGACAGACCCATATATTTAAATTTAAAAGAAAATCTACTGACAGCTAGCTTAACTGCCATCAGTAAATAACAAAACAAACAAAAACTTTGCATTAACTACCAACTGAACTATATCCCCAGCCCGAACCTTGCATTATTGATAGAAAAATGAACAGGGGCATGTTAATATAGTTTTCAGTAAGGCAGGCTTCCTCAGACTGTACACAGATGGGTTCATTCACAAACTTCTGAAAGTGTACCAATTTCTGGAAACAATTTAGATTATGTAAAGATAAGAGATTTATGTAGTTCATAATTCTGGTGGCTGCAAAGTTTAAATGGCACACCACCTAGGCAAAGCCTCCATTAGCTATGTCAAAACACGGTGAAGAAGCAGAAAAGGAACCATGTACAAAAGTGGTCAAGTGTATGGGGTGGCCTCACTTTATAAAAATACACTCTTATGAAACCGATTTGGTCATACAAGAACTACATCAATCGCTGGACACAATAGCACATGCCTGTAATCCCAGAGGCTCCGAAAACTGAGGCAAGAGGATCATGAGTTCAAAGCCAGCCTCAGCAACTTAGCAAGGCCCTAAGCAACTTAACAAGACCCTGTCTCTAAAAAGAAACCTCTGGGTTCAATTCCTGGTACCAAAAAAGAAAAAGAAAAAGAAAAAAAAAAAAAGAACTCCACCAATCCCTCCTGAAGGCAGTGGCCTCATGTCCTAATTACCTTAAAGGTTCTACCACCTGGACACTGCCACACCAGGGACCACACTTGCTGCACACAAACCTTTGGGAGATACAGTCACACCTCATCCAGCCAAATCTGACTTTCATTGATTACTTTCCAATGTGTCCAGTCTATAATTAAACCAAAGAGAAGAAACATGGTACTTGGGGAAATAATAAAGAGAATCACACTGAATTTCTGCTGCATTAACAACCCAGCTTATTATTCAATTCCACTAAAGTGAGCCAGAATGGTTTTTGGAAAGTTAATCTTACACATTGCCTTTTTAGTTGAAAGGAAAAGAAAATATTTGAGAAGAAAGAATTAGTATAATATCAGATTTTCCTTTGGGAATAGAGAAGAAAAAATGACATATTATCAAAGAAAAATTCTTTCTTTCGTTTTCTGCTTTTTAAAAAATATATTTATTTATTTATGAATACTAGTACTAGGGATTGAATCCAGGGGTGCTCTTCCACCAGCTATATCTCTATTCCTTTTTTTTTTTTTCTTCTTCTTCTTCCAGACAGGGTCTTGCTAAGTTACCCAGTACTGGTCATTTTCCTGCCTCAGCCTCTGGTATTATACACATGCACCACCACACCGCAGCACCAAAGAAAAATTATAATACTTACTAACTTTAAATTGAATGTTGAAAAACATTAATGATGGGGACAGGAGATGCAGCTCAGTGGAGGAGTGTGGTTAGCACATGCAAGGCCCTGAATTCAATGGTTCAATCCCTACTTCCCCCTACCTGCCCTCAGACACACACACACATACACACACACACACACATGCAAAATAGTAATGGCTCTCAAGGATATATGGGAAGTAAAATTTTGTAAAAATATACTCCTTCAAATTATTACATAGGAATAATTTGTGATTTTTAAAACCATCAAACACTTCAGTATCAAAATGATATCAAAAAAATCCCTAGAGCTCATATAATACAACATCCTTATTTTACAAGTAAGAAAACTTAGGTAAATGTGTGAAAAAGTCATTTCCAAGGACAGAGAGATGGTGACAGCAGGCATCTTGCCTGCTGGCAGGCCCTTCCATCAGACTGCAACTCCTGGCTTTCAATCTGCGGCTCAGGGGTGCTTGCAGGTTTTACTGAATTCTAGTGAGTAATTATTATAATAGGATCATCACTTGAGCCATGAAAATGCTCTAAACAATATTTTTAAGGGATATTGAAAGGAAAACCAAACATGAAAAGCAATCTTTAAAACTGTTTTTATCAGGGGAAAAAAATCAATAATGTTACCACATCTGACACACAGAATGTTTTCTAAGGCCCGTCTGATTACAACCTTAGAAATTGAGAACTACAGTAAAAAATATACATGGAGCCAGGCATGGTGGTACAGGACTATGATTGTAACTACTCAGGAGATTGAGGCAGGAGAATCTCAAGTTCAAGGTCAGCCTGGGCAACTTAGCAAGAGCCTATGTCAAAATAAAATTTTAAAAAGTCTGGGAGGTATAGCTCAGTGTTAGAGTACTTGACAAGTTATGTGTGAGGCCCTGGGTTCAACACACAGTCCTGGAAAACACACACACACACACACACACACACCATACAAAGAAATCCATTTTTTAAGGAAAATAATGACATAGGTATTGTAAATGACATTTACACAAGATATGCAACAAAAGATTCAAGGGGAAAATATAAAATAACTATCCAGATGGCAAGAGCTCTTAATAAATCAATATAATTACATAAGATTAATTTTAATTTTTAATTTCAAAAGTGAATCATAGAATCTTAGAACCAGAAGAACCTGATACATTCCCCAGATTGAGACCCGTTTATTATTCATGGCAGTAGCTGAAATTTAAATATGAATATAACCCCAAACTCTTTATGCACTAAGCTTCTTGGCAACCTGTCCTTTTTTCCTTGCATATTCTGGAGTCAACCAACCAGGGCCAACCTTCATATCCCAGAGAGCAAAAACAAATTTTTCAAGACTTCCTTATTGATAACCAGTTTTTATTTTTATTTATTTATTTTGTTGTTGTTGTTGTTGTTTTTCCCAAAGCAAAGTTGACTAAAACATTCATGATCAAATCAGAACTTTAGCCAGGCGCTGTAGTGCATGCCTGTACTCAAAGGCTCAGGAGGCAGAGGCAAGAGGATTTCAAGTTCAAAGCCAGCCTCAGCAACTTAGCAAGGAAGGCCCTAAGCAATTTAGGCAGACTCTGCCTCTAAATAAAATATAAAAAGGGCTGGGGATGTGTCTCAGTGGTTGAGTGCCTTTAGGTTCAATCCCCAGTACCAATAAATAAATGAATAAATAAATAAAATCAGAATTTTCACATAAGGGAAAAGAAAAGGTAATTTGGGTTCTTAACTCCAACCCCAGTAAAATCAATGGATATGAACAGAGTACAGGTATTACCAACCAAATGGTATTATACAACATGGTAAGTGTAAAAGTAATTAACATTATTGAAAAGAAGTGTATAATTATGTAACAAAATCTTTAGCTACTCTGTTTCCTAAACACTTCTTTGTCATATGAAGGTTACAACTTAATTTTTAAAAAATACAAATGCAGGCTGGGGAAGTGGCTCAAGGGGTAACCCGCCTGCCTGGCATGCGAGGGGTGCTGGGTTCGATCCTCAGCACCACATAAAATAAAGATGTTGTGTCTGCTGAAAACTGAAAAATAAATATTAAAAATCTCTCTCTCTCTCTCTCTCTCTCTCTCTCTCTCTCTCTCTCAAAAAAAAAAAAAATACAAATGCAATTCCTGGAAGTCTAATATCTTCAGTTTGATAGGGAAAAAATACCAATAGCAAGTTACCATTTGAATATGTTATTCCTCTTTTATATCAAAAAAATATATTATTGTAGGCTCACTGTAATTACCCTATCTCCTTAAGTGAACTTCTGACAAAAGAGCTAAAAGACTGATAATCAGATGTGTACTAAGACTACTGTTCCTCTTGCTAGAATTTGTTGTGGCCACAAGGGCAGGATAGTTTTCCCTTGTCTAGTCAGTTAAGATACAAGATAAATCTCATAAAAGAATTGTACTACAATGGCATTTGTTAACAAAGCATTCTACCCAACTTATATCTACCTAATACAGAAATTAGCATGATACGTTACAAACACAAGTGGTTTTTATCCACATTTCTGTATCGATAACTGTGTTAAATACCTTTTCCTTTTTTTCCTCTAAATCTGGTCAATTCAATCAACCCTATAGTTTTCATAATCTCTACCATATATTGCATCTAATTTACACATTATCTTTAGCTCAACTGTTCTTCAAAATTCAACCATCTGCATTACTATTACAAAAACCAGAAAAGCTCCTGGCAGCGGGGTATTTAAAACAAAAAGAAACAAAAAAAACCCACAGTCTTTAAGAATGAATTTCAAAGAGCTAAATTGGGTTTGAATTCTGGATTTTCCATTTACAAGTAGACTTGTCTGGGGCTAGATGTTTGATGTTTTGCACTGAAGGTCCTCATCTCTGAGAGCTAAAATAATGATACACTTTGTAGATTTGTTGTAACAAATAAGTTACAAATAAGTCCATTCTGCCTTTGTAGAGATCTGCCCATGCCCCAGGGATAGAGGAACAGTTATACAAGGTCTCTGCACCCAGGACACTCACATAGTTAAAAAGGGAAGCTATTTTTTTTTTTTTTTAAAGAGAGAGTGAGAGAGGAGAGAGAGAGAGAGAGAGAGAGAGAGAGAGAGAGAGAGAGAGAGAGAATTTTTTAATATTTATTTCTTAGTTCTCGGCGGACACAACATCTTTGTTGGTATGTGGTGCTGAGGATCGAACCCGGGCCGCACACATGCCAGGTGAGCGCGCTACCGCTTGAGCCACATCCCCAGCCCCAAAGGGAAGCTATTAACAAATTATTACAAAATATGTATAAGTGCAATATAGGTATGTAGGTGCAAAATACAACAGCAGCCCAACTGTAGGGTTAGAGAAGGAAGAGTTGGTCCCTTCAGACTAACTGCAAAGATAAGCACTCCAGGTAAAAGGAACAACTTAGCTATAAGGAGGGCCTGAGGCCTTAGGCTTTAGCTTAAGCAACTCCATTTTAAACTCCAGTTTGAAACCTGCAGTCTCACCAGGCACAACTAACAGAGCCCTCCAGTATAGCCCTCAAGCATAAATAAGTCACTTCTTCCCATCCTGAAGTCTCTGGCATGTTGTCCTCACCCCAGTAAGGGAGAAAGGTGAAAAAATCAAGGTGGGGACCACCAACCAGATGCTTTAACCCAAGGGCAAATGACATCACTGAGAAACCCAATGGCAGCTGATAGGGATCAAAAGGGTGGTCAGAAGCCCCAAAATTTAGTATAAATGAGGGAGCAAATGAACAGCCAGCCGACACTGATGCCCTCATGCTGGAGAGCCTGATGAGGACCTGGACTGACTTCCCAACTCTTCTCATCATTTACCTGATCCTCTGCATCTTCTTACAGCTGCTTCTTGCTCTCAAACTCTACAGCCACATGTTGACCCTGGTGAGAGCCACAACTTCTCCCTACAACCCTCTCTTCAACCAGCCGGCTGTCAGCTCTACCCCAGGAGAAACCTGACCTGGTTCCTGACCTGATCACCAGAGTCTGATCGAGTGTTCATCTGCTGGACTTAGAGCCTAAGGCTTGAGACTTTTGATCTGACACTTGAGCTTAGCACGCAGAAGCAATGTCTGTCAATGCCATTGTGTTTGCAGTGCTTAGAATTAATCTAGAGTTGTTTGCTGTGAATTGATTACATCCATCGCAGTGCCTAGCATTAAGGATTGTCATTTTCTTGATTAAGAACCTATCGAGTGGGCTGGGGATGTGGTTCAAGCGGTAGCGCGCTCACCTGGCATGCTGGGTTCGATTCTCAGCACCACATAAAAATAAAATTAAGATGTTGTGTCCACCAAAAATTAAAAAATAAGTATTAAAAATTCTCTCTCTCTTTTTTTAAAAAAAGAACCTATTAAGTGAAATTGTATTGAGTGATTTGAGTGAATAAGCACTAAAAAGGCAAAAGTGCATGAACATTCTTTATTTCTCCCCCTCAAATGCATAAGTCGCAACTTTTGCCCATTGCAACAGTAGCCCAGTCAGGAAACTATAAAAATGCTAAATTTTTGAGGGGAACAAAAATGTGGCATCTATTGTGATGATCAAACTAGAACTATAGACATTAAAGAACTTCTGAACCAACCGTTCTCAATCCTGGCTGTGTGTTGGACTTGCTTATAATATTTTTGTTTTTAATGTACTAATGCAGTGACCTACAATTTACAGATTCTGATTAATTTGGTGGATCTGGAGTGGATCCCAGGCATCAATGTCTTTTAAAAAGCCACACATGAGATTCTAGGGTGTGGTTATGAATTGAAAAGCCCCCATCCCAAAACAACCTAAGAAATGTATTCTTTATCCTAAAAGAAATAGAAAATGGATATGAAGGTCTTTGCAATGGTATATATTCAGTAAACAATAGTTTCTGACCTCTTCTTCGCTGTTTATGACCAAATGTGTTTAACTTTGAAAACTGTTGATCTACTTACTGAAGTCCTCATATTTCTCACAGGTTTGCCTGATCCTCTGCATCTTTTTTTTTTTTTTTAATTTACTACCTAAATTTGTTGTTGAGTTCACCAAAACAGAAAAAGTCTAATTTTTTCTTTTTTATTCTTCTTCTTTTTTGTTTGTTTGTTAAAGGGGAGAGGGAGGGCCAGTGTTTTGGCTCAGTAGTAGAGCGCTTGCCTAGCATACAAGAGGCGCTAATCCCCAGCACCACATAAAAATTTTAAAAATAAAATAAAAGTACTGTATCCATTTACAACTAAAAAAATTATTTTTAAAAGGTGTGGGGGGTAAGGTAGTGAGAGAAAGCCAAAAGGAAGAAAAAATAATTTACTATGATGACTTTCCCAGATAAATTGAGGACCAATAGGTTTTCAAACATCTCTATAAGTACCTTAGCATAGTGTCTCCCAGAGTGACACACAATGTACTTTTTGAGAGAGAGAGAGAGAGAAATTGGAATTCCCATGGTATTCTCTAAAGAGCTATCCATGTTAGTCTACAGTATGACCAATTCTCACGGAATTCTCATCTAGTAGAACTCATTCTCCAACTTATCCTCCAAGTTTCAGTTCTTGCTATTGACTTTAGTTAATGCAAAAAACAAACAAAAAAAACCCCAAAACCTTATAATTAATGTAAACAAAAATCTGTTGCCTTTGTTTGGGGACATATTGCCCCAAAACAAAGATTATGTTGTATAGATCTTAGTACCCAGGATATACCTACGTAAAGCCACACATACTATATATAAAAATTGGCTTTCCTTGAACAAGATGAGTACTTAAGAGACATTCCCTGAATTTGCTTTGCCAAATTTCCAGTTCTGAGGGCACTAAAAGCCCAAGATTCTGTGATTTCCTGGCTGCCAATGCCCCTTCTTTCCAGTGGCCCCTGCTCCAATGAGCCAGAAGTGGAGAGAGAATGCCAACGCTGACACTAGTGCCTATTTTCTCATCTCCATTCAGGAAGTCAGGCAGCCTCATTACCTATTTATGCTTCAGCTATCTTCTGATAAATCAGTCTCTCCATCATCTTGGCCATTAACTGCCCATTACTAGGGCTTCAATTTAAGGCCTGAACAAAAAATGCTTACTCACATAATCCTGAAAGTCAAAGCAGACCTTTAAGATACTTAGTGGCTTGAGAACAGTGAAATATGTAGTTATGTTGAGCTGTAATTAAATCTGAGTATAAAGAACCCCAATACTTGGATGCAACGAAATCGGCACACACACACAAAAATCTCTCAGATGAATCAGCCCTGGGAAACTGATATCCTTCCTTAGTACAGCAAAGGCCTGGGAGAAACACACGGAGAGCTCTTTCCAGCCCTGCTATTGACTTGATATTTGATTTGAGTGGAGTTATGAAAACTTTCTATGCTTCATCTTGTCCCCATATGTGAACTGAAAATAGTCACAATTATACAATGCTGTGAGAAAAATACTTTTAAGCTTTTGTTTACAGTGAAAAGAGCATAAAAAAGCTTGTTGTTAATATAGAAGTACAAAAAGCTAAGTAAAGACAGGTTAAAAAAAAAAGTAGAGGAGAGAAGATGAGTGGTTAAACTACCACACTCTCCAATGAATAACTATTCAGCTTAGCACTAAATCATACAATTTTAAAAGCAGACTTGGGAATCAGAATTGTCTCTGCCAGCTGGGTCACAATCTGTCCTGGAGGCAACATCAGAAATAGGCCAAGTCCAAAGAATAAAATTAAGAATGGTGAGTTGTTCACATCAAGACTTACTTCACCCAGTCCTGTTATGTCAATGGATCTTTCTTTGCTTACTTGATTTCATCTTGCTTACAGATATCAGAGGTGTCTGAGAGTGAAGGCTCACTTCCACTAAAGGGCCAACGCCAAGCATGTACAGAAAGAAAAATCAGAAATACCACTGAACAAAATGCCATGATGAACAGCAGGCTTGTACGGATTCCATAGCATTTTCTTTGGGAAACAAAATTCACATTAGGTTACAAGGCCTTTTCTCTCCTAGGACTAGAACTCCCTAATTCTAGAACTTTTTGCTTATACATATACAAACAATAAACTTTAAAAGGACCACATTCTTTCTTGACTAACATGTCAAAAGTTTTCCAAGAATACCATCAGGAAAAAGTAAAATATTCTAAGAGGAAAACCTCAGCTTAAGAAAAAAAAAAAAGCGATTGGTCTCTAATGTAAAGGATAGTCACAAGAAGAGGGGTGGGAGGAAGAGATTGGGGAGAGGGAGATCAGATTACCAGCCAGCTCTGAGAAAACCTTGTCTTAAACAAAGGAGCTTTTTTTAAATGCACCCACAGGTTAGGACATAGCTAGAAGCTATTAAAATGAAGTATGATATAAATCAGCACCCCCAGTTTTTAATTAATGGGTGGCCACATATTACTAGCTGGCATCTCTAAGTGCTTTTAAGTGTAACTCCTTGCCCTTATATTACAAAAAAAAAAAAAAAAAAAAAAAAAAAACTTGAAAGAATTTTGGCCATGATGCATGGTGGAGAGAAAACAAACACCAAATAAGAAAATTCTTTTACATGTACTTGGTACATAGTGTTTTTCTGGGATTCTACCTTCAAAAACATATTAATCTAAATAGAATCAATAAGAATAATTTTCAAAAATTTTACAAGGAAAAACTCTTAAGAAGTATCAAAATAAGGAAGTTATTCTGTTTGATAAATATAATGGAGATTCTAAATAGTAATTTTAGTTATACTTCCATTATTCAATGAAGCTAGATCCCTATTATCCCATCATAAAAAGTCCATGTCATATATAGTTATATGGAGTTGTAATTAAATCTTAGCACTAAACAATAGAAAAGTGAATTTTTTTTTAATATTTATTTTTTAGTTCTCGGCGGACATAACATCTTTGTTGGTATGTGGTGCTGAGGATCGAACCCGGGCCGCACACATGCCAGGCGAGAGCGCTACCGCTTGAGCCACATGTTTTTTTTTAAAATACTCTCATTCTTTTTTTAAACATTTTTATTCGTTGTTGATGAAGTTTTAAATTTTATTTATTTACTGGTATGTGGATACTCTCATTCTTAATCATCTCTGAAAGTAAGAGATGCTATTATGAGACACAGAAAAACTCTAGAAATCAGTTTACCTTATCCATTGTACAACCAATAATGCTTGTGCGTACGTGTGCACAGGTGCATACATTATGGCAGTAAAAGCTTATAGTTAACTACAACCAGGAAGAATATTACTATTTGAAACAAGCAAATTTTGTAGTCAAATGAGTCCAACTCTGAACAGCCAGAAATAGAACTGATGCTCTAAATGAAGGAGGTAGAATAGAGATCCTCACTGATCTTTAGACCTAAGACATGCTAATTATAACCAGTGATATAAAATCAGAATCAGATGCAGACTTACACTTAGCTCTGAAATACTTCAGACAAGTGAAAAAATCCCATACTCTTAGAGATTTCTATTTAGCGTTACAACCTCATATTTGAATACAAAAAGGAAATCAAATGATTATTCTCATTGTTATGGTTTGGCTGCGAGGTGTCCCCCCAGTGCTCACGTGTGAGACAATGCAAGAAGGTTCAGAGATTGGGTTGTGATAGCCTTAACCCAATCAGTGAATTAATCCCCTAATAGGGATTAACTGAGTAGTAACTGAAGGCTGGTAGGGGATGGGTGGAGTAGGTAGGACATTGCGGGCATTTGGTATATAGCAAGTAAAGTCTCTCTCTTTGTTGCCTGACCATCATGTGAGCTGCTTCCCTTTGCCACACTCTTCCACCAAGATATTCTGCCTCATGTTGAGTCCTAAGAAACGGAGTCAGCCACTTACAGACTGAGACCTCTGAAACTGTGAGCCCTAAATAAATTTTTCCTTCTCTACAGTTGTTCTGGCCGGGTCTTTCAATCACAGTAGCAAAAAAGCTGACTAAACACTCACCATTGTTTTCTTCACTAGCATGAAGTCTTTTTTTTTGGGGGGCGGGGGGGAGGGGAGCGGGGAGTACCAGGGATTGAACCCAGGGGTATTGGATCACTGAGCCACATCCCCAACCTTTTTCTTATTTTATTTAGAGACATGATCTTGCTAAGTTGCTTTGTGCCTCACTTTTGCTGAGGCTGGCTTTGAACTTGAGATCCTACTGCCTCAGCCTCCCAATCCATTGGGATTACAGGCATGCGCCACTGTGCCCATGGTGAACTCAACTCTTAATAGAAAATATTTTCTGTCAAAGGCTGACAAGATTTGATCCCCCTACTGTACCCAAAACAGAAAGAATAGATAAATAAAATCCTAAGGAGTCATTACTCTTTAGGGCAGAATGGTTGCATTCTAGAGACACAAGGGAGATGAGAGTCTCCTTCTCTTCCTCTGCTTTTCACTCAGTCTTCACAAAACTGCATGCACACAGGCACCCACAACTGTTTTCTGTCTGTCCTATATGTGGCCCAGGTCTCTGTGCTCTTGATGTGTTTTAAAACAAAGACGAATAAACTAAACTCTCTAGTTCTTGCCTCTCCTGGGGGCAAACGACGGCAGTTTAATGAGTCCTCCGTGTTTTTGACGTGCTGAGTTAAAGAAAGGATTCTTATAAGACATCTTGATTTCCTTAAAAAGGAAAAAAAGCCAAGCACAGTTTTCTTTCTGTGTTTTATGATTTTTTTTTTTAAACTAGTTGTTGCTTTGAGGCAAATGAATAAAACCTCATGGAGGTCACTTTTCATTTATTTTAACACTCCCCCCACCGAGAGTATCTATTCACTTCTCAAAAGTGTGGAGGTCGTCTCTCTGAACCACCCCCACTGGGTTTTGGGGAAGCTGCCTCCTGGCAAGGACTTCTGACTCAAATGTTCCCCAGACCAGCATCCTCAGCAAACTGCCACCAAGCTGTCCTCTTTGTCCTTCTCTGGCCTCCCCAGAGGGCTCTACACCTCTCCCCACCAAGCCTGAACCCCTGCTGTATGTACAGGACTCCAGGAGAGCCAAAGTAGACTCCAAAGAAGATAAGATCCTACCCACAGATTTATTCTGTCTGGAAAGACCTGCTATGGTTGTACAAGGCTAGTCCATTGCTCAAGTGTTTTGTTCAAAAGGATTTCCCTCTGTTTTAAACTGTAAAGATAACTTAAGAAAAGCTGGAGAGCCCAGTAGTTAAAATGTTACAATCTCTAGCCAGATTCCTTGTTTAAATCCTAGCTCTATTCCTTGCTGAGCTATAAATAATCTTGGGCAAGTTATTTAGCTCTCTGTGCCTCGGTTTCTGTATTCATTAAATAGCAACAAGAGTACCAACCTCTGAGGATTTCTATGCAGATTGAGTAGATGTAAAGTACGTAGAATGGTCTAGCTCCGGAGATGTTAGGGATGTTACCCTTCAGAAGTCAAAGCCTGTGCGAACAGAATTTCTTGTTGTGATCAGGAGTCAGAATTGCTCTTGCTTCCTTGGTCACCTTCACGAGACAATTCCTCTATCCCTCCCTATTGAGTTTCATGCCCTTCAGCTATATCACTTTCTACCCTCAACCCGGTGCCAAGTGTGACTGTCTTCCCAATAATTGGCACCTTCTGTGACACAAAGTATGTGGTCACTTGTAAATTCAAAACATCTCCAACAACTGTTATCTAACAACAATATGAGAATAGTTAACCTGCAAACAGTACTTAGCTAAAAATGGGAACTATTTCTCAGGACTATATATAAAGGTTGCTTTCCTACAGTTAAACTATTTTATTGGATTCAGATTAGTTACTTCCCCAGCGGTTGTAAGCACTACCGTTGTCATTTAGAATTCGATCTTTACAGGTATATGCTTATAAGAATCTACTTATTCTCCTTAGAAACTTCTGGCCTGCATTCATTCCTGTGTGAATCTTATTCAGCCAACATTTTTTAGTGAGTTTGGTAGTCATTTGGCCACATACCTTGAAATATGTGTTATCCACAGTACAGAGGGAAAAGGATGGAACTCTGAGCTTTAGGGAGCTTCAAAGAGTTATATGATTCATTCTTCCTCCTACTTATGAGGAAACGAACATCTAACTCAAAAGTATTTCGAACAAAGATTGTTGAGCCTACTTTATAAGGTTCTTGAAACAGTTTCTCAACATCCATTTGTATTCTGTTCCAATGCTGCATCATCTTATTTTTCCTCTTAGCTAACAAAACCCTGTCTTAATGTAATTTAGTGCTATTTGCTCCATTTGCGAAACAGGATTTGTTCAGAGATGGTTTGGAGGTATGCAGCTCATCTCTGAGGCATAGCAGAAAGTATCTGCTGCTTTATGGAAGTTTGGTACTAAAAATACCCACCAACCACACAAAAAGAGTAATCTATAACCATGTATGTGCTAAAAATACAAAAGTAATACTGTCTTGCAAAGAAAGACGCAAATGAATTGCATTGTGAGACTGTGGAAAGAGGAGGAATATGAATTAAAATGCAGACACCACAGTGAAAATCTGTATGGTCTTCCTTGGTGAAATAAGCCAATATTTTGAAATTACAGGAAGAAACCAAAAATACTGCCACAGGTATGGATGATTCCAATGTTTCCCGCAAGTACAGTCTCCAATGAGACCTTTATCATTAATTTTCTTTGGAGTAGTCAAATTGTTTTTAATTCTTGACACACTCTGGCCCTGGGGCCATCAAACTGGTTTTTCTCTCTCCCTGGAATGCTCTTCCTCAGATACCCACAGGGCTCATTCCCCACCTCCTTCAAGTATTTTTCTCAATGTGATCTTCTCTGGCCTAAAGAACTACCCTATTAAAAATAACAACCCAAGTCCTGAGATGTAGTGTACTGGTAGAGTGCTTGCTTAGCATGCATAAGACCTTGGGTTCAAGCCCCAGCATGGGGGGGGGGGGGATGTACAATCTTTGCCCTCATACTTCCCTACACTCCTAATCCTTATTACCGTGCTGTATTTTTTTTCTTTTTCTTAGTCCTTAATACCTGCTAACACTCTGTATAATTCATCATTTAATATGTTTCTGTTTATCTGCTAGAATATGGGCCGCAGAATAAATAAAGGTTTTTTTTTTTTTTTTTAAATTCACTGATGTATCCCAAGGACCAAGGACAATGCCTGTCACATAGTAGGCCCTCAACAAATATTTGTGGAATGAACTAAAGCAAATTACAGGAAATAATTATCCCCCCTTACACACACACACACACACACTGCATCAGATTGACCAAAACAGTTTTTGAGTCTTAACCTGAAATTTTTAAAAAAATAGAAAATTTTTAATTACAGAACTGGCAAGTTTTAGACTTTATAAGAAAAGGAACAAGAATCAAAGTCTATTAAATATTTGCCAATCCCCTCAGTTCCTTCATTATTCAAATTGGACGACGAAAAGAGAATTCAAAAATCTCTAGTTCTAGTGAAAACACACTGCAGAGAACAGAAGCTATAAAAAGGCATGATTAATAGCTTGAACATAACTGAAATACGCAACTGTACAAAGGGCCAAAGGTGCACAGGAAAGTATTGCTGTTTTTCTCATCAAGTTGGGACTAAAACTGACCCAATGGCCCAATGAAGAAGAGATGTCCCATGAATCCTCCACATATCACCACCACCACCATCACTACCACTACCACCATCACTACCACTACCACCATCACTACCACCAGAATCAGCAACAATACTCTCAGACTATCTGCACTTGAGCTTTTTTCTTCTTGAACACTTTCTGCTATGAACATATGATGCTAAAAATAAAAGCATACGGACTTCTTCTAACCTAATTATTTCTTGAGAAGGAGAAATTATACAAACAACTAACTTTGGAATAACAGATTTTGGAAAGAATGTTTGTTGAAAACTGTTGGAAACTCAGAAACACATGGTTGATTAAGTGTTGAAATATTTATTAAATATGAAAATCCACTACAAGAAAAGGGAAGTTCTTCCATGGAGCTGAAGGCTAACCCAACACGAGACAGAGAGTCATGTTAATAAAAAGCCGAATAAGGCGGTCTGTGGTTGTGGCTGGTGGGTCTGTAGTTGTGGCTCAGCGGTAGAGCGCTCACCTAGCATGTGCAAAGCCCTGGGTTGGATCCTCAGCACCACATAGAAATAAAATAAAGAAGCTGAATAAATGGATTTAAGAGCACAAATAGTTTATATGGGGTTGTGGGTTAGTCAGAGTCATAGAGTGTGAGGCACTGGGTTCAATCCCCAGCACCACATAAAAATAAACAAATAAATAAAGGTATTGCATGCATCTCCAACTAAAAAATATATTAAAAAAAAGAGGAAGCCAAACAGAAAGGAAAAAAAAACCAATGCATTGTGAATAACTGTAAGTTTTATTAAAGCTGTATTAAAAAACACTGGATTGCATAGTTAGAAGGATGAATTTTATGTATGCAAATTATATATCAATAAACTATTATTTTAAAAACAACATAAAATCATTATTGTTTGCATAAGTACATTTCAAATACAAGGCAATCTTGGTTTTCACAGAAGAGCTTCTGAAATCACTTTAATGTACCATGATCAGGATATTTTTAGAAAATGAAACAGAATGGAGTAGAATGAAAAGTATTCTACTGCATATAATACGGGTAAGATCTGTTTCATGACACATATTTTGATTTTGGATGTGTGTGTATGTGAGTGTGTCTGTCCGTCTGTCCCCACATCCACCCAAAACTTTTACAGAAATGTTTATAACTGTGTCATGATGGTCAAAGAATGGAAAGAACCCAGATGTCCATCAAGATGAATGAATAAATAATGGGATATTATTCAGTAATTGAAAGGACTGAAGCACTGATGCAAGCTACAATATAGATGAAATTTGAAAGTATTATGCTAAGTGAAAGAAGCCAGTTACAAAAGACCAGAGAGTGCATGATTCCACTTACATAAAATGTCTAAGACAGGCAAATCTATAGAGACAAAAAGTAGATTAGTGTTTGCCTACAGGTGCTATTTACAGGGGAGGTTGGTATGGGATTTCTTTCTAAGGCAATAAAAATGCTTTGAAATTGTAGTGATTGGTGCACAATCTCTGAATACAACAAAAACCTTTGAATTGTAGATATTTTAAAATGGATAAATTCTACGGTATGCAAATTATATCTCAATAAAGCTATTTTTTAAATACACATAAGTAAAACATGAATTTTTTATTCCTGAGATTACACTAAGTCAGCTGAAGTCATGAAAACAGTTTCAGAGTTCTTTGCTGTCAGACAACTTCATGATGTTCAACTTTTGATGTGGGGCCTCTTCCCTAGAACAAGTCCTTAAAATAGATCCTTATTTATACTGTGGTTAAAACTACTTATACTAAAAGGACTATTTTTTTTAATATTTATTTATTTTTAGTTGTAGTTGCACACAATACTTTCACTTATATGTGGTGCTGAGGATTGAACCCAGGGCCTACACACATGCTAGGTGAGCGCTCTACCACTGAGCCTGAGCCACGATCCAGCCCCAAAAGGACTATTCTTTACGGGTGTTTTATTCAGATTTAAGTCAGCATGTACAGATCTTTTATAAGCATAGAGATTTCCCAGAATCCCATATGGGTAACCTCCCAAGAAATATTTTAAAATAGAAAATGTTTTATATTAGCTTATACCATCAATTAATATTATAAGGAAAATTTATAATTAACAAATATCTAACGAATATAAATATTTTATTATATAGTATTTTATATTATAAAACAATAAAATAGCATTATAATTTACTTAATTAATTCATATAAAGAATAAAAATATTTTACATTAACTTGTTAGTCCATAAAAGAAAGATAAAAATTAGAAAAACTTAAAACAAATATTAGGCAACAGTTATATGGGGCTCAGAAGTAAAAGAAGATGTTGTCCTTAGTTTAATATCACAGTTTAAAAAGTAAGAAATAAATATTAAGGGAAATCATTGGCTGAATATGTCATATGAATTCAGGTCCATCAGGAACACTATATGTCACTCTCTCAGTAGACACACATCATTGTCTTAAAGAAAATGCAGCTCCAGGCAGCAAATGACAAAGCCTGGTGATTAAATCACACACAAAGGTTAAACATCTAGGATTTATTTTTGTTAGGAGAGACGGGGCTATAAACTGACATGGATGATTTTGTCACAGTGATTAAAGTTGCTGGGAGACAGCAAGGCAGCGTTAGGTGGTGGAATGTCAGTATGCCAATCATGGTCCAAGTTCCTGCCACTTTCTCCGGCAGTCTCTCTCCTCTTATCACCACGGCCCTGCATTTCCTAATAAACCCTGCCTCAGATTCCAAGAAGAGGGACAGCTACATCAGTGCAGACACTCATTATCCAAGGATCCCCACAGAATCTGGGCATACTAAAGACTCAGCATCTCTGCTGGACCAACAGGAATATGTGAGGGAAAGAGGGAGAAAGAGTTCAGAGATTAGGCACAGGTGGAAGGAGCACCATGCTTCTCTTCACCCCATCCCAAAAAAGATTTGAATATTCCATTTGGAAAGAGGTATTATAACTATGGGAAATACCTGCAAAGTAAATAAAATCACTAACATAAATGATTACAGAAAACTTTTTTCTGCATCTTTGAGACAGAAAATTGAAATAAAACAGACCATAAATATTTAATATCTGTAGGTCAGGCACAATACTAAGCAATGAATAAACAATGGTGAATATGAATGACCAAACACACGCCAAGATTGCAGTCTATATCATAAGGTCACAATCTAGTAATACCCATGTTGTAAGTGCCCTAGCCCCCTCCCCTAACACACACATAAGCACACACAATTTTATGCCAAGCCTATGATACAAGTTCTACTTTTAGTATATGTGTAAAAATGCCTGTCATTCCTTTATCCTAAATATGCACCCTGTACCAGTGTGGCAATGGATCACTATCCTGTAGCAATGGATCACCATTGAAGCCTCTGAGAAGTGTCATGCTCACCAAGTGAGGAGGGTAGACTAGGTACATAACTCAAAATAATTCAAAACTTAAACCCAGGGGATTATCAGCAATGAGAATTTTTTAAAAAATTAGAAAGGAGATTATTTCATCAGTGAAGAACAGAATGGACACTTCAATCCATACCCAACGAAGAGAATAAATGAGGGGCAAGGGGAATCAAAGAAAAAGAAAAAAAACACACAAAATATGATTTAAAGGTAAGTAGTAAAATGGAAAGCTTGTTGAACTATAACACATTTTCCAAATTCCAAAATAAGTTAAGTCCAGCATTGTGCAACAGGGGTGGTTCCCAACACTGAATGTAAATAACCTTCTGGAAACTTGTTTTTACTTCAGTTGCTAAGAGAAAAAGAGAAACTTGACAGAAATAGAGTGGGGGAAAAATACAAAATAAACCAAAGGTCAGAGGAAATAAGAAGTTATGTTCACAGGAAAATGACAAATGGAAAAGGACTACACAAGAGTGACAGAGCCTTATTGAGAGGTGAGGAATAAAGAGATGAAGAACAACGTGAAGAAATAACTAACCAGGGAAAGTCTACTATAACATCAGGCATACGAGAGCACAAAAATGGAACAAGGCCCTCTACATGGCATGGCATAAACTATCCCATTCAGCCAACATTTGTTTGTTGACTATTTGTTGCATATAAGGCTGTCTGCACTCAATGATGGGAAGAAATAAAAATGAAGATGAGGGTCCATAACTACATTCAATGTTTTTCTGTGCAACTAAATTAAAATACTTTTACCCAAATACTCTACAACTGTAAACTCCAAGATTTCACAATCAGAACATTTAAACAACTCATCATCAGTGATTTCAAATTAAACTGGTTTAAATTACAAATTAATGGTGCTTTTCTTCATTACCCATGAGAACATTGTCTATGCAAGATCATTAAGAACTATAAGAACACTGTGCTCAACTTATCTCAGAAATTACATCAAATAAGAATTCTTAGTATTTCAACATTAGTATCCTCCCCCCCTTTACCTTAAGGCATCCTGAGAGTCAACAAAAATGTACACTGTGATTTTAAAATAGTCTTACCTCTAGTTACCTACTCATTCAGAAATGGTTCCACCTTTGGTGACAATAAACATGAATTTCCTCTACCTACCCACTCCACTCAGTATCTGTCCAACTTAAAAGGCACTTTTATGAGGAAATAACTTAGAAAGCAATGTCCTAATTACACATTAACCATCCATACAGGATCATAAAAAGTCAGAATAATTTTTTTAGTCCTGAGTCAAATTTTCATCATCTTTAATAATATTTACATTTCTATTAAAGTCAATAAAAACTTTTCCTAAGAAACAATAGCCAAAGTGTTCACCATAATGGTAACTATGAAAATGCATTTGTTTTAAAAATTACCCAGTGTTCTCATTAAACAATACCTAAAGATTTTCTGGAACACATATCAAAGTATTCCTAACTCTGATAAGCTGCAGGGTATACCAAAGTCACCTTGAAAATTATTCACTCTGCCCCAAAGACTGATACCAAAAATATCCAACTCAATAATTAAATCTTTCCAAACTCCAGTTTACAAAGACTTTTCATTCATACATCATACATTTAATAAATACTACATACCATTCTATTGCTCATTTTATACAAATTTAATGTAATTTTTAGAGAATCAAAAATTCCTGGGGCTGGGGTGTGACTCAGCGGTAGAGCGCTCACCTAGCACATATGTTCCAGGTGCTGGGCTCCATCCTCAGCACCACATAAAAATAAACAAATAAGGGGCTGGGGATGTGGCTCAAGCGGTAGCACGCTCGCCTGGCGTGCGTGCGGCCCGGGTTCGATCCTCAGCACCACATACAAGCAAAGATGTTGTGTCCGCCAAGAATTAAGAAAAAATAAATAAATATTAAAATTCTCTCTCTCTCTCTCTGTCCCCCTCTCTCTCACTCTCTCTTAAAAAAAAAGAGTGGAATGACACCCAGAAACAACTAATTAAAAAAATAAAATAAACAAATAAAATAAAGGTATTGAGTTCAACTGCAACTAAAAAAATATTAAAGAAAAAAATTCCTGCATGAGTAAGGAAACTGATTTAGGCTTCATCTCCCAACTTAGGAAAGGCACAGTGTCTAGAGTCTGAATTACATAAGAGGGAGTAGAATGGGCCCCTTAAATCCCTCTCCCACACCCTGCAGAACTTTAATAAGACCAACTGAGAGGAGGAGGAAGAGGAAGGAGGAATAAGAGAAGGAAAATTAAGAAAGAAAGAGAGAGAGGACAATGGAGGAGGAAAGAGGGAAAAGGAAGGAGGAAAGAAGCTTCAAAGGAGCAATAGGCTACTTTCAATGGTGTGTAGTATTTGTTAAATAAATGTATGTTGAAGTAATGTAGTCTTTATAAATTGGAGTTTTGAAATTTTGTAATTATTGAATTGAATATTTTCTTTCCAGCCTTTTGTTCCCTCCAAAGATTATGAGTTTTTTTCAAGGTGAATTTGGCATGAATTGCAGCTTAGTATTAGTTATGAATACTTCCATGGGTATTCTAGAAAAACTTTAGGGAGGGCCTGGGGTGGTGGCACCACATATAAATAAATACAATAAAGGTATTGTGTCCAAGGACAACTAAAAAATGAATATTAAAAAAAAACTTTAGGGAGCATTGAATGAGAATGCTGGGAATTTTTTTTAACATATGCATTTTCAAATTTACCATTATGATGAATAATTCCGTTTCTTTCCTCTGAACAATTCAAACACTTAAAATTCATGGGGAAATGAACTCCATCCCAGGGACCATCAGAGCAAGTCTGGCTAAAAACAAGTTTCCTTTTAAAAAACCTATAACATGGATCAAAAGTGGAACCAACCACTAAATCCTAAATGGTTAAGATTAAAAATCAGAAAGTCCCTCAGACTCTTTTAGGTAGTGCTCTCTCTAGTTCAGACAGGAGGTACTGGATTGACCCAGCACAGTGGGACTAGTATCTTCTCTCATAACTGACCTGAGATTTCCCTGAGCCTTTGGCCAAAGCCTGCTCATGCTCAGATTCTGATGATCCTTCCCTACTCTCCAGTCTAAACTAGATTAATAGCACCAAGTGGGGCATAACCTTGACTTCCCTTATGCCTGCTGAGGATCCACAGCTGGGAGCCTGGATAGACTTCCCCCTGACTGGATATTCTAAATGCATTATAAAACCACTAGAGAATTTAAGGAAACCTTCAGGATCAGTTTCTGTCAAATGGCAGCTCCCTCTACAGCATCTTGCTGTTTAATCCAAGGAAAGAGAAACTCCTTAGAGAAAAGTTTGCACTATGACCAGGAATAGCAAAAATTCCTGTAGCAGCCTGGCCCCAACACCTAATCTTACTAGTGGAGGATATGAAGGGAATTTCTCTCCAACAAGCCTATTTTAAAGGTGAACTGGAAAAAAAAAATCTGAAGAGAAATTGACCCACTAAAGGTAAAGGCTAGAGAGATGAGGCAGTGCCAAGAGAATATGTGGTCTAACAAAACTGTCACCCAGGAGTTCCGTTGCCTTGGGTAAGAAATTTTAAAACCATTGCAAAATGAGAGCTTTCAAGACCTATCTCAAGAAAAGTATCATTGATTTCTCATCTTCAAAGTGTTATCTAATGATCTCGGACAAAAAAAATGCAACAAAAAGGGCAACTCTGGCTAAGTGCTAAAATCCCCTGGTACAAAATAAATTTTTAAAAAGGAGAAGAAAAGTCTTTGTTTACCCCTGCTGATACATATGATCCTGAAAAATCTCTTCAATGCAGACAACTAATTGATTTGGGGACAAGAGGAATGAGGAAATTCCTTATTCCTTCTCTTTCCACTTAAAACTACTGATATTTCTGATCATGGTACAGCATTTTGAGTTTTATTTTCAAAATCAAGTTACAAATAATAGCTTGTGCTGGGAACAACAAAACATATTTCTATCTTAAAAGGAATTCAAATGATGTAATCAGAAGTAAAGGGCAGCAAGAAGTCTAAAGTCATGTTCTACATGACGTATTTATATCTTAAAAATATAGCATGTTGAACTCTATTTTAATTATGTGTAATATAATTGCAAGTTAGCCAAAGAGTCCTGGGCAGGGTCAACAGTTTCTTAAATAAATAATGTTATTTATTTAAGAATGTTCTAACATAGAGATAAATGAGAAATGTTAAGTTGCAAAGATTTTACAAAAAGATTATTTGATGTTGATTTCTAACATTTTCTTTGGAGTCTTTTTACAATTCTACCATTTTCTAGCTTTATGACCTCGAGCAGCTTAATTAGCTTCTAAGCCTCAGTTTCCTCATTTTTAAAAAATATTTATTTCTTAGTTATAGGTGGACACATTTTATATTTATGTGGTGCTGAGGATCAAACCCAGTGCCTCACAAATGCCAGGTGAGCGCTCTACCTCTGAGCCATAACCCCAGCCCCAGTTTCCTCATTTTTAAAATGGATATAATAGTGTCTATTTCATAATGAGAGATGATACATGTAAATCACTCCCGTAGTGTCTGGTAGCTGGTAAATGTTAATCCTTGGGCTGGGGTTGTGGCTCAGTGGTAGCGCACTTGCCTAGCATGTGTGAGGCAGTGGGCTCGATTCTCAGCACTGCATATAAATTAATGAATAAAATAAATGTTTATCAACATCTAAAAAAATATTTTTTAAAAAGAAAGAGTTGTTTTTTCAACTCTTTCTATTTTTCTTTCTAGTGCTTTTATTACCAAACTAAACACATCCAACTAGATATTCACAGAACCTATCATTTTTTGGTTAAGGCTATGTATCTCTGTGACCTGGATGACTTGACATTTGGGACCTTCCAGCTTCTAATTCTATAAAGCCACAAAACATATTTTGTACCTTTTCTTTTGATAAAGGATATAGGAATGTGGATTTAGCAGTTAAAGTTTCTGTTTATGAAACTTTGACCTCAAAAGAATACACATAACTTTGGTGTTGACTGCTGAATACCAAAAACGTTGATTTTTAATGAAAGAATGTAACCATTGAATATGTACATGTCTTTAAAGAGGTTATTTTTCACCTTCTAAATGTCAAATATCTCTGAATTTTCCACTTTCACTAGCTTGAAAACTTTATATATAATACAATTTTTTATATATACACATACATACATATTATTATATATACATATATTAAAGTTGTAAAATGAATGAAACTTCAATATGTGTGTGTGTGTATATATAAAGTACTGCAAGAAATATGTTGTTCTAATGGAATTAATATAAGGAATCTTTGATCCCATTGCCAAAGACATCCAAATGTCTTGAATGACATCTGAAGAACTGTCAGTGGCCCTCTACCACTAGCCAGTCTAGCACAGTGGTTGATCATATAACCAGTGCATTGGAGTTGAAATCCTTGAGTTCAAACCCCCTCACAGCTTTGTGATTTCACAGATAAGTTATTAACCTATCATAAGTGATTTTTTTTGAGGATGGGATGAGTTCACGTACATCAAGCACTTAAGAACACTATTTGATGGGCTGGGGATGTGGCTCAAGTGGTAGCACGCTCGCTTGGCATGCGTGCAGCCCAGGTTCGATCCTCAGCACCACATACCAACAAAGATGTTGTGTCCGCCAAAAAAATAAAAAATATTAAAAAAAAGAAGACTATTTGGCACATAAAGTCACCACATAAATAACTACATATTAATTTTTTAGTGTATAACATATATAGAAATTCTATTACAAGTATTTTTCTCTTTTCCTGATTTCTTTTTCCTTCTACCTTCCATCATTCCCCTCAAGGTTCCTTCCTTTTCTCTCCCCACCCCATTTTTATAAACATCTTCTTTCCTTTTGGTTTGGATATGAGGTTTGCCCCCAAAACTCCTGTGTTTATGCAGGAATGTTCAGAGGTGGAATGATTATGAGAACTATAACCTAATCAGTGGATTGATCCATTTTATAGATTAATAATTTGGAAGAACTACTGTACTGGGTGGTAGCTTTAGGCAGGTAGGTGTGGCTGGAGGAGTTGGGTCACTGGGAGTTGGAGATTAGATCTTATCCCTCTGGCCCCTCCTTCTCTTTGTCCTCTCTGCTTTTAGGGAGATAAGCAACTTTCCTTAGCCCAGAGCAAAGGAGCCAGATGACCATGGACACAACCACTGAAACTATGAGCCCAAATAACCTTTTTCTCCTTTAATTGTTCTTGTCAGGTATTTTGGTCACAGCAATGCAAAGCTGACTAACACAGAACTGCTAAACAAAACTGACCTTACAGGTTCCTGTTCTCAGTGTGTCCAGATTAAAAAGACAGTCTCTCTCCATGTACATCTAAAACAGACTCTAATTGGTAAAATTGGCATTCTTTGCCATATGAGAAAGTGAATAAAACTAGGAACAAATTTTATCAACCCAAAAGCTCATAGAGTCATTTATAGTTTTCCAAGTGTAGCAGTTAAGAAGTGATGAAAACTGGTTCCTTTTGTGCACACTAAAATTACTAGATAGAATTTCAAAGATAACAAAAAAAAATGTATACAAACTGGGATCTCACAGAGCAGAAACAAAGTAATTCCTAAATTAGGTTAGATGACTTATAATGTCTCTTCTCTCTAGGACTCTTCAATTCCACTTACTTATGTAAATTTGAATAAGGACTTAAAGGAAATTTCATAATTTTGATTTTGACTTTCTTGGAAAAGAAGGTTGGTAGGAGAACCAAAATGTACTGTGAAATGTTCCTGTCCTATTTATGGCAGTATAACAAAGTTTTGATTGGTAGCAAACCTTAATCAATATCCAGCTACTTAGTTTAACAAATATACAATTAAAAAAATGTTTGTGCTATCTTTGCAAAATACCACCAAAGCTGTAATTCCTAGGATTTCTTTACCACCAGGGAAGCAGTATTGCAGACAATTTACTGTCAAGCTGACTCAGTGCTCCCAAATGAAACAGCACAATTTTAAGTACAGCTCATCCATGCTCAGGTATATATATAAATATATTCAAACAGAATAGAGCACACCTTCTACTTTCAATCTTGCTATTGTCTTGCATTTTCTCCAGTCATTATTGGTTTTCAAAACTCTGATAAATTGTAGAGCTATGTCCTTGGCACCTAACCAACTACTTGAGAAGGTACAACACTTTCTAAAGGAAGAAAGAAAAAAAAAAGTGACCCGCCTAATTCACTGACAAAACTAATGTCCGCTATTTGTAGAAAAATATACTCACTTGAGTATACAACAAATTATGCATAATTTATAAGGTTACTACACAACAAAATAAACTACCAAATAACCTATCTTTGTTGCTACAATAAATTTGTGATGCTTGGCAGGCAAAAAAAAAAAAAAAAAAAAGAGTAATCATTAAGGTGCTTATATTCTATAAAATGGCAATTACAAGATCATCAATATCAAATCATCAGTGAGATTAAGTAGGTGATATCTTGCCCAAATAGATAACCAGTTTAAAAAAATTAAAAATTCTATCTTTTTATCTAACACATGCAATTCTTTCAGCATAAATACTTTCAAGACATAAGAAAGACTACTTTATTCTAGTGCCATCTTCCAAGATTGAAATTACTTCAAACTAGTAGACAACCTTGAAGACAGCAAGGTTACCCACAGTCAAGTATAATCATTTTAACTACTGTTTTTAGGACTTTATGGAATAATAAGCTTTTAGCATGAGCTAATAATCTCACTTGGAATAAAAAAATAAAATGTGCTTTGAAGTAACTGACTATGTAAAAATGAAACGTTTTACAAGACGGACTCATCAACAAAAGCACTATTTCACACTCATCAAATTGTCAGCATTTAAACAGAACTAAAATTAAATCTCTTCCAAAATAAAAATTGTTCCAATTTAGGGCTGAAAACTGAAACAAGGACACAATAAGAATAAAATTAAAGTTTTTATTCTGTCATAGTTCTTTTGAGTTTTATGAATCATTGAGTAATACATAGGTCAATTGCTCGATCTTATTAAGTGAGAAGTGATTCCTGAACTAATTTAAATGACCTATTAGGTCTGTTCTCTCTAGGACAAATCAATTCCATTCAGTCATGTAAATCTGGGTAATTTGTAACTCACTTCTGGAAATGTTACACTCCTGTAATTAGGACACCATTTTGCATTCCAGTGATGTCATAAAATTTCTAAATAGTACTCAAGCAGCCTGAGGGAGTTAAAGTTATTTAACAGACTCAGAGTACTTACTATATGCCCAGCATTGTCCTAAGTGCTTTACAAACATTAACTCCCTATACAGTATTTTCAGTATATTTAGTAACTAAGTTCTTATGAGGCTTAATGATGATGTGAACTGGTATTTAACAATGAGTACAAGTAAACAATCATATTCATTGACTCTTTGAAATAAAGAGTATTCATTTCTAACAAGCAGGACCATCCCACTGTAGCATGAATCTAACCAATTAATGCTCCTTACTGAAATCCTTGGACAGCCTACTGGATTAAGTCCACATTCCTCAGTAAATCAGGAAAGTGCTACAGCATCAATTCCCTGCTTTCTTCTTTTGTCTCTTTGGTCCCTTAACTATCTGTAGTTCACAAAGACAAGTCCAGACTTCACATTCCTATCTCCTTGCTCTCCCTTCAGTTGGCTGTGCCCATTCCCTCCCTTTAAAATAGCCAATTACTAATTCCCTCTCAAAACACAACTAAGACAGTGCGTCCTCCAAAAAGCCCACCCTGACTGCTTACTTAGTTTAGTGCTGGGACTTCTCTGTTTTCACAGCCATCTTTGATCACTTCCAGAAAACCACGGGGAAGGGCAAAAGGAATTGCTTATTCATTCATTCATCTTCCCACTAGTCTGTGAACACCTTAGAGGCTAGAACTGTGTCTTTTATCTGTAAAGTCCCTAGGGCCTTGCACAAAAATTGCTGCAAAGCAGGAACCCATGTAAATAAATGTCTTTTAAATAAACGAATTGAAAAATCTATATATAAACTTTGTGAGCTCACAAAAAAGTCATCCTGATTTTATTTCTGCCACACACACACATAAAAAATTGCTAAAAATATCTGTGGATACCTAAAGATATCTATTTAATTACCAAAGAAATAGCAAGAGCCGTATAAAACCAACTTATTTTTTCAGGTCCAATGACAACTCTTAGAAAACTAGAAATGCCAGAAGTCCAAGAAAACTTCTTAGTTTCCTAATTCTAGTAAAAGTTGGCCTATGTCAAATAGGTCTTTGCAATCCTAACTGCCAGATGCAGTCCTAGTTGACCATGATTTCGGCAGTAGTTTAAGGAACATGATGAACTGCAATGGATCCCCAAGTGATGCAGACATCAAGATATACTGTGTGAGGGCTGGAGTTGTAGCTCAGTGGTAGAGCACTTGCCTAGCACTGTGTGAGGCACTGGGTTTGATCCTCAGCATGACATAAAAACAAAACAAAATACAGGTATTGTGTTCAACTACAATTAAAAATTTTTTTAAGAAAAAAGAAAATATATATTGTGTGGCCTATGTGCCAAGCACTGGGACAATTTCTTATAATAATTAATTGTAATAATTACTTTGATGACAATACAAACTTTCACTTCTAAGTTGAATTAATAATGTAGTCATGGTGCTTAACCTAAATTCTACCAATTTATTCACACCTCACCAAAAGTCAAGAGTCATTCTTCTCAATTGTGAGATTTATTGCTTTAAAAAGTAAAATCTGCAGGGGCCCAAGGTATTTTCTGACCAATGTGGACAGGTCTATGAATCAAAAAACTGCAGAAGTAGTGCCCTATAAATGGTGAGAAAAGGACTGGCTTGTTTTTCAAAATGTTGGTCTTTCACCAACACACAATATGTCAGAAGTTACTGAAGACAGCATTACCAGCATTGAGGCAGAGACTCAGAGTTTCCAGGTTCAATCCTGTGGTTTTTCTGTATCTCTACTTCCTTCTGTACTTCCTCTCCCAGAAAGTCTCTGTGATTTGTTCTAAAACACAGTTGTATCTCAGCAAAATTCAGACTGTAGGAAACTACATGATGAAAGACTTCAAGTCTTTAAATAAATAACATAAAAAAAACAACAACAAAGAAATGGAGAGAGGAAATCATACATTAAAAGAAGCCTAAAAAAAATAAATCAATCGTGGTCTCTAGGCATTAATTGGATCCTTGTTCAAATAGACAAATGCGATATATATATATATATGTGTGTGTGTGTGTGTGTGTGTGTGTGTATATATGTATATATATATTTACGCATATTATATATGTGTGTACATAAAATATAAATAAAATATTATATATACACACATAACACATATATGTACATGTACATATATGATACTTGAAGTTTTTCTGGAAAGACTGGCTATTCAATAGTGGTAAGAAATTATTCTTAATATTTTAAAATACGATAATGTCAGGGTTACATGTTTTAAAAGAATTCTTACCTTTCAGGGGTATACTACTGAAATTTTTGCTTCAAAATAATACACGAGGGGAAAGAATAAGTAGAGAGTAGAGATAAAACAGCAGTTGCTAAACATTGAAACTGGGGGTTCATTATGTTATTCTGTCTAGTTTTGTGTGTTTGATATTTTTTTATAATCAAAGGTTGCAAATTGGCATGAGAATATTCCTCCACAAAAATACTCCTAATTATTTGAAAAATAAGATTAAGAAACTATGCTCCCTTCTCTTTCAGTTTTCCAATGAAAACAAGTCAAAATGAAAAAGGAAAATAGACTCCATTAAAATGACTTGGAATAGTATGTCTTCTACTAAAATAATCTAACTTTGATGGATATTACAGTAGTCCTTAGATTAATGTCTTATCGTATATTGACAAAATTTTAACAGAATCAAGCATTTGGCTACAAATTCAGATGTAAATAATATTTTTCTAATTTCACATAGTTTAAATATATGGATAAGTCAATATAAATATCACTTCACTCAGATATATCTTAAAGTATTGGTGAGTATATTTAAGCATGTGAAAATGTTCAGTTTGCCTTTGCTTCAGTGAAGTTTAAAAAAAATTTCAACTACATGAATAATTTCTATCTTAATATGTACTTACAATTGGGTGAGCTGCCTGCCAGGTTTATAGCTATAAATTCAAAAATACTTACACAGCTCCCAAAATATTTACTAAAATTAGCTGATAAATTCTAAATAATTTTCAAACATATCTGTGGATATATGACATTGATCTAAATACAGATACAATAATAAGCTAGGTTTTTAAAATAATTTTATATGCTTAATAAACAAAACAGCCCTAATTACACCAAGAGAACTGCTACTAATGAAGAAAGGGGCGCGGGGGGGGGGGGACTCCTTTTGTAGAAAGTATTGGTGAATCTTTGGTTTCCACAAATCTAAGTGATCAGAGAACTTAAGTTTAACTTATTTTTACAGTTTGGGTTTCTTAGGAATGCCTCCCCTGTCCCACCCCCCTCCATTCTTTTACAGTACCAATCTTGCATTACAAAGTCTAAGCTTTCAGCATTAAACAACAATGATGATGCAAACCTGCCCATATATAATCTCCTCCCCTATGCAAGTTTTTTGCTTGACTAAAATGAGAGGGTCTACTCCCTCCTTCACTAAGGTTACTGCTCTGCTGGAGGTAGCCCGCCCAAAGTACCCTACTACCCATGGAGCAAAGCAAAGCTCTCAGCAGTGCTTCTTTCGTTTTTTTTTTTTTTTTTTTTTTTTTTTTTTTTTTTTAGTCCCTGTTCCCCCTTCTTTTTGCATGACTCGCATTAGGATTGCGCTGATTTCACCCAAGTCACCCGTCTCCAGGGCAACCAAGAGCAAACGTGAGGTCGCGGGTGGGCCAGGCCGCTGGAAGGACCACCTCCTGCACCGCGCTCTCACCTGCCGGCCGCCGAGGTGGCCCCGCACCCGAGTGTTGAGCTCGTCATGCTGAGTTTCGTCTTCGCCTCCGGAGCGGTAGATGAGGCGCAGTGGCACGATGCTCTGGCGCTCCAGGAAGCGGTTTTCGTTCCTCCTTTCCAGCTCCGTCAAAGAGGCGTCTCCTTCCAGGCAGGAAGGGGGGCAGAAGGGAGTGGAGAGAAAAGGCAAAAATAAAGACTCTGACCCACACTCGTCCCTCCCGTGGTCCTACATCTCTCCCTCACGAAAATTCCACCGCCTCCTCCCTCCCGGACCCCATCTGGAAGGACGCAGAGGCACCAGCTGGAGAACCTTGGACCAGCTCATCTGAGAGCATCCAGGATTGGGGCCCAAAGGCAGGGTACCCCTTTCCCATTCTCCCCAGTCCTCTTAAGAAAAACAGGCATTTGACCCAAGGCTTCTAGTGCATCCGCGTGCCCCCATACATGCATTTTTGCTCCGCTTCTCATCACCCTTCCAAATTAAAAAAAAAAAAAAAAAATCTCCCCGCGCACTTGAGAAATGGGGGTGCCCCTTTTCAATGAGCCCGAGAGCTCCGAAGACTACCGGAAAAAATGGTCCATCCCGAAGCCACTGAGGGTGGCGAACTTACCTGCCCGGCCGCAGAGCGCCGGGGGACAGGTCCCCAGGACGCAGAGCAGCAAGAAGGGCACGGACGCAGTCGCTGCCGCCTGCATGGTGCTGCTGTCAGCCTACCGCGCCCGAGACGCTCAGCTTCTCATGCCGGGGCTGCCGGGTCCGGCTCTCTAGCTCAGAGCCCTCCGGCTTCCCTCAGCCGCCCCCTCCCAGCCCGGGCCGATGCTGCAGCTGCCAAGGAGCTGCAGCCTCCACCGCGGCGCTGCCTCAGTGCTGCATTGTGTTCCGCGGGCGCTTCCGCTGGTGGGGGGAGCGAGCGAGTGCTGCATTGGGCGGTTGGCTGTAGCTAAGTGGTTTCTAGCGCCTCCCACCTCATACCCTGGCACTGGCTCAGCCGGGCGACGAGCACTCGGCAGGGAGCGAGCGCCGGGTGCACTCGCCCCCAGCTCACCAGTAGGGGCGAGCGCAGGAGTCAGCTGGGAAATGTAGTTCTCTAAGCATCCTGCTCGTCTCCACGACCGTGCCAACTACTACGACCTCGTGACCCTAAGGTCCTCTATATCCTGCAGACCAGAGGGAGGAAAAAGGCGAAGAAACTAGTGGTCATTACTGGCAGAAGCCCTGGCGCCGCAGATACCAGCTGCGCTGCTGTGGCAGCGAGTATTCATCCACAATGTCCTCAAGGAACTATAATGTTTCCCACAAATTGGTAGCTAAAGTTAGTATCACAGAACAAGACCCTAAGACAGGTTAAGTTAATCATCCAGCAAACACGGTTTGAGGATCCGCTTTGTGGCAGGTGGTTGGCAATCATTAAGGACACCGGTATGAGTCCCCTACGCAAATGCAGTTGAGTACGAAGGCCGTTTTTTTGTTTCTTATTTGGTTTTGTTTTTACATTATGGTGTGGGAAGATGATAATATATGAAAAGGTCTAGGCAGACATTTGTATGATTCTCTCAACTCCCGAGGACATTTTTGTTCCTTCTAGAATATCTACCTGCCTCAAAACTGTATTTGAAAACCAGGCATGGAGAACTCTGCTTTCTCAAGCCAATTATTCTATTTTCCTCTAGTTCCAAATGTTAGTGAAACCCTTCCTCAAAAATAAAAAAATAAAAAAGTAAAATAAGCCAGGCGCGGTGGCGCAAGCCTGTTATCCCACCAGCTGGGGAATGATAGTGAGTTCGAATCTAACCTCATCAAAAGAAAGGCGCTAAGCAACTCAGTGGGGATGTGGCTCAGTGGTCCAGTACCTCTGAGTTCAATCCCTGGTACCTAAAAAAATAAAAAAATAAGAAAGGCTGGGGATGTAGCTCAGTGATTTGCATTCACAGGGAGATTACAGTATACATTTATGTTTTCCGCCATGCCTATTTGAACTTTCTTGTCCTTTGTTATAATTTGGATAGATTTTGGCTATCCAGATCCTATAAAGGAATCACATTAATTAATCATGTTGATATCATATTTATTGGACCAAATATGCAAGAAGTTGCTAGAACATTGGAAACTTTAGAAACATGTTTTCTGCAGCCAGGTGTGATTGAACACACCTGTAATCCCAGCTACTCTGGAGGCTGAGGCAGGAGGATGATAATTCAAGGCCAGTCTGGGCAACTTCGTGAGACACTGTCTCAACATAAAAATAAAAATGGATGGGGAGATTGGGATTGTGGCTCAGCGGTAGAGCTCTCGCCTCTCTCGCCTACCACGTGTGAAGTGCTGGGTTTGATCCTCAGCACCACATAAAAAAAAAGCAGAACAGGACTGGGGATATAGCTCAGTTGGTAGAGTGCCTGCCTTGTAGGCACAAGGCCCTGGGGTCAATCCCCAGCACCAAAAAAAAAAAAAAAAAAAAAAAAAGGTATTGTTTCATTACAACTAAAAATACATTTAAAAAAAAAAAAAAAGGCTGGGAATGTAGCTCAGTAGGAGAGTGTCCCTAAGTTCAATCCCTATTACTGGAAAAAAAAAAAAAAAAAAAAGATGGAAAACAAGTTTCCCAGAGGGTGAAAGATTCAGGGATCTGCTATATCAATAACATCTTTAGAGTTCTTACTAGAACTCTAAACTTAGGGGCATGTCAGAATACCACATCCAGAGGAAAAGACAAGTTATTGTATGCTGAACCTTCCAAACATAAAGAAGTATAAAGCCTGATGGTCCTCTTCAGGTTCTGGAGGCAGTAAATTCCACCTGGGAATAATGCTTGGAATCTTTCATAAGAAAGACTTCCAGCTGTGAGTGAAGGCCCCAAGCAAGAATGGGCTCTGCAGTCATATAACTAGGCAGGTTTAAACATTCTAGATGTTCAGTGGTAGATAAAAACATGTTGTGAGAAGCTTATGACAAGCTACAATAAGGAAATCACAGTCCAGGCCCTTAGGGTTTTACAATAAAGCCAAGCCAAGTTCAGTGGAGATGTTAGGTATTCTCTGGGGGATATATATATATATATATATATACATATATATGTATATATATATATATATGAATGAAAGTTGAAGCACCTGGCCTTAGAAAATAGCACCTGGCAAAACCTTAGAAAACATCAGGGATACCACTCTTCACCTGAGAGTGTACTTCCCCAGGGAATTCACCCTGTAATGAGTTACCATTACAAAAATTTACAGATTTGTAAATTCCCTCAAGGAAATAATGGGGGTTTGTGGGTTATTGTCAATTTATAGTTTTATTCTCTATGAAAATACTAAGTCCAGGTAAAGATTTTATGGGGCTGATATTAGAGGTACCTAATGTGGTTTTTGGGAGCCTCAAAAGAATTTTGGGAGTAAAACACCAAACTACTCAGCTTATCCCTTCGAGTTAAAGATATTCATTAAAAATAAGTGAATAACTCCTTTTGAAATGGTTGTAATATAGTGAGATCATTCTCAAAGTGTATATTTGTTTCCATTGTTATGTGAGTTTATTACTGACAATGATACATGTCACTATATGAACCCTCAATCTTGTATATGGAATTTTCAAGTCTTACTTTTTCGTTACCTGCACTTTTTTTTACAATGCTTAAATTTTTCACATCTATTTCTTGCATTGAGTGTTACTTTTTTATTGATAAATTATTTTTTGCTTCTTAATTGCTCTGAGCTCTTCCTAATTTTATTTTTTGTATAGGATTTTAAGGAGGTTACTTCCCTCAAATATTGCTGACATAATTAAGACTGCTAATTAATGGTAAGGAGCTTATTTGCAAAGACCTTAAATTGTTCTTTTAAATCTAAGTTGTACATAATCATCAGTGTGAATAGATGACTATGTGGGTATACTGCTGTCTCTGGATACAGAGAGGGTAATCTCTTTCTTTTTTGTTTTTGTTTTTCTTGGTACTGGGGATTGCTTTACCATTTTTTTTTTTTTTTTTTTTTTGGACAGGGTCTGGCTAAATTGCTAAGACTGGCCTCAGCCTCCCAAATTACTGGGTTTATAGATGTGAGCCCACCACATCTGGCTAGAAAGGGTAATTTCTTGCTTGGAATTTGTGGAAGCATGATGTTGTACTACTTCTTGTATGATACCATTAAACAGCCCTATATCTAATGCAACTTAAATGCTGAACTGCTTGACCTTTCTTTTGACTTTTTTTTGCACCATGTCAATCTTCTCCAGCTTTTGCCCCACCCTACCCATGACATGTAATCACAGCACTTGTCTTATGCATTTTATTTGTAGTAGTACAGACTTTAAAACAGGCATGTCCATAGTAGCTCTCAGATAAAAGGTAATTTGGGCCCAATTATATCTTGAGCAGCCTATACTGTGAAGGGCATTGTTTTAGATTTCTTTGTTTTTAACCTGGCAGCCTCATGGTTTTAAGATTCAGCTAGCTCAGCAAAGGTTTAATTTACATTTATTGTGCTTAAAAACTCTTCCATCTATAGGAAGAGGTCCATTATTCTTACATCTCACTTTATTAATTAAACAACATTGGAATGACTTCTGAAAAGTGTAACAAAATTTTCTTTCGTTTCACAATCAATATTACATTTATAGAAATTTATAATATTTAAATATACAACATTTTTTCACTTTCAAGTATTTTAATATATCCTTTAGATTAGCAACAGTATTCAAACATAAAATTCATCTAGTAATGTAAGGGTCCAGCGAAAAGTTGGAGGAAGAGACCACCAAGAGACTGACTCATGCAATTGCAGAAGGGGATTTATTGAGGATCCAATTCAGCGTGCTGAGGCTCCAGGCTCACTCAAGAAGAGAGAGCAGCCCAGAGCCCAGAGCAGAGGTTAAGCAGTGCTTAAGTACACTTTTTGGGGAGGGCGGGGGCTTTGTATACATCAGAACAAATCAGCATGAGGCGCGGGAAAATTGAACAACTCTCATACATGATTAGCACATTCATTGGCGGGAACAGGTCGAGCGGGGGTGATTGGTCACTCCTAAGCGGGGTACACATTCAAACTGATTGGTTCGGGCCCTGTATGCCTATGTGACAAGCTGCACAGGGCCCTAGGCTAAATGGCCAGTAGGGCGTTGTCTTAACTGCCTCAGGAATTTCAGGTTCTGGATGTAGCAGAGGAATTTAGCAATACCTGGTCCTTCACTTTTTAACTCAGGCTTTGCAGCTTAGAAACTTTACAATGCCTGGTCTTTTACATTTTAACTCAGGCTTTGCAGCTTAGAAACTTTACCCTTTCAGTAATACACAAAAATTATATGATGCATAAAATATACCTTTTGCTACAATTTCATTTGTCATCTTGGGAAAATTAGCATTCACTTTTGAGTCACAAAACCACATTGTCTTCACTGTTATTTCTACTTCTAGGTAATATGGAGCTAACTTTGAATGCTAACACTACTCATCCTTAGCTGATCATTATTTAAGGTGTCTTCCCCCACACCCCCCAACATTTTTCAACTGTAGTGCTCTTGATAGCAGAATTCTACTTACATGCTTACCAGGGAATTCTTACTTGTCTGGACATTTTTGGCAAAGCATGGGTCCCCCCCACCACCACCACCATCCAACACTCACACAGCCCCCTTCTCTTTCTTGTACCAGGGATTGAACCTGGGGTGCTTAACCACTGAGCCACACCTCCAGTCCTTTTTTAACTTATTGAGACAGAATTTCACTAAGTTGCTGAAGCTGTCTTGAACTCAGGATCCTCCTGCCTCAGCTTCCCGTGCTGCTGGGAGGATCCCATGCCTCCAGTGCCCAGCAGTATATGACTTTCAAACCAAGAATTGCTTATCTACTTTGCTGAGGGATCTTTTAAGAATCCTACTGTGAAAGTGCCTTGCTACATTAAATGTCCTTTTGTGAGCAAATCTGGGAGCCAAACCAGAATAAAGGGCTATTTGTGGAGGGGAAAAGTGCTATGGAAATGCGCCTTTCTTGTCAGTGCACATACTTGTTGCAAATGCAGGCTGGTTTTCTACCGAAAGTTATCTCCCTGGCTAGATGCCTGTCTGCACAGCTCAACCCCTACAAACTTTATGTGAGAGCCCTCTTACAACGGATAGCACTATTCCAAGGGAACTGAAATTTAAACTTTTTTTTTTTTTTGTTTAAGATTTTAGGGGTGTTCTTCTAAAGGTCTGATGTTCAAAATAGTAGTTAAAAAATGTTAAAATGTAATAGAGGGTTCGTCTCAGCTTGAGTCTTTTTCTTCTTACTAAATACAACTGAGGCAAAATTGTACTGACCAATTGTGAGGCAAACACCACCACTGAAAACTGATGAGACCATTACTCTAATACCAAAGTATCATAAGGCAAAATATATACCTCCTAATTATTTGGGAAAATTTGAAAAATACAAGTTAACTGAAGGACAGATAAACCTGCAATTTTCTAAATTTCCAAGATTTTATAAGGCTGTATACAAAATTTGAGATTCACATATACACATGCATTTGTTACAGAAAATGCTACAATAGTAACTTACAATGGTATAAATAATAAAGCTGTTGGAAAGTCATTATTTTCTCTTTGGTCTTGTCTAAGTGCTTTTATACCAGAAATCATATGAACTAATCCTATATTTGGAATCATAAAAGGTTAGTGTTAATCTGTAGTTCAATGCCATTTTTCCTTTCATCTCCTATTACCAAATTGATTAACACTATTAATCAAGTTTAATTTTTAGTTACTTGTAATATTTAATGGTACTTTCCCCCCAACCCTCAGTACTAGGGATTGAATCAGGGACACTGCACCACTGCATTTCCTATCCCTTTTTATTTTAAATATTTTTTACTTGTAGTTGAATACAATACCTTTTATTTTTATGTGGTGCTGAGGATCGAACCCAGAGCCTCGCACTTGCTAGGCAAACGCTCTAACATTGAGCCACAATCCTAGCACCTCCTTTCTATTTTTGAACATGAAACATGGTCTAAGTTGCTCAAGCTGGGCTCAAACCTGGATTATAGGTGTGTAGGACTACACCTGACGACAAATATTTTACTGTGAAAAAGATGTCATTGGTTGTAAATGCCTCACTCCTATTAAAATATATCAAAAAGGCAAAAAGTATTATCTATGAAGTCAAAATTCTTCTTACACTTGAATTTTCTATTTTCCAAATTATTTTATTGACAAGATCGAGGCAATCCTCACATGTATTTCAAAGCATTAATCTATAGTTCAATGCCATTTTTCCTTTCATTTCTTATTACCAAATTAGGGGATAAAAGAGTAACATTAGAAGAAATTATTCCTGAAGTTAAAGGTAAGCAATCAAAATTCTATTCCATGTGGTAGCATTGTTTTTTTTTTTTTTAGAGAGAATTTTTAATATTTATTTATTTTTTTAGTTTTCGGCAGACACAACATCTTTGTTTGTATGTGGTGCTGAGGATCAAACCCGGGCCACACGCATGACAGGCGAGCGCGCTACCGCTTGAGCCACATCCCCAGCCCGGTAGCATTGTTAACTTTTTAAAAATTTTGACTTTTTTTTTTTTTTTTGAAGTACTAGGGATTGAACTCAGGGATACTTTACCATTTATTTTCCCAGATTTTTTTTTTTTTTTTAAAATCTTGAGGTGGGGTCTCACTAAGTTGCACAGGCAGGCCTTGAACTTGCAATCCACCTGCCTTAGCCTCCAGTGTAGCTGGGATTACAGGTATATACCACTACAAGAGGCTCCCCTTCATTACTTCTTACCCTACAAAAATCTAACTCATGCCAAAGTACAAGCATGATTCAACCAGGTCAAAATAAAGTTCCAATGTTTCTAATAACTCCAGAATTCACACATAGAAATTAGTATTTTCCTTTTCCATATATATATATTGTTTTTAAAGGCAATAATTTCACATTATCAAGGGAGTCTATGCCTGTATGTGTGTGTTTGAACCCAACACCTTGTGCATGTAGGAAAGTGTTCTACTACCGAGATACATCTATAGCCCAAGAATCTATTTTGATAGACAAAAGATATAACTAGAATATCCAAATTTATAATGCTTAATTTTTTGATATTCTCAAAACTTCACCCAAAGCAGTGACCGAGCAAACAATATCCATTTTTTAAAAAGAAAATTTCTAGTTGTAGATGGGACACAATACATTTATATTTCATATGGTGCTGAGGTTCAAACTCAGTGCCTCATGCATGCTAGGCAAGCGCTCTACCACTGAGCCACAACCCCAGCCCCCAAATAATATTCATTTTAACTCTCAGGAAAGAACTATGAAAATAGTATGTAAAATGAGTCAAATTTATTTTATAATTTTTTATAACAGGTATTCAATTTTGTAAAAAAATCACAAACATCATCTGTATTAAAATTTACATTTGGCTCTGTAAACAAAGTTGGCAAAAAAACCCTAAGAATTATATTTGTAAAAATTTCAAGAATATGATCCTTATCACTTTATAAAAAGTATACATTTTTAAAGACTAAAAGCCAGTAAATGTAGAACTTGAAGAAGAGAAAAACGTTAACACACTATTTGAACCTTCCTCTTCCCAAATATCTAAAACATTGCATATACCACTATTTTCAGTATAGCTAGTGAAACCTAAAAACTCTGATTTCTCTTCACTTGTCTGAAATAAGTCCATTAGAGATTGTACTGGTGAACTATAAGTTCTGTTTTCTTCTTGTGTAATAAGAAATTCAGTTCTTTTCTTATCTAATTCAGCATTTGGTTCCAGATTTTCTTTTTTATTTCGTCCTAATAATATTCTTACTTTTCGATGGATTTTACTAGACGGTACATTATCCATATTCTTGACATCACATTCATTGAGTTCTTCAGGAGGACTATTCGATGTTTTTGTCTTTATTGTTAGGTGTTCCTTTGAATTTATTGTTATCAGACCAGGAGCATCAACAAACACTGAATGAAGGTCCTTTTCCTTTATGTCTTTTGATAGAAAAAGTGCAGTATCTGACTTTTGTTTTGGTTGTGATGCACTATTATCTGTATTGAAATGAGAAACTTTTATAGATGCTTGTAGCTTAAATGGACAGTGATCTACCCTTAGTTCTTCTAAGTTCTTTTCATTTATAATTAATTTATGTTCAGAAATATCAAGAATACATTCCTGATCATTTTTATGTGGAGGTAGCTGTGCAAAATTCTGCTGTATGTCATTCTCAGCTGCACTTAACATGGAACATTCATCCATCATTTTCTCATTAAGTCCTCTCAATTCTTGTGACAGGCAAGGGATGGATTCTGAAATAAACTCAAGCTTTTGTTCAGGTTCCTGGGTTTCTTCATACAGGAAATTCTGCTTGATCACCTGTGCACAATTTTCCCTGAAGTCTGTCTGAGAAATATGTTGCAATTCAAGCTTTTCTTTTGGTTCAGACTTTTTCAGGACATTTACAGAAACAGGAGAAAGGGATCCAACACTGTATTTTATTCTTCATAAGGAAAAAATTAGAAAAGAAAAAAAAAATTAATTGCTATGAAAACAAATTCCTTAGTTAGAAATCAAATTAGCATAAATTATCTTTTTTAAAAAATTTTATTTTTTAGCTGTAGTTGGACACAATAACTTTATTTTATTTGTTTATTTTTATGTGGTGCTGAGGATCAAACCCAGGGTCTTGCACATGTGAGGTGAGCACTCTGCCGCTGAGCCACAACCCCAGCCCCAAAAAGTTATCTTTTAAAGTTTTTCATCCACATTCTTCCTCCTTCCCAGGGATAACCAAAATTTTGAACTTGGTGTTTAAAACTACTTTAATCATGTAAACCAAAGATCTGTGTCGGATCCTAATTTTTATTATCCTGAAAATTTCATAATTTCTGTGCTTTGATGTGTTTGTGTGTATAAATTCCACCCCAGCTTCCTTGTACCAGGGATTCAATCTAGGGGTGCTTCACCATTAAGCATATCCCCAATCCTTTTAATTCTTTTTACTTTCAGACAGGGTCTCACTAAATTGCTAAGGCTAGCCTCAAACTTGTGATCCTCCTGCCTGAGCCTCCTGAGCAGATGAAATTAAAAGTGCACACCACTGTGCCCTGCTATAATTTATATTCGTGTACATTTCACTCCTCATTTTTTGAGAAATGACCAATGTGAGCTAGAAACTTAAATATATTTATACTTATTGGTAAACCTTAAATTTCAAACAAAGTTTTAAGCCTTTTTAGTCTAAGTAGATGGTAAACTTTATGGTTCTAAGACCTGAAACCCTTTTCTTCATGGAGCATCTTCATATTCTTGGGATCCTGGTTTGTATTAGACAATACTAAATTATGTCTATTTTTGTTTATACTTTTACTTAAGTTCCTTTGTGCCCATCATGTATAAGGTCCTGGGCTGGAGTCCTGCACAAGGGAAAAAAAGAAAAATTTTATAAAAGGGATGATAAAAAACAGAAATAGTAGTCCAATATGCCAATGTTTTAGAAGACTGGCCCCACAAGTAAAAATGGCCCAGATCGCCTGGTGCAGTGGCACACACCTATAACTGCAGTAATGTGGAAGGCTGAAACATAAGTATTACTAGTGCAAGGCCCAGCTAGGCAACTCAGTGAGACCCTGTTTTGACATAAAAAAATTAAAATGCCCAGGAATGTAGCTCAGAGGTAGAAATGCTCCTGGGTTCAAGCCCCAGCACTTAAAAAAAAAAAAAAAAGAAAGGGAAGTAACTTACTTATGGGGTATCCAGCTCATAACACCAACAAGTAGTTCAGAATTTTGTGAATCTTGCTGCAGAATGAGGTTTTAGGGAATTGAAAGTTTTAATAGTTGGAAATATGCCTGCAAATGCCGTATTAGTGAATCAGTCATGAACCATTCTGAATGTTACAGAAATATGAGATTTAAGAACTGTTTTACCAGCCAGACACGGTGGCACACAGCTTGGGAGGCTGAGATAGGAAGATCGAGAATTCAAAGCCAGCCCCAGCAATGGTGAGGTGTTAAGCAACTCAGTGAGACCTTGTCTCCAAATAAAATGTGAAATAGGGCCGGGGATGTGGCTCAGTGGTTGAATGCCTGAGTTCAATTCCCAGTACCAAAAAAAAAAAAAAAACCCCAAAATGTTTTACCTAGAGTCAAAAGAATTATCGGTGGTTGTGGCTCAGCAGAAGAGCACTTGCGTAGCATGTGTGAGGGACAGTGTTTGATTCTCAGCACCACATGTAAAGAAATGAATAAAATAAAGGTCCATCAACATCTCAAAAAATATTTAAGTAAATAAAAGTACATATATAAATATACTGAATAAACTTTAAGTTACCACCAACTCTAGAGTATATCCATATGAAAGCATTTTTTAAAATTTAGATTAATGGGAAAAATCTAATCAGGACCACTTTTTGTCAATGTGCTATTACTGTATATTGAACTGGACTGTATTCATAGTTAAAACTCATTATAAGCAATAGAATTTAAGCAAAAATATTTATGATAGTATTGATAAGCCTTAATAGAGAAAAGTAGACAAAGGTTTCTCAAAACTCCATAAGATTAACTAAAAGTCCAAAGCCTTTTTAGTCTAAGTAGATGGTAAACTTTATGATTCTAAGACCACAGATTGACAAATTATAGAGTCTGGGCAAAATCTAGCCTTCAGTCTATTTTTGTGAGGAAAGCTTTGTTGCAAAATAGCCATATTTGTTGTATAATAGCAAAGCTGTACAGATGTAACAAAGATCTTACAATTTAAAAAATATAAAATATAAACTATCTGGCTCTTACAGAAAAAGTTTGCCAGCTGCTTTTCTAAACCATGTCAAGGAGACTAAAACTAAAGTAGGAAGTAGGGGAAGAAGTTATTAGTCCTTAACCATACTTATATCCTGAAAATATATATTCTTTCTGTGAACAAGTAAACTTTGATTTTTAGTGTAATAAAATAGTCTAATAATCTAGAAGTATTATAAAACTTTGATAGATAAATTACCTTTTCTTTTTAGGTGTGTCTCTTTCATATTCCACAAAATCAAAAACTAACTTAGATACAATATCATCAACAACTTGATACTGGTTACTCTGTGCAAAGTTTCTGTGTTGCTCACTAAGAAGGTGCTAAAAACAAACAAATATATCACAAAAATTATATTTTTAAACCAACATATGCTTTTTTGTTCAGAATTTCTAACATTTTTATGTCTGTAAAGTTAGGTTTATATTAACTACTTCAAAACCTCTTACTGGACTTAAAAGTATGTCAAGAAGTAAAACAAATTACTTCTTAGAATCCATTAAAATTTTTGTTTTTTTTTCCTGTGACAAATCCTAATTTGTGATTACAACAGAAGTGAAAAGAAACATTATCAGAAAAAGAACGAAAGAGAAGAAAAACAGTAACATTTAACATTCACTGTGTACTAATATCTTTGTAAGACACCTTTCCCCATCTAAGTGAGTAATGTAGGGTTTATGGAATATTACATGAAATATGTACAATAAGACTAAATAAATAAACCACATTAAATGCTGTGAAGTTATTAAAAAGTAAAGACCTGTAACCAAAGAAAACATTCAAGAATGAAGAAACAAAATTATGTCCATCACCCAGTACTCTTAATATAGGGTAGAGAAGTTATTCTCAATCTTAAAAGTTAACAACAAAAGAAGTTCATAGAATATTAGGATGAAACTCACAGGAAACAAAGTTCCTTCTGAGTGGGACTTCCAGGCTAATTCTATCAACTGTCAGTTAATTAGGACACTGTTATTTAAAAGCACCATTACAAAATTTTAACTTTTGATTTGATTGCATTGCCAAAAACCAAATTCTCACAGGTCACAAAATCATGCATAGAATACAGGTGTATTCTTTCTTACTTGAAATATTTTCCACATACAAATTATATATGGCCAATAATGTAACAAAAGAGAGAAATGATTAAAATTTAAAAATAAAGGTAAAATATATAAAATCAGACTCAATGTATATTCTAGAAGGAAAAAAAATCCTTTAACCACCTAAGCAAATTAAGTAAAGCAATATTAAATTTTTATGTAGTTTCCTTCTACTTCTACCTAGTTGCTCTTACTCATTCTTTAGGTCTTGATTTAATATAGCTTTCCCTGTTGGGCTTCTCCGTAGTACTTTTGGTTAAGTAACCTCAGTATTTATTTTTACTTTTTATTTTTTGGGTGCTTGCTGGGATTGAAGCCAGAGTCTCATGTGTGCTAAGCACACCCTCTACCACTAAGCTACACCCCTCACCACTACCTGCACTACCATTGCACTCTATACTTCACTTTTGTGACATTCATCATGTTTTCAAATACATGTTTTGTATTTATCTTCTTGTCTGACCATAATGTGTACAAGGAAGGTCTTTTTATTGATTCAAAAATATTTGTTAAACGGATTGGCACAGGTAGAACTCAGTCATTATGAAACCTAAGATTTAAAACAAAAGAATATTTTCTTTATTTTTAAAATATTTTTTTAAAAAAATATTTTTTAATTATAGATGGATGCAATATCTTTATTCTGTTATTTTTATGTGGTGTTGAGGATTGAACCCAGTGCCTCACATGTGTGAGCCACAACCCCAGCCTCTTCTTTATTCTTTTTCTTTAATTTTTTTTTGTAGTTGTAAATGAACAAAATGCCTTTATTTTTTTATTTTTATGTGGTGCTGAGGATCGAACCCAGTGCCTCATACATGTGAGGCTGAGTTAGCTCCAGCTCCAGCCCCCCTTCTTTATTCTTAATGACTAAAAAAAACATACAAATGAAAAACTCAAAGACACAATCTTAAATGAATTCCATTCCCAACATCAACTTTCACTAATTTTCCTTTTTTGTGACAACCACTGAACAACTTTTTGTTTTGCAGAATTAACATTTTCTGAGAATCACATAATAATATCACGAAAAGAAGCCACTCTAGATTATTCTATCATTATAACAGTGAAGTAAATCTTAGGACAAATGTGTAATTTCAAAATGATTTTAGGGAAAGGAAAATATTTGAAACATTTTAGCTTCTGATTAAATGCAATTTTAAACCATATTTCCCCTTTATTATATACATAAAACACATATATACACACTAATATCATTTAGGGTTGTAAAACTCCAACTTAAGAGTATGAAGACAGATACTTTATGAATCAGATATTTTAACAATTTATTCTTTTTCTTTAGCTTTCCCAACATCTTTAATCCAAACCAGACCAAACCAAGTTATCATAGCTATCTATTTTTGTTAAGGTAGTTTCTTCATGGCATTTTCAGGTAAATGAATGGCACTGGAGAAGATAATGCTAAGTGAAGTTAGCCAATCCCCCACCCGCCCCAAAATTGCCAAATGTTTTCTCTGATATAAGGAGGCTGACTCATCGTGGGGTAGGGAGGGGGAGCATGGGAGGAATAGATGAATTCTAGATAGGGAAGAGGGGTGGGAGGGAAAAGGAGGGGGCAGGGATTAGCAAGGATGGTGGAATGTGATAGATGTCATTATCCAAAGTACATGTATGAAGACATGAATTGGTGTAAATATACTTTATATACAAACAGAGGTATAAAAAATTGTTCAATATGTGTAATAAGAATTGTGATGCATTCCTCTGTCATGTATTTAAAAAATAAAACAAAACAACTCCTGCTCCTTTCTTTGGTATTGAGCACCACATAAAAATAAATAAATTTATTGTGTCCATCTATAACTAAAAATATTAAAACTAGTAGCCCCCCATCTTTAAAACTCTATCTGGTGCCAACTATTCTATTTGATCTTCCTGCTACCTCAAGAATTCTCCACTTTTTTTCAACTCTTTTCTTCCCAATAGTAAATAAGAAGCAAAAAATTTCAGGCCCAGATTACTTTATGTGTGATTCATCATTTCTTCTCACTGCCAATAGCTACTCCCATCAACAAATCCTCTTCAGCCCCAACTTTAAAATATACCCATAATCTTGAGCATGTCTTAAGCACTTCTTTTACCACGCTTAGTCCAGGCCACCATGATGTGTTATTTCATTGACTCAATCAGTTTAAGACTATTCCTCTTGCTTATTTCAATATACACAAGTCTTATTACATAATAATTCTCTATTCTATCAGTTAAATATTCCTTGGCTGGTTTAAATTACTAACATCATCTTTATTTTTTTGGTTTGGTTTAGTTTTCCCAAAGCAATGATATAACATTCTCTACATATACTTGATTATTTTTCAAATATTTTCAAATTATTTTGGGTTCTCAAAATTTAAGATATTTCTATCAAAAAAAAAAAAAAAAGAAATATAAACTATTTGTAGGAACTGGGATTGTGGCTCAGCAGTACAGCGCTTGCCTAGCACATGCGAGGCCCTGGGTTCGATCCTCAGCACCATATAAAAATAAATAAATAAAGGTACTGTGTCCACCTACAAAAAAAAAAAAACCTATTTGTAATAATCAAGTTGTAAACCACAATCAGAAGAAGTTAAAATTTAAATTACAAATATTCTTCAGAGTTTCTGAAATATTAATCCCCTAAATATAAAATCACATTTACTGTTTCGAGATCTTCATATTTCTGTAAGCAACATTCACAATATCCTTTTTTTTTCTTCTCTTTCAACTGGAGTTGGATTGGGGTCTCACCATATTTATCGCCATCCATTTGAATTCTGGAGATAGATAGAAATGGTTAAAAAAAAACCCTGCTAAATCTAAAGAATAATTTTCAAAATTTACTGTCCTACACGGGATCTACATAATTTGCACAGAATTAAATTACTAGCAAGTACTTTTACCCACATTTATTTATTTCTTCTGGGGGGTATTAAGGATTGAACCCAGGGACACTATATTTAGCTACATTTATAACCCTTTTGTTTTGAGACAGGACATTGCCTCTAAGTTGTCCAGGCTGGCCCCAAATGTGTGATCCTCCTGTCTCAGTCTCCTGAGTCACTGGGATTACAGGACTGTGCCACTGTGCCTGGCAATTTTTTTTTGGTGGGGAGAGGTTAACTGAGGACTTAAGCCAGAGGTCTTAAAATCACTGAGCCACATCCTCAACCCTTTTTTTTTTTTAATTGAGACAGGGTTTTGCTAAGTTGCTAAGGCTGCCTTTGAACTTGCAATCCTCCTGACTCAGCCTCCCAAGTTGCTGGAATTACAGGCCTGTGCCACCACACCTGGCCCATATATTTTTAAAAGAAATTTAAAAGCAAAATAAGAATGTACTAAATATTCTGGAGCATACTTCAGATGGTTCTTGAAAGAAAAATACCCATTTGCATTATTTGCAAACATTTCATCCCCACCTCCCTCCTCTTCAAACTAAAGTCTAAATATGATGCACTTAAAATAGATTCAAACTTCAAGTATAGGATCATTACAAATATACAAGGGATGAAAAGTAAGCAGAATAGTGATTAGAAACAGAAACATCATCCCTATCATGAAATAAAATGAACCATTTCAAATATTTGCTTATAAAGAAATAATTTCTTGAGATGATAACCTTAAGAATATTCCTTGTAAAGGTAATGATTCAAACCAACCTTAGTTTAACCTGAGTTTGCTTTTGGATACTAGATGGCTTATCTACATCATATGGACTGCAGGGCTTCTGAATTGAGTAGTTTATAAAAGGCATATTTGTCATCTGAAGATAAAATGGCCTATAAAGTCTAAAAGAAAAAAACAAATAGGCTTCTGTGATTAAATAGAACCAATTGTAGGTCGAACCTACATTAAATGAAACCAATTTTAATGTCTTACCTCCTTTCACTTAGAATAATGTCCTCAAGCTTCATCCATGTCATATCATTTTTTATTATGACTTACTATACCGTTTTGTGTATACATATGTATATATCTCCCACATCTTGTTTTCTTTGTTCATTTGCTGATGGATATGAGTAATGTTTACCTTTATTTTATTTTTTAAATTAAAAAAAAGTGGATATCCTAATTGATATGAAGTGGTATTGTTTGATTTAGACTTGCATTTATCTATTAGCGATTTTGAATATCTTTTCATTTGTTGGTTGGCCATGCATATATCACTGAGAAAGTGTGCTTTGCACATTCCTTAATCAGGTTATATCTGGGGTTTTGTTTGTTGAGTAATATTTTTCTTTTGATCGTAGTTCTTTATATATTCTGGATATAAACCCCTCATAAGATATATGATTTGCAATTACCTTCTCCCATTCTTTAGGTTAGCTTTTAACTGTTGTCATTTGATGTGCAGAATTTACAATTGATACACTTCAATTCTTTTTATTTTATTTGCTGCTTGTGCTTTTCATATCATATCTAAAAAAACCATCAACAAATTCAATGTCATGAAGTGTTTATCCTGTGTTTTATTCTAAGAGCTTTATAGTTTTAGGTCAACTTCATTCTTTTGCATGTTGATATCTAGTTTTTTCCCCCAGTTTTTGTTATGGTTCTTTTCCATTCAATGCCCTCCTTATGGCAAAAATGATTTGATCATATGTGTGATGGGTTTTTTCCTGGCTCTGTAAACTACCTATATGGCTGAGCTTATGCCAGTACCAAACTTTTTGATTACTGTAGCTATGTAGTAAATTTTGAAATCATGAAGTGTGAGAAATTTAACTTTGTTCTTTTTCAAGACTGTTTTAGATATATGGGGATTCTTGAGAGTTCAACTGAATTTTTGAATGGGTTTTTCTACTTCTACAAAACAATAAAAAAAATATATCATTAGGATTTTTGACAAGATGACACTGAATCTATAGAATGCATTGGTAGTGTTAATCAATATCTTAACAATATTAAGTCTTCTAATCCATAAATGTGGCAATCTTTCCATTTATCGGTGTTTTCTATAGGCCTAACTCTGAATTGCATTTTTTCTTCACAGTAACACATTTCATCAAAAGAAGTTTCAACACATTTGTTACCTCAGTGAGCACCCCAAAGAACTATACATGTTTAAATAAATAACTGAAAAGAAAGAAATCTAATTCTTCTATTCCAAACTATTTTATTTATATGTATAGTTTTCACCAAAATTATTCTATAAAACTAAAAAGTGTAGGAAAGCTTCCACACTAGATGTTATATTTCAATTTTATATTACCAAATATCATCTAATACCTATTTTCACAAATGTAAGTTGTAGTTCTAAATCATATGGTACTGTAGAGAACAATTATTTGAAATGCTAAAAAACGAGCTGGACTCATGATTGCTCTAAACCAGATACTTCAAAGACATCTACAATATACTGAAATTAAATCCAGTCCTTAAGCGCAAATGAATTAATGACACATGCGCACTTATGTAATATAAAGGAACTTAACAGTATTAATGGAAATAGCTTCATTAATTTCAAGAGATTTTCTCCTTTAAAACTGCATCTAAGTCACATTTATCACACTTAAGATACTTACTGGCTCATATCTTCTACCTTTACAAAAGGCTTTTTGAGTCTTCCTGCTTAAGAACATAGAAAACATAATATTATGGAGCTGCAAATCCAGGATCCCCACTCAAATAAAACCACTTTGACAAACCCCCTGAAACCAGAAATAACCTATTTATTTCAAAGATTTAATCCTAAGGAGAAGGCCATTCCAATATCACTCCATTTTCAAAAATCTCAGAAGGTTTGGCCATATTCTGAGATTCTTAAACTAAATGGAATTCCCAAAGGGTCTATGAATAGAATACAGGAGGAATGTGAATTGACATAGAAAAGTTACATTTTTATTTTCACTACCCTCTAGTTGATACTTAACATTTCCTCCAATTATAAATGTAAGTAACAGATCACAGTAGCACTGACACTACTATAACTTTGCTACCAATGGAACAGCATGTATTTTCACAGTATACTGGTTGTTATAGATATATCAAAACATTGTTTATGCTTATCACTTTAAAAATTATAATAGCAATCAGAATAACTGATAGAACCTTGTTTTCAATATGCAATAAAAAGCAAGTATAGCACTACTTCATAATTAAAATAACTTTCATAAATCAATGTCAACATAATTGATTTTTTAATAATGTAATGATAAAAAAAAAGTGTTTTAAGAAATATCATTCAAGGGAGGGGGCTCCATAGGCTTCATCAGACTGTCATAGGGAGTACATATTCTAAAAATAACCAGGAATCCCCTAAAAACAAAACAATTTAAAGAGCCATTTACATGATATTAGACTATCTTTATGTGATTTATTCTATTTTATAGGTATAAACCATATATATTTATGGGTATCAAAATACTTACTTCTTGTTTTTTGTGTTCCAATACCAACTCTTTTTCCCTTAAAAAAAATTGTGAAAATAATGTGTTTAAAAATATAGTAAAAGAAGCAATAGCACTTGTTTTTGAAAACTGAAACAAAATAGAACAACCACCCACAAAAATTAAGACAGAACTAAGAGGCTGAACAAAACTGGGATGAATGCCTGCTAAAACAATCGCAAAAACAAAATCAACAGTCTCTAGACTATTATAATAGATCTGAGGCCTACACAACATAACATTTACAGTATCCTGTATATAAAATGCAAACTTATCTGGCTTATTAAAAAAAAAAAACCAGGAAAAAATTACCAATTATTGAAGATAAACAATAATCAGATTCTAAGACCAAAATATTTCTAATGTCACAATTACTGTGAAGGTAAACACACTTAAAATGAAACAAAAGTATAAGTTATCAGTAGAAAAAAGAATTCACCAGAAATTATTGGACTGAAAAATACATTATAGGAGATAGAAAATTCGTTGGATGGCCTTAATAGAATGTAGATGACAGAATGAAGTGTCAGTAAACTCAAAGATAAGTGAACAACTATCTCCAATTAAAAAACAGAAAGAAAAAAAAAAAAGATTGAGGAAATACAAAACAGAACGTCAGGGATAAGTTGAGGTAGAATCAAGAGAGATCTTTTAGTATTACTGGAGTTGTACAAAGTGATATCCCACTCAATTATCAAGCTGTATTATACTAATAAGAAATTGCCCAAACATGCCAAATTACTTATTTGTGTTTTCATGTCTTTATACACTCTTTCTTATGAAATCTATTTTCGTCTGGATCCTAGTTACTTGAGGACCGAATGAGGAAAACAAAAGCAAACCACAAAAGAATGGTCTGGACATATGAGGAAAGCCAAAGTCAGCTACGAAATGAGACATTCCAGGAGAGATTAGAAAAGTGCAAGGACAGAATGGACAATGGTTAAGAAAACCAATATAATTGGTTTTAAAAAATATCAAATTGATTCAGCAAATTGGTCAGGAGTTTCATATCTTATAGGTTGAAAAGTGAATGGAAAATATTAGAGATTTAAGAAGCATGAATGAAAGGAGTGATATAAAGATTGGATAGTAGGTAGGGATGTGGGATCAAAGGAAGTTACTGTATTCCTTTCAAGGTCAGACTATATAGCCATACAAGATTTTGTTACACCATCATCATACTATATTCACTATTTGTTTCTAAAAAATAATACATTATTTATATTAGGAATTTCTTATGCAATAGGCTATTTTAGTTTTATTCTACAGAGTAAACAAAAGTACCTATAAAAAACAATAGCAGGTGGCTGGGCTTGTATGTAGCTCAGTGGTAGAGTGCTTGCCTAGAACATGTGAGGCATGGGTTCGATCCTTAGCACCACATAAAAATAAAATAAAGGTGCTGTGTCCATCTACAACTAAAAAAAAAAATAATATCTGTATGGGTGTGAGATATGCATATGCTTATATGTGTATGTATAACAACAACAACAAAAACCTACTAGCAACCAGAAAGAAAGTAAAAAATAAAAACCAAAACTCATTTGTCACTCCACTATCCCAAGGGCAACTTTTCCTCATGAATACAATCCTAAAGTTAAATCATACACAAAAATTCAGAAACATGCATACAAAACACAAACTCACCCCTGAGATTCTGACAATATTTTGAACCTGGCAGGAAATATTTCACAGATACATAAAGACTAAATGAAACAAAAAACAAAACTTGACCACTTTTAAAAACTAGTTTAACAATTAAAGAAGACAACATACCACATCTCTTATGGAAGTACTTGATTTCTTGAGTAAATACAACTCTTTTTTCTTTTGTTCAATGTAGTATCTAATGTCTTTATTAAAAGAAAGAAAGGGCTTATGATTAATAATTTTCAAGTTGGAGTGAAACATCAGTATTTTCTTAGAGTTGTAGTAAATTTAGATGAAGGATTTACCATTATAGGTATTATAAAAGTTTTTTCACTATGTAAAGCCAGGAACCAAAGGATGGACATAAGTCCTATACCCAATATTGTCAAAAAGTCAATTATAAAATTCTTACCATCAATATGAAGAATTTTTACTCCCCATGATAAGGCATTTGATAATATACTATTTGAAGGAATGAAATCCTGTTAAAAAACAAACAAATAAGGTTTGATAATTTTTCTAGAAAATTGCTATTAAAAATGAGCTACTTTCTTAAAAAAACTTAAAGCTTAATGTCACTTATTCATAACAGGTCATATAGAATTATAATAGCAATGAAGACCTCATTTTTTTCTTTTGGTATTTCTAAAATCAATCCTGTTTAATATAGTAATATGTTCTTGAAAAAACTCAATGCATACTTTAAGGGAAATTTCAAAAGTTTCCAACAATAATTTAAAAGACCACAAGATGGGGATGTTTTTCCATGAAAAGCAAATTCTGTTCTTTGTAAAAGGAGATACATGCTGCAACTTACACTTTTACTATTAAAAATGAATGAAAGGAAGATTTCAAGGATATCTATAATATCCAGTTGCATTTTTAGTAAAAAAAAATACAGTGTTAATTTTTTTTAAAGGAACAAATTTATTTTGATTTTTCTGAAAATACCAGAAACTATGAAAAACAAGCTGAATATTTGGCTATACCAAAAGCAAAATACAAGTAAACATTACGTTTGAAGATCATGTTTAAGCTTTGAGAATCATTTTAAAATGCCATAAGTTTAATTATTTTCTCAATAGAGCAAAACAAATTTACTAAACTGCAAACAACTAGAGTATTTTTTTAAATTGCTATAATTTTTTTTTTCTGGTACCAGGGATGGAACTCAGGGACACTCAACCACTGAGCCACATTCCCAGCCCTATTTTGTATTTTATTTAGAAACAGGGCATCACTGTGTTGCTAAGCTCCTCACTGTTGCTGAGGCTGGCTTTGAACTTGCGATCCTCCTCACTCAGCCTCAGGAGCTGCTGGGATTACAAGCATGTGCCACAGTACCCAGCTGTAATTTTTTTTTTTTTTTTAATTAAAAGAAAAGCACTCAATTCTACCCCGGAATTTCATCTTTTATAAACAAGATGCTCAAATATCCAGGGGAAAAAAAAAAACTAAAAGCAAAATCTGTCAATGGATGAATTTAGATCCCTACAGAACATGATACTGTATGGTTGGGGACAGTGTGAAATTAAAGTTCCTACTTACATGATCCTTGATAGCTTTTTCAACTAGTAATTTTCCTCTGCTTAAACAAACCTATAAAATCCAAGAAAAATACACAAACATATAAAGAGTTGTAACAGTGATCCTTTGAGGAAAACTTTAAAAATATTTTTTTAAAAAAGAAAAAGTTTGTTTCTTCTTGTTTTTTTGTTTTCATGGAGCAACTTAATTCAACCAAATGAGACCCAAGAGTTCAGTTCTGCAGTAAATTCTTTTCAATAAGAAAAATAGGTTTCATTGAAGTTTTATACTTATAATTACCTAGTTTACACTTTAGTTAATTAAAATGAAGATTTAAGAAAAAATACAAACTTTATATACTATATTTATAAGTTATATTCCTTTTTAAATAAAATACCAAGAAAAGTAGTTGAATATGATGAGTAAAATTAATTGGGAATCAATCATTAGTATTATCTCCTTGCTTCAAAAAAGTATTAATTGAAAAAATGCATAAGCCTTCTTTATCTCTTTTCACTTCTTTGACTATTTTTCCTTCCATATGTTTCTTTTTCAAGTGATTTTCCCTTGTAATTCTTTTTTTGTATACCTTTTTTTCCCATTTCTGCTTCTCAAATAACTACAGTAAACAAAGGAATATATTTAAAAATCACAATTTAGTTCATTTCAATCTAAAATTGAGAATAAATGAAGTCTTTCTTTCAATAAATGAATTTTTTCTTTCAATCTCTTACCTCCTCACAACCAAATAAATAAATTTGTCCTTACTTGTATCTTCCAACTTATTAATGAAGTGTTAGATATATCAATAATTTTATAATGGGGGTGGTAACCTCTCTATGGAAAGGGCTCTCTAGGTCATATGGTCTCTATTACTATGATTGAATTCTGCCTAAAGACAAAAGCATCCACAAGTAATACCTACACTAACAGGTACTGCTATGTTCTAATTACACTTTACAAGCAAAGAAATCTGAATTTCATATAATTTCTACTTGTTACAAAATACTGTTTCATTTTTTTCTACCAACCATTTGGAAATTTAAAAACCATGCTTAGTTTGCAAAGCTATACAAAAAACAGGCAGCAGGCTGAATTTGGTCTGTTTGCTTACCCCTGGTCTAAAATTAAAAAAAGGTTTCTAGTTCTGCTTTAAAGGAATAATTTGCTATTATTTTTTAATTGTCAATTACTCTAAAAAATAAAACCCATCTTAAAGTACAAGGGCACATTTTAGGCAACAGGGTATGACTACACTATACTATTAAGAAAAAAAAAATCACCTTTCTAAAAGACAGCAACCTTTTTAATAACTAGAAAGCCACAATAACTTTTCTACCCAAGTGAACTCTGCTGCCAGCATGCTACTGAAAATCATGAGATGTTCAGGCTACAGCCTGAGAGTCTTAAAAGGACTTAATCCATCTGGAGATTTAAATGAACTTCCATCATTTAAAGAGACTTACTGAATCTGGAGACTTAAATGAACTTCCATCATGGCTGGGATGAGGTGAAGTGGTTTCTGCAGTATATGCAGATTCTGGACTTGGTACAGGAGAAATTCGACCCAATGTTTGTGCAAATTTTGCTTCCTTTTTATTTGAAATGAGATAACTGATATCTTTGCTGAGAAATTCTTCAACTCGCTAGAGGAAAACAAAGTATTTTTATGTAATAAAAACCATACTTGTTTCATACACTAGGCACAGTATAAAATTTCAATTGATATAACTTAATATCTTGCAAATTGGTGTTTTCAAGTCTATATTTTCCTCAATCTGGAGTTCTATGGAAATATAATGAGAGTTCTAAAAGCACAACAGCAAGTATTTTACCCTAATCAATGTAATCCATGTAACAACCCCATAGTATTAATATTATCCACATTTTTCAGGAGACAATTGAAGTGACTTGCTTGAGGTCACACCAGTAGTAAATAAAAGAATTTGAATATAAGTGTTCTGATTCAATATAAGAAGCAGGCACGCAGAACTTTTGGTAATGATGGAGAAATGCTCCTTGCATATCTAATATGGTAACAAGTTGCCACATGTAGCCATAAGGACTTGAAATATAGTTATTATGTCCAAGCCATTGAATTTTAAATTTTATTTAATTTTAATGAATTTAAATAGACACATATATGGTTATTGTATTATACAGCATGACTCTGAATCATGAAGTTATAATCCCAAAGGTTTAAACTTATAAGGTGGAGGAAACATTTACCCTCATCAGCATAAGACTGAATTTCCCCACTAAAATATTTGAAAACAAATGCTTAAATGCCTAAATTTATACACATGTACCAAAGTCAATATTATTGAAGAGCATCTGCCTCTAGCGGCAGAAATAAAACACTAGATTAAGTAGAATTAAATACTAAGTAGAATAATATTAAGAGTATTATTAAAATATATATTGTATAAATACACAAATGTTACAGAAAAACACTAAATACTAATCAGAAATAATCACTGCTCATTAAAAATCAAATCACCCTTTTTCCACAATATTCACTTTAAATGACCAGTTAATAAATAAAATTTATTAAAAACTTTATTAAGCTTATATATTCCAGGTATTCGACTCAAATTCATGCAAGGCCAGGCAGAAATATAAATGACAATTTATATGTTCAACACTGTCTTCATTTTCATAAATATGAGGCTGTAGCAATGCCAGAGGTTCTTTTTATGATTTCAACCATTTTTTGTGTATAATTCAGTGACAATAAGTACAACCACAATGTATACAGTCATCACTACTATCAATTCCAGAATTTTTTCACCTTCTCAAACTGAAAGTTGACACTCATTACAATAATAACCCTATTTCCCAAACACCACAGCCCCTGGTAACCTCTATTCTACTCTATATGAATTTGGCAATTCTAGATGCTTCACTATTGTGATTTGAACATCCTCATTAAAAGTCATCTTGAAATTTAATTCCCATTGTGGGGTATTTAAGAGGGTGAAATTTATTCTGACTGGCATTTGGAGGAAGACTCTTTAGAAATTAAGTTGAATGAGGTCCTAATCCAGGCCCTAAATCAATGAGACTGGGGCTTTATAAGAGACAAGATCTGAGTTAGGAAGATCAATTTTGCTATGTGATGCCCTTTGTCAATTTGAGGTTCTGTATATAGTCCCCACTAACAAGGATTTCATTGGATGCTGATGCCTAATTGTGAACTTTACTACCTTAAATACTAGAAGTCCAATAAACCTCAGTCCTTTAAATTACTCTTGTTATTCAGCTATAACAATAGAAAGTGGATTAAGATACTCATTTAAGTAGAATCCTGTATTTGTGACTGGCTTCTTTCACTTACCAAAATGTTTTTAGGGTCCATTCATGTTATAGCATGTATCAGAATTTCGTTTATTTTTATAGCTAAATAGTACATTTTATGTGTATACAATGTTTTGTTTATTTACCTGTTGAACATTTGGGCTGTTTCCACTTTTTGTCTGTTGTGAATAATGCTCCTCTAAATATGGATATACAAATATTATTTCGACATTTTGCTTTCAATTCTTTTGGATATACATCCAGAAATAGAATTGTTGAAAACTTCTAATTTTTCCAGAAACCATGAATACTGTCTTGCATAGTGGTCACATCATTTAACATTCCCACCAACAGTGCACAAAGGTTCCATTCTTCACAACACATACAATTTTCTGGTTCTTAGTAGCCATAAAACTCATTGCATGACTAATTATAGTTTTGATTTGCATTAAGGGAAATGCTTATAGATGTTGAACATCTCTTCATGCACTTATTAGCCATTAGTATATCTTCTTTGAAGAAATGTTTCCTTAGGACTTTTGTCTTTTTTTTTTTTTTTTTTTTTTTTTTTTAACAATGCAGTCTTGCTACGCTGCCCAGGCTGGTCTCAGACTGGTAGTCTCAAGTGATCCTCCTCCTGCTGCAGTCTCCAAGTAATAGAACTAAAAGTATGTACCACCACATCCAGCTTTTGCCCATTTTTAAATTAGATTATCTTTCTTTTGTTGAGCCATATAAGTTCTTTATATATCATTGATATGAATCAGTTATCAAATACATAATTTGCAAACATTACCTACCATTCTATGGGTTGTCTTTTCACTCTCATAATAGTGTCCTTTGAGCCACAAGAGTTCTAAGTCACATTTACCTTTTCATTTGTTGCTTATGATTTTGGCATCATACCCAAGAAATCATTGCCAAATCCTATGTTATAAAGATTTCCCTCTGAGAATTTTACCTTTAGCCAGGCATGGTTGCACATGCTTATAATCCCAGTGGCTTAGTAGCCTGAGGAAGGAGGATTTGTTCAAAGTCACCTTTAGCAACTTAGTGAGCCCTAAGCAATTTAACAAGATCCTATCTCAAAAAAAGGTTTGGGGATGTGGTTAAGTGATTAAGCACCCCTGAGTTCAATCTCTGGTACAATAAGAAAGAAAAAAAGAATGAATGAATGAATTTTGGGAAGAAAAAAGGAAGAAATTTTACCTTTATATTTAGATCTTAGATCTAATTAGAATTAATTTTTGTACATATGTCATGGTCCAACTTCATTTTATACATGTGGATATCCACCTTTCCCAAAACCAGTTTTGCCCACTGAATGGTCTTGGTAATTGACTATATATATATATATATACACATACATACATACACACACACACACATATATATGCATGTGTGTGTATATATATATATATATATATATATATATATATATACACACTTACATGTATATAAATATAAAAGGGCTTATTTCTGAGCTCTGTTCTATTCCATTTGTCTGTATGTCTATCTTTTATGCTAGTGCCACATATTTTGTTTTTCCATTTCTTAGACTTGAGTTAAAACTCCTTGGTAGAATAAAACACACTTAAAAATCTGGTACTAATATACCTTCATTTCTTGCCATTTCTCCGATCTAAATCTTGTTGCTTAAGTCACATTGCAATATTAGCAGTTACGCAACAAACTCACACTGGCTGGGCATAGTGAGTGGTGCACACCTATAATCCCTGCAGCTTGGGAGGCTGAGACAGGAGGATTGTGCGTTCAAAGGCAGCACCAGCAACTTAGCGAGGCCATAAATAACTCAGTGAGATCCTGTCTCTAAATAAAAAAAAAAAAAAAAAAAAAAAAACACAAAAAAAGGGCTGGGGATGTGGCTCAGTGGTTGAGTACCCCAGGGTTTCATCCCTGTACCAAAAAATAAAAAATAAAAGAATCCCTATACTGACATATGTTAAATATGCTGTTTCCTCTAATATGTATGTCCATTTTGACTGGTATATTCCTACAAAGTTTTCAAAACCTAGCTCAAACATTATCTGTGCTATGATTCCTATCTGTGTTCTAATAACAATTTCCACATATTTTTTGACAATGCTCTACTATAAGTTATTTTATTTAGTTATCTGGTGTTCCTACTAGACTGAGTTCTTAGAGGACTGGACTACACATTACTTATTTTTATACCCTCAACAATCTAAAATAGTGCTGGCACATAGAGGACAGTGATGGAAAAATTTCTGAATTTTCAAATGCCTACCTAAATCTTAAATCATTTTTCAACAGAGTTCAAATTGTATCTGTACAATGTGCTCCACAATTCCTCAGCAGGAAGTAATCTCCTCCTCCTTTTGATATTTTATGTTGTATTACAATTAACTGTATCCATGCCTTCTCTATCTAGATTAGAACTTTAAGACAGGCTGGTTGATGGACACAGGGTTCATTTTTTAAAGTACTAAAACACACAATGCTGTGCCTTGCATGCCACAATCCAATGATTGTTGAATTTGTTCTATCATGGTCTTCAACTTATTAGAAATTGTTAATCTATGCCTTTTGAAGAATAAACTCAAAACTTATTTCCAGATAACTCTAGGTCATGAAAATGAATATCAAATATTTAACCATGTACTCAAACTCATGATATGTATGGCAAAATATTTGCCCTTACATTTCTGTTTCTTCTCCAACTGCCTTCTTTTATTTTTTTTTTAATTATTTTATTGTTGGTTGTAAATGTCACTGGTTCTATGTCCTTCTGAGATGGTTTTATAGCTACTATTTTTCTAGCCACTATTAAATATTTTTCCCCACTGTGTCAGAATTTACTGCTATGCTTTTAGTGGCTGAATTTATCAAAAGTACTCTGTGGAGATAAATGGGGTTTAACATGAATTTACCAACACTAGAAAAAGCCAATATATAAAGTGGTCAATTAAACAAAAAGTCAGGATCAGGGATGATATTTAAAGCAAGATAAGCAATAAAGGATAAAAGACCTACGTAAAACTAAAAATATAAAGTACAATCCTTAGCAAAATATATAACAAAATTAATATTTCATAAAACTGAATCCTAAAACTCTTTAAAATTACCCAGAGGTCAAGGTTCTTTTATAGTTCATAGAGGACAACTTTATGACAATATTGTTTTAGTAACCAAAACAGGAAATGTGCTAGAGTCAGAAATCAGCACCCAAGGAATGAACATCATTGAATTTCATAAGAAAGACAGTATGTGTGTGTGTGTGGGAGAGATCAGAATTCAATAAGTAAATCTTAAAATAAATAAATAAATAAGAAGTTAGTAAAGCAAATTCAACTGAAAAATCTATAGTTCAGGGTGGGAAATTGGAAACTTATGCCCTTAATATGCACATTGATGTATTTTAAACCACGTTAGCATAAAGTTTAAAGTGTTGCTCAATGTATGGCAGAAATAATTCAAATGTTTGTTTCTTGCGAATACCTCAGGAACAGCTGTGGGGACAGTGGAGAAAAGAAAGAGGCCAGGGCAAGTGGTTCCTGCCCTAGACACTGTATTTTGGGAGAGTTACATTTTTACAGGCTTTCCACATTAGATTGCTATATATGATTTTGTCTGAAGGGTTCTACTGCTAAGAAAACAAACCTCACTGATTTAGACCATTAAACCTCAGGTTAATAGAACGGATTGATTATCATATTTGAGAAAGCTGTCAAACTATATTAAACAGCTACTTTGTAGCCACTGTTTGCTAGAAGAACAGAATACTATAGTACTATGTTTCTCTGGGAAGTAAGAGGTTAATATTACTCTGATAGGGCCAGCCATCAAATTTTTCTGGATCTCAAATACTTCATTTCTAAAATGGAGACTTTACTCAGGTTCTTTAACATGTGAAGATAATCTTTATAGGTGATGTGTGTAGTCAATATGGTGGCAAGTCTATTACATGACCTTCAGGTTAAGTAAAATAACATTGACAAATAGTTCTAGGCAACTTGTTAAATGTTTTTCTGAGCTTCTAGTCTCAGAATGAAATGAATAGTTCAGATATTTAAAGGTGCTGACCTTTAGAAACTTGAAATCCAGTAGGAATCATCTAATCAATGTATAAGGTAGGAAAGAAGATTTAACTTGATGTGGTCTCCCAATAATCATCATCAAAGAGTTTCTGCTATTTGGAGGACAACATAACAGTATACATAGAAGGCAATAAACAGTTCCAATAGGAAAAGGGAGTCTCTCTCTCTCTCTTTTGGTACCAGTCATTGAACCCAGGACTGCTTTACTACTGAGCAATATTGCCAGTCCTTTTTATTTTGAAACAGGATCTCACTTAACTTGCTGAGGCTAACCTTAAACTTGTAATCCTCCTGCCTCAGCCTCTTCAGTTGCTGGGATTATAGGTGTGTGCTATCATACCTGGCAGTCTCATTTTTTACACTTAATTTACACAAGACTACTAATCACCGAAACCTGAAGTTTTGTCAAGCTATAAAAGGTCAGAACAAATGACTTTTCTTTCTTTTTTTTTTTGATATTGGGGATTGAACCCAGGGATGCTTTCAGACAACCACTGAACTACATCTCTAGTCCTCAAATGGTTTTCTGTAAATAGCTGGTAAAAATTTTAAACTTGGTGCTGATAAGGTGGTCATAAATTTTGCAAAATAAAAAACTAAAATGATTACATATTTGAAAGTACTAGCTATAAATATTTTCTTGTTAGTGTACGATTGATTTTCACTTACCCCTCCCAGGTCCTTTATGTCCTTTTGCAGTTTTTCAGATATGGTGACAGAAGGTAAGTCAAGGTAAAACACTTTTCCCCAAAGTGGCTTATATTTGGATTTTTCTGTTCTGTTATCAGTTTTCAGAGATTTCAAAGATGGTCTATTCTTTTCATTTTTGACTTGGATTCCACCTATTATTAAAAATGTTTATTAGATCATGTTTTGTACAGACAAGATTTTACTATTTTAAAAATATTTCATACGCAATAATACCTCAAGAAAAATAATTACATTATTTTTTGTCATCAGTGTTTAAAAGTACTACTTTTCTGTAGTACTTTTAGTAAAGATGAAATGCCCTGCATGTGTTCATAGATTTCATATTATAAAATAACAGCTGAAATCGGCCGGAAAAATTCCTGTTGAATGTATTAAAGCATGGGACTACATAAGCCCTTTTTGAAAGACTCTTAGGTTTGTAAACTCCATGGGGGTCCTTCCTCCACTACTCTGGTATACATTCAAAATTGGTGCTTACAATGTTGAACAGCGACCCAAACAACCTGTTATCTAGAATGACCTTGTCTTCAAGACAGTATTATTGACTGCTCAAGTTTAAGTTTCACATAAAGCCTTTTATTAAAAAGAACTAAATGAATCACTTCAATCACATTTATATAGATATTAAGAATTAATGGTCCATTTAGGCATGACCAATGTGATTCTGCAACCTGTACACTCAGAAAAATGAGAAATTATACCCCATCTGATTCAAATGCATGCTATGTCAAGATCATTGTACTGTCATGTGTAACTAATTAAAACAATTTTTTTTAAAAAAGAACTTAATGGTCCATTTAGAACATCACTATTCATTCCATTATTTTTGAAAACATCTCAGATGCAAGCAACTGCTTTAAATTTTTGGAATCTATTTCTTGGTGGTTACTACACACTCACATATAGGAATGACTTCAGATGCTTAAGTGCTTTTGCCAAATAAAATGAATAAAATGGAAATTTGCTTTTGTCTCACTATTAAGTTGCAACCAACAATGGGTGTGCTTGAAATACAAATAGTGTCCCTTAACTATGATTTAAAGACAAGAAACCCAACCAGAATCATACAATCTAATGAGGAAGAGAAAAGGCACAAACACATCGGCCTTTAAACTGAAGGCCCCGCGAGACCCGGCAGGTTCCCGGGTCCGCACGCTGCAGGTTTTCACCCACCCGCGCACCGGGAGTGTGGGGCCGCGACGGGGACAGGAGAGCGCGAGGAGCCGTGGAAACCGTTCCCTTTCTGAGGCAAAACCCTGAATGAGCCTTCCTCCAGGTCAGAGAAGGACAGGCAGGAAAGCAAAGCAGCAGCGGACCTGGCGGGAGAACTCTTGAAGATCAATGGTGGAACCATGGGAGGAGGAAGATTAAAGGGACAGCAGGCGGAGGAGGGGCTTCGTACCCTGGAAATGTCCTTTGCTGTGGATCCTCATGGCTCCGGAGTTCATGGCAGCCCCCCGGCACCTACATGCTGGGTCCGGCCCGGGTGCGGCGTCAGACGGCCGCGAAAACAAGGCTTCTCCGGCCCGGTTGACAGGACGGCCCGCTCTTTCCTTTCGTCCGCCGAGGTTTCCACGCCGCAAAGGTGCCGGGTCCGCAGGCCGAGTTTCCGGGGACGGGTCCGGCTCCTAGGCGCGGAGGAGAAAAGGGAAAAAGCACAAACGAGTGGGCTGCGGCGGTTGAAGATTTGAAAACGCGTCACGCGGCCACGGCGACGATACGCGCGCCCCGCCCTCTCGCGCCGCGCCCCGCCTCGCGCTCGCTCCACGTGCCCGCCCCTTTCGCGCCCGCCTCCTGGCGACGCGCTGTGTCCTCGTGGCCGCCCCCTAGTGGCCGCCACTTCGTGATGCGCACCCAGCCCTCTTGTGCCCGCCTCCTGGTGTCCCTCTCCCTCCCGACGAGCGCCTGGCTCCCTCGCGCCGGCCTCCTGGTGACGTGGCCCCGCCCCTTTGCGCCCCGCCCCCAAATCGTGTCTCCGCCTTCGCCCCTCCCCCACCGCGATGCCCTTTTTGCTTCAAACACCGGCTCTCTCCGTCTTTGGTTTCTGGGTCCGGCATGATCTGAAGAATCAATGTGGCTCGGTGTTGACCGAGAGTAGTGGATGCAGTTGGCAGCGGCCGAGGTCGGCCAGGCTGCCGCCAGGCTCCTTCTCGCCTTCTAGGTCGGCTAGGCCCGCTGACCCTCTAGCCGCCTCTCCACCAGGTACGCTCCTTTTCCGCAGGTCGGCGATCCGCGAGGCTGGAGGCGCGGTGACTGCGGCCCAGCCTGCACCCAGCCTCAGAGCTGGCCAGAGCTGAGCGGTGACAGCCCTCGCTAGGCGCACTCCAAGCCGCAGAGCGAGGTTTTCCCGCAGACCCCGCCGGGTGCAGGGTGGCCTCACAGGGACTTCCTGGGGCGAGGGCTGCCGAGGGCGCCGGGGGCCAGGTCGGTCGCCCTCACTAAGTGGACAGCCCCAGCCCCAGAACGCGTTCAGGACGATCGGTGCACTTTGGTGTTTGGCTGTGTGCCATGCTCTGTTGACTTTTGTTCAGTACAGAGCAATTTCCTTTTTTTGTGTAAGTTTATTTGAACAATAAAAAAGAGTGGAAAATGAAGTCTCAGTTTTTTAATCTGTAAAATGGGGATGGTGATGTGAATATCGTAAATATTAAATTTAAATGTTTGTGAAATGTTTTATAAATGGGAAAATACCTAAAAATGTTTTTGGTATGTTTCTGCTGGTTAACTGCTTAAAGAACAGGATTGTATTTTGTCTTGTTTTGCATTCCTTTAGTTCTGGCCATAGTAGGAATTGTATAGTGACTGATTTTTGATCTCAGCTCAGGGAAGGAAGAGAATGTCAATATAACCGTTTTGCAAAAAGGTTTCTTGAAACACAGACAAAGATGGATTGTGACACTGTTAACCAAAATGGTGAACACCGAGATGGATAAGTTTGCTAAGGAGAAATGTGAATTTTGTTTTGGACAGGTTTAGGTTGAAGAACCTGGAGCTACAATGGTGAAACTTTATTAAAGTTTGTTGGGGATATTTATTATAATTTCTGAGAAAAAGATCATGTATTTTCAAAACAAAGTACAAAAAGAGCATCAAGATTTTGTCTGTAAGAAAGATTTAAAAGTTCCAGGAACACTAACAGAGAATACAGTTAAAGCCATAGAAGGAAATGAAATTGCCCAATAGGGCACATAAATAAAGCAAGTAATGATGTGTAGAGGATTATAAAAAGGGAGAATAGGCCTCAGAGTTGGGAAGAGAACTGGGAACAAAACTTAAGTCAAAAGTCATAATTACAAACATTGAGATTGTTTGGGTTTCCCTAAGCTATTTGGATATGGATAATTTTAAGCCTCAAATTTAATCTGTGAAAATGAGGTAATACTTGTGAGAGCTGTTGGGAGGATTAAGTGCAACATTTTTGAAAGTTTAATCACTACAGTGCCTTGCATAGAGTAAAAGCTCAGTCATTCTGGTGAACTGTGCACCAACTCTTCCACCCTCAAATTCAAAAAGGCTAACACTTGAAAAATAGGCCTTTGATTTTAGTATGGGAAATATCACTGGTTTATTTAATGAGAGTATGAGCATGTGGTAAAGGCAAATACTAGGTAAAAATGATAAATTTGAAGTTGAGACAGTTTGATTATACTGTCAAGAAATTTGTCAGTGTGGGAAAATGTGGTGATAAGAAAAGAAGTTTGGGTCTTTGGAAAGTTTAAAAGATATGGGAAAGTTTTAAGTGTGTTTTTACTAAAGAAAATTAATAATGACAGTTCATTTATGTTCTTTCTAATGAAAGAAAAGTCATGTTTCTTATTAAGTGAAGCAGGACAGTAAAAGTTGCAGCCTGTGCTGTAGAGTCACTCATTACTGGACCCATAACTGCATCACAATGATAGTTCTAAGCCCTGAATAAGCAGAAAATTTGCCTTATTGGATAGTTTTCCAATATATCATCCAAGGTTCTTAAAAATGTTATTATTGGAACCCAAATCTTTTAGTAGCCACAGGAAGGATTTAGTCATATACCTATAATCAGTGAAGATAGAAATTTCCTTACCCATCATCTCAATAATCAAGTCTGTTGCTAAAAGCAAGAGGTTTGTGTTAAAGTAGAACTTCAAAATGGGCTAGAAAAAGAACCCTTCAGATGAAGGGTTTACATTCAAGAAGAGAGGAATGGGGCAGGTTTATTTGTGGTGAGAAGCTTGCTTAAAGAGTTCTTTTATGTGTGGTGGGGGATAGAAGGGGTTGGGGATTAAGCCCAGGGCCTTGCACATGCTAGGCAACTGCTCTACACCCCAAGCCCTTTTTAACATTTTGAAATAGGGTTTCCCTAAATTGCGCAGGCTGACCTCAAATTTGATATCAATCTTCTGTGATAGTCTCCAAAGTAGCTGGGATTACAGGCATGTACCACCACACCTGGCTGGTTAAAGAGTTCTATTGAGGAAAAATTAAAGAATATTAAACAGAATCATCTAATTAAATGAACATTTGGCTATGAATCAAGAGAAATGAATTTCTTTCAGTACTTTAAGTAGTTTCATGACCTTGGACAAATATTAACCTATTTTAGAATTTCCTCACATGTAAATGAAGGTCAGTCTATAACTTTTTGTGATTATCAAATGAGAACTAATCTGCTTTCTCATATTATGTCACACATATCCAAATATAAACTTTACATTGTAGAGTCTTATACAAATTAGTTCTGCAATATGTATCACTGTCCTCTTTTGTTAAGTCTCTTCTCTTGGGTGGTAGTTATTCTCTTTCCTATCTATAGCAAACCTAGCTTAGTGTCAACCTTTATATCCTGTTCATTTGGGGCCATCAATAGTCATTCCTGTTTGATTCATTTGCCAAATATTGGTGTTACTTCTGAAATGTTTTCTGTTCCCATTTTTATTATTTTAAAAAATATTTTATAGTCTCACTACACTGATAAATGGAGGACATAAATTCTTCAAGATTAAGTTCTTAGTTTTGCGGACTAAGCATATAAAAGGATAAAATTGGTTAGTGGTCATAGTACTCAATTCTGTTTTAGGTGAAGGTGGACTGGGAAATGGTAAATTTGACCTTATCAAATACTTAAATATAACCTAAGTGAAGGAACAAAAATGGGGAATAAGCAAGACAAGAGGATTCAGAATTTAGAAGTAGATTTTCCTGAGACAAAAATTCAGAGGCTGCTGTAACAGCTGTTATAGATAATTAACTATTTCAAAGACTGTATCTTACATCCTGAACTGTTATAAATTCCTTTAGGAAAGCACTAAACACATTTGACCATGACCATAAAACAGTTTACCTACCCTACTTCCTGCATTCCTTCTGTATTTTTTGAGCAACAGTGTGCAACGTCAGTGATATGGGTGCAAACCCATAAACTAATATAAGACCCATAGATGTTCATATAAAATTAAAATTTTTCCAGTGATATTAATCAGCATGTAGAAAGTGCACTCATTTTAAGCATACATATTGATAAATTCTAACAAGTATCTATTATCTATTATCGCTCCAGTGGGAAAGTGGTGCAGCCATATGGAAAATAGTTTGGCAGTTCCTCAAAATGTAGAATATTTGTTCATCTGAGAATACTTCATTCCTCTTTCCAGTCTCCCCTTTTCAACCAGAAATAAGCACTCTTCTGATTTCTATTATTATAGAACAATTGTGCCTGAAACAATTGTTTCAGCTTTATTATGAATGATAGAATTTGTATTCTTTAGGTTAATTATTTTTCATTATATAGTATTTAATTATTTTTGTGATTCATTGATGTTATATGTCTCAGTTTCTTCTTTTTTATTGCTGACTAGTGTTCCATTGTGTGTAAGTAGGAGTTTGATTATCTATTTACCTATCGATGCATATTTAGTCTCTATTTGGGGCTGTTAGGAATAATCCTGCTGTGAATAATCCTGCTATGAACATTGTATACAAGTGTTCTTTTTTTTTTTTTTTGCGGGGTGTGGGACACACTTTTATTTCTCTTGGATTGCTAGATCAGATAATAACTGATTATTTCATAATATGAGAAACTACTGAATTTTTTAACTCTTCCTCCAGCAGCAGTGTATGAAAGTCCTACCTATTGCACATCTTTATCACACACAAGGTGTGAACTGGTATCTCATAGATTTTTTTTTAAATTGAGGTTAAATTCATAAAACAAAATTTAGCATTTTAGCAATTTTGAAGTGTACAATTCAGTGGCTTCCAATATACTAACAATATTGTGCAACCATCACCACTATCTAATTCCAGAACATCTTCAACAAAACAAAAAGGAACCTCATATCCATTTAAGTACTCATTCTATACCTCTTCTCTCTAACTCCTACCAACTACTCTTCTACTTTCTATCTAAGGATTTACCAGTACTGGGCATTTCATTTTAAGAAGAATCATACAATATGTGAGTTTTTAAAATTTTGTTGTTGTGGATGGACAGGATATTTTTACTTTATTTATTTTAATGTGGTACTGCTGAGAATCAAACCCAGTGCCTCACACATGCTAGGCTGCTGAGCTACAACACCAGCCCCTATATGTGGGGTTTTTATGTTTGGTTTCTTTTGTTTAGCAAGTACTTTCAAGTTTAATCCATGTTGTAGCATGTATCAGTCCTTTTATATGGCTGAGTAAAATTCTCTCATATAACATTTTGTTTATCTACTCATCAGTTGAACATTTGGTGGTTCTGCTTTTGAGTATTATGAATAATGCTCTCAACACAAGTTTATGTCAGACTGTTGTGTTTTCATAAGGGATTAGGTCTCTAATTTTTACTTTTTTTCTTTCGTGGTGCTAATAATCAAATCTAGGACCTCATGCATGCAAGGCAAGTGCTATACCACTGAGATGCATTCAGTTTTGGTCTCTATTTTTCTTGTGATGACATCTGGCTTTGGTATCAGGCTAATAAACTGGCTTCATAGAATGGATTTGTGTTTCCTCCTTTATTGGAAGAGTTTAAGAGATACTGGTTATTCTTTTTTAATGTTAATTATATTCATCTATGAAGTCATCTAGTCCTGGGCCTTTTACTCAGTTAGGTAGATTTTGATTAGTGATTGAATCTCTTTACTTCTAAGTCTATTTGGATTTTCTATTTCTTTTCTTTTTTTTCATACTGGGGATTGAACTCAGAGGTGCTTAACCACTAAGCCTCATCCCCAGCCCTTTTTGTTATTTTTTATTTTGAGACAGGGCCTCACTGCGTTGCTGAGGCTGGCTTTGAACTTGCAATCCTCCTGCCTTAGTCTTTTGAGCCACTGGGATCACAGGCATATGCTACCATGCCCAGCTCTTGGACTTTTCAGTTTCTTCTGGAGTCAGTTCTAGTAAGACTGATAGTGATGACCCTGCTATTGTTTCTGATTTTAGTAACTCAGGTCTTATTTCTCTTCCTGCTAATCTAGCCAAAAGTTTGCCAATTTTGTCAGTCTTTTTCCATAACAACTTTTATTTTCATGAATTTCATGTATTTTTTTTTAAATTTTCTTTTTTTAATCATCATTCTAATCTATATTGATTTTGGTTTGTTCTTTTACTAGTTCTATAGGGGGAAGTTCAGTTTACTAATTTCAGATCTCTTACATTTTATTATAGGCTTTTACAGGTCTAAGTTTCCCTCTGAGCACTGCTTCGCTATATCATTGAAGTTTTTGGTATGTAGTATTTTCATTCATCATGAGGTATTTTTACATTTCCATTGAAATTTTATCTTTGACCTATTGGTTGCTTACATGTTTATTGTTTAATTCCTTATATTTATGAATTTTCCAAATTTCCTTTTGTTGTTTATTTCACATTTTCTTTTGTGGTCAGAAAAGATAGTTTGTATTATAGTCTTACAATTTATTGAGACTTATTTTGTGGCCTTTCACTTCATTTCTTCTGGAGATTATTCCATGTTCACTTGGGGGAATGTATATTCTTTTCACATTGAAGTGAGGTGTTTGAAGTTTCCAGCCATTTGTTTTCAGTTCCAACTGTATTTCTAGTTCTATCAGTTGTGCTTCACATAATTTGGGGCTTTATTTAAAATCTATATTTATTTATGTGCATTTACGTTATTTTTGGTTAGTAATCTCTTTATTGCCCCACATGATCTAAAAGACAATTATGTAAATTAATAGTTATAAATAAGGTTGATTGCTGTAATTTGCAACAACTTATATCATTTGTAAAAATAGGAACATTTTATTTTTATATCTTATTCATGATTTGAAACATTGTAAAACATTCTACTTAGCTTTTGTGGCAATTTTTGTTTTAAAGTCTATTTTGTCTGATATTAGTACTGTTACTCTATTTTGATTATTGTTTTCTTTATTATTATTATTCTTTTCATAGAATATCTTTCCATTTTCACTTCCAGCCTGTTTGTTTCTTTTGCTCTAAAGTAAGATTCTTGCACATGGCACACAGTTGGATACTTTAAAAATCATTCTTCCTGGGGCTGGGGATGTGGCTCAAGTGGTGACGCGCTCACCTGGCATGCGGGGGCGGGGGCGGGGGCGGGGGGGAGCGCTGGGTTCGATCCTCAGCACCACATAAAAATAAATAAAGATGTTGTGTTCACCGAAAACTGAAAAATAAATATTAAAAAATTCTCTCTCTCTCTTAAAAATAATAATTCTTTTAGTATGTACCACTTAAATGGAGACCTGTCCATTTGTATTTAATGAAATTACTCATAAGGTTGCTAGTCAGGAGAGTTGTAATTTTCATATTAATTTATAGCACTCTTTCAGATTTGTGCCAATAACATTTTAACAATAGCTTACTTTGCTACTTTGATTTTTTTTTTATATGTTATACCTTTTTTTATTCATCAGTTCCTCCATTACTGGCCCCCCCCCCTTTTTTTTAATGTTAGATGTTCCTAATGTACCATTTTGATCCCTTCTTATTTCTTTTATTTGTATGTATATTAGGTATTTTCTTAGTGGTTCTGGAGATTGCAGTTAGCATATAATTTATAAAAATTTAGCTCAGAATAATACCAGTTTGGCTTAATAGAATATAAAAATTTTGCTCCTATATAGCTCCATTCCCCACCCTATTTATGTCCCCCGACCCCTCAGTACTGGGGATTGAACTCAGGTGCACTTGGCCACTGAACCACATCCTCAGCCCCATTTTGGATTTTATTTAGAGACAGGGTCTCACTGAGTTGCTTAGCGCCTCACTATTGCTGAGGCTGGCTTTGAACTCGCAATCCTCCTGTCTCAGCCTCCCGAACTGCTGGGATTACAGGTGTGTGCCACTGTGCTGGGTTTATGTTCCTATTTTTACAAATGATATATGGTGTTGCAAATGATAGCAATCTACATTATTTATAACTATTAATTTACATAATTGTCTTTTAGATCATGTGGGGCAATAAAGAGATTACTAACCAAAGTAATATAATACCGATTTTTACATTTACTCATTATTAGTGTTCCATTCTTTCACTTTCAACCTATTTGTCTTTGAATCTAGAATGTATCTCTGGTAGACAGGGTATAGTTTATTTATTTTCCCAATTCCTGCTTTTTAATTGTACTATTTAATTAATTTACCTTTAATAAAGTAGGGTTTACATTGCTATTTTGCTACTTTTCCAGCATATCTTTTAAATATGCATGTATTTTTTCTGTGTATGTAACTCCATTCTTCCTTCATTACTGTCTCCTCTTGGTTTAAAAAGATATTCACTTTTTTTGTTGTTGTTGGGGGGGTACCAAGGATTGAACTCAGGGGCACTCAACCACTGAGCCACATCCCCAGCCCAGTTTTTTTTTTTTTTTTTTTTTTTGTATTTTATCAGAGACAGGGTCTTAATTAGCAGTTCGTTGTTGGTGAGGCTGGCTTTGAACTCATGATCCTCCTGTCTTAGCTTCCGGAGCTGCTGGGATTACAGGCATGTGCCACAGCACGGCCTCTTATACCATGTTAACTCATTACCTTATTGTTTCTTTGACCTTTTTTTTTTTTGGTAGTGGGGATTGAATTCAGAGGTACTTGACCACTGAGTTACATCCCAAGCCCACTTTCGTATTTTTATTTAGAGACAGGGTCTTACTGAGTTTCTTAGTGCCTCACAGTTGCTGAGGCTGGCTTTGAACTCACGATCCTCCTGCTCCAGCCTCCCCAGCCACTGGGATTACAGGTGTGTGCCACCACGCCCAGCTCTTTGACTTTTTTTGTGTGTGTGTATGTTTTTTAAGTGGTTTCCTGGACAGAAAGGGTTGCAGCTTTCATATTCATTTATAGCAATCTACTTCACATTCATGCCAATGGATTTTAATAATTACAAAAATTTGGTCTAATATAGCTCCATTGCCTTTCCACACTTCATACTATTGTCATTCAGACTACATCTTTATATATTATATGCCCAACAGTACAGATTTATTGATTCATGCAGTTTTTTAAATCAGAGAGAACAAAAAGGATTTACAAACAAGAAACACATTTATGTGTTTGTCTTTTGGAGATTATGTATAGAGTATAGTGTGTCTTTGTATGGATCTCTGAGTTTATCCTAGGGATTTGTTGAGTTCTTGGATATACAGATTCATCCTGAGGGAAAAACTAGTTTTGGGAATAAGTTATGAGGAACTTGAAAAGGTCTGAGAAAAAATGTGAGGAACTTTAGCACAAGGCTTTAAGATTAACGTTATAGTCTCCTTTTCCTTCCTTTTTTTAAATTCTTTTTTTCCTTTTATTTCTTATATCTCACCTTGACAAACTTTCCACATTCCGGGCATCTCTTTCAGATTATCAGTTGTAGCTTTGGCTTAATTTACAACTCTACACATTGCCCTGTGAGGGAGTGCTTGCAGGGACTCCAGCCCAACAACATTCTGCCTGACCTCCCAGGATTTCCTTTGATATCTTTTTGGAAGCCTTCAAGAATGGACCCTACAACTCTTGAATTCTGCAGTGCCTGAAAACTAGCATCACATGCACAAATGTCCAAAATCTGCCACCAGTATGACCTGCAATTGGGTCTGCTTGAAGCATGGCTGCAGTGATTTCTGAGTATCTTACCATCTTAGTTGTTCCTGGCTAAGCAAGGTACCCTGGGGCTCTCAAAGAAAGAAAGTCTTTGAAATAAATTTGTACTGATATACCTGTAATGGATAGATTCTTGTCTGTAGTCTAGTTTCCAAGAGAATCCTCATTTCCATCTGAAACAACATCAGCACAGTCTTTACCATTCATATTTCTATCAGTATACTGGCTTTCTGAACCCTCAACAGAATTGCACATTAATGTTTATGTATAGCACTCTAGGCTTTTTCTTGCTTGCTTTTGCAAACCTTTATAATTTCCTCTACTTTATCAATTTGAAAAACTTTTCCACATCATCAGGTGTAGTTACAACGATGACCCCTTTCTTGGTACTAATATATTGTTTTAGTCAGCTTTCCATTACTGTTAATGAACACCTGAGATAATCAGTTTATAAGCTGAAAAGGTTTATTTTGGTTCATAGTTTTGTAGGTTTCAATCCATGATAGTTCAGCCTGTTATTTTTTGGCCTGTGGCAAGGCAGTACAACATGGCAGCAGCACATGGCAAAACCATTCGCCTCATGGCCACGATGCAAAAGAGAAGAAGAGAAAACTACTGGAGTCCCTCTCTCCCCTTCAAAGGCATGCCCCAGTGACCAGAAGACCTCCAACTAGGCCCTACCTTTGCCTCCTCTTAATAGCACCATGGAATAGGGACCAAGCTTTTAACATACATATGGGCCTTTGGGAATATTTATTCAAATCATAGCAATCCCCTAGTAGATTTTAAATTCAGTTGTGTGCTTTTCAACTTAGGAATTCAGTTTGAGTTGTCTTTAAAAATAATTTCCATTTCTTCATTAATATTATTTTTTATGAAGTATTGTTTTAATGATTTTCTTTAGTTCTTTGTCCATGGTTTTCTTTAACTCTGACAATATTTCTTTTTTTTATATATTTTTTTCAATTGTTGATAGATCATTTATTTATTTATTTATTTATATGCAGCAATGAAAATCGAACCCAGTGCCTCACACATGCTAGACAAGTGTTCTATCACTGAGCTACAACCACAGCCCAATTCTGACAATATTTCAAACAGTTTTTTTAAAGTCTGTCTTCTAAATCCAGTGTCTAGCCTTCCGTAAAGCCATTTCTTTTTCTTTTTCTTTTTTAAATTAACTTTATTTATTTATTTATTTATTGTAGTGCTGAGGAATAAGGATTAAACCCAGTGCCTCACACATGTTAGGCAAGCGATCTATCACTGAGCCACGACCCCAACCCCAAGAGACCATTTCTTTTTATTTCCATTTTCTCTATGTATGGGCCATACATATTTCCTTGTTTATTTTCATGCTATATCATTGTTTAAGATTGGACATTTTTAATATTACAGTGTGGCTATTCTGAAAATGAATATCTCTACCTTGCCCATGTTGGGTTAGTAACTTGGGCTGTTGTTTGTTGCAGTTGTTGACTCTTCTGAACTAATTTTGTAAAGTCCATATTCCTTGTCATGTGTAGCCACTGAAGTTTCTGGTTAGCTTAGTAGTCACTCTGTGATTTGATGAAAATTTGTTTTCAATGAAGTCTAGAATTAAAAAATAAAGCCTTCAGCATACCAGGTTAAGTATGTGATTTGTGTGTGTGTGTGTGTGTGTGTGTGTGTGTGTGTGTGTATACTGAAATATAATTTCAGTACTCAAACCAATTACAACTCCATCTTAACCTTTACTTCCTGCATGTCTAGAGTTTAGAGGTCAACTAGAAGTGAAAGCATAGTGTCTTCCGTAGCCTTTTGGAGCCTTTGTTCCTTCCTGAGCATGCATGTGGCCTTCTAGAGAGATGTGGGAGTTTAATTCTTTGAAACAACTTACTCCCTGTTTACTTCTCCCATCCTTTTTGTGTGTCTATTTTTTGTTTGTTTGTTTGTTTTTAACCCGTTATCCCTCATCCCAAGCAGCAACAGCTGACACACTGGGTTTTAACAAACATTCCTTGAGCAATTGCCTCCTCAACCTGGAAAAATTCTGAGATAAATGAAATAAATGCACTGTACCTTTGCATTTATCCTTTAGACCGCCACCAGACTAGTCAAAATAATCACAATGCTTTGTGAACAAGGTTCTCTCTGCTCCACTGCCATCAGGAACCCATACTAGGAACACAGAGTGTTCTCTTTAAGACCACCACTTAGCCAGAGGAGGAATAATATGGCCATGATAAATTAAAAGCCACAGGAACTTCACTTTAAAAAAAAATAAATTTAGGCACAGTTGATCTAAGCACATTAATAGTTTCCAAGAGATGAGGAAAAGTTGATTCTGACAGTTATTGCTAGGTTATACTGTTCCTATGGAAGGACTATTAATGGAGTTATCTACTCTACCATATTCCTTATGTAGTTTTAATGTGCATTTTCTCAAAGACTGAAGATTTGAATATTTTTTCAGGTACTCATTGACCAGTTATGTGTGTTTCTTTGTTGAGTATTTAAACTTTTGCCCATTTTCAGTGGAAGATCTCTTGTGTTCTTAGATAGACAGAATTGTCAAAATGCCCATATTACCAAAGTGTTATACAGATTCAGTGCAATTCCCACCAAAATACTAATGACATTCTTTTTAAAATTTATTTATTTATTTATTTATTTATTTATTTATTTATTTTTAGTCATACATGACAGCAGAATGTATTTTGGCATATAATACATACATGGAATGTACATACATCAATCATATTGTCTATTCTATTCTGTTGCCCTTCCTATCCCCCCGATCCTCCCCTCCTCTCCCATCCTTTCTCTCTATCCAATCTAATGTGACACACTTTTTTTTGTTTTTCTCATTACAACATCATATATGTATTCTGTATAATAATGAGGTTCTCCTTCCTTCTTCCATGTAACTCCCCTTCTCCCTCTTTTTCCCTCCCACCTCTCTTCCCTATTTAGTGGTAGTCTTCTTCTCATGCTCTTCTTCCCTATCTCATTTTGAGTCACCCCTCTTATATCAGAGAAGACATTCAGCATTTGTTTCTTAGGGATTGGCTAACTTCACTTAGCATAATCTGCTCTAATGCCATCCATTTGCCTGCAAATGCCATGATCTTGTTATTTTTTAGTGCTGAGTAATATTCCACCAATGACATTCTTAATAGAACTAGAAAAAAACAGTCCTATAATTCATTTGGGAGAGGAAAAAAGACCCAGAATATCAAAGCAATTGTGAGCAAGGAGAGTGATGCTGGAGGCATTACAATATCTCACCTCAAATTATTCTACAGAGGTGTAGTTATAAAACAGTGTGGTATTGGCATCCAAACAGACATGAAGACCAATGGAATGACTAGAAGACACAGAGACAAATCCACATAGATACAGTTATCTGATACTTGCCAGAGGTCCCAAAAACGTACATTGGAGAAAAGATAGCCATTTTAACAAATAGTGTGGGAAAACTGGATATTCATTTGTAGAAAAATGGAAGTAGATCTCTATCTGTACAACATTGAACTCAAAGTGGATTAAAGACTAGAAATTAGACCAGAAACTTTGCAACTGCTAGAAGAAAACAGGTTCAACACTCTAATGTATTGGTGCAGGCACTGACTTCCTTAATAAGACCCCTAAACTTGAGAAATAAATCCAAGAATTAAGTGGGATGGCAGTAAATGAAAAACTTCTGCACAGCAAAAGAAACAAAGAGTGTGAAGAGAAAGCCTATTGGATGGGAAAAGACCTTTGCCAGCTGCTCCTCAGGCAATTAATATCCAGAATATATAAAGAACTCAAAAGTGGCTGGTGTTGTGGATCAGTGGTAAAGTGCTCGCCTTGCACATGTGAGGCTCTGGGTTGGCTCCTCAGCACCACATAAAAATAAATAAATAAAATAAAGGTATTGTGTCCAACTACAACTAAAAAAATAAAAATTAAAAAAAAAAGAACTCAAAAAATTAACCCCTCCTCCCAAAACATCAATAATAACAACAAAAACCTGATCAATAAATGGGCAGAAGAACTAAACAGACATTTCTTGGAAGAAATGGCAAGCAAATATATGGAAAAATGTTCAACATTCCTGGCAAATCAAAACTATATTGAGATTTAACTCACTCTAGTTAAAATAGTAGTCATCAAGAATACAAATATAATAAATGCTGGCAAGGATGTGGAGGGAAAAGGTTGTTGGAGGGACTGCAAATTACTACAACCACTTTGAAAAGCAGTATGGAGATGCCTCAAAAGACTAGGAATGGGCTGGGGTTATAGCTCCATGGTGAAGCACTTGCCTAGTGTGTGTGAAGCATTGGGTTCAATTCTTAGCACCACATATAAATAAATAAATGTCTATCAACAGCTAAAATATATTTTTAAAAATAAAAAAAGACTAGGAATGGAACTACCATATGATCCAACAATCCCACTCCTTGGTAGTTATCTTAAAGAACTAAAATCAGCGTACTATAGTAATGCAGGCACATGAATATTTGTAGCAGAGCAATTCACAATAGTTAAGTTAAGGAACCAGCCCAGGTGCCTACCAATAGATGAATGGACAAAGAAAATGTGGTATATGTACAAAATGGAGCTTTATTGAGCCATAAAGAAGAATGAAATTATGACATTTGCTGGTAAATGTCAGAACTGGAGAATATCATGCTAAATGAAATAAGAGAGACTCAGAAATTCAAGGGTCAAATGTTTTCTCTTATATACAGAAACTAAACCAAAATGAGAAGAACCAAAAAGAGAGGTGGGAATCCCATGGAAATAGAGGGAGAAGAACAGGGAAGGAGGATGGGAGGGAAAGAGGAAGGACTGAGAACTGAAGTAGAGCAAATTATATTCTTTACATGTATATTATGTAAAAACTGAACCCAATATTACGTTTAACTATAATGTGCTAATAAAAACAGAAAATGGAGAATTGAGACTACTTTTTGCTGATGTTATATCTTTTTCTTAAGCATTGTCTTTTTTAATGTTCTCTTTTTTAAAGGTAATGTACATTTAATTAATCTTACCCTATTACACTGTATGAGTTGTGACAAATACATATAGTGTAATCACCACAATCAAGATTCAAAACAGTTTTATGATACACCCCACACCCAATAATTTCCCTAAGTCCTATTGATGTCAGCTTTTACCCCTTCACCACCTTCAGTCCCTACGCAACCACAAAATTTTTTTTCCTTAAAGTTTTGCCTTTGCAATAATGTCAGTTAAACAGAATTATGGCATGAGCCCTTTTGAGTTTGGTTTCTTTTATTTTGAATGATTCATTTCAAATTCATCTGTTATTGCATTAATAAATACTTTATTGTTATGTAGTATTCCATTTTACACTTATACAAATTTGTTTCTCCATTTCCTAGTTGAGAGACATTTGAGTTGTTTCTAGTTTGAGGCAATTATAATACCCTATAAGTGTTTGTGTATAAGTTTTTGTGTGAATATGAATTTCTCATTTTACTTGGGTAAACACAGAATTGAGATTGTTGTGTTTGGTGGTAAGTGCATTTTAAAATTTTAAAATTTTATTCTCAATATTTTATAAAGCGATAGTATATTAAAAGTGAAAGTATAAATATTGGCACAGACCTTTTACTAAACTACTGTATGTATTCATATTTTGAATTTTTTCAACTGTTTTCCTTTTTCTGTTGTAGGATTTAATCCAGTATTCCATATTGTACTTAGTTCTCTTATCTCTTTAGTCTTTTTTTGTTTTTTAAAGAGAGAGTGAGAGAGGAGAGAGAGTGAGAGAGAGAATTTTTAATATTTATTTTTTAGTTCTCGGCGGACACAACATCTTTGTATGTGGTGCTGAGGATCGAACCCAGGCCGCACGCATGCCAGGCGAGCGCGCTACCGCTTGAGCCACATCCCCAGCCCCCTAGTCTCTTAATCTATTATGGTTCCTCAGTCTTTTTTGTTTGTTTCTTCTTTGTGTGTGTGTGTGTGTGTGTGTGGTACCAGGAAGCGAATACAGGGGCACTTAACACTGAGCCACATCCTCAGCCCTCTCTAAAATGTTCTTAAAATTTTGAGACATGGTCTTGCTAAGTTGCTTAGGGTCTCACTAAATTGCTAAGGCTGGCTTTTAACTTGCAATCCTCCTGCTTCAGCCTCCTGAGCCACTGGGATTACAGGCGTGTATCACTGTGCCCAGCAGGTTCCTCAGTCTTTTCTTGTGTGTCATGACCTTGAAAACTACTGGTCAGTTATTTTGTTAGGTTGCCGCAGTCTGGCTGGGCACAGAATCACGAGCCACTCAAGCAGGAACAAAACTTTATTTTTTAAAATGCCACCAATACCCCGAATGCGTCCTGCAAGCAAGCCGGTCCACCAACGCGGTTGGTCGCTCTACCGGAACCAGGGCCCAGGACCTCCCCCGGAATTCCCTCCTACTATCCTTCCCCAACCAATGGGAACTCTCCAGGAGTCCGTAACATGAGTCTCCTAGCAGGCCAAGGTGAACAGCAGGAGTCCAATTTCCATATGAATGTAAATCTTAACATAATCATATCATCTCAATGGCTAGCTGGCGTCACCTTACAACCAAAAGTGCCATGCATCATATTATTTGGTTGTGGCTCCTGGCATTGGGTGTCCCTTAATTTGGGGTTGTCTATTTTCTCATGATTAGATGGAGAAAATGCATTTTCGGCAAGAATATAATAAAAACATCCTTTTTAGTACCTTGTTGCGTTTAGTACATGATGTCAGCATTTCTTATTGCTTACATTAACCATGATCATGTTTTTAAGGTAATGTCTGCTGAGTGTTTGCACTGTGAAGATAGTATTTATACCTTTGTAATTAATAAATATCATTTTTTGTAATTAATATCTTGGGGGAGATACTTTGAGATATGCAAATATCTTGTTTCTCTTCATACTACTTGGTGTTCTTAAGGTGATTTTCAATTTCTTATTTCTTACACTTTGATAAGAATTCTTTTGTAAGGAAGAAAGTTCCATCTCCCTGTTTTTTAATTTAAATTATTTATTTATGTCAGTATCTACTCATGAGTATTTATTTCATGCCATGGGTTATAATTCAAAACTACTATTTAGTTTGTTGTTCAAATTGTTCTATCTTTGTCCATTGGGAACTCTTTCCTCTTGGTTTCTTTGCCCTTCAACTTGATATCTTACCTTTATAAATCACTTCCTTATTTTTTAGCAATATTGTATGTTCCAGGCTCATCTTGTATTTTTCTTGCCCTAGACCTAGCATAAACTGCTTCTCCAAGGGACCCTTATTCCTTTCATTAGAGAAGGGCAAACCACGGTCTTGTCAATATGTGTATTTATTATTGCTAGGGCATTATGTTAAAGCAATATCTGTTTTGAAAACAAAGTGAAATTACAGATAAAATTAGAATTCGCAGGTAAATTCTGTTAAATATTTAAGGATTGAATAATTCCAGCCTTGGACAAACTCCCAGAGCAGAAAGATAGAAAATATTCCCCCGTTGCATTTCATGAGACTAACATAGCACATATACCAAAACCCAATAAGGATGGTAATAGAATGACTGATTTGAAAATTCTGGGAATAATAGAAATGGCAATAAATTATGTCAAAATTTGCAGGATAAGCTTAAGTAGTACTCAGCAAATGTATAGCATTCTAAAGCCTGTATTAGAAAAGAAGAAAGATCTTAAGTAACCTAGAGCTGGTTTAAAGTGTATGGGAGTATGTATATAGGTTGTATACCAAAAGCTATGTCTTTTTATATGAGAGACTTGAGCATCCTCAGATTTTGGTATCCACAGGGGAGATGTGGTTCTGGAATGAATCCTCCACAGATACTGAGAGATGGTTGTAAAAAGAAATAATAAAGATGACATGAGAAAATGATGGCCTAGAAAACAGAATATAGTTGAGACAATAAGACTGAAAATTGGCTATCTGAGAAGATAAATAAAACTTATAAACTTCAGCCAGACTCATCAGGATAAAAAAAAGAAAGACACAATTTAATTAATATAAAGAACAGGAGAAATAATGCACAAAGCTTAATGCTATTAAAAGAACAATAAAGTAATACTATAAGAAACTTTATGCATATAAATTTAATCAGTGAAATGAAGTACATCAACTATCAAAACTTACATAAGAGGAAATAAGTAGCCTAAATATAAGAAAATGCTAGGCCCAGACAGCATCACTGGTAAATTCTGTCAAACTTGAATTTAAAGAAGACACAGGCAATAGAAGAAAATTGTGGACCAGTGCCACTTGTTCCAGCACCGTTTGTTGAAAAGACTATTTTTATTCCACTGAATTATCTTTGTTTCCTTGCCAAAGATCAATTAAATATATTTGTATCATTCTATTTCTGGGATCTGTTTTGTTCCATTCATCTGTGTGTGTGTGTTCTTTAGTTAGTACCATACTCTCTTGACAACTATAGCTTTATAGTTATCTTGAAGTTAGTATTAATCCTCTTTGTTCTATTTAGTATTGCATTGTGTTGACTATTCTGCTTATGGCTTTCTATCTAAATTTTAGAATCAGTTTGTTGATATCCACAAAATAACTTTCTGGAATTTTTGTTGGGAATACATTGAATCTATAAATGAAGTTGGGGAGAAATGACATCTTAATAAAGTTTTTCTATCCATGAAAAAAAAATGTGGACCAGTATTTCTCATAAATGTGGATTGTAAAATTCTTAATAGAACTTTAACAAATCAAAACCAATTTGATTCAAAAAGGATAGAATACTATGAGCCAATTTATCCTGGGAATGCAAGGATGGTAAAACATACACAAATCAAGCAGTTTAAATCACCATATAACCAAACTAAAAAGGAAACAACATATGATCATCTCAATAGATGCTATCTGTTGCAGTATAACAAATTACTCCAAAATATATTAGCTTGAAATAATAAATATTTATTGTTGGGAAAAGTATAAACGGCAGCCGTACCCCAGAGAAAAAACCCCAACATGGCTCCTAAGGACTTCTTCTTCCTACCTTCTTCTCTGCAGTGGCAGGAAAAGTTCCCGCCCCTGTGAACTCTCCCACTGGCGCCAATTTCAAATCTCGCTGGCGGGGAACCTTAGCCCCAATGAGAACTAATTCCTGGGCGCGGGAGCTGCTATCTGGAAGAACTTGCCAATAAACGGGCGGCCTGCCATTTAGCTAAGCCCTACCATCTCCCCTTTAGTTCTATATAAGCACACAGCTTTTTGCAATAAAATTGGAATTCTCCCGCCGAAGTGTCTTTGCGTGGGGAATTCTTTCCTTTATAACCTCACAGTTTTGCATCAGGAATCTGGATACAATGGAGCTAGGTAACCCTGGGATCTCTCACAATCATGCATTTCAGGTATTTGCTGAGGTTGCATTCATTCCAAGGGTCAACCTGGGATGGATCTGCTTCCAAACTTATTAATGTGGTTGTTGGCAGGATTCAGTTTCCTTTTGGGACTGGAAGGCCTCAGTTCAATGCTGTTTGTTATCTGGTGCCCAAATGGGCAGTTCATAGCATAGCAGCTTGATTCTTCTGAGCAAGCAAGATGCAGCAAAGGGAGAATACTAAGGGAGTCACAACCATTTCTATGTTAATTTTGGAAGTGACTTTATCACTTATCCTGTTCTCTAGAAAGGGCACAAGACTCAAAAAAAAAAAAAAAAGTAGGTAAAAAGATGTGTTAGATTTCATGAAAATTAAAAGCTTTTTATATGTCTCAGCTTGGGGATATCACTTAGTATAGAGCATTAGTATGCTTGAAGCCCTGGTTTCATTCCCAGCACTAAAAAAAGAAAAGAAAGTAAACAATAGCACCAAAAACATCTCTCAAAGGATACTTTCATGAAAGTGAAAGAGCCCACAGAATGGGAGAAAATATTTGTGAAGCATTTCTGTTAAGGATTCTAGTATATAATGTATATAAAGAATTGTTATTATAACTCAACATTAGATAAACAATCCCTATTAAAAATGGGCAAAAGTTTTGAATAGATGTTTTTCCAAAGAATACATATAGATAGCAAATAAATGTGAAAAGACATAACATTATTTCCTTGAGAAAATACAAAGTATACCACAGTGAGATAACAATTTTCAACTTTCAAATGTATACAATTTTAACACTAACCCTACCAAGAGTGAAGAATGTTAAGCAACTGGAACTTATATATAGTGATGGTGGGAATGTAAAATAATATACTTGTCTTGAAAAACATTTTATCAGTTTCTTAAAATGTTAAATATTTGCCCCTTGTGATGGCACCCAGCTGTAAGCTCAGCATTTAGGAGCTGAGGCAAGATCACAAGTTTGAGGCCAGCAACTTAGTGAGACCTCTCAAAATAAATAAAAAAGGCTGGGAATGTGGCTCAGTAGTTAAGTGACCCTGAGTTCAATCCCTGAAGAAAGATATATATATATATATATTTATATATATATATATGTATATAAATATATATATATTTATATATATATATATATATAAATTTTCCATTTGATCCAGCTATTTTACTTATTTACTCAATGCTTAAAACACATGTTCATAGCTGCTTTATTTGTGCTAGCCCTCAACTAGAAACAATCAAAATTTCTATCAACATGTGAATCAATAAAAAATTATACTAGATTCCTACAATGGAATATTAACAACAGAAAGTAAACAAATATCAATACATTTAATAGTATAGTTTCAAAATAATTACTGTAAATTTTAAAAGCCTAGTTAAAAAAAAGGAGCACTCACTATATGTTTCCATTAACTTCAAATCCTCAAAAATGCAAATAAATCTGTAGTGACAGCAGATTAGTGGTTTGCTTCAGAGCAGGGGAAGGAGACTAGGAAGTAATTATAAAGGAATAGGAGGAAACTTATGGGCACAGGTGTCCAAAACTTACCAAATTGTAAAATTTAAATATTAGTACTCATAGTATATTAACTATGTCAGTAGATTATTTTTAGAGTGAAAATCTTAGTAAATGTAGATTAGAAAGTTTTCTAGTATGTTGATGAGTCACTGTATCACCAAAATTAGAGCAAACATCATACTCTTGGGGAATCTCAGAAGAATTCTTTTAAAATTTAGGAACAGACAAGAATATGCAGTGTCACACTCCATTCATTGTAACAGAGATCTTAGTTTGTGCAATAAGAAATATAAATTAGTAGCTAGATGGAAATGACAGGAACCAAACATTACCTGCATGCCATATAAACATTTACATAGAAAACTCAAGAGTCCAAAAATTGTTACAAATAATAGGGGATTTTTAGCAAGGTAGATAAGTATAAGATTAACATATAGGGGCTGGAGTTGTGTCTCAGTGGTAGAGCGCTTGCCAGGCATGTGTGAGGCCCTGACTACTGCATATAAATAAATTTAAAGAAAGAAAATAAAAGATCCACTGACAAGTAAAAAAAAATTAATAAAAAATTAACATAAGTCATATGCATGTGCTAAAAGAGAAAACGTAATATTAGAGACTGTTAGATATACAGATCTGCCACAATATGCAGTATTTATTTATTTATTTTTCTTTTTTTTATTGGTTGTTCAAAACCTTACAAAGCTCTTGACATATATTTCATGCATTAGCTTCAAGTGAGTTATGAACTCCCATTTTTACCCCAAATACAGATTGCAGAATCACATCGGTTACACATCCACATTTTTACATAATGCCATACTAGTAACTGTTGTATTCTGCTACCTTTCCTATCCTCTACTATCCCCCCCTCCCCTCCCCTCCCCTCCCATCTTCTCTTTCTATCCCATCTATTGTAATTCATTTCTCTCCTTGTTTATTTTCCAATTCCCCTCACAACCTCTTATATGTAATTTTGTATAACAATGAGGGTCTCTCTCCATTTCCATGCAATTCCCCTTTTCTCTCCCTTTCCCTCCCACCTCATGTCTCTGTTTAATGTTAATCTTTTCTTCCTGCTCATCCTTCCTTCTCTATTCTTAGTTGCTCTCATTATATCAAAGGAGACATTTGGTATTTGTTTTTTAGGGATTGGCTAGCTTCACTAAGCATAATCTGCTCTAGTGCCATCCATTTCCCTACAAATTCCGTGATTCTGTCATTTTTTAGTGCTGCATAATACTCCATGGTGTATAAATGCCACATTTTTTAATCCATTCATCCATTGAAGGGCATCTGGGTTGGTTCCACAGTCTAGCTATTGTGAATTGTGCTGCTGTGAACATCGATGTGGCAGTATCCCTGTAGTGTGCTCTTTTAAGGTCTTCAGGGAATCGTACGAGAAGGGCAATAGCTGGGTCAAATGGTGGTTCCATTCCCAGCTTTCCCAGGAATCTCCATACTGCATTCCAAATTGGCTGAACCAATTTGCAGTCCCACCAGCAATGTACAAGAGTACCCTTTTCCCCACATCCTCTCCAGCACTTGTTGTTGTTTGACTTCATAATGGCTGCCAATCTTACTGGAGTGAGATGGTATCTTAGGGTGGTTTTGATTTGCATTTCTCTGACTGCTAGAGATGGTGAGCATTTTTTCATGTGCTTGTTGATTGATTGTATGTCCTCCTCTGAGAAGTGTCTGTTCAGGTCCTTGGCCCATTTGTTAATTGGGTTATTTGTTGTCTTATTGTCTAATTTTTTGAGTTCTTTGTATACTCTGGATATTAGGGCTCTATCTGAAGTGTGAGGAGTAAAAATTTGTTCCCATGATGTAGGCTCCCTATTTACCTCTCTTATTGTTTCTCTTGCTGTGAAAAAACTTTTTAGTTTAAGTAAGTCCCATTTGTTGATTCTTGCTATTAACTCTTGTGCTATGGGTGTCCTATTAAGGAATTTGGAGCCAGACCCCACAATATGTAGATCGGAGCCAACTTTTTCTTCTATCAGACTCAGAGTCTCTGATTTGATATCAAGGTCCTTGATCCATTTTGAGTTAACCTTTGTGCATGGTGAGAGGAGGGGATTCAGTTTCATTTTGTTGTATATGGATTTCCAGTTTTCCCAACACCATTTGTTGAAGATGCTATCCTTCCTCCATTGCATGCTTTTAGCCCCTTTATCAAATATAAGATAGTTGTAACTTTGTGGATTAGTCTCTGTATCCTCTATTCTGTACCATTGGTCCACCTGCCTGTTTTGGTACCAGTACCATGCTGTTTTTGTTACTATTGCTCTGTAATATAGTTTGAAATCTGGTATCGCTATACCGCCTGATTCACACTTCCTGCTTAGAATTGCTTTTGCTATTCTGGGTCTTTTATTTTTCCATATGAATTTCATGATTGCTTTACCTATTTCTACAAGCAATGCCATTGGGATTTTGATTGGCATTGCATTAAACCTATAGAGAACTTTTGGTAATATCGTCATTTTTTTTTTTTAAGAAAGAGGAGAGAGAGAGAGAGAGAGAGAATTTTTTAATATTTATTGTTTATTTTTTAGTTCTCGGCGGACACAACATCTTTGTTTGTATGTGGTGCTGAGGATCGAACCCGGGCTGCACGCATGCCAGGCGAGCGCGCTACCGCTTGAGCCACATCCCCAGCCCGTAATATCGTCATTTTGATGATGTTAGTTCTGCCTATCCATGAACAGGGAATATTTTTCCATCTTCTAAGATCTTCTTCTACTTCTCTTTTTAGGGTTCTGTAATTTTCATTGTATAAATCTTTCACCTCTTTTGTTAGGTTGATTCCCAAGTATTTTTTTTTTTTGAGGATATTGTGAATGGGGTGTTTTTCCTCATTTCCGATTCAGAAGTTTTGTCACTGATATAAAATGCCTTTGATTTATGCGTGTTGATTTCTGAATGGAGAAAAATTGAAGGCATTCCCTCTAAAATCTGGAACAAGACAGGGATGCCCTCTATCACCACTTCTATTCAATATAGTTCTCGAAACACTGGCCAGAGCAATTAGACAAACGAAAGAAATTAAAGGCATAAAAATTGGAAAAGAAGAACTTAAATTATCACTATTTGCGGATGACATGATTCTATACCTAGAAGACCCAAAAGGGTCTACAAAAAAACTACTAGAACTAATAAATGAATTCAGCAAAGTGGCAGTATTTCTATAAGACAAAATTTAAAATTTCAGAGCATTAGACTATTTATTCATGGATACTAATTGCCTCCACATTTGTCTATACATTAAATTAAATCCCAACCAAAGTCCCAAAGAGGGTTTTCAAGAACTTGGTAAGATAATTAAGTTTATGTGAAAGACCAAAGGGCCAAGAATAGCCATAATACATCTAAAGAAGAGCAGGGAGAGGGCCTTGACCTACCATATGTAGGGACTTGTAATTTAATAATAGTCACTACAATGTGGTATAGTCCAAGGATATTTAAGTTAACCAACAGAAGATAATAGAAAGCCTCTTAACTGTTTTACACAAGAATAGAACTTAGGGAGGCTGTAGTTGTGGATCAGTGGTAGAGCCCTTGCCTAGCTTATGTGAGGCACTGGGTTCATTCTCAGCACCACATATAAATAAATGAATGAAATTAAAGGTTCATCAACATCTAAAAAAAATATTTAAAAAGAAAAGAATAGAACTTAGGTTAAGAGAGTGGTATGACAGTTTAAAAGAAAGAAAGGGTGGCAGTCCTTGGACTTGGAGAAAGAGGTTACTCCTTTTTACATTGAAATAGTTGAATGTGAGTTCCTACTTTACATACTATTGAAGAATTCTGGTTTATTTATTTATTTTTTGTTTGCTATATTAGAGATTGAATGCAGGGGCACTCTACCACTGAGCTATATCCCCATCCTTTTTTATATTTTATTTTGACTTAAATTGCCCAGGCTGGCCTCAAACTTGTAATCCTCCTTTCTCAGCCTCCTGAGTTGCTGGAATTACAGGCATGCACCACTGTGCCAGGCCTATTTAAGAAATTCTCTATGGACCAATATCCCTGATGAACACAGATGCAAACATTCTCAACAAAATATTAGCAAACTGAATCTAATAGCACATCAAAAATATTATATACTATGATTGTGTGGGGTTTCACACATATTAGGAAGAATTATGCAAATCAATAAGCATGGACAAAAACCATATGATCATCTTAACAGACACAGAAAGAAACATTTGATCAAATTTAACATCTCTTCATGATACAAGCTCTTGTCAACAAATTAGAGACAGAACAATTATGTATCAACACAATTAAGGTTATATTGACAAACCCACAACTAACAAACTGAAAAAAAGTTGAAAGTGTTTCTCTAAGATAAGGAACAAGATAAGAATGCCCACTTTCATTGATTTTATTCATTGTAGTACTAGAAGTCCTAACTAATAAAGGGCATCCAAATTCGAAAGGTCCCTTTCTGCAAATGACATGATCTTAAATATAGAAAAACTAGACTCCACCATAAAACTTACCAGTGGAACAAATTCAGCAAAATGAAGTAAAGTGAAAGTAGTCTTTCTGTACCTCAAAATGCACTTGATGAAAAAATATAGAAGGCACTCTGATTACAATGCCTTGAAAAGAATGAAATACTTAGGAATAAGTTTAACCAAGGAAGTGAGAGGATTCTATGAAGAGAAGTATACACACATTAGAGGGAGAACAGTTTTTTAAATAAATTGCGCTGTGGAAATTGGGTATCCATATACAGCAGAATGAAACCAGACCCCTATCTCTGACCATATAATATATAAAAATCAACTTAAAACGGATCCAATACTTAAATGTAGGACATGAAGTACTAGATGAAAGCAAAGGGGAAATACTTCAAGCCATTGATCTGGTAAAACTTTGGCGGGTAATGACCTCAGAGTCACGGGCAACAAAGCAAACATTGACAGAAAGGTTTATATCAAGCAAAACAGCTTCTGCACAGCAAAGGAAACAGCAGTTGAGAGACAACCTACAGAATGGGAAAAAAAAATTTGCCAACTATTCATCTAGTAAGAGATTTAACCAGAATATACAAGGAACAACTAAAAATGAGCAAATCGGCTGAACACAGTGGCACAAGTCTGGTAATCCTAGCTACTGGGGAGGTTGATTGCAGGTTCAAGGCCAGCCTCACAACTTAGCAAGACTGTCTCAAAAAAATAAAAAGGGTTGGGGATGTAGGTCAGTGGTAAAGTGCTTCAGGGTTCAATCCCCAGTACCAAAACAACACCACAAAATAAAGAAAAAGAAAAGAGGGCTGGGTTGTGGCTTAATGGTAGAAAGCTTGTCTAGCATGCATTTGATCCCCAGCATCACATAAAAATAAACAATAAAGGTATTGTGTTCATATACAACTAAAAAACTATTTGAAAAGAAAAATGGAGCAAATGGGGGTTAAGGCATAGTTCAGTGGTAGAATCCTTGCTTAGCATGTGGAAAGCCCTGGGTTCAATCGCTAGCACTAAAAAAGAAAAACAACAACAAAACCTCCCAGATCTGAAAAGACATTTCTCAAAAAAGATATACAAGTAGCTAACCAAATATATGTAACAGTGCTAAATAACACTTATCAGGGATGTGCAAATCAAAATGACAATGAGATACTGTCTACCCAGTTTGAATAGCTATTATCAAAACTACAAAATACAGCCAAATCTGGTGGTGAATCCCTACAATCTTGGCTACTTAGGAGTCTGAGGTTAGCCCAGTTAACTCTTGTCTCAAAAGGACTGGGGACCTCTGTATGAGGCATAGTCCCTGGATTCAATCACGGCTCGTGGTGGTGGAGTGATAGTTTCTACATAAAGATAGTATCATTATCACCACAAAAAGATCAATAATTTAAAAGTATGAACTAATATCAAATTTGTGTTATCTAACAACCCATGTTCAGATTTCTCTAGTTACCCAAAAATTGTTTTTTTTTAAATACATTTATTTTATTTTTATGTGGTGCTGAGGATTGAACCCAGTGCCTCACACATGCTAGGCAAGCACTCTACCACTGAGCCACAACCCCAACCCCTCAAATTGGGTTTTAAAAATTTGTTGAAACCATGAGGCTTTAACAGTTTTTCCCTCTGCTGCCACCTTTTCCCCACCTTACTTTGACTTGAAGAAACCAAGTCAAGAGGCCTGTAGGTTAGAATACTACAACTGTTGTGGTATGTGCTATTTTGTGGCATCTGTTGCCTTGTTACTCTAGTCTCTGAATTTCCTGGGAATTGGTAGTTAGATCAGAAGCTCGTTTAAATTTAGATTAGAGGAGGTTTCCCGCCCCCCTCAAAAAATACTAGATGATGCTGTCTTTAATTTTGCGTTAAAAAATCTAGTTCTACTATACATGATGCTTAGGTTGGTCGCTGTGTTCAAGTTCTAGAGTGGTTGTTTTTAAATAAGAGTATATTAATTAGGATAACATGACATTTTTGTAAAGATGCTTTTCATAACTTTAATGCTTGCATTTTGGAGGGCTCTACCATTAAGCCACCTCCCCAGCCTTGTTTCTGTACATTCTCTTTCCTTCAGATGTAATATCCCTTTATGTAAAAAAATAATCTCTTACTTTTTTTTTTTTTTTTTTTAGGTTTCCAGCTACTGATGTTACAAACAATAAAATACGGGAGCACAGAATTGAGGAAAAGACTTAAACCAGGTAGATAAATAATGAAAGTCTGAAAAAATAAAATTACCATTCATTTTTATAAAGGATGTTATTAATATAATTGACAAAACTGAAATATGAACTGTGTTGTATCAAAATTAAATTTCTTGAAATTGTTTATTATACTTTGAGAATATATTGTTGTATTTAGAGTAAAGGAGCATGGTGTATGCAATCTACTTTTGAATGGCTCAGAGAAAGTTAATGATATATACTATGTAAGAGTTTGTGAAGAAGTGGATCACTAGGAACTCGTGTAACACCAGTGGAAGTATATATTATTCTAACTTTTCTGGAAAGGATTTTGTCCATTTTTATCAAATTTTTAAATAGGTCAGCCCAACAATCTTACTTTCTCTCCTAAGGTAATTGTAGGAAGACTATAAAAAGTTGTGTGGATAAGGATATCGTGTCAGAATGTTTTACAGTTAAGAAATTGGCAACAACCTAAGTGTCTAAAAGATGAGATTCTTTAAATATAATTAAACACTGTGCAATCAGTAAAAGTTATATGAATCTATATTGACACAATATAATTGTCACAGCAGGTTAAAAAATAAACATGAATAATAATAACTTATTTTTATTTTGTTGTTGTTGTTTTGGTACTGGAGATTGAAACCAGGGGCACTCAATCACTGAGCCACATCTCCAGTCCCTTTTTATATTTTATTTAGAGACATGGTCTCACAGAGTTATGTGAAGCCTTGCTAAGTTGCTGAGGCTGACTTTGAATTTGTGATCCTCTTGCCTCAGCCATCCTAGCCGCTGGGATTATAGGATTGCATCACCAGACCTGGCTTACTCCGTTTTTATTTTTCAGAAAAAGGGACACATACACAAATATATGAATTTGTATACATGTTGGATTAATACTTTTAGTTGGATATATAATCTGTGTGCACATGTATATTTACACACACACATATACACACACATACACATATACATGTGGATATATAAGTTAAAGTTTGGAAAGCTGACACTCTTGCTAGTGATGATTTTTGATTAGTGAGTTTGCAAGTGAATTTTATATTTTTTATATTATCCAACTTTTAAAAAATAATTATTGCTTTTGTCATCAACTTTTTGTAACAATGTTTTTGATTAAAGTTATGTTTTTATTTTATTTTGTATCTAATTGCAACTTTCATTATGCAATAAAATAGTGCTACTCTGTACTAGATTAGAAAAGGACTGAGTAGTGTTTATGAGGCTAACTTGACAGATTCCATGACTTGTTAGTCTGTTGCCTTCATTCTGGCAAGTGTCAACATCTGTGTCTGGCTCTCTCTAAGCTATCTTACAAATGTGATGCTGCTCACATAACTTAGCCTGAAGTATATTATCATGTTTGTAAGATCAGAGGACATGTTCTACTAATGGCAGTTGTAAGGTACCTTTTATAAAAGAACTTATGTATTTACTTTTTAAAAATATATTTATTCTTAAGCTTTAGGTGGATACAATATCTTTATTTTACATATATGTGGTGCTGAGGATCAAACCCAGTGCCTTGTGCATGCTAGGCGAGCACTCTACTGCTGAGCCACAACCCCAGCCCTGTATTTACTTTTGATAGTGGTTAAAAATGTGTTTTGATATAAATTCTGATCATTGTTCTTATAGTTTAACTTTGAGTTGTCAATTTTTAAGGTTTTTCCATTAACCTTTTTTTATTTTGCTTTTCTTTAACAGGAATTTTCTTCAATTAGTTAAAAATATGGATCCTGAAAAAGGGAGCTCACAGACTGTGAAAGTGACACCTTTTCAGCAAATTCTTGCCTCCTGTACTGGAGCAATATTGACATCACTAATGGGTAAAATTGTGCTACTGATGTTTTTTATGTGACTTTAAATCAGTGTTTCCATGATGCTAATGATATTCTTTTATCAGATTGATAACATGAAAAGTTATCAAGTCAGAAAATCAAGATACTTGAATTTTAATTCTTGCTTCACCATTCTTAGGGTTCTTACTTAGGGACAGTACCTACTTCTCTCTAGACTTCATTTTTTCATCTCAAATTAGGGGTTTATAAGAGGAGTTCTTGGGGGTTCCGTATCAACATTAAACTTTTCAGACTATTATCTCTGAAAATTACAAAGATAGAATTAAATATTAGCATATTGAATAAAACAGAAGGTGAACAAATTTTATAGTAGTGACAAAACAATGTTTTACTTTGCTTACATTACTAGTGAATTTCTTAAATTTCTCTGGATCATATTTTTGTTTCTTAAGAAGACATGGCCAAATGACACTGTTGATAGTTTAGCATTTAATGATTGGCTAGTTTATTTTAAATAAGATAACAAGTAATTGCTCTATGATGTACCTTCAGGTCAGAATTTTAGGATGTTAAAGGCCTTAGAAATTATCTGATTTTCTAACTCTGATGAGGGATAGTTTTCTTGAAACTATACTTGATATTTTTTCCTACTTGGATAAAATATGACATGCAAATTTGCCTTTGCCATGCTGTTCCAAATAAGATGACACAACCTGTGTTAAAGATGATTTATGGTTAGATATTCCAATTTTCATTTCCTGTAGCTTTTATTTGATACAGATAAATTTAACAGATTAGGAAGACTATCAGGGCTTGATTATTGACTATTGTAAAACAAAGTTATTTTTAAATATTTAAACAGATTTTTAGAAACTTTTATTCTTTACCTTAGATAACATATTTTCCTATAAATACTAGTATTTTATTTTTATTGCTAATGTAATTGTAGATATATTATAAATAATAATTTAATACTTGTTAGAGAAGTGCTGCCTGTCTTTTCACTTATGCTCTTTGAACAAAATTCAAGGGCAAAAATTAGAATGTTACATTCAAGAGTACTTAAGATAAATAACCTTATTCATTATATAGCCATGAGGAAAAGTATGCATGGATGTATATTGTGGTTTTTGTAAAATCTTTGTACAATTTATAGGTATCACTTGCTAATTGAAATTTTTATGTACCTTCATAGTAACACCCCTGGATGTTATTAAAATTCGACTCCAAGCCCAGAATACCCCATTCCCCAAAGGTATGTGTGAGAGTTATCCTGATAATGTTGTTTAATTTTTCATTTTCATTTGAATAATTCTTTTTTAAAATTTATTCTGTATTCACAAACATTTTTGGCCATTTTGTAGTACATGATGAGGTCTAGGCAGAAAAAAACATGAAACACTCTTTTGGACTTACCAATTAAGAGCAGAGGGATTATTATATATTTGAATATGTGCCTCTCATGTAAGAACAGAATTATAAGGGAACTTAGACTCTAAATTCTTCCTTTGTTCAAGAGTTATACTTATTCTAGAACATTCATGACAACTATCCAATTGTTACTTAAATCTAGTGATTGGAAATTCATTATTTTATCAGGCAGGTTGGTTTATTTTTGGACAGTCATTTTTGTGAAATTTCGTATGAATAATTATATATTTTTACAAGCTGGGCAAGAGTAGCAATTCCAAGATCAATCATTTAAATGTTTATTAACATAGCAGCATTTCAAATATATTTAAATAGCAGAAAACAGACTAGACTGAAAAAAATTGGCTTGGATATAAATGCTTCCCTGTTGAATGCATAGCAGTGAGATGGAATTAAAATCAATCATATTTCAGATGAATGAAAAAGGATTAGGTAGATTATAGGAAGAGGCTAGGAAGGTAATTTCTTACACATTAAAGAAAGCCTTAAAAGCAGAAGGAGATTCTCAGACTTACATATTGATGAAACTCACAGAATTATATACATATTGAACAGAGAAGACAATTTTGGCAGCAGGAGTGAGACTAATAAATGAGAAAGAATTGGTATTAGCAAAAGTTGTGGTAAATTAGGTAGGAACTGGCAGACATCTACATTGAGCAGTACAAGTACAGAGAAAAGGACAACACATACCACTATTTACATTGAGATGAACATTTAGTCTCCACTTTATTTTTTTTTTTTTAAAGAGAGAGTGAGAGAGTAGAGAGAGAGAGAGAGAATTTTTAATATTTATTTTTTAGTTCTCGGCGGACACAACATCTTTGTTGGTATGTGGTGCTGAGAATCGAACCTGGGCCGCACGCATGCCAGGCGAGCGCGCTACCACTTGAGCCACATCCCCAGCCCCTCCACTTTATTTTTATTTTTATTTTTTTGCCTTGAATTTCATTGGCATACTACAGTTTTCTTCTGGACAAATAGAGGAGACATGAACCATGTTTTCAAAACAGATTTTCCTCCTCTTTCTTTCTTCTTCATTACCTCATATAATTTAAAAGATTGTGTTTCTGTGTACATTTCTTACCACAGTCCCCAAAACACAAAATCCACTAATTTACTCCATTACGTTGCACAGCTGTAAATTTAAAACTATATCATTTAACAAATTGAATTAATTATGTATGTTTCATTCTAGAAAGAAGAGATAATTATTTTTCTTTTTTAAGGTTATTTCATTTTCCATAATTTTCTAGTCACCTCATTGTACTTTCAACTTGGTTAAGTGAAATAATTGTTGACCCCTGGAATCTTCTTTGTTAGGAAAATGTTTTGTATATAGTAATGGACTCATGGATCATATGTGTGTCTGTGAAGAGGGAGGCAACAAAGCATGGTATAAGAAGCCAGGAAATTTCCAGGGGACATTGGTAAGGAGATTATATTATTTGGAATTACTGTATATTTTCTATTTTTATATTTATTCTTATATATGAAAAATTTTCTCATTGCAGGGAAGTAATAAGTCCATTATATTAAAGTAGGAAAAGGGAAGTACTTTTTTCCTTTATAACTCTGTTAACTTTCATTGGTTCATACTTTTTATGTAGAAAAAAGAGGAGGTAACTTTTTAAAAATTAGACTTTTGTTTTAAGATAATGGTAGATCAGATGTAATTTTAAGAAAAATATACAAGACAGATCTCAAGGATGCTTTTCCCAGATTCCCACCCACAATGACAACAAAATCTTGCCAAACTAGCAACAATCACAACCAAGATATTAACATTGTTCTAATTTAAAAAAATAAAAAGAATAATTCCACCACTATAAGGATTCTTCCTTATTCCATATTTTCCTGTGCTTTCTCCCACTCATTAACCCCTGATAACACTAATTTGTTTCAGTTTATAAGATGTTGACATTTCAAAAATGTTTTATAAATGGAATCATAACAAATGAATTCTGGGGTAGTCACTTTTCACTTAGCATAATTATCTGGAAATTCATCCAGGTTGTTATATGTATCAATTATTTGTTCCTTTTTATTGCTCTGTTCTGTTCAGTGGTTTTGATGTGCCATATCCAGTTTTTAGCTGTTATGAATAAAGCTGCTACAAAAATTCATTTACAGTTTGTGTTTGTGTGTGTATGTTATAAGAAAATCTTCATTTGCTGAGTGCACATGGTAATTGCATATTGAGAGCTTAAGATAACTGCTAGCATGTTTTTTCTAAAGTAGCTCTACCATTTAACATTCCCATCAGCAACATGTAAGTGATCTGGTTCCCTTGTGTTTTCACTAGCATCTGGTGTTGTCACTATTTGTATTATAGCAATTATTATACATGCATAATAATATCTCATTGTAGTTTTAATTTGCACTTCTCTGGTGACTAATGATGTTGAACATCTCATGCTTATTTGCCATTCTATTCAGTGAAATGGATCTTTATGTTATTTGCCCACTTTCTAATTAAATTGTTTGTATTTTTACTATTGAATTTTGAGAGTTGGTTATATAATCTAGACACTGGTCCTTTTTGGGGTGTGTGGTTTAAAAATATTTTTCCCCATTCTCTGCGTTGCTTTTTCATCTTATTAACTTGATCTTTCACACAGTAAGTTTTTAATTTTTTTTTTTTTAGTTGTAGTTGGACACTATTTTTTTTATTTTTATGTGGTACTGAGGATCAAACCCAGTGGCGTCTCACACATGCTAGACAAGCGCTCTACCACAACCCCAGCCCCAAGTTTTAATTTTGATGAAATCCAATTTATAGTTTTTCCTTTTATAAATCATTCTCAGCACTTTTTACCTACCTTTAGACTCTGACAGTTTTCTCCTTTGTTTTCCCCTAAAAGTTTATAGCTGTATATTTAAGCCTTCAATGAATTTTGAGTTGTTTCTATTTAAGGTATGAGACTGAAGTTGAAGATTGTTTGTTGCTGTTGCTGCTACCTGTGGATGTTCAGCTGCGTTTGTTTTTTTTCACCCATCAAGTTGTTTTTTATGCCTTCATATACATTTATGTTGAACATTTTGAGCTGTATTTATTTCTGGGTTCTCGATTCTGTTCTGTTGATGGATAATGTCTGTCACTTTATTCATACAACACAGTCTTTTACTGTAGCTCTGTAATAACTTGAAATCAGGTAAAATTATTTTTCCCAGTTTCTTTTTTTTTTTCCCTTCCAGTGCTCGGGATGAAATGCAGGGCCCCAAACATGCTAGGCAAGTGCTCTACCACTGAACCACATCCCCCGCTTTCCCACTTCATTCCTGTTTCTTTTTCAGGTTTATTTTAGCTATTCCCAAAGTTTCTTTTTCTTTCCATATATATTTTAGGATAATCTTGTTTGAAGACATAAAAAAACAGTCTTGCTAAAATTTTCATAGAACTTATACCAAACCAATTTATCAATTTAGAGAGAAATGACATCTTAACTGTGTTGAGTCTTTCATTTTTACCTGCCTATATCATTCTAATTGAAGCAGATTTCTTATAGATAATGTATATCTAAGTCTACTATCAGTTTTCATCTTTTATTTGATAGACCAGTTATATTAATGCTATTATAGATATTTAAGAGCCCATCTCTTCCATTTATTTATTTATTTGTTCTGTTTTCTAATACTGGTAGTTCTCTTGCCTTCCTCTGTTACACTTTTTAGGATTCCATTTGATCTCTAGTGCTTTCAGGTACATATTTCTTTGCTGCACATTCCAATTTTTCATTTGTTTCAGATATGTTCATAAATATCATTCAGTGTTTTTTTGTTGGCTTCTTTAAATCACTGTCAGATAAAATTAGAACGTCTTGTTCAGTGTTGGTATTTATTGTCTCCCTGCATTTAGTTTAACATCTTCCATTTTCTTAGAATAGTGAATGATTTTTTAGTAAAATCTGGACATTTTGAGTGTTTGCTTATTTAATTCTGAATCTCATTTAAACATTCTATTTTATTTTTTTAAGTGTCACTTTTATTACATTTTTTGTTGGGGGGTGGTACCAGGGATTGAACTCAGGGGCACTCAATCACTGAGCAACATCCCTAGCCCTATTATTTGTAATTTATTAGAGATAGGATCTCACTGAGTTGCTTAGCACCTCACTTAATTGCTGAGGCTGGCTTTGAACACATGATCCTCTGTCTCTGCCTCCCAAGCTGCTGGGATTACAGGCATGTGCAACCACATATGGCCTAAACATTCTATTTTAAACTGACTTTTTCTTTTTAAAAAATTTGTTCTAATTAGTTATACATGACAATAGAGTTCATTTTGGCACATTATACGTAAATGGAGTATAATTTCTCATTCTTCTGGTTGTACATGATGTAGAGAATCACACTGGTCATGTATTCATATATGCACACAGGGTAATAATGTCCAATTCATTGTACTTTCTTACCCCCATACCTGCTTCCTTCACTTTCCTCTGTCTAGTGCATAGTACCTCTATTCTTCCCTAGCACTGCCTCCTTATTGTGAATTAGTGTATTCATATCAGAAAAAATATTTGGTCTTTGGTTCTTTGGGATTGACTTATTTTGCTTAGCATGATAGTCTTCAGCTCTATCCATTTACCAGCAAATACCATAATTTCATTCTTCTTTAAGGCTGAGTAATATTTCATTGTGTATATATACCACATTTTATTAACCCATTCATCGGTTGAAGGGCACCTATTTTGGTTCCATAATTTAGCTATTATGAATTGAGCTGCTGTAAACATTGATGTGCCTGTGTCACTATAGTATACTGACTTTTAAGTTCTTTAGGTATAAACTGAGGAGTGGGATAACTGGGTCAAATGATGATTCCATTCCAAATTTTCTGAGGAATCTCCATACTGCTTTCCAGAGTGGTTGCACCAATTTGCAGTCCCACCAGCAATGTATGAGTGTACCTTTTTCCCCACATCATTGCCAACATTTATTGTTGCTTGTATTCTTGATGATTGCCATTCTGACTGGAGTGAGATGAAATCTCAGCATAGTTTTAATTTGCATTTCTCTAATTGCTAGAGATGTTGAACATTTTTTCACCTATTTGTTGATCGATTGTATTTCTTCTGTGAAGTATCTGTTCAGTTTTTTTGCCCATTATTGATTAGGTTATTTGTTTTTTGGTGTTAAGTTCTTTGAGTTCTTTATAAATCCTGGAGATTAAGGCTCTATCTGAGGTGCAAGTGGTAAATATTTTCTCCCGTTCTGTAGGCTCTCTCTTCATAATCTTGATTGTTTCCTTTGCTATAAAGAAGCTTTTTAGTTTGATTCTATTCCACTTATTGATTCTTGATTTTACTTCTTGTGTTTTAGGAGTCTTGTTAAGGAAGTCAGTTCCTAAGCCAACATGACAGAGATTTGGGCCTACTTTTTCTTCTGTTAGGTGCAGGGTCTCTGTTCTAATGCCTAAGTCCTTGATCCTCTTTGTTAACTGACTGACACTGCTTCCAAAGAAGGAAGATACCACTTTGTTAATGCTGAGTCAAGCTACAAGTCCCAGTGTCCTGCTCAGTCTCCATTGGCACACGTTTTTGAGAGAAGATCTCTTTATTGTTAGGCGAGGATAAGGATTTTGGCTCCCCATGTAGTTTCCACTAATTCTGTGGTGGACTCGTCTCATTACTGCTGGGTGATGGTGAAAGTCCTGACTCTCTACTTCTCTTCCACTGACTCCACCCTAGTGAGAGTGGGGGAACTTATAATTGATCTGGTGGGGCAAAGTTTCAGCTCCCTATTGACCTATGACACCACACAAATAATGGTGTTACAGTGCCTCATTGCAGCCTTCACAGGCATAGAAGTCTAGGCTACTTTATTGGCCTTTGGTGGTATGGGTAGGTGGTGCCACAGGTTTCTCTGTGGTGTTTGGTTAGAGTGGAGTGGCTTCTATCTAAAGTTTTCTATTTCCTGAGCTTCCCCTTTCCTGGGAAAATATGCAGTCCTTTGTGGCTAGCTTTTTTTTTTTTTTTTCCTCACCACAGTATTTTAAGTCTTGTAAATGTTATGGCATGTATGAGTATTTACTTCTTATTCCTAAATAACATTATTGTTTGAATATGCCATATTTTATTTTTCTGTTCATCAGTTGCTAGACATTTGGTTCCCACTTTGGAGAATGAATCATTACTTTCTGAATATTCAATTTTTTGTATGAACATGTGTTTTAATTTCTCTTGAATATATACCTAGAGTTGGTATTATTGGTTTATATGGTATCTCTACACTAAATCTTTTGACACTATGCCAGACCTTTTCTAAAGTAGCTTCATCATTTTATTTTCCCATCAGAATATATGATGGTTCCAATCTTATTGTGGTTTTGCTTTGCATTTCATAATGATCAATGTTCTTGAACATTTTTTTTCATACAATTACTAGCTATTTGTGTATCTTCTTTGGAGATATGTGTGTTCTAATCCAATGTTTAATTTTTATTATTAAGTTTTAAGAGTTTGTGTGTTTACAACAGACTTCCTTCAGCTTCTAACTACTTAGAGCTCCTCTCCAGAGTCTTCAAAAAGTGGGCTTTAATAATACTTTCTCAGATTTCATACTTGGTGAAGAGGGTTTATCTTACCAATTCTCTGCCCTTGTTACTCTACTTATTTTCTTATAATAATGTTTCCAAACCTTTGTTTCTAAGCCCTAAATAGAAAAATCCAGATCTGAGTAATATAGATTTTATTTTGTAAGAACTGTTATCCAGAAATTCTTCACTATACTTGCATTTGTGTACTTGCATTGAAATTCTAGTTTTTAAAAGAATGGACAACTATAAATCCATGGAGCTCATATTTGAGCTTGAAAAAAATGCTTGAAAGAATCAAATTACCAATAAATTATCACTATACATTTCTATGTATCAGGTTTAGGGATATATTTTGACTATTTTTTTTTCTATTTTAATTTTAGGATGCCTTTTTTAAAATCATTAGAAATGAAGGCATTAAATCCCTGTGGAGTGGCCTTCCTCCTACTCTGTAAGTTGAAATTTAATATTTTTTTCTGATGGTTATTTAATCTTACAATTTCCATGGTTAAACAAAGTCTTGTATTTTTAATATTAGAACTCTGTGTTAGTTAACTTTTTATCTCTGTGACAAAATATCTGAGAAAAACAGTTTAAAGGAGGAAAGATTTATTTGGGCACACCATTTCAGAGGTTTCAATCTATGGTTGGTTAGTTCTGTGGCTTTGGACTTGAGATAAGGCAGAACACTACAGCAGAAGGGCATGGTGGGAGACATTTGTTCCCCTCATGACAGCCAGGAAGCAGAGAGAGAGAAAGAGAGGAATGGTTCAGGGACAAAATGTAAAAGGCATGCTGCCATTGACTTAGCTTTAAAAAAGTTTGTGTCACATCCCAATAGCACTGTCAGCTGGGAATCAGTCCTACAGATGAGCCTTTGGTGGACATTTCAGATCCAAACTATAATAAATTTAATTTTCTGAAGCATTGTTCTTTGAGTCTCACAACTACCCACACATTTGATGATGTGCTGGAAGGGCTCACAGGACCTAAGGGAGAGTTAGTTATACTTATGAATATGGTTTATTATAGCTAAAGGATACAAGCAGAATTGGTAAGAGGAAAAAAACACGTTGTACAGAACACATTTTTCTTCCAGTAACTCACTGAAGTGTGTAAAGTGTTTCTGCCTTGGGAAACTCGGATTTCACACAGCATTAACTGGTTGTTGGTCATGTAGGTACATTCTGTCTTTGTGACCAGTTATGATTAGCCAAACTTCAGATCCCCAGAGGGAAAATAGATGTTTCACATATGTTACATTGTTTGCACAAATCTACTTGGATGAGTTGGTTTAGAGCTTTAGACATCTAGAAAGTATTATCATACTGAATATTCCAGTGGCTAAATTCCCATGAGTTAGTCAAAGCTCAGCATGCAAACAGGGCCTCTTAAAGATAATTATAGAAGATTCGAGCAACCAGACCTGCTGTGTTAGCATAATTTTTTTCTTTATGTTCAGAAATAATTTAGGCTAGGTACAATGGCACATGCTTTTAATCCCAGCCATTCATAAGGTTGAGGCAAGAAGATCACAAGTTTGAGTCTACCCTTGACAATTTAGCAAGACCCTGTCTCAAAATAAAAAATCAAAGGGGCTAGGAATGTCACTCATAGTAAAGTATCTCTGGGTTCAATTCCCAGAACCAGAGGGAAAAAAATAATTTAGTGTTTATTTGATTTTTATTTTACCAAAACTGTGAGGTATACTGTATTATGTGTATATTTCCTCCAGGTAATTCTACTTACTAGCAATTATATGAATATGATAAACTAGTAGATCTGAATGTAAAAATTCCAAAATAAAATATCTTGGCTTTCTCTGCCTCATTTATTTCTAAAAATTTCTATCCTTGGTATAGAATCAATTTTGAGGCATTTATTTTAATGCCTAAGATTATAAAGTTAGTGGTAGATCTAAGAGCACTATTTCAGTCCTACTCCAAATTCTTAGCTTCAAACTTCACCATAGAATATTAAAGCATTCCTCCAGGTGTGGTGGCACATACCTGTAACTCCAAAAACTCAGGAGTCTGAGGCAAGAGGATTGCAAGTTCCAGGCCAGCCCCAGCAAATTAGTGAGACCCTAAACAACTTAGTGAGTGACAACCTGAATCAAAAAAAAAAAAAAAGAAAGAAAGAAAGAAAGAAAGAAAGGGCAGGGGATATGGCTTGGGGTAAAGTGCGTCTGGGTTTAATCTCCAGGATGAGGGGTGGGATTAGGGGGGAATGATTATTAAAGCATTCCAAACTATGGTCTGTTAAACCATAAACATAAAGCATAAACTGGTTTCTTATTGCATTAATATGTCTGACATGACAATGCCCACAACATTGTATATGAATTTAATAATTCCCTTTTAATATTTTCATTTAGAAGAATGGGTCATTAGAATTTCCTCAAAACATTAATTCTGGTAATGTTAATTGTAGTTTATTTCTTTTTTTTTTTTTTAAGAGAGAGTGAGAGAAGAGAGAGAGAGAGAGAGAGAAAGAGAGAATTTTTTTTTTAATGTTTATTTTTTTAGTTCTCAGCGGACACAACATCTTTGATGGTATGTGGTGCTGAGGATCGAACCCGGGCCGCACGCATGCCAGGCGAGCGCGCTACCGCTTGAGCCACATCCCCAGCCCCTGTAGTTTATTTCTTGTTGTAAGCTGGAGTGATATATTCCCATAGTTCAAAAATATCTTACTGTTGTTCAACAACATTTTATTGCAGTGATTCTCATATTAAGGTAAATGTTAATTGGGAAATCATATCTGGGAGACCAGAAACAGATCAAAAAAGTTGAGGAAAAGGACAAGTGTTCTAATTTTATTTCCCTATTTATGACCTGAGGTTATATAATTTATATTATCTGAGTTTGGTAACGTAGCACTTACTTAATGCTACATATTATAATTTATCTTTTTTCTTTTTTTTTTCCTAAAGAGAGAGTGAGAGAGGAGAGAGAGAGAGAATTTTTAATATTTATTTTTTAGTTCTCGGCGGACACAACATCTTTGTTGGTATGTGGTGCTGAGGATCGAACCCGGGCCACACGCATGGCAGGCGAGCGTGCTACCGCTTGAGCCACATCCCCAGCCCCTATAATTTATCTTATATAGCATTTATTTGATGCCATATATTGGAACTTCACAACTAGAGGAGGGCAGATACCAATCTTATAACTTTTTTATTGCTAAATTAAATGCTAATAATTTTTTACATAAAAGAAAAATTTATCTTATGGGCTGATTTGTTGTTTTTTAGCTTATCCAAAATAAATGGGCTGGGGATTTAGCTTAGTTGGTAAAGTGTTTGCCTCGTATGCACAAGGGCATGGGCAATCCCCAACACCACAAAAACAAAACAAAACAAAAAAGAAAATGTTTTTTTTTTTTTAGCTTATAGTAATATTTGAATTTAATTCAATAGTATGTTTGAGACCTTTTGATAATTTTGAAAAAAATTTTGTTTCTATCAGAGTGATGGCAGTTCCTGCCACAGTTATTTATTTCACCTGCTATGATCAATTAAGTGCTTTTCTGAGATCTAAATTAGGAGAAAATGAAACCCGAATACCAATTGTTGCTGGAATTGTGGCCAGATGTAAGTAATGAACTTTTATATACTTTTTGACTTCTGTTTAGAACATCCATTTAAATTTGGTATCCACAGAGAATTTGTACAATGTAGAAAGAATATCAGTATATTTTGCATTCCAGTTTTGTACTAATTTGTTAATATCTTTATTCCAAAAGTAACATGGCGTATGATTGCCCTCAGAATGAGATGGAATTAGCCCATCTTGGTAGAATCTTGGACAGTTTTTAGAGTGCCATCAGAATTGATTCTTACTCCCTTAAACTTCAAGGATGTTATCTGGGTCCATGTATGTTTCTGGCCAAAGTCTTGAACCATTTTCTTCATAACGTTAGGTTCAGAGTTTAGTCAGAAGGAAATATGCTTCTATGCAGAAGAACATTTATATCTGTGAAACAGAGTGAGGTTTATTTGGGGGCACTAATTGGAATTAGTTATTGTAATAGTTCTAGTTGACTATAACATTTCTGGGACTAATCATGAAAGAGTTGAAACCAGAAAAAGGTATATAAAAAATATACTTTTTTGTTTCATCAAGGGAGAAAATCTGTGCCAATGTTTTGACATCAGTAGGTATTTTAATGTTTGCAGACATTTCAGAATAAAATGTTAAAATATAAAATACATGAAATATTTTTACATGTGTGTTTGCTTAGTACATGGCTTTATTTTTGTTTTCTTTTATTTGATTGGTTCTATTAGTTGGTGCAGTAACTGTGATAAGTCCGTTAGAATTGATTAGAACCAAGATGCAGTCTAAGAAGTTTTCTTATGAGGAACTGCATCGATTTGTCAGCAAGAAAGTAGCTGAAGATGGTTGGATTTCACTTTGGAAGGGCTGGGTTCCCACTATCCTTAGAGATGTACCTTTCTCAGGTAGGATATATCTTCTTACTAGTAGCTTATAAATTTCACATAACCTTGTCCTTATTCCTATATTACTTTTACTAAGGTTTAAATCCTTTATGATTAAAGGTAAGCTATTTTCTGTAGTGACCACAATTTCCAGGTTCATTTGGGCTTTCAGATCTTCATAAGCCTTTATTGAATGAAGTTTCTAATTCAAACCTGGTTTTCTTTTCTCCTTGTGTTTAATTTTCTTTTAAACATTAATTAGTAGGTATTCATATTCAGAGAATAAAAATTACCTTTAACCTTATTCTAAATAAGTGATAATCAGTAAGGTAAGTAAACTTTTCAAATCAAAATATCATAAAATCCATTTATGACCCTTTAAAATACATGAATTCCTTCCTACTTTTTTAATTATTAAAAATAAACATCTCCCCATTGAGTATCCTATAAAGGATTATTATAAATCAAATAATCAGATAGGTGGTTGTGTTCAGTTATCCTGTTTAAAAACATGAAATAGATAACTAATCATTGATTCCTATGTCACTTATGTTTTCTTTACTATTTATTTATTTACTATTGTTTGTTTGGTACTGGAGATTCAACATGGGATTGTTCTACCTCTGAGCTACATCTTCAGCCCTTTTTATTTTGAGACAGGGTCTCCCTAAGTTGCCCAGGCTGTGTTTGAACTTGGTGATACTCCTGTCTCAACCTCCTAGGTAGCTGGGATTATAAGTGCGTGCCACCACACCCAGTTCCACATATACATTTCTAATTTTACTAGGTAATGGTAGATTCCTTTTTTAAATTTTTTTTTGTTCTTTTTAGTTATACATAACAGTAGAATGTATATTCACCTATTGTACATACATGGAGTATAACTTCCCATTCTTTTGGTTGTACATGATATGGAGTTACACTGGTTGTGTGTCCATATATGAATATAGGAAAGTAATGTCTGATCATTCTTCTTTCAACAGTGGATTCTTTTCTAAAGTGATTGAATGGATTTATACAGCTAACAGCACTGCATGAAACTTCCATCTGCTTTATACCTTTGCCAGCTCTTTTATTGTCACAGTCTTTCATGGTGTTTATCTAGCTATTTAAAGTAGCACCTCACTTTAATTTACAATTCTCTTTTAATAAGGCTGGGCACAATTTCACTAGCTATCCAGTTATTCAGAATCAATTTGGGGATATAGACCAAATAGATATTCATTTTCACACACACCCCCATCTGGATTGTTTATTGTCTCAGCATCATTTATGGAATAATTAAAATTCCTGTAGGTATCTGCATTGTCACCTGTGTCATATCAAATTTTCATGTATATGCATGCATGTGTTTCACTGGTTAATTTGTCTACATCTGTGCCAATAGATTCTGTCAAAATTACTAATCTAAATGACATTCTTTGTAAAAATTCTTGATGTCACCTCATTTTTCTTTTCTAGGAATGTCCATATCTGTCTGTTAATAATAAAACTTCTTTAAAGTATTTCAGTAGAGATTTTAATTTTTCTCATAAAGGTTACATATTACTTTAATCATTATAACTATTCTTCCTACAGGAAGGTTGCCTTTCCCACCCCTTCAAAAATAACAGAAAGTTGCATAGCAAACTTTTTTGAATAGTAGTGATAATAAGCATCCCTATCATTTTTCTTATTTTAAAGGAAATAGTTCTGTTGTTTCCAATAATTATTTTTGCTACAGGTTTGATGCATACCATTTATCAAGTTAAAGGAATTCCCTTTTACCTATAGAATCCTAAGAAATTTTTTGTTCACTTTACATGGAAGTGTTAAATTTTTTTGAATGCTTTTTTTGGTTACTATTTTATGCCACTATTTTGTTGATGTGGTAGATAACACTGTTACAGTAACTGCCTCAGCATAGCATTTCTGGGATAATCCAATCTAGCTTCATTTTGCTCTTTTTTTAGGATCTTTACACCTATATTTGTCAATAGATGGGCATTTACTTTTTTTTCCCTCCTACTTATTCTTGTCAGGTTTCGGAATTATAGTCCTACTTTACTGATAAACAGGATGGTTTTTTGTTTAAAGAATGCTAGAATATTACTAAAAATTTTAATCCCTGCCTTTTTAAATCTCATCCAGTCTAACAGAAAGCAAGATGTGTGTCACTGTCAGAATTTCTCTTTTCCTTTAATTTATAACTTCATAACTCTTCTTTAAAGTCGACATTTTATTTCTAAATGTGTGCTCATTTCATTCTCTATTTTTATAGCAATGTACTGGTATAACTATGAAATTTTAAAGAAGTGGTTGTGTGAGAAATCTGGTTTATATGAACCCACATTTATGATCAACTTTACTTCAGGGGCATTGTCTGGTTCTGTAAGTTTATCCTTTTGTTGTTAATACTCCAGCAAAATGGTAGTTATTATTTTAAAACAGAGTTAAGTATTAGATAGTATTTAATGTATATTGAGATAGTGCTTTTTGTACTGTTTTAAATTCTGTGTAAGTACTTATTATCCTATTTAAGGAAATAAATTATTGACCATTAAAATAGTTTTTAAATGTACTTTGTATTTATGTTTTTATTATATTAATGTGCATTATCATATTTTCTGAGAAATCTTTAGATTAGTTGGATCATTATAGTTATGATCATGATAATACTTGGAATAGTGCTTTATTATTTGCAGAATATTTTATAATATACTAGTTTAATAAATACTAGTAGATATGATTAATACTTCATAGAACCTCATCCCATATATATCTTTGAACTAAACAGAAGCAGTTCCATACCTTGTTGCTATTTTCTGTTTCTTAGGAAACATTTGGCTTATAAGAATTTCAAGAAAAATTACAACCAGCAGGGAAAATCTTAAATTTAAGACCATTTTTTGAGTGAGAAGGATGCCTTTCCCACCCCTTCAAAAATAATAGAAAGTTGCATAGCAAACTTTTTTTAGGTAGATTTATGTCACCCTGACTTTGGCAATGAAGAGTTTTCTATATCCACATACTTCCAAAATTAATTTGTGATTGTTTAAAGCATGACACTGACATATTGGAACCATATAAAAACAGAACTAAAGGTCCAGAGTGAAGTGATAGAAACCTGACAGAAAGTACTGGAATAATATATCAGAAAACCTACAGAAGCTACAGCTATTGAGTTCAAAACTTAGACAAGAATATCATTTGGTCTAAAATCTGTCAAAGTAAGCCTAGTAAATTATAAGCCCTTTAGGCCAGAAACACAATTAGTATTGTTGAATAATAACTTCAGGATGTTGCACCAGCTTTACAGTAATATGAAGGGAAGTTCTCTATTTTATTATTTCCGCTTAACATAGAAAACTTATTTTTAAATTATGTTTTTTTTAATAGATGGACACAATACATTTATTTTGCTTGTATATTGTTTTATGTGGTGCTGAGGATCGAACCCAGTGCCTCAAGCATGCTAGTCAAGCACTCTACCACTGAGCTACAGCCCTAGCCCTTAAATTATGTTTTAATTATCTAGAAAATGTCTTTTGGAAGTTTTCAAATAAAGACTTGTTTATGTAACAGGAAAAGCATATGAAAGTGATAGTATCAAGGCTTTCTGTTATAAAACAAAGCAGTTTAAACTACATTACTTTAGAAAGTGTGTAAGAGATTGTAGCTACCTGTTGCTACTACATGGTAGGTTGTAGAGACAGAGAAACAATGACTGATTTAGTCTTACCCATGATCTTTAAAACTGATATCAAGAATTTAACAGATTGCTGGGGTTAAATATAATTGAGTTTAATAAGCATGTTATGAGTATGTTGCACAACTGTGAGTTGGTAAGCAAAATAAAGACCAGATTTTACTTTGTGTGGCTGTTCTATCAGATACAGTGAGAATATTCTTAAAGAAATTTAATTATTCTTTTTAAAAAACTCTCCCTTACCTACATTATGGAAATAATTGTAAAATTGAATCATTTTGAGAAAAATTTTTTTAAATGTTATTTTTGAACCACTGTAACAACATTTGATAAATATGTTTAAAGCCCATTAAGAAAAGGTATATAGAACTAAGTGTTTAAAGACCATTTTCTAATTTATCTTTTTAAAATTTTATTTACATTTAAAACACTTGTTGGAAAATTTTATGTTTACTGGAAAATTTATGCTTTAATATTGTGTTATACCTTCATGTAAGGTAAAGAAGCAACAAAAATTGTGAGTTTTGGAGTCAGAGCAGTCTGATTGGAATTCTGACTCTGCCACTAGTAACTGTCTGATCTCAGGAAAGTAAGAGAACTTCCATGAAACTGTTTAGTTGAGTCTTGTGAGAAATATACAAGGTATATCTATTTTCTTTAATAAAAACTTTAAAAGAATGTTTTAAACTTAATTTTAGTGATGATTTTCATTATTATCCTTGTTAATATGCTAATTAGAAGAATTTAAAATACTTTAGAAAAAGTAAAAGACTTAAGTTAATTAGTTTTACTTTCTGATAGTTTGCAGCTGTTGCAACTTTACCATTTGATGTGGTAAAAACCCAAAAGCAGACTCAACTTTGGATATATGAAAGTCAAAAAAGTAAGTTCAATTAATTTAAAACATTTTTAAAATGTCATGTTTTTCCTTCTAGGTTTTAGGTTAAGAATATCTAAAATAAAAGAAGGAAGATTTTTTTCTTATGTTTTATTCTTTAATAAAACTAATAAATATATACTAGAAAAAGACACTCTAAACCCAAGCAAAAAATTTAAGAAATCCCAGGTGTGGTGGTACATGCTTATAATCTCAGTGATGCAGAAGGATCACAAGTTTAAGGCAACCTGGGCAACTTTGGGAGACCACATCTTAAAATTAAAAAATATAAAAAGGACTGGGAATGTGGTTCAGTGAGGAAGCACCCCTGGATCAAATCCCAGTAACACACACACACACACACACACACACACACACACACACACACACACATATCTAGGGTATAGTATGTGCCAGATCCTATAATTGTAACTGTTCTCTCATTTGAGTGCATTTTTATTTAAGTTTTTAAGGTTAATATCTGGTTTCAACTTCTTAAAACTTTGTCTAAATGCACCTATTTTTCAGAGTTAAGCTTCATTTTCTATGTGTATAGTCAATATTTTAAAATACAATTTAAACATTTTTAAATTTTTTATCTTATTTTTAATAAATGTAACATTAAACTATTATAAATATTCCAAACAACTTTTCTTTTTACTTTGTGGCACTGGGGATTGAAACTGGTGATGCTCTACCATTGAGCTATATCCCCAGCCACTTTTTAAATTTTTATTTATTTATTTGTTTGTTTCTTTGTTTGTTTGTTTTGGTACTAGGGATTAAACCCAGGGTTGCTTAACCACTGAGTCATATCTCCAGGCCTTTTTTATATTTTTATTAGAGGCAAAGTCTCACTGAGTTACTGTGGGCCTCAATAAGTTGCTGAGGCTAGCCTTGAATTTGTGATTCTCCTGCCTCAGCCTCCTGAGTCACTGGGATTATATGTCTGTGCTACTGTGCCTGGCTCAAAACAATATTTTAGAACAAAAAGAATCACTAAAAGTGGTTATGCATGGTGAAAACACTTATTTTAAAATGCTCAATCTTAGTAGTAATGAGTAATAGCAATGAGGGGATAGTTTGTATGAATTGAATTATTTGGGAGGATATGAACAATCATATTGTGATGGTATAAGTACAAATATTGTGATGGTATAAGATGGTATTGTGATGGTATAAGTACAAATTTGGAACAACTGCCTTGGAAAACAGTCTGGTTTTGATGCCCCTTGAACAAACAGTTCCACCCTAGATGTGTGCCCTAGAGAAGCCTCTACCCATGTACAAAGATATTTAAAGGATAACAAAAGGTTAAAAACCACCTAAATGTCAAGACTATCTGTATGTGGTGATAATCTATACAATCCAACACTATATAGCAATTAAAATGAATAAAGTACTTCTACACTTACCAACCTAGATAATTTCAGAAGCATATTACAAGAGTAAATGCATGATGTGATAGCATGGTGTGATACAAAGTTTAAAAGGGGCAAATAAAGATATACATTGTTTATCAAAATATTCAGATGTAAAAATTTAAACACTTGAGAAAGGTAATTTTTTAAAAAAGGAATTTCACCTCTGAGGAAAGAGGAACAATAAGATCTGGTAATACTGTATTGGGAACTTAAGTTGTATCCAAAATACACAGTTGTTATGATTAAATAAGTTTGGTCAATAAATGAGCATTTATTATCTTCTATTCTTTAAATATTTAGTTAAAAACAGTGTTTCTTTACAAAATAAGAGTTGCTTATTATTTGTAGTAATAACTATGAAACATAAAAAGTGTCAGCTTGTATAAGGTTCTTGTTATAGACTTTATTTAGAAAGTTTAATTTTATTGATAATTTTTTTGTAATTGATTTAAAAATTATTATTCCTTTTGTTGGATTACTGTATTTATGATGCTTATACTATTTATATTGATAGTATAGCTTTTTTAATATTTATTTTTTAGTTGTAGTTGAACACAATACCTTTTTTAATTTACTTATGTTTTCGTGGTGCTAAGGATCGAACCCAGGGCCTTGCACATGCGAGGCGAGCGCTCTACCGCTGACCCACAATCCCAACCCCGATAGTATAGCTTTGTAAATAAATCATAAGTCTCGTTTACCTTCATAGAGATTTTAATAACTGAAATTTTGAAATACTTATTCCTGTTTCATTAAGTGGCAAAATTTTCTTTATACATTCATCTGTTAATGCACACTAGGCTGATTTGATAACCTAGCTATTGAATTGTGTTACTATAAACATGGGTAAGCATGTACATTGCCATAGTATGCTTCAGATTTTTTTGAATAAATACTGAGAAGTGGTATACCTGGGTTACATAGTGCTTCCATTCCCAGTCCTTTGAGGAACCTTCATACTGATTTCCATACTGATTTGAATTAGTGGTTGTACTAATTTCCAACCCCATTAACGGTGTTAAAGTCTTCCTTTTTCCCTGCGTCCTCACCAGCATTCATTATTTGTACTATTAATGCCATTCTAACTGGAGTGAGATGAACTGTCAGTGTAGTTTTGATTTACATTTTCATGATTGCTAAAGATGTTTAACATTTTTTTCTTTTTTTTTTGTCATTTGTTTTTATTCTTTTGAGAAATGTCTGTTTAGTTCATTTGCCCATTTATTTCTTGGGTTATTTTTTGTGTTGTTTTGGTATAGATTTTTTTTTAGTTCTTTATATATTCTAGATATTAATCTTGTGTTGAAAAGTAGCTGGCAAAGATTTTCTCCCATTATGTAGGCTCTCTCTTTATGCTCTTAACTTTTTCCCTTGCTGTACAGAAACTTTTTAACTCCATACCATCTCATTTATTAATTCTTCATATTATTTCCTGTGTGCTCTGATTTTTATTATTTCTTTCTTTCTAATTTAGGGTTTGGTTTGTTCTTTCTTTTTTACATCCTTTATGTAAATTGTTGTTTTTTTGAAATCTTTGTCTTTTTCATGGTAGGCATTTATTGCTATAAAATTCCCTCTTAATACTGCTTTTACTGTATTCAGTAAGTTTCTTTGTGTTCTGCTTACATTTTCATTTGTTTTCAACAAGTTTTTAAATTGCCCTTTTGATTTCTTTAGGAACCCATTTTTTTATTCAAAAGTGGGTTGTTCATTTAGTCCGCATGTATTTGTATAATTTTAAAGTTTCTTTTATTATTGATTCCTAGTTTAATTTCATTGTAGTCAGAAAAATACATAGGATGTGATTTCATTTTTAAAATTTGTTAAGATTTGTTTTGTGGTCTAATATGTGGTCTGTTCTAGAGGAAGTTCTATATGCTGATTGAAAAGAAAATGTATTCTACAGCTTTTGGATGAAATGTTTATAAATATCTGTTAAGTTAAATTAAACTATAGCATAGCCTAACTATTTATTTTTGGTATGGATGATCTGTTTGTGAAAGTTGGGTGAAGTCTCCTACTCTTATTGTATTGGAGCTTCTCCCTTTTGATCTTGTCTTGTAAAATTGGATACTCTGTTACTAATGCATATTTTTTTATAATTATTATATCTTGTTAAATTGATCTCTGGATCATCTTACAACAGTGACCTTTGTCTCTTCAGATATTCTGTCTTAAATTCTAGTTTGTCAGATATGAGTGTAGCTACACCTGGTCACTTTTGAGTATTATTTGCTTGGAATATCTATTTCCTTCTTTTTTTTTTTTTTTTTTATTAAGTGAGTTTCTTGACAGCAGCATATTATTGGGTCTTGTTTTTAGTGTGTGTGTGTGTGTTTCTATTTCTGAAGGATAACTTGGTAAAAAATTTCCCTTTATACCCCCCAGGCTTGCTTAATAGTACATTCCTTGCTTTTTTTTTCCATATTTTTTTTGGTGCACTGTAGTGGTACATAATGATGGAAGTTGTTAGATATTCGTACATATATACAATGTAACAATATAATTTAGCCAATATCATTTCCCAGCACTTGCCTTTACTCTTTTTTTCTTTCTTTCTTTTAAAAATAGTCTATTTATTTATTTATTTTTTTAGTTGTAGATGGATACAGTACCTTTATTTATTTTTATGTGGTGCTGAGGATCAAACCCAGTGCTTGACACATGCCAAGAAAGCACTCTCTCTCTCTCTCTCTCTCTTTTTAATATTATCTTTTAGTTGTTGTTGGACACAATACCTTTATTTATTTATTTCTATGTGGTGCTGAGGATCGAACTCAGGGCCTCGCATGTGCTAGGCGAGCACTCTGCCGCTGAGCCACACTGCAGCCCCTGGGCAAGCACTCTTAACACTGAGCCACAACCCCAGCCCATCCTTTACTCTTTCTTAATGACTAAGAGTTGTACAGTTTATAATGCAGTTCTCAAAAACTAGAGAAGGCGATAAAGATCATTCGTCCGTCATTCACTTAGTCTCAAACCAAGACTTTGAAACCTTAAGCCTATCAGCATTCACACTGCTTACACACTCCTTAGACTTTTTTAAAAACCTCATTGCATCTAGTAATCTTCAGGCTCTAACCTGCTGCTTAGAATCACTGTGTAAAATGAAGGTAAGCAAAGTTTGTGTACAATATATCTACCATTCATAAGCTTTGTTTGAATTTCAGTGACATACACTTTTGCTAAGTTTTAAAAAATTAGTTTTTTCTTCAGTTTTCAGTGGTTGCAAATAACTGAACGGTGCTCTTAGCTAAACATCTGCTCTTTGGAGGAAAGAGGACAGTTCTAATTTATTTCAAGACTAAAATATCTGCTTAGAAAGGTTGTAATACAGCAGGATGCCACTAGGGAAAATGATCTATTTTCCTCAGAACTTCTTTTTAAGAAAAAAAGTTTTTTAATTGTGGGAAAGCAAATTGAAATAACAAATTATTTTCTGGAATTTTCTTTGGTATTAGATATCCCATGAAAAGTTTTTATACATTTCTTAAAAATCCCATATGCAACATTTTAAGACATGGGAGAAACTATAAAGAATAATACCATTAAACTAAAGAAACAAACTTTTTCAATTCAAAAGAAGCTTTCTGTGTACCTCTCCTTTATTGCATCCAGTTCTATATACTTTTAAGACTTAGAACCTTTTTCCTTTCCTTCTTAATGAATTCAAATATTAAAAATATGACTGAAATTAGTTCTTTAGGTGAACAGATCTGTTCTTCTTATATATGATATGCTCCCAAAGGCAATAAACAGCATTGTATTTGTATTATCAGTATGAGAAATTTAATTAAATTGTAATTTATGATAGCATTGTTTCTTTCTTTTAACATTTAGTTTCTATGCCTTCCCACATGTCAACCTGGTTTATAATGAAAAATATTGTTGCTAAAGATGGATTATCTGGATTATTTACAGGTAATAATAATGCTTTACTAAATCCTTGAACCAAATTATTGAGTTTCAGTCTGTTATCTTAAAAAAATTAAAGAATTCCAGCAGCTTGAGAAACTGAGGCAAGAGCATTGCAAGTTCAAAGCCAGCCTCAATATAGCAGGGCCCCTGAGCAACTTAGAAGGACTTCATCTAAAAATAAAAAGCACCAAAGGGCTGGGGATATAGCTCAGTGGTTAAGCACCCCTGGGTTCAATCCCCAGTACCCCCCCAAAAAAATTAATAATAATTAAATTAACTTCAAGAAGGAAATTTCAGATAACATTCTATATTTTAAAAAATTTCTCCTAAATATCATTGCTGTAAGTTAAATGAAAGGTTAAACATATTTACTAATTTCTGTATAACCTAGAATTGAAATGAAGAAGTTTGAAGTGAATGGTCTGACCAATTTATGATACAAAATTTGATATATCACTTCATTTATTTTGGTTATTATCAAAATGAAGTCAAATAAGTTATTTTTTTAAAAAAATAAGGTAAAATTTGTTCTTTTTCTTGTTCTCTTTTCAGGCCTGATTCCTCGCTTAATTAAAATTGCTCCTGCTTGTGCCATTATGATCAGTACATATGAATTTGGAAAGGCTTTTTTCCAGAAACAAAATATTCAAAGGCAACAATTCTAGTGATGCCATTTCAACTTGAAACAACAATAACCAAATAAGGTGGAGATTCTTGGGCAAGAACTTTTTTTCACGTTATTCTGTTACAATGATTTTATGTTTTTCTTTCCAATAATTTAAATGAATATTTCTATTGTACCTCTTAAGTCATAATCCCAATTTTAAAATAAAAATTGTCTTATTTTTGGAGATTTTTTAAAAGATAATTTAGAAATCACAACCACTTAGTATTATTATAAAGAAAACTGAAAATTATTCCATAATATCAAAAGCAGTTTCTGAGAATTTGATATACATACATTTCAGTGTAACTTAATCTTATTGTATGTCAGATACATCAGAATTGTTTTAGTTGTGTGCTAAATAATGTGTAGCATGGAAGGAAAAAAGTTCATCTCGTGCACATATAAATCATGTACATAGAAATTTTAGTAGATAATAGAAGGCAGTTGTTAAATAACATATTCGCCAGATATTACCTGTTAATTTCTTAAATCCAAATGCATTGTTTGGCACCCAAGTTACTCTGTTAGGGTCTTATGTGAATTAGGATTTCTCTAATTAAAGGAATGACAATTTAATCTGTATGAATCATTTGTGTGATGTGGATCTTGCCATTTTGGATGATGAAAGACCTTATCTACTGTTTTTGTAAAAGGGGGAGTTTTTACTGATTGTAGGAAATGTTCATTTCACTCAAACTTGGGTTTTCAGTGGAAAACAGTATTGCATTTAGACTAATCTTAAGTAAGTAGTCTGGGCACAAGAATAGCCTTTGGTTTTTATCCAATGAGTAATCCAAGTATCATTATTGATAGGAGTTCTTTAGTTCATTTCTATTGACTGTTTCTAACAAAATAGATATCATGACAGGTTGAGCTTCCCTAATCTGAAAATCCAAAATCTGCAGTGCTCTAAAAATCTGCAGTGCTCTAAAAATCTGAAATTTTTTGAGTGTTGACATGACACCACAAGTGGAAAATTCTACATCTGACTTCATGTGATACATTGTGTACAAAATGCAGGGACACTAAAATATTGTACAAAATTATCTCCAGGCTATGTATATAAGGTACAAATGAAACTTAAATAATTTTATAGTTAGACTTGGGTTCCTGCCCTATGAAATCTCATTATGTATATGTAAATATCCCAAAATCCAAAAAGAAAAAAAAATCAGAAATCCATTATACTTCTGTTTCTAAGCATTTTGGATAAGGGATACTCAACCTATACTATAATAAATGTCATAAAGTATTTTTTTTTAAAGTCCCTTGATTTTATACTATCTCACATTTATCACAAGATTAAATGAGCTTTTCATTCAAGAAATTGTACATGATTAATTTAGTTTATAACTGTATGTAGGAATGATATAGAAAAATGATATGATTGGGCTGGCAATGCAGCTCAGTGGTAGAGTGCTTGCCTAGTATGCAGGAAACCCTGGGTTTAATACCCAGCATAGGGTGGTAGAAGGATATACTAGCAGGACAAGAAATTATATTTTTAAAAATATATTTTTAACTTTCCCAGGATCTATATCCTATAAGAAAAAGCACTTTATTACATTGTTTTATGAAAATGAGAAGTATTTTCCCCCTGAAAGTAATGTATTTTGGTGACAGATCTTTTCTCTTGTTGGTAGGGGAAATAATATATTTTGTATTATAGTAGAAAAGCATTTAAATGTTTCACCAGAAATAAACTATGTAGGGTTTAATATAACCTTTTTTATTTTTTTAATCCTATGTTGACTTATCGTAAACTTGATATAAACATAAATACTCAAGACTTTGTTATATTTTGTTATTTTATGCATACTTAAAATTATCATTGTGCTTCTAGCTAAGTGGTTTTAATATACAATCATTATGTAATTCTATTATATATAAATGAAAGTTTATTTTGAACACTGCTATTTAAAATTATTAAATTTAAATTTACTTTGGTTTTGCTATGTTTCTTTTTAATAATTTATTAGTAGAAGAAGGCAGGAAACTTAGTACTGTGTCTCAAAAAAAAAAAAAAAACAGTCTCATATTTCAAGTTAATAGCACCTGTGAAAACAAGAAAGGTTTCAATCTTCCCTTCCCCTAGGTCTGCATTTGAGGAAAATTCTTATTTATTAATAAAATAAATAAATTGCCTAGTAGTTTTTCCTAACACATATTACATGTAGTGTGTCTGGATAAAAAGGCTAAACTGAATCGTTAGGCTTAAGTGGTAAAGAAACAATATTTTTAAAACATATTAGCATCCGAAATGAGTTTATTAGAGGTTGCTTCAGCATTCTGCCTTAATACAACCACATTTTTGTGCTGAAAGAGTACCTAAATAAATTGAATTCAGGGAATAGCTAAAATGTTAAATTTTGAATTTTTTCCCAAAGTTCTTATAAAATAATGAAACTATTATTGGCATTGATGAATATCCTCAAATTTCACATCACATCAGTAGACATATTTAACTCTCAGCAATATGGGCTTCTCAGGCTTTTCAATACATATGTTATAGGAATTGAAATATTTGTTAATGTGGTATTCAGTAGTGTTCTAGGTAATGTGATGTTTATAAAGGAAACAATTTTCATTCCATTACTATTGTTAAATTTTGTAACATATATTTAAGTACTTAAATGTAAGAATTTTAAGAGGAAATGTCTTGAATATTCAAGTATTGCAACTTTTAACATAATACATATTGGATTTAAAACAAAACAAAACAAAATATGGGAGTAGTTAGGCATGGTGGCACACACCTATAATCCCAGCTACTCAGGAGCCTGAGGCAGGGGGAATCACATATTCAAGGCCAGACTGGGCAACTTAGTGAAACCTTGTCTCAAAATTAAGAGAGCTGGAGATGTAGCTCAATGGTAGAGCACTTGCCTAGCCTGTATGAAATCATGGGTTCAATCTTCAGTACCTCCCAACAAAATAATAATAATAATATTAAATAATAATCGAAAAGAAAAAAAATTAGGTATGCATATGACTCCTTTACATTTTTCCCTCCCTTTTTCTAGAGCACAAATTTTAGGGATATGGTTGAATTTATCACTAACACTCTTAAAATTTCTTCCTAAATGAAGTTTTTAAATAAAAGGTAACTTTATTTTTTAATATATCATCTTTTACTGAGATCTTTTATGTTGTAAGCAGTATAAAAAGCACTGAAGGAGACATTTTGGAAATTGTCACTGGTTGCAGGAGGTTTCACAATTATGATAGAAGTATCCAAAGGGGATTATGGGAAATCTAAAAGTAGGACTAACAAGCAATCCAATTAGACATTCAAGAAGGTGAGAATCTCAGTGAGACAATGGAATTTAGTTCATGTGACTTGAGAAAAGTAAATACACGAGAATGTTGGTTGGAGACCAGATTGGAAATGTTGTTAGAGCTTTTGTAAGTCAAAAGATGAACAAGGCCATGAGAAACCAGGGAAGACTTTTTGGCCACGGTATAACAGTTGGAATTGGGAAAGATAACTGGATTTATAATGAAGGACCTACTTAAAAACATTTTAAAGGTTTGGGCTAGGCATAGTGGCACATGCCTATAATCCCAAAGACTCTGGAGGCTGAGGCAAGAGAACTGTGTTTGAGGCTAGCCTGGGCAACTTAATGAGATTGTATTTCAAAATAAAACTTAAAAAATAAAAGGACTGGAGATATAGTTTAGATGTAGAATATTTGCCTAATATATGTGAAGCCCTGGGGTGGGAGGTTGTAAATTTAAGATACATACATAACCACTTGAAAACTTGCATGTAAAATAAAAATGACTTACATAAAAACTGACTTAGTTTGCTTCTTAAGTTTCTGGCAACCATAATTAATACTAGCCTGCATTTGGCATTTACCTTTTTAGAATTTATAAATTTTTGTTAGAATCAAAATGGAGTAGTGTTGAACCCTGATGCAAAGAAAAGACCACCAACTCTAATTTTAAATCAAATTAAAGTAAGCTTGTATTTGTGTACACAAAGACAGTTGATCAGCGGCTGTCTCTCCTAACACGGGCTAGAGACCAGCACCCCCAGCTCTCCAAGAACAAGGTTTTATAGCATAAAAAGTTGCAAAGGCAGGTGTCTTGAGAACTTACAGATAACAGGATTTTGACAAGCATAACACAAAGGTAGATAGTAGATTAATGACCTACATGGCTTAACATTTCAAGGTAGGAAATAAATTTATATCCCAACATCAGAATTTATGAGGTGCCAATGAGGTTTCAGAGAGGATTGTTATCTGATCAGGGGGAGCCAGGATTTGTGAGGCTCCACTAAGGTTTTAGAGAGGATTGTTATCTGATCAGGGAAAACCAGGCATGGGTGAGTTCAAGACACCGGCAGGCATTCCAAGCAAGTTTAGAAATCACAGTAATTTATAGTAAAACAGAAATTAACTTTTCATGACTTTGAGATGAGATGGCTCCCAATCTTAAAATGGAATTAGGCTGGGTTCATCAGTAGTTTGTATCAACACCAACCAATTAAAAAAAAAAAAAAGCTGGGCAGTTTTGAAAAAAGGATTCATACACACACACTTGATAACTATCACAAGTCTGCCAGAACCACAATCTACACAAAAAAATAGTTACACTCTACCCAGCAACTTTCTTTTCCTTGACTTTGGTCTGGTGCCATCCTTGTTATTAATTCTAACCCTAACCTACATTGGCTATAGGTAAGAGGGGCAGCATAAAACAAAGGAGAAGCTTTGGGATAGAAGGGCCATCCATAAGAAGTAATTGTTCCTTTTGGATAGGCTGCTGTTAACAGTATGGAGAGTTTATATTTGAACAGGGCTGTGACCCTGGTGATCAGCCTAGATTTATGTCAAGTTTTCCACATACATTTAAGAATAAGAAAAAGTCTAATACAAGCTTTTTACCTGATTAACTTCCCTCATCTCTTCCTTTTATCACTCTGTAGGCCATGTAATTAAATTTGGGATGGCTAACAATTTTTCTTTTATCATCTCCCCTTTACATTAAGGCCTTTTTGAGAAAGCATCACTGATAAATACTTGCATTATTTTTTAAAATCATGTTCCATTAGCTCTTTTATGCTCAAAATGTGTCCATGCTCCTAGGTGGCTTATTCCTGGATCATGTCCCACAAAAGAGAGAAAGCTATAGGTAATGATGGGGAGATTTCTTTGAACTCAATTATTGACAAAAGGAGGTGGTTAATGGGAAGGGGAAGAGAACCCAGCTAACCACCATCAGGAGTCAACATTTTTCTAGGAAGTGGCTGCTTCTGCAAAGGTATGCATAGCTACTTCAATCTTTTGAACAAGCATAAAGCTGGCAGGGTTCAGTCCACTGATTTACATAACTGGGACTGTTCTTGGGCAGCAAAACTTTTGGCAGTGTCTTCTCCTGTTTGACCAATGGTGGCAGAAAGGTTTCAGCTCAAATCCATTCACTTACACTCCATCAGTAGGAATAAGAAATCCAACTCTGCCTTGGCCTTGAGAATGCTCCTTTTGTTTCTTCATTTGGTTGAGTCTGGATTTTTGTGTAGAGAGGGGAGTAATAATGTCTTAGGAAGCACTGTCCTTCTTTTTGCCAGCTGTCTATAGTGGCAAGCCCACTCTTGCCTTGGTAGGTCACTACCTATGCAATAAATATGTACCTTAAATATAGTCTGAAGGATAAGGAATCTGACCAGCTTGGTGTAGCATCATCAAAATCATCAATATTCCTAAGATCAAAATTACCACAGCAACTTCTCTTACTGGTTGGATGATGCTTGAGTTTGGTGAAGAAAGTGGTGGAACGTTCAAGTGCATTAGTCTTTTATAAGTGGGAAATATGGATCCCACCTAATTTCTTTGACTTTGGCTACATAGGAATTCATAAGAAGGAACTCAAAGGATCTTTCTAATGCATTATAAAGAATTTTTAGAGACCTCTTCCACAAAATTGTATCAGGAGTTCTGTGAAGTGGAAGATCAGTCTCCTTGTCACTAAAAAAGATTGTTTTACTATATATATAATGGGAACACAAGGAAGATAACAGTACCTTTATGTTTCCTCTTGAAATTAATCCAGAGTATCTGATGACTCCTCTTGCTCAAAGATATTCCTGAAGCTTTATAGGCCTCTTCGAGTACTGATACTGAATAATTCAGAGACAACTTCTTTAGGAAATCAGATTTTATCCTTTTGAAGTCATAACTGAAAAACCTATGCATCTTTCTCCTGTAGCCCTAGACTCTCATTATAAAAGTGTGTGTGTGTGTTCTGCATTCTCAAGAGTTCATTAAGGTTGTGAATTTTTATTGATGTATTGATGTAGGTTTCATTTATACTGGGCAAGCACTCTATCTCTGAGCCACATTCTAAGCCCCAAGACAAAATAATTTAACTTTGGACAAGACTTAAAACAGTCATGGCTAAAGATCTAATAACAGTTCACAATTAACAAATAAATTTGGTTATTCCATGGTGTACTATAATCTAACATTAGAATTATAACTATACCAAGACATATCATATTTCTAAGAATCTAATTTTTGAACATATATTGAAAATATTAATACAAACATAACTCAAGGATAACCATCACTACTTCTTATTTGACGATTTTTTTTCTATAACCGGAATTGAACTCAGGGGTGCTTAATCACTGAGCTACATCTCCAAGTTGCTTAGGGTTTCTCTAAGTTGCTGAGGTTGGCTTTGAACTTGCAATCCTCCTGCCACAGCCTCCCTAGCCATTGAGACTATTAGAGTGGGCTACCATACACAGCTTGATTATGCTCTTGATATAATTTAAATCAAATAAGTCTATTATATCTTTTCTGAACTTGCAAGAGTCCCCTGGAAATCCCAAACCTAGTCCTAAGCCAAAAATGCTTGATTTTAGAATTTGATTTTTGAAAGTTTGCCAAATATAGCAAAAGGTTTTTAATATTAAAATGAGATCATTTATGAAACAAAACTGACAACGTGTGTGTGTGTGTGTGTATGGGTGTGTATGTGTGTGGGGTACCAAGGATTGAATTCAGGGGTGCTTTACCACTGAGTTAGATCCCCAGCTCTTTTTATTTATTTACTTATTTTGAGACAGGATCTCATTATGTTGCTAAGGCTGGCCTAAAACTTGTGATCCAAAGCCTCTGGAGCTGCTAGGATTACAGGCATGTGACACCGTGCCCAACTACAAAAAAAATTTTTTTAAAGGCATAAAACACAAGAAGTATCAGAATCTTTTATCTCTATTCTGATTACTTTAAAAACTGCTCTGCTCATAATTTCCTAGGAAGAGAAGATCCACGTTCCAAGAAATCTCTGGGTATTCAACCGCAGGGTATCAAACTCGAATTTCCCACAAGTACACTTTTGGTGTATCAACTTGATTACACATAAAGCTTCCACAAGATCCACTTCTTTCCATACCCTTTTATAACTCTCAAATCTTTCAGGATTTATCCAGCCTTTAGTTTGTCCTATACCTCTTTTTTGTATCTTGGAACAAACTATCATTTTACTTTAGCACAGAATTTACTTTCTTTTTCCCTTAACAAAAACATATCCTCATATTCCTTAACTTCCTTCATAAAACATATCTTGCTTTCCTCATATACTATTTTTAGTTTCAGTTACCATTAGTAATCCTTAGCAATTGTAAAACAGCATTCTGTAGACCAACACAATTTTATAATTTATTTTATTTTTATTTTTTGGTATTGAGGAGTGAAACCCAGGGTGCTTTACCCACTGAGCTAAATCCCCAGCACCCTCTCCCCTTTTTAAAATTTTGGAGACAAGATCTTGCTAAGTTGCAGAGGCTGGCCTTGAACTTGCAATCTTCCTATCTCAGCCTTCTGCCACCTTGCCTAGCAATTTTTAGAAATACATGCTTCCTTATAACAAAAATTTTGAAAAAGGACACACAGTTCCAAGTTCATTTAGAACTTACTTTTCATCATATCAACTGTAAAGTTATGTTTAATAATTGATGTTTAAGAAATTTTATTTAGAAATGACCCTGACATTCAATAAGTATCTATTTAACATGCCCTTAAGATTTCTAGTTACTAAAAAGGAGTTTTGAAAATATGAGAGTTCATTTATAACATTTATCCTAGAGTACTGTACATACAGCACAGTGATAGAATGTTTGCCCAGCATACACTTCTTAGCTTGTTTTCTTAATCAGGTCACTAATATTAAGGCATATTTCTTTAAGGGATAGTGAAAAGAAAGCATATTCTATATGTGCTTGACCTCAGGGATTAACCTTTATACTTTATGCAGCTTCTTTAGGTTTTCAGGTTCTAGAGTCTTGGGAAAGTTGGATAAAGGGTTTAGAAAAAGAATAAGATTGGTATTAGGGAAAGCTTCTTTAAAGCTTTCTAAAGCTCCTTGCTTTAAAAAATTCTAGCTTTTAGTCATTTTAGAAAGAGAATCTTGCAGGGAAGCATTTTTTTTTATTTTAAATTTTCAGTACTAGGAATTGAATCCAGGGGCACTTTACCACTGGATACATTCCCTAGCCCTTTTTTTGTTTTGAGACAGGGTCTCACTAACCTGCTGAGGTTGGCTTGAACTTTCAATCTTCCTGCCTCAGCCTCCTGAGTTGCTGGGATATAGGTGTGTGCCACTGTACCTGGTCAACAGGGAAGCAATTTTAGTCTACAGATCATCTACCAGCTTTAGTGTATCAGTGAAATAAAATTCCCATTCTAATTGTTCAGTACATTTGATTTCTAATTTAGATTGAAAAAAAAAAGAATGATTTGCTAAAAACCTGTAATCATTAGAAGGGTTAATCCATTGTGATAAAAAAATGTGCACATTCAGCTCTACATTTTTTAGCATAAGCTGGCATTTATGAAGGCAGTCAGAAGTTTTAGGATTTTGACTACATATAACTAATAAAATTTTCTCTCAAACAAGGACAGGAAATCAATGTTTTAAGGACAGGAAATTAATGTTTTGAGTTTCAGTGTGCTGCTTGTGTCACTCCCAGAGTGTGACCAGGAAGACCTTGGCTACCCTTTTCTGGATCTCGGATGGCCCTGAACATCACATTTATCAGGGTGCCTGAGGTGCTGAGAGAAGTCCCATATTGTGCCCCTTTCAGATGAGTCAGAAATGTTCCTCTAACCTGGGAACAAAGTATTATTTGGTAACAAGCCCTACAAAACCACTACTCATAATGGACAATGTGGAAATACTTCTGGAAAGTCTCTAAAAACTTCTCTAAGAGCCCTAGAAGAAAAAATTTGTCTTGAATTCAGAGTGAATGTTTAATTCATCCTCATTTGAATAATAGAGTTAACCATGTTGGTTTAACTGAAAGCAGCCAATATCCAAATAGCAACTACATGAATGGCCACCAGATGTCACTATGGGGTTAAAGTATTTCAGATAAAACAAAATAGCCAGAAAAAAGAGAAAACCAAAATTGAATTCAAGAGTCCCCCCGGGCAGATATGATAGCAAATTTGAGGGGGTCCCCTCACAATATACTCAAATATACTACTATTTTAAAAATTTTACTAGGGACTGAACTCAGAGGTACCAGAGGTATATCTCCAGGCAGTCTGTCTGTCTGTCTATCTATCCATTCCATCTAATTATTGTTGTTGGGGATATTGAACCCAAGGGCACTCAACCCCTGAGACACTTCGATAGCCATTTTTTTAAATAAATTTTTTTGAGACAGGATTCTGCTAAGTTGTGGAGGCTGGCTTTGAACTTATCCTCCTGCCACAGCCTCCCCAAATTGCTGGGATTACAGGTATGTTCCACAGCACTTGGCTATCATACCAAATTTGAAGGTATTCCTTTTCCAAATTTGAGGGCATTCCCATGACAACTCACCTGTTTTCCAGACTGCTAATTCTGCCACAGATGTCCAGAGCAGCTATTTCCAGGTGACCCATAATGAAGGGACTCCACAAAGCCTGAATGTGATAGCTACAAGGTCTGGGTATTCAATTCCAGGGCCTCCGAATGGTCAAACAGGAGGTACTTACCTTGAATGGATGAGAGTGCTGCTATGGTGGCAATGTACTCAGCCCTGAGGGGATCATGTCCCCTTCTGCTCCTTTGAAGACTGGATCCTGTTGCTGCCATCAAAAAATATTAAACCAAAATTGAGACCACAGGATCTCTGGAATAAAAGAGTTCATTGAGCTGCAACAGATGTCAGCCTGGAAAAGGATGAGGTCTTGACAAGTTTACACAACTACCAGCATCAAGGCTGATAGCAGTTAGAAAAAGGTCCACAAGACATAGGGCTAAAGTACTTTTCTAACAAAAATTTGGGGAAGGAAACCATAAATTGAACCTACATTGACTATAGATATGAGAGGCACTATAATAGGGCAGGTGAAGTGTTGGAAAGGTAGGCAGTCCCATCTGTAGCTTCTGGATTGGTTCGGATATTTACCCTAGTCTGAAAAGTTGATATGTAGGGCTGGGGTTGTGGCTCAGTGGTAGAGTGCTTGCCTAGCATGTGTGAGGTACTGGGTTTGATTCTCACTATTGCATATAAATAAATACATAAAATAAAAGTTCATCAACATCTAAAATTTTTTTTTTTAAAAAAGTTGATATGTAAACAAGGTTTGGTGGTCCTGGTAGTTCAAAGTGATGGGATCTAAGTATTCAACATATTATCAGGAATGTGAACTATTTTTTGTTGTTTTTTTTTCCCCTGCAAATTGTTAACTGATTAACATTCCTCATCTTTTCCTTCATCTTCTAGCCCTCATAATTACATTTAAGACATCTCAGCATTTTATCAGCAGTGACATTATGAAAGCTATGATGTCACTAGCTAACAGAATTTCAACACCAATATAATCTTGTGGGACCACTATCACATACGCTATCTGTTACTGACTAAAATGTCATGTGGTGAAACAGAGTATTTAATTTGGGTTGAAATAAGGATTTCTCCAAATCCACTTTCCTATTAGTATTTTAGGTGTAAAATAATATATATTTACCACATGTGTTGAAACAAAAAGTTCAGTGAGCAACTTGCATTTGGTACCTTCTAGTCAAGGAAAAAAATCTATTAATGCAGGGTACAAAATCTTTAATATACATGCAACAAGTATAGTACATCAAGTCAACAAAATACACATGGAAATATTAACATATAGTTCAGCATTCTTTTGGGGGGAGAGGTTGTTAAAAATAAACACTACCACTTAAATTAAAGGTTAAGACATACATTGTTTCTTCATGCAAACATTTACAAACTACCTCTAGTGTGAAATGAACTGTGTAAAAACCTGAACTTCACAGTAGCCAATGAATTTTATTCCAAGAGCTCCAAGAAAGGAGGAAAAGTCCTGATCCTCAGATGTCATGTTTAAATCTGCACTTAGCAGCAGGTTAAGATACACAAATTACTGTTCCCAGTAGACAAATCTGAAAAGTATACCAATTATGGAATCTTGAATTTCCTTCTACATTTTAAAAATGAATGGAAAAAAATTAATAATATTTTTTAATTACTGAAGGATCCTATGTGTCAGCTGAGAGTGGACCATGAATTATAAAGCATTTAAATATTCTGAGAATTCTTAGGAAAGCTGCTCAAGGCTAGCCTAAAATTCCCAAAGTTCCCTCCTCATTCATTTCTTTACTCCATCCTCCCAAGATATCAAATGTCTTTATTTTGTATCTTCCTTCCTTCCCTCATGCTTGTTAAAAACTGCTTTGGATACTTCACTCTTGTCAAGGGTATACAGAATTAAGAATAGATTAAAGGTACCATTTCTCAAGAATATTTGCATTTCTACAAATATTAAAGCCTTAAGGTAAAGTAATAAAGCTCTGAGTATGTCCTGGCACACTTAAGATAGCTTATTATAAGGGCTTCCAGGTCTCCTTTGTCCCTGAAATGACATTGTTTGGACTGTCTCACATACAAGACTGACCTTATTTTATATTCCAAATTATGAAACTAAGCTCTAAATATTGCAGAGAACCATCAGACTCCTACATTTCTAATACAAAGAATGAACAGGTAATTCACTTCTTAAAAAAATTGTTTTAGGAAGAACATTTTTCCTATATGTCAAAGCTACTATGTTTGAATGTAATGTTTTAGTAATAAACAAAAATACCATATGACATTCCAGATAAATATTGTGGCCTTTTCATGTAAACAATGTATAAAATTTCTTTGGCACAGCTAATCATGTTTTCCTTATTTCTTACTATAGAAAATATGTTTCATATATTTTCACTTTCAATATGGTGGAAATTTAAGGGACAAATGTAGCTGTTTTAAAAATTGCAAAAGATTTAAAATATGGACTATAAAAAAACTAATTTACCTGTAGAAGTGTAGGGACCTTTTAAATATTAACATCATTTTATAAATGAGATTATGAAATGATGCTAGAGTTCATAAAACACGCATGACACACTTCATTGTTACATGTAAGGGAAGAAAAAATAGCACTGTATGTCAGACATTTATTTATTATTACGTATGGTGCTTATTCTAGTGATTCTTGTTTAAAAGCTTCTCAATCTTTAGCTGAACTTAAAATCATTCCTGATGTAACATTTTCTAGCATTCCTTCTATATTTGAAACGTTTCCAACTTTTCAGACATACCTGATCACATTTAAAAACTGACAACCGTTAATGAAAATCCTGGGGAAACAAAAAGAAGAAATTTATTCATTTTCTCTCTGTATAATATACTTTACCTATGACCCATACAAAGAAAATCAGTGATTGCCAAAAAAGGCACATTCCTACAAAATTTATAAAATGTTAAATGGAATGTTTAATTAGTACCCAATGATAAATGTTGAAGAAAAAAATGACAGGCTAGGGAATAGCTCAGTGTTGAGCACTTCTTTAGCATGTACATGGCCCTGGGTTCAATCCCCAGCATAACCAACAAAACAAAACAAAACCACCCAAAACCAAAAAAACTGAAAAACCACTGTGAACTGCAATCTAGAACACTGCCCTAATATTAAACATATGGCATTTAAATGTTAGAAATTAGTGGAAAACTGAATTTAGTTGTCTTATTTTGAAAATTTGACCACTGAGTGAAAGAAAATATTTAGCTTAAGTCTCTGGAATAAAGCCTTGATCTCAGTCTCTGATCACTAAGATATGTGTAAAGAAATATATAAAAATCAGTTGAATATTAATTATGTACAATTTGAATGAATCATTAATTTGGAGAATCTTCAAAAGTTTTTTAAAGCCTGTTCAATTTTAAACTTTCTCAATGACAAATATAAGTTTTTTTAAAATGAAAAAATGTCAGGACCATTATTTTTCCCCTTATACGTTTACATGGAGTACTGAACTCTCTAAGCAGAATTCCAGACATGTACCAGAACAATATAAAATTTCAAAGGTCTCCCCAGCAATTGAACTTACATAAACTGAACATTTACAATATAGAAACTTTCAACTTTCACATAAGTTTTTCAGGATGGAGTTAGGCCTGGACTTGTCATCTCCGTTGTAGGACTTGCAAGGTAGTCATTAGATTTTAGGCTTGTTAGAGACTTGTAACTTGCCACTGATGTAAGAGACCCACAGAGACCAAGTAATGAGGGAGTATCTTCTTTACCTGAAAGTCAGGATAAAATAACAATTAATAGCCTTTGAAAATGAAATCAATAAATTTAGCATGTGGTGCATAAATATAACCCAGTGACTTGGGAAGCTGAGGCAGGAGCATCCCAAGTTAAGGACAGCCTCAGCAGTCTGGCAAAACCCCATCTCAAAATTGGATTGGGGATGCAGCTCAGTGGTAAAATGCCCCTGGGTTCAATATCCAGTTCTGTACTAAAATAAAATAATGCAAAGAAACTATTAGAGTTAATAAATGAATTCAGCAAAGTGGCAGGATATAAAATCAACACGCATAAATCAAATGCATTCCTGTATATCAGCGACAAATCCTCTGAAACGGAAATGAGGACAACTACTCCATTCACAATATCCCCCCAAAAAATAAAATACTTGGGAATCAACCTAACAAAAGAGGTGAAAGACCTATACAATTAAAACTACAGAACCCTAAAGAGAGATATAGAAGAAGACCTCAGAAGATGGAAAAATATACCCTGTTCATGGATAGGCAGAACTAACTAACATCATCAAAATGGCGATATTACCAAAAGTTCTCTATAAGTTCAATGCTATCCCAATCAAAATCCCAACAGCATTTCTTGTAGAAATAGATAAAACAATCAGGAAATTCATATGGAATAATAAAAGACCCAGAATAGCAAAAACAATGCTAAGCAGGAAGTGTGAATCAGGCGGTATAGCGATACCAGACTTCAAACTATACTACAGAGCAATAGTAACAAAAACAGCATGGTACTGGTACCAAAACAGGCGAGTGGACCAATGGTACAGAATAGAAGACACAGTAACCAATCCACAAAACTACAACTATCTTATATTTGATAAAGGGGCTAAAAGCATGCAATGGAGGAAGGATAGCATCTTCAACAAATGGTGCTGGGAAAACTGGAAATCCATTTGCATCAAAATGAAACTGAATCCCTTTCTCTCACCATGCACAAAAGTTAACTCAAAATGGATCAAGGAGCTCAATATTAAATCAGAGACACGGCGTCTGATAGAAGAAAAAGTTGGCTATGATCTACATACTGTGGGGTCGGGCTCCAAATTCCTCAATAGGACACCCATAGCGCAAGAGTTAACAACCAGAATCAACAAATGGGACTTACTCAAACTAAAAAGTTTTCTCTCAACAAAAGAAACAATAAGAGAGATAAACAGGGAGCCTACATTCTGGGAACAAATCTTTACTCCACACACTTCAGATAGAGCCCTAATATCCAGAGTATACAAAGAACTCAAAAAATTAGATAATAAGATAACAAATAACCAATCAACAAATGGGCCAAGGACCTAAACAGACACTTCTCAGAGGAGGACATACAACCAATTAACAAGTACATGAAAAAATGCTCACCATCTCTAGCAGTCAGAGAAATGCAAATCAAAACCACCCTAAGATACCATCTCACTCCAGTAAGATTGGCAGCCATTAAGAAGTCCAACGACAACAAGTGCTGGCGAGGATGCGGGGAAATGGGTACACTTGTTCATTGTTGGTGGGACTGCAAAATGGTGCAGCCAATTTGGAAAGCAGTATGGAGATTTCTTGGAAAGCTGGGAATGGAACCACCATTTGACCCAGCTATTCCCCTTCTTGGTTTATTCCCTAAAGACCTAACAAGAGCATGCTACAGGGACACTGCTACATCCATGTTCATAGCAGCACAATTCACGATAGCAAGATTGTGGAACCAACCTAGAAGCCCTTCAATAGATGAATGGATTTAAAAAATGTGGCATTTATACACAATGGAGTATTACTCTGCAATAAGAAATGACAAAATCATAGAATTTGGAGGGAAATGGATGGCATTAGAGCAGATTATGCTAAGCGAAGCTAGCCAATCCTTAAAAAACAAATGCCAAATGTCTTCTTTGATATAAGGGGAGTAACCAAGGACAGGGTAGAGATGAAGAGCTTGAGAAGAAGATTAACATTAAACAGGGATGATAGGTGGGAGGGAAAGGGAGAGAGAAGGGAAATTGCATGGAATTGGAAGGTGAGCCTCAGGGTTATACACAATTACATATAAGAGGAAAGGGGGGGTAGGAGAAAAATTATATAAGTAGAAGAAACGATTTATAGTAGAGGGGGTGGAGAGAGAGAAGGGGAGGGGAGAGGAGGGGAGGGGAGGGGGGATAGTGGAGAATGGGATAGACAGCAGAATACATCAGTCACTAGAAAGGCAATTTGTAAATCAATGGAAATGTAACTGATGTGACACAGCAATCTGTATACGGGGTAAAAATGGGAGTTCATAACCCACTTGAATCAATCTGTGAAATATGGTATATTAAGAACTATGTAATGTTTTGAGCAACCAACAATAAAATAAAAAAATAAAATAAAATAAAATAAAATAATGCATAAAGAAAAGAATGATAACAATAAGATCCTAAAACCTATAGAATCTTTCATAATCTACAAGATAATAAAAATATATCTAATTGTGCAAAGATCTGCATCTAGACATGTTGGATCTTTCAGCAGTTTCAATATGACTGTAAAATATTACACAAGATTTTGCTTCTTATAAAACTAGATATGAAAGTTTGAAATAACATGCTTTAGAACAAAAAATTAAAAGTTTACCTTTTTATGAGGACATGTTTGTGTTCAGTTGGTTAGTAAAGGATAATAAAAACCTAAACAAATAAAATAAGTACCTATTCTAGAAGAATACTGGGAAACCCATACTTAGGTTAAGTAATGCATTAGAAACAGGTTGGTCCTGGTGAGACTGGACTATACCAACTTACAAGGAAGGTTTGATTTTAGAGACTGCGTTCATGTATTGAACATTTAATTAGTATCTACTATTTGCATCAGGAACTCTCCTAAATGCTGGACTTTGATGAAACTCTGAAGGAAGAATGGCACGTCTGTTTCTGTGGCTGAGGTAAAACTTCCTATAGCTGAGTAAGTTTCAACGCACACTGCCCAGACACTAGCTGCAAGTGGCTCTGGCTTAGGGTTGTGAAAGGCTAAAGACTTTGAAAATCAGGTTTCCAAAGATGGAAAACTTGGATTTCACTCATGTCATTATGGAAATGTAAGCTGAGCTGGATATCAGATGGTTTTGAATATTATGTATTATTTCAACCAGCCTTTGAAGTTTTCCCATAGTCCTTTTGTACTTAACTCTACCTTATCACACTGTGTGGAAAGTGGGGGTTCGTTTTTTCTCTCTCTCTCTCTCTCTTTCTCTCTCTCTCTCTCTCTCTCTCTCTCTCTCTCTCTCTCTCTCATTAGTTGATAAACTCTTTGAGAAAGGACATGGACTCTGTTTTATTGATTACTGTACTCCCAGTACCTAGTACACAATAGGTCATTAAATAACTATACAATTAATAAAGAATGATTACATGAAATTGCACTGGAACTCAAGATAGGGCCTATGTCCTTTTCAGCTTTGCAACCTTGGGCAAGGCATCTTCTCTGAGCCTGTTCTTTCCTTTGCAAAGTGGGAACAGATACCAAAAAAATGACTGGTTTTGCTAACTTCACAGTTTTGCTGACCAGGAAAACATAATTACTCTTAGAAAACATATGGATGAGTAGTTGCTACATTTATATTTTAAAATGTTTATCATATTATATTATTATTAAAAGGTATAGCTCAGTGGTAGAGCACCTCTGAGTTAATGCCTAGTACCCCACCTCCAAAAAAAAAGGAAAGAAAGAAATCTTTAGACTCAAACTGGTAGGACTTGAAGACAGCAAAATGATAGGTGGAAAAAACAAGAAAGACTCAGAAGGTTTTCAGAATTGGTAGATGAATGGTGAGATTACCAACTCTAAGACAGGATAAGAAAAAGGGGATCAATGAGGACAGGAAGAGATAGTGAATATGTATTCTAATTTTGAGGAATGCCTAAAGGAACGCCTTAACCTCTATCACAAATCCACAAACTGAAGAAAAGTTAAGCTGTTAACATGTAAGGTCCATGTCACTTTTTATAATTGATAGTTAGAGAAACGGGAAGGCTATTACTTCATATAGTAAAATTTCAAACTGCTTGAACCAGTATATGTTGTAGTTGATTGGGCGAGGTTGGGGGGACTCTGACACAGTTGTTTCTGCATGTGTCTATATGGACTTGGTCACAGGTAGTCATGTTGATATCAATTTAATTCAGTTACTTGTCTGACTGGAATTACAAGTGCTGAGTTTATATACTGCTTAAAATACCTTAAAAACCATAATTTGGCCTTAAAATGAAAAGTTATTTGTTTACAGGAAAGAATGAAAACAGGCAGCTAGAGGTAAATTTCATATTACTAAAGCAAATACACATTAGAAAAATTATTGCAAGTCATTTTCTCATAAAATAAGACAAAGCTTGTTACAAAGGAAATCTCTAAGAAAGGAAAATACCTTGCAAGTAAATGAAAAATTGTGACATGCAAAAGGATTGCTTATCACATACCAAGCATGTAGCTAAGGCAGGAGAAATCCTGGGGGCTGGGGGCAGGTTGTAGCTGAGTGGTAGAGTGCTTGCCTAGCATACACAAGGACCTGGGTTCAATTATATTATGATTAAAAGGTATAGCTCAGTAGTAGAGCACCTGGCAGGGAGGCTGGTGCCACAAAAACTGAACCATATGCAGCTGGTATGACTCATTAATGTATTGTGCAGGATCTTTTAACATTTTTCATAAAATTCCTATGGCCCATGAGGAGAAGCTGTTTAACTTCCAAAAGTATTTGGTTTAATTGAGGGGGTACGGATAAACTATAGGAAAACAGGAAAGGGCATACAGAAAACTTACTGGTAGTTTAAAATAAAAATTCCTACAATAGTAGAGTATTGAAATGGTTCTTTGTTGGCACAGAGGATGATATTGTGAGGAAAGACATGGTCACTGACGATTTTGACTCAAAAAAGGACTCAGAAGAGACTGATTCTGAACAAAGAAGTCCTGGAAATACCCTGAGCAATTGAATTTATTTTTATTTTCCCTCTTATAGATACAGAGCAACAAAATATGATTTTTTAAATCTGTGCTTAAAGTCTAAAAGAAGCAACAAATGATCAAAGAATGAAATTAAGAAAACAATTGCACTGATAACAGTATCTAAAAGAATCATATATGTAAGAATAAATTTGACCACAGAAGTGCAAGAGTTGTATACCTTTTGAAAATTATGGAATATGTTGAAAGCAATTAAATATCTAAATACATGAAAAAAGTCTCATTTTTCTATGGATTAGAAGACAATATTGTTAAAATGGCATTAACTCTCCCAATATATATTCAATGTCACTCCCATTGAAATTTTCATTGCCTTTTTTATTTCAGAGATGACAAACTGATTCTAAAATTCATAACAAAATGCAAAAGATCCCATATAACTTCAACAATTTTGAAAAGGAACAATACTATAGACCTCAAACATCCTAATTTCAAACTAAAAGCTAAAGTAATCAAGACAGTGTGGTATTAGCACAAGGATAGTGTGGTACTAGCAAAGACACCCAGATCGGTGGAATAGAATTGAAACCCCAGAAATAAATCCATACATTTACGGTCCATAGATTTCTACAAGGGTTCTAAGACCATTCAATGAGGGAGAAAACTGTACTTTCAACAAATGATTTTGGGACATCTACATATTCATATGCAAAAGAACAAAGTTGGACCCTTTGCCCACAGTTTATATAAAAATTAACACAAAATAAATCAGAGACCTAAATGTAAAAGTTAAAACTGTAAAATTCCTAGAAGGAAACATAGGTATAGATATGCATGACCTGGGATTAGACAACAGTTTCTTATATACGACATCAAAGCATAAGCAATCGTAAGAAAAATTTGATAAACAGAGTTTACCAAAATTGTAACTCAATTCATCAATAATAAAGGATAATACAATTTTAAAACCACCAAAGAACTTGAACAAACATTGCTCCAAAGATGATATACAAATGACCAAAATGACCAGTAAGCACATGAAAAGATGCTAAAAATCATTATTGGGGAAATGCAAATTCAAACTACAATGAAGTCCAAATTAATGCTCATTGTGAGATGGACATCATTACCCTACAAACATGTATGACTGCACTTGTGGTGCAACTTTACATCATGTACAACCAGAGAAATGAGAAGTTGTGCTCCATTTGTGTACAATGAATTGAAATGCATTCTGCTATCATGTATAACTAATTATAACAAACAATTTTTTTTAAAAAAAGCACATAATAACAAGTGTTAAAGAGAAACTGAAACCCCTTTTGTTGACATTGGGATTGTAAATAATGCAGTTACTTTGATATATTGGTTGGCAGCTCCTCAAATGGTCAAATATATGATCCAGTTAAGTCTAGCCCTAAGTATATACTCAAGAGAAATAAAAATATATGGTCACACAAAGACATATATAAATCTTCATTGCAGCATTATTCAGAATAGCCAAAAAGTAAAAACCACCAACAAGTTCAACTGATGAATAAACAAACAAATTTGGTATATTCATACTGTGTAATATCATTCTGCCACAAAAAGGAATAAAATATTGATATGTTATGACATGAATGAACCCTGAAACATGCTAAGCCAAAGAAGTCACAACTTTTAAAAGAGCTACATATTATAGGACTCTATTATATTAAAATTTTAGAATAGACAAATCCAAAGACATAGAGAGTAAATTAGTAGTTGCCAGTTACAGGGGTGGGGGTAAACTGAGGGGGAATTGGAACTGGGGACTAATAGGGCTTCTTTTTTGGGTGATGATAATATTTGGGAACGAAGCAGTGGTGATGGCTGCATAACACTGTGAATGCTCTGATTACCACTTCACTGTATACTTTAAAATGGTGAATTTTGAATTCTGCCAAGCATCCACATTTAATCCTAGTGATTGAGGAGGCTGAAGCAGAAGGATGGCAACTTCAAGGCCAGCCTCAGCAACTTAGCAAGACACTCGGCAACCCTGTCTCAAAATAAAAAGTAAAAGGAGCCTAGTGGTAGAGTGTCTCAGAGTTCAATCCCCAGTACTGAAAATAGGTAAGTAAATAAATAAATAGAAGGGGTAAATTTTATATTGTGTGAATTATTTTTTAAAATATATATATATATTTTAGTTGTAGGTGGCCATAATACCTTTATTTTATTTTTATGTGGTTCTGAGGACTGAACTCAATGACTTACACATGCCACGCGAGCACTCTATCATTGAGCCATAGTCCCAGACCCCTTATTAAGTGAATTATTTTTAAATAAAAGTGGTTAAAGAAAGTCTAAAGGATCTCTTTAAATAAATACAAAAATACTAAGAGATACAGGAACATGTTGAAGTTTAATTGCTAGCAATTTTTTTGGTGATATGTAAAAAATAGTTTATTCTAAGACTCGGGTCATCTTAGTTTTAATAAAATACAGTATCTTGTAGGAAATGTCTGCCACATATGAGGGCTTAATAAATATTTCAGAAAACAATGATGATTTCTTATTCTAGCATTGATTATAGTGCACTTTAACTTCTGAAATAGTGGAGCTGCTTTTGATTATAATATATATTAAAATATGCCTTTAGATTATAATATATATTAAAATGACCTTGATAAATATTGAGTTATGGGCTCTGAAAAGTCATAAAAAACTGTTTTCTGCTTAAGCAAATTTTAGAATATGTAAGTTACTGTTATTTTTATTGTTGTTGGTAGTTGTGGTGGTATCAGGGTATCAGCCCAGGAGCATGTAACTACTGAGTCATATCCCCAGCCCTTTTTATTTTTTAATGTATATTTTATTTTTATTTGTAGTTGTAGTTGGACAAAATAACTTTATTTATTTATTTATTTTTAAAAATTTTTATGTGGTGCTGAGGATCAAACCCAGGGCCTTGCACGTGTAGGAAAGCGCTCTACCCCTGAGCCGTAACCCCAGTGTCTTTATTTTTAATTTTAAATCAGGGTCTTGCTAAGTTGCTGAGGCTGACCTTGAACTTGCTATCCTCCTGCCTCAGCCTCCTGAGTTGCTGGCTGTACAGATGTGTGCAATCATGCCTAGCTCATAAACTGCTGTTTTAAGTACTAAGTAAAAAAACTTTATTGCTTAAGACTTTTCAGGAGATATTAATAAAAGTATTAACATGAATTAAATGTATAAAAGTGAAAAAATTACTCAGCATTAAAAGAGAATAAAATCATGGCATTTTCAGGTAAATGGATAGAGTTGAAGAATATCAAGCCAATCCCAAAAAACCAAAGGTTGAAAGTTTTCTCTGATAAGTGGATGCTGATCCATAATGGGGATGGAAGGTGGGGATGGGAGGAATGGAAGAACTTTGGATAGAGCAAAGGGGACAGAAGGGTAGGAAGGGAGCATGGGGGCAGGAAAGATGGTCCAATGAGATGAACATCATTACCCTAGGTACATGTATGAAGACACGAATGGTGTGACTCTACTTTGTGTACAACCAGAGAAATGAAAAATTGTATTCCATTTGTGTAGTATGAATCGAAATGCATCTTGCTGTCATAACAAATTAGAATAAATAAATTTTTAAAAAAGAATACATATAACATAATTTTTCTATGTACACATATGAAAATACCTAAGTGAATCCCAAACTCATGTCCATCCACAAGAATGGAATCCTAATTAGAATAAGATATATTCCATGCTTGTATAATTTTTATCAAAATAGATTCTACTGTCATGTATAACAAAGAAAACCAATTAAAAATACTCAACAATGGGCTGGGGATGTGGCTCAAGCGGTAGCGTGCTCGCCTGGCATGCGCGGCCCGGGTTCGATCCTCAGCACCACATACAAAAAAAAAAACCAAAGATGTTGTGTCCCCCGATAACTAAAAAATAAATATATTAAAATTCTCTCTCTCTCTCTCCCTCTCTCACTCTCTCTTTAAAAAAAATACTCAACAATGAAAAAAACTAATCATTTATAGTTCCACCACCAAAATTATCCCTTTAAAATCTTGATATATTAGGCTACTAGTTGGGTTTTTTTGTTTTTTATTTTTTGTAAGAAGGAAAACCCACTTACTATGCTTATAACAAAGACATGTATGTTCATTCTAAAAGAATTTAATCAATGCAGTAAAGCACACAAATATTAAAGATATTATCACATAGTTTATATTCAGAATAAAATGGAAAGAATATTATAAAATTGGTATGATGTCATGATTTTCTTCTAATAAAAATTTTCAATTTATTTTGACTGGAAATCAATGTAAGAAAAAAAGAACAGTAAAAGAAATGTTGAATTTCCAATAAATATTTTTGCCTTAAGAGGGGATTAGCAAGGATGGTGGAATGTGATGGACATCATTATCCAAAATACATGTATGAAGACACGAATTGGGTGTCAACCTACTTTATATACAAAGATATGAAAAACTGTGGTATATATGTGTAATAAGAATTGTAATGCAAAAAAAGTTCATGTATAAAGACATGAATTGGTGTGAACATACTTTATATACAAAGATATGAAAAACTATGCTCTATATGTGTAATAAGAATTGTAATGCATTCTGCTGTTGTGTATTTAAAAAAATAAAATCAATAAAAGAGTTAATTTTTATAAAAGATTACTCTAATTTTAGAAAATATAAAAATATTTATTGTTTTACCTTCATGTTTTTTTTCAAGTACAAGCATTGATTTTTGAATGATCTACTGAACTCTCAAAACTCAACAGTTAAAAGTGATCTAATTAGAGAAAATGTAAAAAACATGAGAAGGTGTTTCAATGAAGAGGACATACATGGCAAATAAGCAGGTGAAAAGATGTTCAGGGAAACGCAAACTAAAACCATAATGAGGTAACACTCCACATGAACCAGAATAGCTACAATTAAAAAAATGTAAGAAATAATACAGAGCTATTACAGAATAGCTTAAATCAAACCCTAAATATTGGCAAGAATGTGAAGAAACTGGATCACTCATCCATTGTTGGTGGGAATGCAAAATGGTACAATCAAAATAATTTGGTTGTTTCTTCATACATCTCAGCACTGTACTCCTGGGTATTTATGACACAGAAATGAAGACACTTCTGTATATACCAAAACTCAATAATCTTCATAGTAAATTTATAACCCCAAATAACCCAAATGTCTTTTAATGGGTGTTGTTTTAAACAAAATTATAGTGTATTCATGAAATGGAATATTTTGGCAATATAAAAGATGAACTATGGATACACACAACTTGGACAGATCTCAAGGGAAATATGCTGAGTGAAAAAGGTCAATCCCAATAGCCGAAGTACTACATGTCTAAACTATATGTACAGTCTTATATATACTATATGACTTATATAACTTTATTGAACTGACTAAATTTCAGTCGTAGAGAACAGATTAGTGCTAGCCATAGATTAGGGATGGGACAGAGATGGAGTCTGGGAAGGAGGTGGGTGTGCTTACAAAAGGGCAGCACAAGGGATCTTTGTGTTGATAGAACTTTTCTGTATCTTGACTGCAGTGGTGAACACAAACCTAAGCATCCAATGACAGCATAGAACTACACAATATAGGAATACATGTATATTTGAATAAAATAAGTGAGTTGTATTAATTTCAATATTGTGGCTATGATGCTGTACTATAGCTTTGTAAGAAGTGAACAAGATGGTAAACTGGGTGAAAGGCACACCCAGTTCCCTTCTTTGTATTATTTCCTATAATTACTTATGAATCTAATATTTTTTCAAAATAAGAAGTTAAATTTTATTTTATTTTTTCAATATCTTTGTTTTATTTATTTATTTTTCTATGTGGTGCTGAGGATTGAACCCAGTGCCTCACACATGTGAGGTGAGCATTCAACCACTGTCCTACGACCCCAGCCCAAGAATTTAAATTTTAGAAAAGCAGTAGCTAGAAAAATTCCTTAAAATGTGTTAAGCACCTAGGTAAAAGTATAGAAAAGGAAGGAATGCCAAGGTAGCTTAATAATCTTGGCATTCATATTTTCATACTGATTAAATGTATCTTCAGGGTAAATTCGTAGATGTATGGTTGCTGTATTAGAAAGCAAAAGCATTTACAGGACTGAGTTAACTCTAAACTTAGGGGGAACTAAAAAAGTATTTCTTTCAATTTGCTCAAATCTACTTTTGAGTCTCTTAAGAACAGTTTATAAATTTCACAAGATATGTGCAAAGTCTAAGTACTTTATATTTGTTGCTATTTAAATTGTTTTCCCTGATCATTAGAGTATCTCACTGATCACTGTTTGGGTAAGTCAGGACTACAGATTTCTGCATGATAATTCTGTATCTAGCTACATTTCAGGACTTCTTTTATTGCTGCATTTAGTTGTATTATTTCTCTGTTTTTCCAAGTTCATAAAATCATCTCCAAAACATAATTCTCATGTCTTTACTTAAGGTTTCTTCTCTAAATGCACTGCCTAATACTATCAGTATAATGTGAAATTATGGTAGAAACAATGTAGAGCCTTACTTTGTCCCTCAGCTAAGTATTTCCCCATTAAGTAAGACACTAGTTTTAAGAAAAAGTTCTACACATACATACACACATACGCATACATTCATGTAAATAAGGTATTTTTCTTGAATATTCTTATTTGTCACACAAGTGTTGAATTCTATCCAAGGCCCTTTATTGCATCTATGGAGATTGCCTTTACTATTTCAGATCTATTAATATAGTATTTGTGACATTAGAGGATTTTCTAATATTGATCACTTCACATTCCAAACATTCTGGAGCAAATCCACCTGATTGTGATATAACATTTTCTTTATTTGTTGCTGGATTCTGTTCATTAATATATTACTTAGAACTTTTGCAACAATATCCATAAGTAATATTAATCTATAGTTTTTATTTGTTATAGTGTATTTATTTGGCTATACTTACTTCCTAAAATAATTAAGAAGTTTTCCTTCATTTTGGAATAGTAATTTATAAAGCATTGGGGGAATATTTGATCTTTGATGTTTAGGTAGAATGCTTCTGAGAAATCACATGAGCCTGGCCCTTTTCTATTGAGTAGTTCTTACATAGCTCTATTTTTTTTTCCTGGATAGTGTTTTAAGCTTTCTATCTCTAATGCAAATAATTCTGTGAAGTATACTTACAGAGGAAATTATCCATTTCATTTAGGTTTTCAAATGAATTTGCATAGAGATCTGCAAAGTAGTCTCTATTTTTTATTCTGTATCTCATTTGTTTGTGATCTTATCTTTATTATTTCTTTTCTTGTGCTTTTGGTTACTTTGTTGTTATTTTTCCAGCTTTGTGAGCCAAAAAACAGAATTTATTTATCTTATTTTGTTTTTTTTAACAAAAGTATATAAAAGATAAAATTTTCTCTGGTTATTGCTTGAAATCAACTCCATAAAATCTATTGTCATTATTTTTTAGATATCCATGATTTCAGCTTGAATTTCTGTTATCCAATTTAATAGGTTTATTTATTTCCAAGTGAAAGGCCCTTTTGAACAAAAGAATTATCATGATGAATAACTTCTAGAGTTCTCTTACAGTGTGACCAGAGAATACTATTTGCAATATTTTATGTTTTGAATTTATTATTTTCTTTATGATCTAATATATGATCATTTGTTACTATTCTATTTGTACTTAAGAAGGTATCTATATAATTATCTATATAATAATAACATATCTATATAATGTTTTCTATACAATCAGGGTGTCAAGTTCCATAATATTATAAGATCTACCTTACTGATTATGTTATTTAGGTCTTTTACATCTGTGGCAGTCAGCTTTCCATTACTATAACAAATACCTAAGATAATCAACTTTTAAAAAGAAAAGATTTATGGGGCTGGGGTTGTGGCTTAGTGGTAGAGCACTTGCTTTGCATGTGTGAGGCACTGGGTCTGATCTTCAGCACCACATAATAAATAAAATAAATAAATAGATAGATAGATAAATGAATGAAATAAAGGTATTATGTCCAACTAAAAAAAAGGTTAAAAAAAAGAAAAGATTTATTTTGGCTCACAGTTCCAGAGGTTCCAGTTAATTAATGATTGGCCCTATTGCTTTGGGCTTGGAGAGGAAGCACACTACTGCAGGGAACAAAGCTGCTCACCTCATGGTCAGAAGTGGAAAAAAGAAGAGGAGATGCTGGGGTATCACTATTCTTTTCAAGAGCACGCTCTCTAATGATCAAAAGACCTCCCACTAGGACCTACCTCTTATAAAGTTTCCACCTTCCCACAGCACCAAGTTGAAGACTTGGTCTTTGACAGATAGGCCTTTGAAGGACATTTACAGTCCAAACTATAACATTCTGCTATAGGTCTTTTATATATTCTTACCAGGTTTTTGTCCATTTGATTTTCTTATACTGAGAAGAGAATATTAAATCTCTTATTGTCACTAGTTCATATTTCTCCTTTTATCTTGTATAAAAGTGGATGCCATTGTTAGGTGCATAATCCTTTTATATCTTTATTGTGGCATTCAGCATTAAAACATGACTATTTTGTAATGTTTAATGCATTTTGACTTAAATTCTACTTGTCTGATATCAGGTCTACACCCTGATTTCTTTGTGTTTTAATTGTCCTCCTCTATCTCTTTACATGTTGACCTTCTGAATAACTTAAATTTATTATAATTTTTTATGTATGTGTTGTTACATTTACTACCTTTATTTACATGATATTTTCTTTGATGTTTTATATGCATTTTTGGTGTTCTTTCCTATATAATGTACCATTTTGCTTCTGTTTTATTTGCTGTTTGTTTAATTATTACATGATGACATGTTTTCTTCCCTTTTTTTAAAAAAAACTTGTGTTATTTAGAAAAGTCTTTATTTTTTCTAATTATTATCACTGCAAAATTAGAGGAGGTTACTACCCATCTCATTCTTTTCCCCTTGTAAGTAGTTTTATCTTTTTGCCTAGAATTTCTGTTTTGTTTATTATTACTAATAATTCAGTAACATAGATGAGCCTCTGAGAAGGTAAGGCACCTGAGAAAGAAACTAAGGCAGACCATTTTTAATCATAAGGCAACTTGATTTCTAGCATGCTTCACAGAAATGCCAGTATTTATTCTCTGACCTTGTCTGTAATGAAAACATAAACAGTATTAAAAAGATAACTTTTGACTCAATTTTTTTTCTTACCTTCACTGATGAAATTCAATGGGTCTTGTTTTCCTTCTCCTTCTTGTGACTGACCTGGATCCAGTGAAGTCTGAGAAAGGCTAACTTCTGCTGACAACTGGTCAAGACTATGGTAACTTTTCCTGCAAAATAAAAACAAAATACTACTTGCATTTTTCTAACAAAAAAAGAATTTTTAGAGAATTCTTTAAGGGTTTCAAGTTTATTAAATTTCTAGTTAATTTTCTTCCCAATATTTACCCTAAATTTTGTCTTCATCATGACTTTAGTATGATCTCTATTACACTTTCCTTCCTACCCTCTTTGGAGGTATATATGTTTTACTTGTTGCAAAGTAGAAAAGGAAAATAATTTGTCAAATAAATTAAAACCTCACACCATTTTTGATTATTCAGGTGACTAGAAAATGAGAACTTATCATTGAGTTATTTATAATTCTCAAAAAAGCAGAAAATCTATAGATTATTCTTAATAAAGAAACAAAGTTTGGATAATGACCAGTGTTTTAATTAGTTTATAATTCTTCAATATTTTAGTATGATTATAGATGGTTATTAAAAAAAACAACAAAATTATTACAAATTCCTATAATTTTGAAGTTTAAAGAATGTGAGTAATAAATAATTAATTTCCTCATTTATATGATATATTGAGGCCAATTTTTTATTAAGGTAATTAATTAGAAGTGAATTATATTAGAAAATAAGTTCAGTTACAAGTAAAAAGTTAATGAAAGCTTATTATTAACCCTTTTTCATATTTGGCTCTTTAGGATAACATAAACTCAAAACATACATGCAGCTCTGTTAGTTATTCACTTTTCATGTAAAGGGAAAAATTATCAATTCCAAATATGTATGATCTATGAAAAGCTCAAATATCTATTTCACAAGGTAGTCAAATCCCATCTAATTTTCTTAAAATATATTTTATGATAATATTTATAGGAAAGCACATATAGTTTAAATAATCTATTTAATAGATCTATTAATACACGTAAGAGTAGACTTACAGATTTGAAAAATTTGATATTAAATATCATTTGTATACTTATGCTCAGAGGTTATTTTGTTTTAGTCAGGACTCAACTCAAAATGAGAAGTAAATGAGAAAATATTCATTCACTAAAACTACAGTGCACATTTTTTAAAAAGGCAGAGCCCAGTTGGATGCAATGGCACATGCCTGTAATCTCTGTTTCAATATTAAAAATGAAAAGAGCTGGGAATGTGGAACCCTTGGGTTCAATCTGTGGTATAAAAAAGGGGGGATGGGGGCAGAACCCAGTGTGTCTACAAAAACAGCAGTTATTTGTAGTTATTTAAAATTGCCTTTGTGCTTATACTCCATCAATTTATTAACATAAAATTTTACAGAATTTCACAGCAATGAGGTATATACAAAAGATATCTGTTTTCTTCACTAAGAAATGAAGAATGAGGTGACAGAATAACTTTACAAGATTAGAATGTGGTGTTCTCAAGTTATAATATAATGACTTTTCAAATTCTGAGTAAAAAAGCACTTAATTATAATTTTTTAAAAATATTTTATTTTTTAGTTATAGTTGGACTCCTTTATTTATTTATTTTTATGTGGTGCTGAGGATCAACCCAGGGCCTCGGACATGCTAGGTAAGCACTCTACCACTGAGCCACAAACCTAGCCCTTAATTCTAATTTTTAATTCTGTTATTGCAGGAAACTCAAATAAGGCATATAACACTTTCATGAGTTACATGATACACAATATAAAAATGATACCCAATGTTTAAAAAGTACTTGCTATATTCTAGGCACTATTACACACACACACACACACACACACACACACACACAAAACTTACTTATCTCTAATATGGAAAGAAAAGATTTGGCTTCCTATTTTGTTAGAAACTCTTGTCATAGAATAGCCTTTGCTGAGATAGAATATCTAAATTATACTATAAATATATTACTGAAATTTTCACTTTATTTTCATTAAAGTCATTTCTTTAGCTATTGAGGAAAGCAGAAACAGGAATTTAGTGAGAAATTTTGTTATATTTTATATAATAATAATTTATATATATAATTCATATTACATGATAAATACTTCTTCAAATAATTTTTCTTGCCCAGTAAGTAGAAGTCTTCCTCTTTAAATTGATGGCTTAAAATGAATGTCTGACACTGATTTTCATCATGAGAAACGTGTTAATATTTTTAAATTAAAAATATCTATAAATATTTACAAACATTAAGTACTCATAAGCAAAAAGACATGGAATTCATTAAATAGTGTTAAATATGGCCTGAGAGTTTGACAGCACATATTTACAATAATCTCCAGTACTGCAGTCATTGGGAGGAAGAAACTATGAAAGTAGCCCCTGAGAAGAGCAATAGGAAATGAGCTTTCTGCATGACTACTGAAGTTCCTTTTAGGATATCACACTTCTGAATCCAAAGTGATTTGGGGACTTTTATACCCTTTAATTTGTCTCAGTAGACAATCCTTGAGTTATAAACTTTACTTAACCCAATACCAATTAATATAGAAATAGAATTTGATATACAATGATCTTTTGAAGCAATAATAAAAATTCCAAACCAAAATTAAGTACTCTATTCATAATACATTAAGAACAGTAGTTTACAATATCTCCCCTGCTTGAAGATGACTACAAATGCACAATCTGGGAGGAAACTAGTTCAGTTGCTTTCCATGTAACTAAGAAGGGGTTTGGCTTCTACATTCTTACCTGATTTCCACCAAGACTTGAAGCACCATCTGACAACATTTGTTGTCACACAGTAAATTATCCATCTAGGGGAGCTCTATCGTAAAGGTCCACAGCTAAGTCCTATTGTAGAATTTTATACTAATTAACATCACACTGTAAGATTTAAATATAACCCACCAGACATACCAATCCAATTAATAGCTATTTTTATGTCTCAGAATATAATTTTTAAAATATCAGTAGCTTAACCTAATCAAAGTAACAACACCATACAGTAAAAGCCATGCATTCTAACTATACAAAAGTTTATATTTTGGTATATGCTATTATACTATTAAATATAATATAAATTAAATTTGTAGGACTTATATGTCATGGGCATTTGGTATACTACAACATATACTATATTCAAAATCTAACTATTTAAATATTTTTAAACCATTCAAATACAAATTCATATACATGAAACTGGATACAAAAAAAAGGAAATTGAGTGACAGGTCTGAATTCATTAGTTAATTTTTCTTACACTTTATATAAATAATCAGAATAATATGAATAATTTGTGTCATTTATTTGTCCAATAGATGTGCTGAGGTCAATAATTTACGTTATCTGATAGTCACAGGAAACAGATGATGCACAGAGACAAGTATTATCCATATGTGGAATATAAAAACAAATATATGTACACTGTGTATACAGAGGCACATGCAATTACATGGAGAGAGATACACTACTTTTTTACTCCTGTTTTTTTCATACAAATAAGTTTAAGAAACAAAAATAATCAATTTTTATAGCAGAATATCTATTTTCTCTAAATCTAGTAAAAATTAATAGAGTGATACAAGAAAAGCCTTCTAGGGAAGGACTATGTGAATCAGTTCAATGCCCACTTTACAAACCAAAATATGTTTGTGGTTTTGGTGTTTAAAGACACCTACTCCAAACATGTTTGAAAGACACACATGGGAAAGAAAATTCCTAATACATCTGAAACGAAAGTTATTAAGAAAAATTAAAAGCCTAAATAATAGGTCATGAAGGGCTTATTAAAGCTTATGAATCTCACAATTTTACAGTCTGAGTAACAGGCAAATTGGAAATCAATGATTGAAAGACCTAAAAAAAAAAAGTAGAAAACATAAGTATGATGACAAGGATTCTGATCTTTTGGCGTAAGATTAGTTGAGTTAGGCAATACTCTAATGAGGCTATATAACAGATCATCTAACAGGCTCATCGTACCTAGACTTTATGAATATAAAATATTAAGACATAACATATTGGAAACAAAAAAGTAAGCAATTATTCCATGTTGTATTAGGAGAGCATGCTTTACATACTTATTTAGTATTGAGATTTTCCTGTAATCCTAATTGTTTTATCAATTTTTAAACATGGTATTGCCATGTTCAAAATATGGGAGACAGATCCACTCACACCAGCCTCTGCAGGGCCCAGAAACACAGCAGGCCTGGTCCACCCCTTCCCTGGAGGGGCAGATACTCGATAGAGCCTAGCCTCTGGTGCAGAACCACCCCTTCTGACCAGTGGACTACCGGGGGAGCCAAGATCCAGCCCAGACTGCCCACACTAGCCTATATGGGAATCAGGCTCTCAGTAGGCCCAGTTCACCCCTCCCCAGGTGGGACAGACACCACCAGAGCCTATCCTTTGGCGCAGGACTTCCCCTTCCAACCAGCAGACTACCGCGGGAGGTCAAGGCAAGCGGCCCAGATCCACCCACTCCAACTTAAGCAGGATCCAGATCCAGGATGCAGTAGCATTCATTGAGGGACACCAGCAGGGTCTGTAAGCCCAACATCAAGGTGAGGTACAGACAATATGCACAGGTACTACAAAAATACAGGGAAGAAACTAATATCTCAGATCCACTCTGCAAGAAAGGAAGACATAGACACCATGAAAAAACAAGGGAGGAAAGTGCCCCAAACAAACCAGGACACTCTAATAACAGAACCCATGGACAGCGAAGTTGATGAGATGTCAGAGAAGCAGTTCAGAAAGTTCATAATTAAAATGATCAGTGAATTAAAGAAGACCTAAATGAGCAAATACAAGCAAAGATTGATCACTCGAACAATGAGATAAGAGAGCAAATACAGGTAGCAAAAGATCACTTCAAGAGAGAGATACTCTGAAAAAAAAAAAAGTCAAATCCTTGAAATGAAGGATACAATAAATCAAATAAAAAACTCAATAGAAAGCATAACCAATAGACTAACTCACTTGGAAGAAAGAATGTCAGATAATGAAGACAAAGTATATAATCTGGAAAATAAAGTTGATCACACAATGAAGATAGTTAGAAACCATGAACAGAACATCCAAGAATTATAGGACAGCATCAAAAGACCAAATATAAGTGTTATTGGGATAGAGGAAGGCACAGAGTTTCAAACCAAATGAATGTACAATCTCTTCAATGAGATAATACCGGAAAATTTCCCATGCATGAAGAACAAATTGGAAAACCAAATACAAGCGGCTTACAGGGCAGCGCATGTACAAAATTACAACAGATCTACACCTAGGCACATTATAATGAAAATGCCTAGCATACAGAATAAGGATAGAATCTTAAAAGTTACAAGAGAGAGGAATCAGATCACATATAAGAAGAGACCAATTCCAATCTCAGCAGATTTTTCAACCCAGACCCTCAAAGCCAGGAGATCGTGGAACAACATATACCAAGCTCTGAAAGAAAATGGATGCCAACCAAGAATCTTATATCCAGCAAAACTAAGCTTTAGGTTTGATAATGAAATAAAAACCTTCCCTAATAAACAAAAGTTAAAAGAATTTACAACTAGAAAACCTGCACTACAGAACATCCTCAGCAAAATACTTCAAGAAGAGGAAATGAACAACAATGATGATAATCAGCAGAGAGAGGGATTACTAAAGCAAAATCTAATCAGAGGAGAAACCAAGTCATGTTAAATACTAAAAATAAATAAAAATGGCTGGGAATACAAATCATATCTCAATAATAGCCCTGAATGTTAATGGCCTAAACTTGCCAATCAAAAGACATAGACTAGCAGATCGGATTTAAAAAAAAAAAAGCCCCAACAATATGCTGCCTCCAAAAGACTCATTTCATGGAAAAAGACATTCACAGATTGAAGGTTAAGGGTTGGGAAAAATCATATCACTCACATGGACTGTGGAAGCAAGTTTCCATCCTCATATCAAATAAAGTAGACTTCAAAGTAAAGTCAATCAAAAAGAATAAAGAAGGACACTACATACTGCTCAAGAGAACCTTACACTAAAAAGACTTAACAATTATAAATATATATGCCCCAAACAGAGCAGCTATGTTCATCAAACAAGCTCTTCTCAAGTTCAAGAGTCAAACAAACCACAAAACAATAATTTTGGGTGACTTTAACACACCTCCTTCATCACTAGATAGATCTTCCAAACAAAAGTTGAACAAAGAAACTATAAAACTCAATAATACAATCAATAACTTAGACTTAACTGACATATATAGAATAGTCTATCCTTCAATGAGAAAATATACTTTCTTCTCAGTAGCACGTGGATCCTTCTCTAAAATAGACCATATATTATACCACAAAGCAACTCTTAAACAAATATAAAAAAAGTAGAGATACTACCCTGCATTCTATTAGATCATAATGGAATGAAATTAGAAATCAATGATAAAATAAGAAATAAAAGCCACTCCAACACCTGGAGACTAAATAGTATGCCACTGAATGAACAATGTGTTGCAGAAGACATCAAGGAGGAGATTAAAAAGTTTTTAGAGGTGAATTAGAACACAGATACTTCATATTGAAATCTTAAGGACACTATGAAAGCAGTTCTAAGAGGAAAGTTCATTGTGTGAAGTTCATTCCTTAAAAGAAGAAAAAGTCAACAAATAAATGACTTAACACAACATCTCAAAGCCCTAGAAAAAGAACAAATCAATACCAAAAGCAGCAGAAGACAGGAAATAATTAAAATCAGAGCTGAAATCAATGAAATTGAAACAAAAGAAACAACTGAAAAAACTGACAGAGCAAAAAATTGGTTCTTTGAAAAAATAAATAAAATTTACAGACCCTTAGCTATGCTAACAAAGAAAAGGAGAGAGAAAACTCAAATTATTAACATATGTGATGAAAAAGGAAATATCACAACAGATACTACAGAAATACAGAGGATAATTAGAAATTATTTTGAAAACTTATACTCCAATAAAATAGAAAATATCAAAGGCATTGACAAATTTCTAGAGTCATAATTTGCCCAAATTGAATCAGGATGATATACATAATTTAAACAGATCAATTTCAAGTGACAAAATAGCAGATTCCATCAAAAGTCTACCAACTAAGAAAATCCCAGGACCGGATGGATACACAGTCGAGTTCTACAAGACCTTTAAAGAAGAACTAATACCAATACTCTCCAATTTATTTCAGGAAATAGAAAAAGAGGCAGCACTTCCAAACTCTTTCTATGAGGGCAATGTCAGTCTGATTCCAAAACCAGGAAAAGACACATCAAAAAAAAGAAAACTTCAGATCAATATCTCTAATGAACATAGATGCAAAAATTCTCAATAAAATTCTGGCAAATTGAATACAAAAATTATCAAAAATATCATGCACCATGATCAAGTGAGATTCATCCCAGGGATGCAAGGTTGGTTCAACATATGAAAATCAATAAATGTAATTCATCACATCAATAAACTTAAAGATAAGAATCATATGATCATCTCAATAGATGCAGAAAAAGATTTGACAAAATACAGCACCCCTTTATGTTCAAAACACTAGAAAAACTAGGGATAACAGGAACATAGTTCAATATCATAAAGGCTATCTATGCTAAGCCCCAGGCCAGCATCATTCTAGATGGAGAAAAATTGAAGGCATTCCCTCTAAAAACTGGAACAAGACAGGGATGCCCTCTTTCACCACTTCTATTTAACACAGTTCTTGAAACACTGGCCAGAACAATTAGAGAGATGAAAGAAATTAAAGGGATATACATAGGAAAAGAAGAACTCAAATTCACACTATTTGCTGATGATATGATTCTATACCTGGAAGACCCTAAAAGTTCCACCAGAAAACTTCTAGAACTAGTAAATGAATTCAGCAAAGCAGCAGGATATAAAATCAACACCCATAAATCAAAAGCATTTCTGTATATCAGTGACAAATCCTCAGAAAGGAAAATGAGGAAAACTACCCCATTCTCAATAGCCTCAAAAAAAAAATAAAATATTTGGGAACCAACAAAAGAGGTGAAAGATCTATATAATGAAAATTATAGAACCCTAAAGAAAGAAATCAAAGAATGCCTTAGAAGATGGAAATATTTACCTTGCTCTTGGACAGGAAGAATTAATATTATCAAAATGACCATTCTTCCAAAAATACTATACAGATTTAATGCAATTCTGACCAAAATCCCAATGACATTCCTCATAGAAACAGAAAAAGCAATCATGAAATTCATCTGGAAAAATAAGAGAGCCAGAATAGCTAAAGCAATCCTTAGCAGGAAGAGTGAAGCAGGTGGCATCACTATACCAGACCTTTAAATATATACTACAGAGCAACAGTAACAAAAACAGCATGGTATTGGCACCAAAACAGACTGGTAGACCAATGGTACAGAATAAAGGACATAGAGACTGACCCACAAACTACAATTATCTTATATTAGACAAAGATGCCAAGAACGTGCATTGGAGAAAAGATAGCCTCTTCAATGAATGGTGCTGGGAAAACTGGAAATCCATATGCAACAAAATGAAATTAAATCCCCATCTCTCACCTTGCACAAAACTCAACTCAAAATGGATCAAGGACTTAGGAATACAACAAGGGACCCTGTGTCTAATAGAAGTAGGCCCTAATCTCCATCATGTGGGATTAGGCCCCAACCTCCTTAATAAGGTGTAAGAATTAAAATCAAGAATCAATAAATAGGATGGACCCAAACTAAAAAGTTTCTTCTTGGCAAAAGAAACATTCTGTGATGTGAATAGACAGCCTACATCTAGGGAGCAAATCTTTACCCCCCACACATCAGATAGAGCACTAATCTCTAGGGTATATAAGGAACTCAAAAAGCTAAACACCAAAAAAACAAATAACCCAATCAATAAATGGGCCAAGGACCTGAAGAGACACTTCTCAGAAGATGATGTACAATCAATCAACAAATACATGAAAAATGTTCATCATCACTAGCAATTAGAGAAATGCAAATCAAAACCACTCAAGATTTCATCTCATTCCAGTCAGAATGGCAGCTATTATGCACTCAAACAACAATAAGTGTTAGCCAAGATGTGGGGGAAAAGGTACACTCATACCCTGCTGATGGGACTGCAAACTGGTGTAGCCAATATGGAAAGCAGTATGGAGATTTCTTGGAAAACTGGGAATGGAACCACCATATGAGCCAGCTATTCCTCTCCTCGGTCTATACCCAAAAAATTTAAAAACAGCATATTACAGGGACACAGCCACATCAATGTTTATAGTACCACAATTCACAACAGCTAAACTGTGGAACCAACCTAGATGCCCTTTAATAGGATAAAAGAAATGTGGCATATATAAACAATGGAATGTTACTTAGCAATAAAAGAGAATAAAATCATGGCATTTGCAGATAAATGGATAAAGTTAGAGAAGATAATGCTAAGTGAAGTTAGCCAATCCCAAAAAACCAAATGCCGAATGTTTTCTTTGATATAAGGAGGCTGATTCATATTGGGATAGGGAGCGAGAGCATGGGAGGAATAGATGAACTCTAGATAGGGCAGAGGGTTTGGAGAGGAAGGGAGGGATATGGAGTTATTAATGAAGGTGTAATGGGATGTTCATTATTATCCAAAGTACAGGTACGAAGACACAAATTGGTGTCAATATACTGTGTCTACAACCAGAGATATGAAAAATTGTGCTCTATATGTGTAATTAGATTGTAATGCATTCTGCTGTGATATATAAATTTAAAAAAAATAAGGGAAAAGATATAAAACTACCCTAGATAATCATGCCAGGTCTAGGTAATCAAGAAATAAACTGGAAATCATGCTTTAAAAGTTTTGTAACCAGCATAGCAAATGGAAATTTTGAAAGAAATCATAAGTAGGTAACAACAGAGATCACTCCATAAGGAGGTGACAACATAATCAAGATACCTAATAGTTCAATTTAAGAAATGTAAACAAGGGCTGGGGATGTGGCTAAAGCGGTAGCACGCTCACCTGGCATGCGTGGGGCCCGGGTTCGATCCTCAGCAACAAAGATGTTGTGTCTGCCGAGAACTAAAAAATAAATATTAAAAATTCTCTCTCTCTCTCTCTCTCTCTCTCTCTCCTCTCTCACTCTCTCTTTTAAAAAAAAAGAAATGTAAACAAACCAACAAATTCATTAAATAGAACAGTACAGTACACTACTAAATTACATAAATAGGAGGCCATTAGTTTTAGGCTATGTCACTATGTTGAGTTCCCAGTAACGAACTGCAATCTAATACATAAACAAATTGAAACCTAATTTAGGTGTGTGCATGTGTGTGAATGTGTGTAAAAAAAGCTATGGAGTGATGAAACCTATTCAAGAGCATATTTGTTTTTTAACAAAGCGCCAAACTTCAGCCAATCACAGGCAGTCAACTCATCACACCACACCCAAATAAAAGAAACGCATCATCACACTATGCCCAAACAAGGCAGAAGCTTAGCTGTAGCCTATCAGAACTACTCTGCTTCCTATTCAGCCTATACAACAAGCTTGCTACTTCTACTGCTGGATGGAATGCCTGAACCCTTTCTGGTTCTATGTACTGCCTAATTTGCAAAATGTTCTTTGCTGTTACAAAGTTCAATTTGTTCAAATTTTTGCTTTTAACATTTTATTTCTTCTTAAAGTTGTCTTGGGGTAGTTGGTAGAATAAAGTTACAGAGCTCTCAGAGGAAAAGCTATATACATATTCATCATAGAAAATAAATCTACTAGCATTAAGACTAACAAATTATAGGGTCAGTTTCTCCAAATTACCAACACAGCTAATATTTTTATTTAAAAGGTTTTAGATACCACCTCTATAATTTGTAGGTTTTCAATAATTATTGGTTGAATTTATTTAAGATGCTGGTCAAATTAAAAGGAATTAATGATCAGATAGTTCAAGAATCTTGGCTCATATTATAAATTTGAGGACAGCAAAAACTATAACCTGATGAAAAGCTACAATTAGTTTCAAACAGGATTTATGAAGAATCTCTCTAGTCTGAAAATCCAAGCTTCCCTTTTTAAATGACACAATTGGGATTATCTATTCAGAACAACTGGGATTTGCTGGTCATTTTTTATGTAAAACTCAGAAAGGAGAGTCTGGAACTTTAGGTGGTTGTTCTACATTGTTTTACATGGAAAATACAGCGTTATATTAGAGACAATGATGATACAGAGTATATAAAGATTCACTAAGAAGCAATTAAGGGCCAGATAATTTTTTGCCTCATTTGATGCTTAAAATTCTGTTAAACAGGCATTATCTCCAGTTATACATGCAGAGAAGGAAAAGGATAAGAGAAAGTACTGCTGTGCTACACAGCAATAAGAGGCAGATATAGCTTAACAAATACTGACTAAACTCTAGGCCCAGTGATCTCTGTACCCTCTCCATCTGTACAATTTTTGTTCAGGAATATTAGTTTGGAAAAAGGGCCATCCAAAAGCAGTGCCAACATCTAAGGGCAGGTTAGATAAAATGATGATGCTAGAAGGGAAGAGAATATCCTCTTAAGCTAATGGATTAACTGAATCAAGAATCATAAAATCTAGATCCATGCTTACCAACCAACAGGCAGTTTATCTGCCTTCTTTTTTGAGACTGCAATTACTTTTGCTGCAGCTATAATACTTCATAAAAACCAGTCATTTACACATGCAGAGGTAAACTAGAAATTAAAAAAAAAAAACACCTAGAGAGTCTTCATAGGCCCTTTGATAGGCAACTTTGCAGGTAGGAAAGGGCACATGTCTTCTGGATAAAATATTTACTTCCTTCTCTTTAACATAACAATATGAATATTACAATTAAAAGGCACAGTTTTTGATATGGGCATGGTGGCATATTATTAGGTTTATAATTCCAGTAACACAGAAGGCTGAGGCAGGAGGTTTGCAAGTTCAGGGACAGCCACAGCTCAAATTAGTGAGATCCTCAGCAACTCAGCAAGACCCTATCTCAAAATTAAAAATAAATAAATAAATGAGGACCGAAGATATAGCTCAATGGTAAAGCACCGCTGGGTTCAACTGCAGTACCAAAAAAAGGCAATCTTTTAACTTATCAAGATTATTTTTAATATCATAATTTCACAGTAAAAAAGCAAAAATATCTCATGTGTTATATATAAAATATACCAAATACTGCTATAAATTCTATTTTTCAATCACAAATTAGAAATAAAATATTTTCTATTAATTAAATATGCCACAGAAAGGTAAAATCATACACAATCATATTCTAGTCATTTAAAACTTTTATAAGAGTATATAAACTAGATCCTAATCTACAAAATATCCAAAGTCAATACCTTGAATTATACTAGGAAATAGATGTAATATTTGAAGAGTACTACTGATTTATTTTGCAATTATCTGGTTCAAGAAGGGTATGGCTCTAACAGTGAAAACTAAAATCAAGAACTCCAGAGAGAAACAGAGAAAAAACAGAGATAAAGAGAAAGGGGGGGGGAGAAGAAGAGAAAGAAGGGAAGGAAGAAGGAAAATGAGGAAAGTGATAGAGAAAAGGGAAAAAAACAACACATGGGGATAGGAGGGAAGGATTTCAGAGAAAATAATCAGAAAATTAACTAAAGACAAAAACCATAGTGAAACAAATGATTAAGATAGAAAAGTGGCTAATAGCCAAAAGAAGATAATACACTTAGTGATTTTTCAAAATGAAGATTACCTACAATTTGTAGCTCATTTAACATTAAGATACTATGACTAAAAGAAATAGTTCTGAACTATCAAGGCAAAGAAATAGGAAAAGGGTCTGTGGCCCATAGGTAGTCATTATATTTTTTATAGCTTCTAAAATTAAATTTACTGAAAATGAACATTACACTTTCAGACCCACCAAGAACAAGTATATATCTTTCTATCCTTTCATGAGGTGTAGTCTTATGTCTTTTAACAAGCAGGAAAATTAATTCTAAGCAAATATAACGCCAAAGCTAGAATTAAAAACTAAATGGTTCATTAAACATAAGCTCATAGATGTAACCAAAGGACTGGCTAAAAATTTAACAGAAGAAGCAGATAGCTGGTCCAATAATACCACATGAGAATTTCTCAGATGTTTTACTTCCCCAGGGTGCCTTGGCTTCAAAATGTTAATACATTGACTGTCTAACTTTACCAAAGTAGACCTAAAGCCTATCTTTGCTCTAAGCTAGTAATAAATTCAGAATAACTGAGACACCAAAGTGGAGAGCCACATGTTTTGGTACAACTGAATTTGTAATTAGTTGGAAAAAAAGGTGTTACACTTACTCATACCACTGTTTATTGTGCTTTCGGTAAAGCAACGTATCCAAGGCAACAGCATTGACATCCAGAGCTCCTGGGGAAGGCCACTGGTTGGTGAGGTGGGCAGTTAACTCTTGTCTTGATCTTAAATCATTATTCTTTAGCACAGTCCTGTGAATATTAAGATGGTGAGTGCTTTTGTCTTCACTGTTACAATGGCAGAGGAACCTAATGATATCAATTTAGGTCCCCAAAATTCATCTTTTAAAAGTGGTATGTTAATAGATTGTGAACAAAACTACAGCAAGACTGGCTGGGACTATGGCTGTTTTGTCTTCTGCAGTATATGCTTTATTTTCTTTCTCTGCTGATTACAATAAATCACTACTATTGAAACTCAGACTTTCTATATTTTCCACAGAGATTATTACTAAAAGACTAAAGGACCAAAGAAGCATTTTACATCATAACTAAAATACAATGGTGATAGCCTAAAGATACAAGCTATTTGGTGCCATTTAAAACATTTAAGATTTCAAATGTATGATTTTTCTGGCTTCAAAACTCAGAAACGACCTCCAAAAGTAATTTAACTCAAATAAGCAAAAAGCAATTAAAATGAATTTTAGAAGAAAGGTTGCAGGGCTGGGTATATAGAGTTGGTAGAGCGTTTGCCTCACATGCACAAAGCCCTGGGTTCAATCCTCAGCACCACCACCACCAAAAAAGAAAAAAAAGAAAAAAAAATAAAGGGTACAGAAAAATACAAAATAAAGAGAGATTCCCATAACTGTTTTTGATGGATATGACTATAAATTTTCATGAATTTGATTAAACCAGTGATAGCTGCAGTGAACAATATAAGCCACTGGACATATTCCAACTATAGAATAAAGCCATCATAACAATTTGTGGTTTTATTTTTTGTTTGTTTCCTTCCTTTAATTTTTGTAGAAATGTTATTGTGAATAACAACTTACAAAACAAATATCTTTTTGCTAAAATTTCAACTGTATGAACCAAGTGATCATCTTCATGAAAAAAATTCAACGTTTAAGTTTATGATTAAAGAAGATTTAAAAGTAGAGATCTGCTGTATGTCTACAGAGCCTTAAAAATCATCTTGGCAATGCACATCCTCAGACAGGAGTCCATGACCTTAGTGTGCCAAGGTTTGGAACCATCAAGTCAGAAGCAAGGAAGTCATTTGTGTTTGCCAACAACTTCTACAGACAATAGTCCTGTGTTGGGAGGCAAGAGAGGGGAGGAAATGTGGTACTGACAGAACAATCCTGCACTTAGGAAAATCAACCGGCATATCCCCTCTAACTTAACAGTGATTCTAAAAGAATTACCATTTTTACATGTCTCAACCAGGCCATAGGCAAATATTTAGGATTTTTCACAATCTGTATATGTTGAAAAATATTTGTCCTATAATGTCCACAAAAAAACATCTAATATAAGCACTAGACTCTCAAAATGTAATAAGTAAAATAGGCAAAGTCAGTAATAATGTATCCCATGAAGATAATCTTTTTGGTTAATTGCCACAATTTCCTTGTACTAGAATATAAATGAAAAATTCAGAAAAGATCTTTAAAGGTATTTTAACCTTGTTTTTAAAATGAAAACAGCAAAGTTTTAAAGTAATTTTAAGATTGATATAGAAATCATGTAAAGCAGAACTGAGGATTATTGGCAAGATAACCTATTATAATAAACTATCATTATTTTTGGTTTTCTTAGTAGATTTTTCTCTTACATATTCCCTTTCTTGGGGTTTCTAGTGAACATCATCACTAGAAAACTCAACTTCAAAGTCCTAACTGAGCAGGATGTGAGACAAGCAAATGTGCATGTGTGAGGTAAGGACACTAGTAGAACTCTTGTTAATAAGCAACTGAACAATTTCTAATTTATAAAATATTCTTTCTGAAAAATTGAGAAATTTTACACCTCATAAAATAGAAGAAAAAACTAAAATTTCACCAAAGTTTTTACACAACACTTGTCCATAGAGAATTTTTGCCTAATGACAGGTTAAGGTATGTCTTTAGACCTCTGTTCTTAGAAATCCTGTTTTCTATGGACAGTTGTCCGATCCTCTGAAACAGGAGATGAGGCATTTCAGTGCACAGGATAGGTGTAGTTTCTGTTCATCTTTTTTCCTTCTTTTGTGAGGAATCTGGAGACAGGAAATCCGGGCACTTGCCTTGCCACTATGAAGAGGAAGTGTTCCTGGAGAATCCTTGCATAAGGCCCTTTCTTTCACCACTCCTGTATACTCCAGTACACTATGGGACAGGCAAATGAATTACGTTAGGTTGAAAAATCCCATCCCTGGATTTTATCTTGACTAGAGCTAGTAAAAGGACAGTAATTCATTCACTTGAGCAGTGGGGCTCTGACCAGAGTGTCTGAGCATAGAGACCTCCCCATAGTCCCTATTTCCAGCCCTTGGGAGTAGCTTTTCCTTCCAGATTTATTTCTCCAGTCATCTATCTATTCTGTGAGTTGCTGATATCTTTTTAAAGAATTCTACTTGTACTAAAGAGTTGATTGTGATTGGCTGGAATCAAAGAATCCTACCACTTACCTTAGAACCAGGAAAATATACTCTTAATATCAAGACCTATTCAAACTGATTCAAATAACCCTAATATGAGGCTGATGATATTTTTCTTATTTGTTCCAGCTTATAATGGATTTACTTAAATTACTCAACAATTGTTATCACATAAAGGTATTAAGTCAATGGTAAAGGTAAAAATATATAATGTTTAGCATTTTACTTTAATTGAAACTCTAATTGGTGCTGAAGTTAGCTACTCTAAAAACATGGAACTATTCTATATGTGATAGATTCTACTAATCATTCATCTATGATATAAATCATAGATTTACTATTCTCTCATTGAGGTAAAGATTCTACAGAAAGTTCCACTCAAGGAAAATTGTTTAATTGCCTAAGAAAGTAATAATAATACAGTCATCACAGTTAATTTTAATAACTTTCATGTGGTATGTACCTCTAAATTTCTAGTAATTAATTTCTTTTTAGATTCTCAAGATAAATTATTCAGGAATTTGGTCCCTCAAAATAACATAATTGAATTTTCAAAAACAATTTAAAGAAAGATTTTATGGATTTTAAGCTAGATATAACTCCATCAAGTCTTTCTTTGAGGCAGTTTCTGACACTTTTAATGCTAAAATAGAGCTCAGAGTAAGTTGCAAGGCTGCCTTATTAGCGATAATGATTAAAAACTCAGGTTTATTTATATGCCCAAAATATATCATCTCCTTGCCTTTACTCCTCCACCATTAATAATATCCCTACTATATTCCAAAGGATCCAAACTCTATCCATCTCTCAAGATCCATTTAATTTTCTACCTCTTACATAAAGACCTTCAGACCACAGTGATACCACCTTTATTGCTTTGCAGTCTCATAAAATTTAATAATCAATTATTTTAAGGTAGGAGTGTAGATATATGGTAGAACACTTGCTTAGCATGCATCAGTGTCTATCCCAGCATGAAAATACAGACAAACAAAAAATAAAAAATAAATTATTCTAATGATTTAGTCTGTCCTTTGGTTCTTCTCCTTTGATTATAAGCTACTTTGGAATAGCAGCTTTATTTAATATTTATTTATTGGGATAATTAACATAATATTAAGAGTCTTCTAAAAATATTTGTAACTTTGGGCTGGGGGTATGGCTCAGTGATGCAGTACTTGCCTGGCAGGCATAGGGCCCCAGGTTTGAACCCCACCACCAAAAAAATACAAATCAATTAAAAATCTATTTACTAAAATTTATTAAAGAATCAGCAGACTTTCTAACAAAGAAGAAAACTGGTAAACAGTATTGTATTGCCTCTATATACAATTCACATGACCACTAAATGAAAACTATTTCAGCTTGACATTTCCCATGGATTCCATCTGACTTTGTTTTTGTTTGTTTTAGTACTGGGGATTAAATCCAGGAGTGCTTTACCACTGAGCTACATCCCCAATCCTTTTTATTTTTTACTTTGAGAGAGGGTCTTGCTAAGTAACTGAGGGTCTTGCTAAATTGTTGAGGCTGACCTTGAACTTGCCACCCTTCTGCCTCAGTCTCCTGAGTCACTGATTATAGGCTGGCTGACTTTGCATACACCACTTCATAATAAAAGTTAAGATCAAGGGCTCTAGATTAGTGGTAGTACCACCCCTCAGTTATGTGGCTTTGAGTTTTTAATCTGAGAATCCGCATCTCTGGATGACAACTACCTACCTCATGAAATTATTATAAAGGTTATTAAATTAGTTAAAACATACAAAGTACTTTAGAGTGGTGTATTACTTTTTTTCAGTACTTAATCACAATTTAAAAGGCTTTTATGTTTAATTTTCTATACTTGGGATTAAACTCAAGGTAATTCTACCACTGAGTTACATCCGCAGACTTTATTTTTGAGACAGGGTCTCACCAAGTTGCTGAGGGGGACCTCAAATTTACAATCCTCCTCTTCAAACTCCCAAGTTGTTTGTTTCTCTTTTGTGGCACCTTTCCATCCACTTGGTCCTTTAAATGGTGTTCTCAACAACTCCCACCAATTTGTTCTCAAAGTCTTCAGTTTCTCTGTAAATACAGAGTACTCTGGCTTTAAAAATGAGATCCTACATTCTTCTGAGTCCACAGCACTATGCTCACTATTTAAATGAAAGAAAATAAAATATTTCCACAATTTGGTCTCTTCTCTTTCTTTTAGAAAGTAGGCTTATATCTATAGTTATTTTTAAGCCCCCTTAAAAGATCTAGAAATCTATACTCTAGACTTTGATAATATCCCTTAGAGCAATTGTGTCCCTCATAATGAGTGTTTTGGAAACCTCATTCCAAATGCAACATTATTTTGAAGTGGAATCTAATGAGAGGTAATTTGGGTCATGAGGGTTCATCCCTCCTAGATTAATGGATGAATCCACTCACTGATTACTCAAAGTGCTCGGGGCTTTGAGTTAGGTCTCTTGTTTGCTCTCACTCTCTTGTTCTTTTGCCTTCCTTCATGGGATGACACAGCATGAAGGCTCTGGAAAAATGTCTCTGCTGTGCTCTTTGATTTCTAAGTCTCCAGAACTGTGGGCCAAATAAATCTCTGTTCTTTATAGGCAATCCAGTTTCAGGTATTCTGTAAAACGAACTAAGACAGAAAATCTATATTATTTGCAATTTAGCACTTCTTGTCTGATGTGCTGTAAGTCTTTTTTTTTTTTTTAAAGAGAGAGGTGAGAGAAAGAGAGAGACAGAGAGAATTTTTAATATTTATTTTTTAGTTTTCGGCAGACACAACATCTTTGTTTGTATGTTTGTATGTGGTGCTGAGGATCGAACCCGGGCCACATGCATGCCAGGCGAGCGCGCTACCGCTTGAGCCACATCCCCAGCCCTGCTGTAAGTCTTAAGGTGTATCCCAATGCTATCTGTGATGTGGCACATTGAGAAACTCATAGGCTATAATCTTCATGAAAATAAAGGATCTAATATAACTACAGTAATGCAGAATTTTATGCTAATGGGCAGAATGGCTAAGTATAAAATACTGAAAAAGTCAATGAAAGGGAAAATCATTAAAAACTGAACATGTAAGATAATTTTCACTCCATAACTCAGGATAACAGAGCTACCTAACCCAGTTTCTCTTTGGTAGAGGAAAAGGACCAACTTTCAGATGCTATTTATTGTTGACTCCTGTTCTGACCCAATGTAAACTTGGTGAGGATGGGGACTATTTTATTCATTCTTGAAATACCAGCACCTAGAATCGGGGCCTAGCTCATCATAAATTTTCTTTCCTTCATTTTTAGCACTGGGGATTGAACCCAAGATGCTTAACCACTGAGTTCCATCCCCAACCCTCTTTATTTTAAATTTTTTAATTTACCCTGCCTCACTAAGTTGCTTAGGACCTTGCTAAGTTGCTGAAGCTGGCCTTGAACTTGTGATCCTCCTGTCTTAGCTCCCTGAATCACTGGGATTACAGGTGTGTGCCAACATCCTGGGCACATTTTATATTTTCAGTGAATATTTGGCAATTGAATGAATACTAAATAAGTTAAAAAATAACAATACCAAGAGGAGTAATGAGAATTTACTCTTCTTTGTTCCAAGTTTACAGAATTAGAAATGTATATATGTTTTTTTCATAATGTTAATATAAAATGTTCTCCATTTGTGTGTCTATTCTTTTCTCTATATTGTTTTAAAACAGTCATAGAATAAATATTTGCTTTATAAGTATTTATACTTTATAAGTATTTCCTTTCAAATAAATTTTGCCAAAGGAAAAGCCTAAAAAGGGATCCAGGTATCCAAAAATTATAAATTAATTATCTATTTACCTATGAAATAGTCTTGTCCAAAAAGTTAAACCTAAATCTAATTAAGATTCTGAAAGCAGCAGTGTTTTTGAGCCCTGGTTTCATTTTAGAACTTGACATTATCTTTTAAAAAGAAAGAGACAAAAAAAAAAGTAATTTAGAACTTAAAAAAAATCAAACAACTCATTATTCACCCCCCTCCCCAAACCATTTTAAAAATTTTAAAAGACAAACCTTGGCTCTTTATAGGAATGATTGATGCCAGTTATGATGAAGGAAATACACAAGATAAGTTTCAGCTATCTTGTGCTAAAAAGCAAGGAAGTCATCAAAGACAAATGGGTCATGTCAGAACAACAAAGGAATCAATGAAGGGACTTATATTAATAAAAAATGGGAATAACTAAGGATCAGAAATAAAAAATGAAAATGAAAAAGAAAGTTGCACAATGAGTGCAGACATTTCTGCTATAATACAGGAACAAGCAGAACAAACTTTTGAAGTGGTTTTGCAATATCACATCAAAAGTAACTGGCATTAGGCAGAGACATGTTAGGAACTCACAACTTAAATCCAGTTCAACTTTCTAATTAGAATACAAAAAACAACAACAACACAACAACAAACAATAATAATCTAAAAAAATTCCAAACCCAATTAAAAATATTTGTCAAGTTCCTAAATAGTAAAGAAATATTACAATTGGGCTAGGGATGTAGCTCAATGGTAGAGTGCTTGCCTAGCATGCACAAGGCTCTAAGCCCAGAGCACCCCACCCCCAAAAAACATTACAATAAATCTGGACTTTAACAACATCATCAACTATAAAGAGTCTTTGACAGAAAAAGGTACAGAGCCAGGTATAGTGGGGCAGGCCTGTAATCACAGTGACACAGGAGGATTGCAAATCTGAGGCCAGACTCAGAAACTTAATGAGATCTAATCTCTAAATGAAAAGGGTTGAGTATATAGTTCAGTGGTAGAGCACCCCTGTGTTTAATTTACAGGACTGAGGTGCAGTAGGAGGGAAGAAAGTACAGAAGAGTTCAGGATGCAAAAGTTGAGGCCTTTCATGAAGTCAAGGATAAAATGCATGAAATGAAGTAACTACAGCAGAAGCACCTCCAAGACTTGGTTAAACTGAACCAGAGGTAATAGTGAGAGAACGCCTTCCACTGGTGTTTTATAGTATTTGGCTGCATTACTCTACTCGGTATTCATGTGGTGTTACTTGTTAAGATACATTAAATTTGAGGAAATATCACCTATGAATTAAGATGATTTCCTTGCTACACTGAGATCATATATTTTTATGTATCTCATATAAGTTAATCAACTTTATAGAAGAGATTGCATGCAGTAAATTTGTAATTATTCTCAAAAAGAAAAACAAAACAAAAACTTCTTCTCATTGGTAATAATTGAAAGAAGTGGGACATCAGCATCTTATTCTGAAAACTAACAGTATTTTGTAAGAACTTTATTTCAAAGTAACCACTAAACAGCACTAATCAATGAAGGGAAGTTCTTTATACATAATTCCAGCCAATAGGTATGGGAGGGATAACAACTAAAAATCACCATTTTATAAACCCTAATTCATCAATTGCTTTAAGTGATGCTTGACTATGGCTCCAGCCATTAGATGAAAGACTGATGTGAACTATCACATAGAAGAAATCAGGTCCTCACCACCAGCTCACCAATCTGAGACTCACTGAACGTGAGACAACCTGTGTGCTTCCCAACATTCAGAAGAAGTACCCGTTATAGAATATTCTTGCCCAAAAAGCTAACCTAAAACTTAACCTAACTCTTTAACCTAACTCTTTAGATTAGTTCTCAGCCTTGACTGCTTACCAGCAACACCTCAGAAGATTTTCAAAGATACTATTGCTTGGGTCCCACCTTTCATCAATTAAATCAACAACACCTCTGGAGGTGAGGCTCAGTCTGTCATCCTCATAAATCTCCCTGGGGTGACTCTAATGTACAAGCAGAATTGAGAATCACTAATCCAGCATTAAGAGTATCTACTTCACAGGATATGGATATGCAGCAATTCTCAAATTTTAATGTGTCCTTCATCCCCTGGGGATCATGTTAAAATACAGATTCTGATTCAATAGTCTTGGGGTGGGTCTGATATTCTGTTCAGAGATGATGCTAATGCAGCCAGGAGGCTTAAAACAGAAAAAATATAGACCAGTACTGTCCACTAGAAATATGAGTCACATATGTAATTTTAAATATTCCAGTAGATACATGAAAACCTGACAGAATTAATAATGTACTTATTTATCCTAATATGTCCAAAATATCATTTCAACATGTAGTCAATGTTAAGAAGTTACTAATGAGATATTAACTTTATTTCATAATCTCATATGTATTTCACATTTACAACATATCTCAATTTAGACTGACAATGCTGAGCCATATGTGGCTAGTGGCTAACATGTTGGACAGCATGAATATAGGAAAATTAAGTAAACCACAAGGGAACATTCCAGAATGCTAGGCATTCTAGATGAAAAGTCTGTAAATAAACAACTGTAGGAAAAAATGAATGTGGGAGAAATTACTTTACCAAGTGGCTAAGGAGTTATAACTGTATGTATGATTTTCAATCCTCATTCAGAAACATCAACTACAAAACAATATATTTTAGACAAACAGGAACATTTGGTTACAGATGAGCACTGGATGATAGAATGCAATGTTCCTAATTTTATTAGGTGTGATTATGTGAAAAAAATTCTTTTTTTAAAAAAGGTGTACTAAAGTATGTAGGAATACATAACACTGATTTACTTTAATAACAGATTAAAGTTTGACTTAGTTGAAATACAGTTCAGTCAAAAAAAAGGTGGGGGGAGAAGATGACAACAATGATGGTAACAAAATAGAAAAAGGAGATAAAGCAAATCTGATAAACTCTTAGCAACTGTTCAATCTGTGTGATGGGCATTTCAGGGTTTTACTATAAAAATTATATTTTGTGTGCACTTCAAAGTTTCTTAATAAAACATGGAAATTAAGTTGGATGTGGTGACACATGATTGTAATTACTCTGGAGGCTGAGACAGGAGGATCACAAGTTAGAGGCCAGTCTGGACTACTAAGTGACACCCTATCTTGAAATAAAACTGAATAAGGGCCAAGGTGTAGCTCAGTGTTACAGCACTCCTAGGTTCAACCTCTAGTACCACAAATAAAACAAAGAAATTGAAAATAAAATATCTTTAGAATCTAAATGTTAATTCTAACTTAAAAATAACATTGTAAACCAAATATAACATATACTATCTTAACCACTTTTAAGTGTACATACAGTTCAGTGGAATTAAACACATTCACAATGATGTGAAACCATCACTAGCAGCTATCACGTAGCTCTTTTCATCTTGTAAAACTGAAAATCTATATCAAACAGTAATTTCCCAGTCTCCCCTTGAGCCCCAGGCAACCAACCAGTATTCTATTTTTCTATGTAAATTTTACTATTCGAAGTCCTCATATAAGTGGAAACATATAGTATTTCTGTGGATGACTTATTTCACTTAGCATAAACAATGTCCTGAAACTTCACCCACATTGTAGCATATTTCCTTCCTTTTTAAGCTAAATAGTATTTCATTGTGTGTACATACCATATTTTGCTTTTCCATTCATTCAGACAAGATACCTTTTATGTCATCTGTCTTTTTAAATCTATTAAGAGTTTAATGTGGGAGAGAAGATGGTGGATTAAAGGAAGGATGCACTTCCCAGCAGTTCCTTAGCCCCAACTTACAAAGCAGGAAGACTGTTCTTCAGTGAGGTGGGTAACTAATGGTACTCACTGAAACTTAACACTGGACTGTTTAAAAAAAAAAAACCACACACACACACACACACACACACACACACACAGACAAACATAATATTTCAGAGACACACCAACTTGACTAGCACCAGTGGTAGGTGCAGTGACAAGAGGAGCATAAGCAAAGAGAGAGGACAGGGCAGCTGGTAGGAAAACAAATAGATATCTTAATAGGAACCCAGATATGTGTCTAGAAATTAACAAGGTATAACTGAACCAGACACTTATGCAATGGGAGACAAAAATACAGAGATAATAAAGGAGATGATGGATCAAGCAAATGAAAAGAAAGGGGCTGCTACTGAAGCTCTGAATGATAATGAACTACAGAAAGCCATTGACTTGTTCACAGATGCCATCAAGCTAAATCCTCACTTGGGTATTCTGTGTACCAAGAGAGTCACTGTCTTCACCAAATTACAAAAGCCAAATACTTCCATTCAAGACTGTGACGGGGCCATTGAAATAAATTCTGATTCAGCTCAGTCCTCCAAGTGGCTAGGGAAAGCACACAGACTTTTGGGACACTGGAAGGAATCCCATGATCTTGTCCTTGCCTGTAAACTGGATTATGTTGGTGATGCTAGTGCAATCCTGAAAGAAGTTCAACCAAGGGCCCAGAAAATTGCTGAGCAATGGAGAATGTATGAGCAAAAACATGAAGAGTGAGAAATCAAAGAAACAATAGAAAGAATGAATTAAGAAGGCTTGAGAATAGCATGATAGCCCAGAGGGAGGAAAAAGCCAGATAGTAAGCAGAAGCTCAGTATGGTTCTTTTCTGGGTGACTTTCCTAAGGAGAATACCTGGAAGGGGAGTGGGCATGCCTGAAGTGGCAGGAATGCCTTGGCTCAATGAAACTTCTAGTGACCTGGAAACAACCTAGATCACTTAATGGATGTCATAAAAATACATCAGAAGAGTTGGGGTTCTATGAAGATAATCCCTACTCCTCTACACCAAATAGAGTTGAAACATTTTACAGTGGTTTGCCCTTAGGGTATTTATTTAGATAACGTTTTCCTGTTAGGAATTACAAACTTGAAACACTTTTTACAACTTAAAGATATTTAAAACAAAAGAAAAGGGGGTGCAAATTCATACATTTTTCTTTGCTAATTACTTTGGATTTTTCCTTTGATATTGGGCAAGGAAGACATTACAGTATGAAAAGTTTGTTAGTCTAGTGTGAGTGAAATAATGACTTATTAGTGAGAAGCAAATAAATATCATTTACATAGGTAAAGTTGGAGTTGGATAAAGTTTGAGGCATTTTGATTTGTCTTTTGAAATACTTTTCTTAAAAAAACTACATTTGTTTTGATAAAACTATTAGAATCACCACCAGTATTTCACTGTAACCTGGGTAGGAACTGGAAGTACTTGAGGCAGCAGAAACCTTACTATGTTTAATATGACATGCACCTTGGTGTAGGTTGCATTTAAATCTTACACTGTGTTGAAGAGGTGATTTTTTTTTTTTTTTTTTGGTTATGCTGCAGTGGATTACTTAGCTCTATTTTAACATGGGGAAATAAGAGAGTACTTTTCTTTTTATATTTCTGTGTTTAAAATTTAATTTACTTTTTCTCATCAGAAAATAATCAACCCTATGCCTGCTTTCTGCTTGTTGTATTAGCTAATGATAATTTTTTTCTTACTAGCATCATCACTGCTATCTTCACTAACTCATAGCATAAATGCGCAAGCATGTTTCATGTTAATTAGATGTGTAATACATATTAATTTAATATGTAATATATATAGTAACGGTGGGATAATATTCATAGTAGTGTAGTTTCTTACAGTATTTTTTTGTTTTGTTTTGAACATTTTTTAAACTTTATTTTATTTATTTATTTACTTTTATGTGGTGCTGAAGATCGAACCCAAGGACTTGCACATGTGAGGTGAGCGCTCTACCGCTGAGGCATAACCCCAGCCCCTCTTACAATCTTAAATAAGATTGCTTATTTAAATGTTATATTCCACCCTGACAAAATCCTATGATATCAAAAACCAATGGAAGAGGTATTCCTTTTGGTGTTGGTCTTCTACTTAGGAAATACCTACTGATTTTTGTCTTTTTAAGAGTATATGGTTTGAATTAATTGATGTATATAGAGGCAACTAGCTTCTTGATCAATTTTAAAATAGACAAGAGCCTTATTAATTCATTATGGAATAGTTAGCACTATGAAGATTCATTATTTATCTCTTCCATAAATACTGCAACTATACCTCTACCTAGGCTTTCTTTCCCTCTTGCCCCTGCAGGGATAAGGAATATGATAAATTTTATGGAGTGCATTTCTACATTAGCACATTTCTGACATCATTCCTAATGCTTTGCTATGCACAGGTAGACAGAAATACAACTGTTACAAAAGTGAGAGAAAGCTGTAATCTAATGGAGCATGCTTTTAAAATCCTTTAAAAATACATTTATATTTGGATTGGGGTTTTCGAGTGTTCTTTTTGTTCATATGTATTATCAAAATCTTCAATATGTGCTGTTCTTAATTCAATAAGAACATTATCTTCCTGGACTCTATTTGATTGGCTTAATTATACATGGCTTAGCTATATTCTAATATTATGAATATAATTATAAATGGGTATGAATAACATTATTCTTCTGAAAATGTACCCTGTGCTTTTAGATTTTTGAAAGTTCCATAAATACAGTCATAATTTTCATAGATATTCAATAACATTTCTATTTTTTTTAAAGTGAGAGTGAGAGAGGAGAGAGAGAGAGAGAGAGAGAGAGAATTTTTAATATTTATTTTTTAGTTCTCGGCGGACACAACATCTTTGTTGGTATGTTCTTTTTTTTCTGTCAATGATGCTAGAAGAAGGAAAACAAATTTTTTCTTCTTAAAAATATATAGTTGGGGTTGTGGCTCAGTGATAGAGCTCTTGCCTCACATGTGTGAGGCATTGGGTTTGATCCTCAGTGCCACATATAAATAAATGAATAAAATACAGATCCATCAACAACTAAAATTTTTTTAAAAAAATATATATATAGTTATTGGATATTTCTAGGTATTTTAAAAATAAAATATAATTTCAAACTGGAAAAAATAAATAAATAAGTAAATAAATAGCTTCCCTATAATCCAACAGCAATTCTGCTGAGAAAAAAATCAGCAAAACCATCCTTTTCACAACCTAAAATAAACAAACAAACTTGGGAATTTATCTAAATAAGGAGGTAAAAAGATCTCTGCAATGAAAATTATAGAACACTAAAGAAAGAAATTAAAGAAGAGCTTATTAGTTTTAATCAACTTTTTTTTTGTCACTGTGACCAAAACACCTAGCAAGAACAATTTTAGAGGAGAAGTTTATTTGGGGCTCACAGTTTCAGAGGTCTGACTCCCCAGACAGCTGGCTCCATTGCTCTGGGCCCAAGGTGAGGAAAAAACATCATGGTGGAAAAGTGTGAAAGAGGAAAGTGGCTCAGGACATGGAACCAGGGAGCAGAGAGAGAAACTAAACTTGGCTCACAAAGTACAAAATATATACCCTAAAGGCACACCTCTGATGACTCACCTTTTCCAGCCAAAACTTACCTACCTATACTTCCCACCCTGTTAATCGTATCAGTGGATTAATGTACTTATTATTTTAGGGTTCTCATAACCCAATCATTTCACTTCTGAGTGTTCTTGCATTGTCTCATACATGAACTTTTGGGGGACACCTCATATCTAAACCATGGCACCTGAGAATATGTAAAGACCTCCTATGTTCTTATACAGGCAGAATTAATATTGTCAAAATGGCCAAACTACCAAAGGTAACATATAGATTCAATGCAATCCCCATCAAAATATCAATGACATTCTTCACAGAACTAGAAAAAGACAGTCCTTAAATTCATTTGGAAGAATAAGAAATCCAGAACAGCCAAAGCAATCCTGAGCAAGAAGAGCAATGCAGAAAGCATCACAATACCCAATCTCAAATTATACTACAGAGGTATAGTAACAAAAAAAGCACAGTGTTGGCATCAAAATAGACATGAATGGAATGGAAGACAGAGACAAACCCACATACTTAGAGCCACCTGATACTTGACTAAGGTATTAAAAATGTGTGTTGGGGAAAAGACAGACTTTTTAACAAATGGTGCTGGAAAAACTGGATATCCATATATAGAAGAATGAATTTAGATCCCTCTCACCCTGCACAAAAGTAAATCAAAATGAATCACTGGGGGGATAGTAGGGGATAGGAAAGGTAGCAGAATACAAAAATTACTATTAGGGCATTATGTAAAATTGTGGATGTGTAACTGACGTGATTCTGCAATCTGCATTTGGGGTAAAATTGGGGGTTCATAACCCACTTCAATCTAATGTATGAAATATAATATGTCAAGAGCTTTGTAATGTTGTGAACAACCAATTAAAAAAAAAAGAATCACTGTCTTAGGAATTAAAAATCTTACAACTACTAGATGAAACCACAGGGTTAACACTCCATCATACAGGTGCAGGCAGTAACTTCCACAATAAGACCTTTAAAGCACAAGAACTAAAACTAAGAATCAATATGTAGGATATCACCAAATTGAAAAGCTTCTGTACAACAAAGGAAATGATTAAGAGTGTGAAGAGAGAGAGCTTACAGAATGGGAGAAAATCTTTGCTAGCTAATTCTCCAATGGGATCAATATTCAGAATAGACTAAAAAAAAACTCAAAAAACAATGAGCATTGAAAAAACCCCAATAATCCAATCAACAAATGGGCAAAAGAACTAAACAGATGTTTCTCAAAAGAAGAAACACAAATGGCCAATAAATACGGTTTTTTTTAAGTTCAATATCTCTAGCAATCAGGGAAATGCAAATCAAAAATACACCAAGATCTCACTCCAGTCAAAATAGAAATCCTCAACAACACAAAAAATAAATGCTGTCAAGGATGTGAGGAATAAGGTGCGCTGATACTTTGTTGGTGGACTGCAAATAAGTACAATCCCTCTAAAAAGCAGTAGGGAGATTCCTCAAAAAACTAGAACTGTAATTACCATAAACCCTGTTATCTTACTCCTTGGTATTTATCGAAAAGTACTAAAATCAGCATACTATAGTGATACAGCCACTTCAATGTTTATAGCAGCAGAATTCACAATAGTCAAACACAATCAGCCCAGAACACCATCAATAGATTAATGAATCAAGAAAATGTGGCATAAACATATAATGAAGTTTTACTCAGCCATAAAGAAGAATGACATTATGGCATTTGCTGGTAAATGAATGGAAATGGAGAACTTCATGCTAAGTGAAATAAGCGAGACTCAGAAAATCAAGGGTCAAATGTTTTCTTTCATATGTGGTAACTACAGCAAAATAAGAAAAAAGAAAGCAGGAGGGGTCAGATTTCATAAAGGTATAGGGAAGATCAGTGGAATAGAAGGGGGAGATATGAGGGAGGGAAGAAGGGAAAGAAGATAAAATATAGAATGAATTCAATAAAATCACATTATATGCATATGCAAATATACTATTGGAAATTTCACCTTTAAGTATATGTAGAAAGTAATGATAAAAGTAAATAAATAAATAAGTGGGAGGAAGATCAATAGAGGAAGGAGAATTAGGGGGAGAGAGGAGGGAAAAGAAGGGGACAAACAGGGATTGAAACCAAATTCCATGCATGTATAATTTTGTCAAAAAGAACCCAAATACTATGTGTGACTATAATGCTCTTATAAAAAAAAAGAATTTAATGTGGCTTCCCATATGTCTATCCTGGGACACTTCCAGTGGGAACTTAACGCTAATGCACACACTGCTGCTGTTGGGAAGTGTTCCGAATACCTTGTTGAGGTCTCCTTGGCTAATTGTCTTTTGTCTGATTTTAGTTATTATTTCAAAGGGTACTAAAGTCTCCAACTATTATTGCAGAACTATTCTCTCTTATTTTTTGCTTCATGTATTTGGAGGGTCTGTCATTAGATGCATAACAATATCACCTATCTATTCTTGCAGTATGAACCTTTTTATTAATATAAAGTCCCTCTTTGTCTCTTATAACCTTTTTTGCTTTAAAGTTTTTTTTTTCTTAGAATAGCATACTATACTTGTTCTCTTTTGGTTTTTTATTTGCATAAAATCTTTTTCCATCAGTTTGTGACTTCTGATATAAAGTGAGCCTCTTACAGAAATCTGTCTTTTGATTGGAGAGTTTAATCCACTTACACTTAATTACTGCTAAGGACAGACTTATGTCTTTTTGATACCTGTTTTCTATATGCCTTAATAGCCTCTTTTCCTGAAGTACTGTCTTCTTTTGTGTTTGGTCAAATTTTTGGTATGTAATGTTTCAATTTCTTTCTCATTTCCTTTTATAGATATTGTATAGATATTTGTGTTTACGAAGGAGATTACATTTAATATCTTAAGGTTATAATACTTGAATTTGAGTTACATCAACTTCAATAAAAATATATAAAAACTCTGCTCAAGGAGCAGTCTGCCCTCATCCCTTTTAATTATTAATGTCTCAAAATTACATCTTTATACATTTTGTGCCTCAATATATAATCTAATAACTTTTTAAAGTGTGCTAATCTTATAAAAAACAAAATGTGTAGTTATTAGCCAAAGGTAAAATATTAGCTTTTAAACTAATTATTTTTTGAATGTACTAGTCTCTTAAATTATGTAGAAAATAAAAACTAGAGTACAAACCACTGTTAAAAATATACTGGCATATTTGCCCATGGTCCACCTTTAATGAGATCCCCCTTTCTCCATATAGCTTCAAGTTTCATTTTGCCTTGTGCAAGGCAAGTCTAGAGGAAATGAACTCCCTCTTTTTAAAAACATTATTTTATCACTATTTTTTTATTAAAATCATTAGAGTATGTTAATTGTATCATATAACAGGTTTCATTGTGACCATTTCATATATGCTTTGCTATTACCTTCTCCTACCCCCCCTACATTCCCATTTCCTTCCATAATATTTCCCCTTCCAATTTTATGTTCTTTCCCCTTCCCGCTAGACAGAAAACGATGTTTGTCTGAGTCTGGCTTATTTTGCTTAACACAATCTCTAGTTCCATCTATTTCCTGGCAAATGACATGATTTCATTTTTCTTTATGTATGGATAATACTCCATTGTGTGTGTGTGTGTGTGTGTGTGTGTGTGTGTGTGTATACACCCCATATATTCTTTACCCATTCATCTATTGGTAGGCATCTAGGCTGAGAATGTCTTAATTTCTTCCTCATGTTTGAAGGCTATTTTTGCTGGACATAGGATTTCGAGAAGATAGTTTTGTGGTTTTTTTATAAGCACTTTGAATATATTGGCCCACTGATTTCTGGCCTCCAGAACTTCTGATGAGAAATATGCTGAAAATCTTACTGAGGATCCTTGGTGTATGAGAAATTCCTTTTTTTTTTTCCCCTTGCTGTTTTCTAAATTTCCTTTGTCCTTCAAAAGTTTGCTTGTAATGTGTGTTGGTGTATATTTCTTTCTTTCTTCTTTTTACTTGTTCTTTTTAGTTTTACATGACAGTGGAACATATTTTGGCACATCATACATACATGGAGGTTAACCTCCCACTTTTGTGGTTGTACATGATGTGGAGTTACACTGAATGTGTATTCATATATGAACACAGGAAAGTTATGTCCGATTCATTCTACTGTCTTTCCCATTCCCATCCCCCCTTCCTTCCCTCAACTCCCTGTCCAATCCAGCAAACCCTCACTCCTCCCTCCTCTCAGCATCTGCATATCAGAGAAAACATTTGGCCTTTGAATTTTTGGGATTGGCTTATTTCACTTAACAAGATAGTCTCTCTCCAGGTCCATCCATTTACTGGCAAATGCCATAATTTCTTTCTTCTTTATGGTTGAGGAATATCCCATTGTGTTATATGTACCATTTTCTTTATCAATTCATCTGTTGGAGGGCACCTAGGTTGGTTCCCTAGCTTTGGTGTATATTTCTGAGTTCATCTCACCTGGAGCTCACTGAGCTTCCCAGTGTTTATATTAAAGTTTTTCATCAAACCTGTGGAGTCTTTAGCCATTGTTTCTTCAAATATCTTCTTTTCCCCTTTCTCTTCCTTTTCTTTTAATGAAATTCCCACAAAGCATCTTTTGGTCTGCTTGATGTTATTCCACAGGTGCCTTAAGGACTCTGTTGGCTTTTCTTCAACCTTTTTCTTTCTTTTCCTCAGACTTGATAAGTTACTTTGCCTGCTTTCATGTTTATTGATTCTTTCTTCTGTCTGTTCAAATCTGCTGTTGAATTCCCCCAGTGAGTTTTTCATTTCAGTTATTATACTGTTCAGCTTCATAATTCCGTTTTTTCTCTTCACTGATATTTTCCTTTGGCTTACACACTATTTTCTTGACTTTCTCCACATCTTCTTTTAATTCTATAAACATCTTTAAAACTTGTTTTGACCATCATGGAGGCACCTGCTTATAATTTCAGCAACTTGAGAAACTGGGTTTGCAGATTACAAGTTCAAGACAAGCCTCTATAACTGCTGCAAGGCTCTGTCTCAAATTGAAAAATACAAAGGACTTGGGATATAGCTCAGTGGTATAGCATGCCTCAGTGGTATAGTTCTATCCCAAGTACTAAAAATCAAACAAAATCAAACAAACACAATTATTTTAAAATCTTTATCATGTAGACAACATCAGGTCTTTATCAGGGACAATTTCTACAGATGTGTTTTTCCTTGAATGGACCACACTTTCCTGTCTATGTCCTCTAATTTTTTGATGAAAAACTATACATATGAATCTAACAATCTGGTAATTCAGAAAATCAGATGCTCTTTTCTTTCCATGATTTGTTATTCTTTTGTTATTGTTTTATTATTGTTGTTAGAGGATGTCCGTGCTGAACATCAGCCTGCTAACACAAGCTTAAAATCTTCTCTGAATCTGATCTTTTTTCTTAGTATGCATGATAACTTTTTAGTTTTTCCCATATACCTGGTTGTTTTTGAATGTCTCCATTGGATGATGGAAAGGAAAAAGAAAATAAAGGGGGTGGGGAAGAATGCCCTTTAAATCCCCTGGAAACCTCTTCAGCCAAAGGTGGAAGGTCCTGTAACAATGGAGGAGTGGTGCAAGAGCAATGGCCCCTCTACACACCACCTCTTTGTTTGCATGTCTGTGATCAGAAGCAACAATCAGTGACCCAAGCCAAGGTCCCTGGATTGGAGAAAAAGCTATTTTTTTTTTTTGACCACCTGGCATCCAGGAGCTATGGGCATACTGCTTCAGAACACCTGCATAGTCACCCACTACAGGATTGGAGGAAGGTATGGGTAGCTGCTACTGGGCTAAAAACAGAAACTGACTGAAATTAACATCTAAGCCTTCCTCTAGAAACCTTCCAGAAATTATAGAGTTCTAAAATAGTTACATTAGACAGATTCTGCCAATATAATTGTTGACTAGGTGGGCAGATTTCTGATGCTTCCTACTCCAACATATTCTCAGAATTCTCTTTTATAAAAGTTGATTAAATGATAAAGGATTAAAATAACTTCATGGAAATAATATTGTATGTTATAATAACAATGTGTATTTTTATAAATTGTAATTGAGAGAGGCTTCTTTTCTTCATGTACTCAACGTAAAACATTTGCATAACAAAGATGCCAAAAGTGAATCTTTTTTTTCTTTTATAATGAGTCACTTCTCAATGAAATGCCACATTGTGGTCCCATCTGCTGCTAGGCCCCTGACTCAAATATATGAACATCTGCTCTGTAGGAGATTCTGCAGTTTTAATGGAACACATCACAACTAAAGGCAATGAAATACCATTCTAGTAAATCAGTAACCTTTCCTAATTCAGTATCCTAATTTCCCATTAACACTCAATTAGTATGATAGAACATGGTTTTACCTATGTGGTACCTGGCTTTTTCTCTGATGACTGCATTTTCTTAATATTTTTGTCCTTATATGGCAATGAAGTATATATTCTATATTAACACTGTTGTAATTTAAAACTTTAATAACAATTGTTACCTGACAAAATATATTCCTGACTAGATGACTAGAAACTGTCATAATTTATCCATTTTTAAGAGAGCCATGATAACACCACTCCCCCATTATGTTGTCCATAAAGAAAAAGGGGATAATAAAACACCATGTTCCTAAATGCCCTTTTCTGTTCCCAAAAAACCTAGCTAAGTAAAGGGAACAGTGGAAGTAGGTCTCATCAGAATGTCTAGACACATATTATCTTGAAGGATACTGGCTGTCTCTCAGGTGTTCAGGTTTTACACATTGTTCTATGGTTGTCTATTCCTAAGGTTTGCTATGCATATTTTATAAAGAGGCCATTTGTGTAGCAGATCATCTACCTGAGGATCTAACCCTGTGTATGTTGACAAATCCTCCCTTTTACGTATGGCTACAAACTGTAATAATTTATCTATTCCTAAGTGAGCCATGATTCTTTGAATAGCAATGATGATATTAATATATCTACCTCACATGCAAGTCCTTATAAAAAGAGATCATGCCTCATTATTTGTATTCTCAGCTACTAGTGGAATCCCAAGCACAAAGTATATGTTTAAATAAATTTTTTTGTTTGTTTGTTTTAGGTACTGAGGATTGAACCAAGGATTGCTTAATCACTGAGACACATTCCCAGCCCCTTTTTTATATTTTATTTAGAGACAGGGTCTCACTGAGTTGCTAAGTGCGTCACTAAGTTACTGGCTTTGAATTCATGATCCTCTTGCCTCAGTCTCCCAAACTGCTGGGAAAATAAAAGCTTATTGAATGAAAGTAACTTCAAAAATAAAAATTTCCCACTAATCAGCATAAATAAATATATAATTAAAAGGCTACAAATGGAACACATTTCATAATCTTATGACAAACATTCTATATACTGATCTAATATATAACTTATACTTTAAGCTTGGTTATGTTTACTTTATTGAATAATTTTTAATGTGTAAAATGAAGTTAAAAGTTACTGATGCAAGATAAAATCAACTATTTAAATCTATTTAAATTTAATCTTCAAATGAAAATATCTTTAGATAAAACAAAAACTGCATAATTATTTTTAGGTTAAAAGCATTTAGATAAATTACCAGTAATACTTTACAAAAGAAAAATGAAATTATCTTCTTAATCTTTTAATTGTAATGGAATAACAGAAATCTCTATTGATTTGGTTCTTGATGTTTTTTTTCCCTGCTTACTAGAGTGAGGGGGATGAAAGATGTGGACTGCTCCTCAATGAGTGATACCCTACAAAACAAATCCTATTTATAGTATCAGAAAAAACAGAAGAGGTCAAATCAAGATATAAATTCCTAGGCAGGAACAGTGGTGCATGCCTGTAATCCCAGCGACTCACAGATTTCATCAATGAAATAAAAGTATTCCTAATCATATATGCATATTTTAAATGGTTCAATATTTTAAAATTCTACCAACTATAAACTTATTCAACTGTACCTTTGTCAATACCTTATAAAATGCTCCAAATTAGCATTTTACCAAACACAATGAGTAAAATAATTATAGTTACAAGTGACACTTGTTAAATAGTAATTAAACATGTATGTCTCCCACACACATGGTATATACAAATACATACCATGATTTTAGCCAAATGTCATTAAGAAATTACAACTCAAAATGAATTTATTGAAACTGAGGGATAATACAGTCAAGTCACTGTTTGATCTGTAGCATTCGGGCATGAAAAAGTAAACCACTTATAATTTCCTATTTATCTTTCTTCATGAATAAATAGAAAACATTTCATAATCTGTAACAAACTTTCCATGTTGATCCAAAATATAACTAATACTTTGTTTGATTATGTTTATTTTGTTGAATGAAGTTTAATTTTTTAAATAAGGATATTTTAGGTTGCTACAGACCAAAGCAGAGGAATAAATTGAATATTTTTTGAATATCTTCTATTTCACAGTTATATTCCTAGTTATACATAACACTCAATTATCTAAAAAATGAACATTATTTCTCAGAGATGAAGAAGCAGAAGCTTCAAGATATTAATTAATTTAAGGCAGAGCTCATAACTGGCAGTGTAAAGTCATTATCTAGACGGTTCTGATTTGCAAAAAAGCTTTAGGATGCTTTTGTTCTACTCCACAGTAACTTGTATTCTATCACCAAAACTACAAAATGTTCAGATTTTATGAGTACCCAAAGACATAATCAAAGAATAATGGTAATTCAAATATAGCTAATCATTAAGAAATATAAAAAAGGTGACAAAGGATTTAAATGACCAGGAAAAAATAACATAATGTAAAAGCAAATATTATATGCCTCATATTCTACCTCTTAACATTCCTTTTCTGATTTTTCCATAGATACATTTAAATTTTTAATCTTCTCGAGGCCACTTTTATCTTCTCAGGATGAACAAAGGGAATTTCAGTGCCCAGCTTTGGTTGCAGGCCTTTAGAACTCTTGTGAAAAAAAAACTGTAGCAATATTAAGGGGAAAAATTGTTCGCTCTCTCCCTAGCTACAAAAAACAATCATATTATTTCACATATTTGAAACTAATTTTGACAAACTAGTGAACTGTGACCATTCATAGATGAATTCATCTTATTCTCCTGTTCAGTAGTCTTTAAGGTAGTTTTTTATAACAAAGGAATCTTTTGGGACAATAATTTACACTACCTAGAGATTGTGGTCATATTATAGAATATAAACCTTTAACATGTGAAATCAAGAAAATAGTCTAATTCTGATTAATGCCCATAATTTGTATTAATTGCCCTATTAATATATTTAGTTAAAATCTTAAAGGTATTAAACACGACTATAAGGTTCCTTTGCAAAATGAAAAGGATCAATGACAGTTTCTACCATGGAAGTATGATAAAACTGTAACTTAAGCGGATTATTTTCTTAAAAACTAAAATGTTTTTGAGCCTTTGCTTATTTTAAATTATCAAAAGTAAAACAAATTTGATCTATTTAAATTCAATCTTCAAATAAAAATATCTTTAGATAAAACAAAAACTGCATAATTATTTTTAGATTAAAAGCATTTAGATAAATTACCAGTAATACTTTACAAAAGAAAAATGAAATTATCTTCTTAATCTTTTAATTGTAAAGGAATAACCAGAAATCTCTATTGATTTAGTTCTTGATGTTTTTTCTCCCTGCTTATTAGAGTGAGGGGGACGAAAGATGTGGACTGCTCCTCAATGAGTGATACCCTACAAGACAAATCCTCTTTATAGTATCAGAAAAAACAGAAGAGGTCAAATCAAGATATAAAATCCTAGGCAGGAACAGTGGTGCATGCCTGTAATCCCAGCGGCTCAGGAGGATGGTGAGTCAAAGCCAGCCTCAGCAATGGTGAGGTACTAAGCAACTCAGTGAGACCCTGCTTCTAAATAGAATACAAAATAGGGCTAGGGATGTGGCTTATTTGAATGCCCTTAAGTTCAATCCCTGGTACCAAAAAAAAAAAAAAAAAAAAAGATATAAATTCCTAGAAAATAGTAAAGTTTTTTTTAAAGTTAAAAACTCATCTTTTATATTTAGACTCAAAATATCTCCTTACATATTACCTGTTAATTACAAAAAACAACAGTAACAAAACAGAAGAGAAAAATACCTATCTAAATTATTAAAATTAATATAGCCAACAAAGGGCCAACATACTTCCTTAACTTCTATGTACCTGAAGAAACATACCACTGATGTTGTAGCCTAGCCAAAATGGATAAGCTCATTCTAGTCACATGGAAAAACCAAACACAAATATAAAATTATTGGCTTATCTTCTTCAAAACATTAACTTCATGTAAGACAAAGACTGGGAAATTGTTCTATGTTTAAAACGACTGAGGAAACCAATAACCAAATATAAAACATGAGCCTAAACTGGATCTGGTACCAGAAAAATCAAACTTACAAAAAGGGACATTTGAACAACTGATGAAACTAGAATATGAATTGTAGATAAGCAGTATATCAACTCAAATTTCTTAAATTTATCATTGAACTGCAGTTATATATGAGAATATCTGTGTTCTTCAGAAACGCAACACTAAAGCACTAAGGTACAAAGAATTTTGATGGATGTAATCTCTCAAGTGGTTAAAAATATGTACATGTATATAGGAAAAAGGGGAGAATTATAAGGCAAAAATGTTAAAAGAAGATAAGGAAATTCTATATACTATCCTCAAAACTTTTCTGAAAGTTCAAAATTATTTCAAAATAAAAAATCACCTCAAGATCAAAAAATGTTAATGTGTGAAGATTTTCACTATAAATAATAAAACAAACATGACAGAATGATGTAATTACTACAAATGCTTCAAATGGTGATAGGGAGCTTATTTTATCAGAAAGCTTAATCAATATACTACAGTTTTCTTCATTAAAGAAAGCCTAGCTAAAAAAAAAAAAAAAGAAAGAAAGCTATATACTAAACTGCACAGTGATATTCTGGCACAACCTAGGAATAGTTTATACACCATAGTTGCATTTTGAGTAGCAATGGTCTAATATATCATCTTTTTCAATACATCAGTCAGTAAATAACTTATTCAACTAAATAAATACTTAAAAATTATACATTTTCATTTGGAAGAACATATACCCATTTATAATACAGTTAACTCTGTGTGGTACAATTGCAGGTGAGTTTATTTTCTTCTTATATTTTCTAGTGTTTCTACAATAAATACGGATTACTTTTATAGTAACAAAAGCAAAAATAAACATTTAAAAATAATAAGTGAAAGAATTTAAAAGCCATCATATTTCTTAGAATTCAAATTCTATGGCAAGATACATTTTGTCCTAATGTTTATATACTGCCAATTTTTTTTCTAAAAAGATATCACTTACAGCTGATCTTGAAGCTCCACAATTATATACTCTAATTGTTCCTTCTCTAATTTATGAGCCAGCTCAGAATCCTCAATCCTTTGAAGTAGTAGTTTATTCTGGGAGACAGATTTAGACAGTTCGTTCTCTCGAAGTCGTAAGAGTTCTTCAAGATACCCCTGGAAATATGATATCACCAAGATAAGAGCAACTGTAAAATTCTAATAGAGACCTTGAATATAAATGCTGAGTAGCTTAAATCTCATAACTATTGCTCTTGTAATAAAGTTTTATTGATGAATTAGTAAAAAAATATTGTTTTAATTGAATACAAAAATTTAATGCATATTATCCATTCTTTAAACCTCTTCCCTAAAGTCTGAGCAAATATATTTTAAATTTAAAGCAAATCTTAGTTAAAATACTATAATTTCCAAGTTCCACAAAAGCAATAAATACATATGGCTAGCTTCAAAAAAACAGACCTAATTACAGAATAACCAATCAGAAAGCTTCCTCTATATGATTTTTTTTTTTTTTGTACTGGGGATTGAACTCAGGGGCACTCAACCACTGAGCCACATCTCCAGCCCTATTTTGTATTTTATTTAGAGACAGGGTCTCACTGAGTTGCTTAGCACTTGGTGTGTGCTGAGGCTGGCTTTGAACTTGCAATCCTCCTGCCTTAGCCTCCCAAACTGCTGGGATTACAGGTGTGCACCACCATGCCAGGCTGAACATTTTTTTTAAACGCAGACATTAACATTTTAGCATTGACAAGTCAGCAAGAGGCAGTATAATGCTTTTGTTAGGCCTACAGGCTTATGGATTGTCCAGTATCATTCTAGTTTTACCAGTTATTAGCTATGGGTCTTTGAGCAAGTCACTTAACCTCTCTGTTATAGTTTCATCCCCTAAAAAAGTGGGAACAACATGAGTACCTAGTTAGGAGTACTAAATGAGTCAAATCTGCAAACTGTTTTACAACTGTGTCTACTACATTATACATGATATATAATTATTAGCTATTATTATTAACAAAGACCTAGTAGATATGAGACTTAGATCTCTTATCCTTTTACTCATTTACTCTTATTTTATATTTTCTGGGAAACATTATTAAATTTATCCTCTAAATTTTTGTGCTGAAATATTTGAATCAGACATCATTTTAATTTTTAATAGCTCTTTCATGTTTTCTGATTATTCCCTTTAGGGGGCGGTATTAAACCCTGGGCCCTTCATGCTAAGCATACATTCTACCACTGCCGTGTCCTATTTTTAGTTTCAATGTGCTTTCAACTTCTTCTGAGGATATTGATAAGGATCTTTTCTTTGTTGTTTCTATTATTCTTCTAAATCAGTACATGGTATCCTATTCATGTGTCATCAACTGTTTCAGCTCTAAGCTTTATGATATCTGCTAATATTAATTCATATTATTTCCCCCTCACAAACTTATTTTCCATACCTTTTCTGACAATTCTCAAACATTAATTTTTCCATAATAAATTCTCAAAAATTATATCTTAACATAAACTATATTTGAATATTTTCAAATAATATTTAAGGAATAATTATATCTACCGGGCTGGGGATGTGGATCAAGCAGTAGCACGCTCGTCTGGCATGCATGCGGCCCGGGTTCGATCCTCAGCACCACATACAAACAAAGATGTTGTGTCCGCCAAAAAATAAATATTAAAAAAATTCTCTCTCTCTCTCTCTCTCTCTCTCTCTCTCTCTCTCTTTAAAGAAAAAATTATATCTACCACTCAGATCAATCAGCATGTTTTAAGAGTCAGTGTCAGGTTCTTTTAAAATTACACTCTTCTGGTGGCTGGGGTTATGGCTCAGTGGTAGGGTGCTTGCCTGGGATGTATGAGGCACAGGGTACAATTCTCAGCACTACACATAAATAAATAAATAAATAAATAAATAAATAAATAAATAAATAAATAGATACATAGATAGATAGGTAAGGTCTATCAATGACTAAAAATATATATTTAAAAATTTTTTTAATTACACTCTTTTGCACCTCCTCTGCAAGTATTACAATATCCTGAAATTTATATTTATCATCCCTTGCTTTTCTTCCTAGGTTTATGACGTATCATCCTAAACAATATATTGTTCAGTATCCGTGAGTTCTGTCTATATTCTTTTGAAATTTAGGGTTGTTTTTTTTTTTGTCTACATTGATGAGTCTAGCTATATAGTTCATTTATTCTCAATATTGTATGCCATGTGAATTGCCATTTACAGACAATGGTCATTTGGATTAACATAAGCAATACTGCTGTGAATCCATTCACAGTTATGTTTCCTGGTATATACATCCAAGAGTTTCTAGGAAACATGCCTAGGAGCAGAATTGGTAGGACATAGGTACCAGATAATGTCAAATTGTTTCTTATAATTATTTTTGCTTTATACACATTTCTACCTGATATTATATTCACATGACCTTAAATTCTATTAAAGTTATACTGGATTCACTTAATTTGTTGAATAATATTATTTCTTTTTCACTTCTCAGAAATAGTCAGTATAAAATCAGGATCGCTGACTTTAGAAAATTTGTTAGAATTTTCTCCAAAACATACAGGTCTGATGATTAATAGGTAGACAGATTTTAGACCATTTACTCAATTCTTAAGATAGTTATAGGTCTATCAATTTTGATAAATAACATTTAAAGAAATTCTTCATTAATGTCATAATTCCTATTTGGTTTAATGTAAAACATACTCCAGTTGTTTCTGTGTTCCCATTTTACAAATAAAGAAGGTAGGAGAAATAGACTCAGAAAAAAAATTCTTCATTTAGTTTTCTAAGGCATTGATATAAAATGGTAAAAATTATTCTTTTTGGGGGGGGTACCAGGGATTAGACCTAGGGGTGCTTAACCACTAAGTCACATTCCTAACCCTTTTTATTTTTTGAGACAGAGTCTTGCTAAGTTGCTTAGGACCTGACTAAATTGCTGAGGCTGGCCTTGAGCTTGTGATCCTCCTGTCTCAGGCTCCCAAGATGCTCCCAAGATTATACGCATGCACCACCATTTTGGGGCAAGTTTTTGCTGCTTTTGTAGGTATGCTATCTATTTTTTTAATTCTTAAAATTGTCTATCTGTGCCTTAACTTTAATAAAAATTATTCCTGCTAAGATTCATCACTTTTGCTAGTTGTTGTAAATAAGCAGTTTTTATTAATCTGTTTTTTATATCTGTTATATCATAAGTATCAATTATTTCATTATTTTCCTTTTTTTTTGAACTGGTTTGGTTTTCTTTGCCTACTGTAAGATACTTATTTTTCTTTCTTACAGTATTTGTACAAGTATCATACAAGTTGCAGCTAACAACTGTTAATATGCACTGTTTTCATTGTCCTTTATTTCTATTTCCTCATTTCTTTTTTACTCATATTTAGAAAGTTTTCAAAAATTCCACTAGGTGATATGTGAGTGGTGATAAACTTTTTATTGATATCTAACTTTATTGCATTATGATTACCATTATATCATGTTTTTAGTGATATCTATATTGTGATATTTGTATTGTGACCTATATGTTTGATACAAATTGTTCAGCTATTCCATTTGTGCTTGACAAAAACGTATATTTTGTCAAAATTAATGTAGTTTAGATCAAGTTTATGTATTGTTTTGTTCAAGCTTACTATATCTTACAGAAGTTTTGTCTGTTCAATATATAAATTACTTTGAAAGATATTAAAATTACCTAATTCGATTTTGGATTTGTTAATTTCTCTCCTACATATTCTAATTAACTTTTGCTTCATATTTTTCATGGCTATATTATTAAATGTATGTAAATTTAGCCATGTTATACATTCTCAGTGAGTTTTCATTTTAAAAAGACAATGCCTTTCTTTAATCTTAATAATGCTTTGTACCTTTAATGTCTATGTTTAATGATAATGATACAGAATTCTTTTTTTGTGCATGTAGAATAATGGGAATTGAATCCAGGGGTACTCCAACACTGAGGTACATTCCCAGCCTTCCTTATTTTTTATGTTGAAACAGGATCACAGTTGAGCTGCCAAGGCTGGCCTTGAACTTGTGATTCTCTTGCCTCAGCCTTCTGAGTCACTGGTCTGATACAGAATTATTTTGGTTCATATTTGCATGGTTTATTTATTTCCCTAGTTTCAACTTTTTTGTCATTATATTTTATGCATCTTTCTTTTTTTAAAAAATATATTTTTTAATTATAGATGAACCCAGTATCTTTATTTATTTATTTTTATACAGTGCTGAGGATTGAACCCAGTGCATCACATGTGTGAGGCAGGCATTCTACCACTGAGCAACAGCCCCAGCCCCTTATGCACTTTTCTTATAAACAGCATATAAATTTTATAATTATGTTTTCAACAAATCTGTTTGCCTTAATGGTAAGTTGGTAAGTTTGTGCCACTTACTTTTATGGTGATATTGGCTTTTCTGGTTATTACTCAAATCTATTTATACTGCTTTGGTTTTTGTTCTTTTTTTAAAATTATTTTTTAGTTGTAGTTGGACAGAATACCTTTATTTTATTTATTTTTATGTGGTGCTGAGGATCAAACCCAGGGCCTCACAAATGCTAGGTGAGTGCTCTACCACTGAGCCACAACCCCAGCCCCTGGTTTTTGTTCTTTTTTAACATACCTATTTTTTCTTATTTGCTTCCTTTTTTGTATGAATCAAGTTTTTCCTATTTTTTTTCTTTCCCATTACTAGTTTGGAAGTAAAACATTCTATTTTTATTCTTTAAACTGCAACTCCTAAATGTTAACTTTGTAAACAGGCATGCACATTACAAAATGTCTCTACCCTTTATTATCATCAAATATCTGAAGGCTCTTGCTTCCATAATCCTCTTGTTTGTTTTTTTTTTCTTTTTAAAAGTATTTTGGAGGGGAGAGTGAAATCTTTATTATTTATTTATTCAGTTTTATGTGGTGCTGAGATTGAACCCAGTGCCTCACATGTGTGAGGCAAGTGCTCTAGTCCTTTTTGCTTTTTCTGATATTTTTAGCCTTTTAATTTTGCTTTTCTTTCATACTCCTAGTGGTAGGCTGCAGCCAGCTCCTATGGGCTCCACAAGCTGGCTGTTAAATTTTCAAAAGCTTTCTAAGTCTGCTGTTAAACACTGCTATTATTTAAAATTTTTTTTGTAGTTGTAGATGTACAGAATGCCTTTATTTATTCTATTTATTTATTTTTTATGTGGTGCTGAGGATTGAACCCAGTGCCTCACACATGCTAGGCAGGTGCTCTGCCACTGAGCTGCAGCCCCAGTCCAGCACTGCTATTATTAAAGATAAAATTATATAAACTTACAACTAAGTGAATTATATAAAAAACTCCTCAAAACTCACCATTTCTTAATTATTTTACTGTTAATTTATGTTGTTATAGTCATTTATGTCTTCATCTTTCTGACAGAAATACGACATAATCACGTTCTACTGTACATTTCTTCCCAATTCGCATTCAGTAATGTCATATTGGTGGCTCTAAGTTGGCCATGGTAGGAGTTTTTGCCCCAGAAATTGGCAAATCCTACAAATTAGTGCTCCTCTCTCCATCTGCTCTGTAAGAGCCAGTTATGAAACATATTCCAGGACACAACTGCCATCCTATAATAGTTCTTATTGTTGCTATTTAATGTAGTCCATGTTTATTTACTCTTGCCTTCTAGGTCCAGTTTCTGTTTTGAATGATGGTGGGCCTTATCTGTTGCTCCCCTGTGGGTATTAAAGCACAAGTAGCTAAATTTAAAGGATTGTAGGCTTATCTCTATCTCTGGGGCTTGCAGGGGTATTAACTAATGTACTTATTCCTCCTATTTTCACATACTTGCATGTTCCTGGTCCCTAGTAAGTTCCTTTTCTTTGAGAGAGAGCTCTACATAAAACTTTAAAAAACAAAACTGTATTCTAAGCCAAGCACAGAGAGGCACAACTGTAATACCAGCTACTCAGAAGGCTGAGGCAGAAGGACCACAAGTTTAAGGCCAATGTGGGCAACCTAACAAGTCTCAGTCTCAGAATACAAAATAAAAAGGGCTGGGGATGCGGCTTGATGGTAGAATGCCAGTAGGTTCAAATTTGTATAATAACCGTCATTTTCAGATTTTTATAGAAGAAAAGCTCTCAGATGATCTTAGTCTGATTTCTTGCTGCCACCAGAAGTTTATTGTAATAGGGTATAAAGTTTTCTTCATATAAATTATGCAAACTTTCATAGCTATTATAATCGTGATATTTTTGCTTATATTTTCTAAGCAGTTGCTGTTTAGATATTGGAAATCTATTTATATTTGTAAATTTATTTTATGACCTGGATATATTTCCTGGATATATTTCTAAATTGTTGTAATATTTCTATTTTAATTCCACTGTGTTTTCTCTACATATGTCACGTAAGAGAATAATGAACATTTGAAAGAAGGGGCAGAAGGGAAAATAAATACTATGGTAAAAAAGTAAAGGTCACAAACTCAAAATAATGTAGTTCATTTTTCTTTCTGTTATATGTTCCACTTTCCCTAATATAGTGTTTGGCAGACAAGATTTGCTAATATACCTAATTAAGAAAAAAGACAGACATACATATGCTTCACAAACCAGTAATGTTTTATAAAATGAATTATAGGGACTATAATATCAAGTTTATAAATTAAATTGCTTACAAAAGAATAAAATGACTTATTTTATGTTAAAACATAAAGACTAGAAAAAGTTTTTAACAAACAAAAGCCTCTCCTACAACTCTGCCTGATTTTTTAATTAAGGGGATAATTCAGAAACAGAAGGGAAGTAGCAATGGCACATAATTTATTAAGTTAAAAGGTCTTCTGGTAGTGACAGTCCAAAGGCAATAAGTGGAGCCAAACTGAGTGACTTTTGACAACTGATAAGTACCTTCTGTTCCAGGGTTAGCTGATACTTATGTCTCACTCTCTTACACTTGTTGAACCAGCTGTTCTCATCCATGATGAAAGGAGGCCCCACCTTCTCTGGAGTGCTGCTTCCTGAGCTGCCACTGCTGCCCAGAGTCCTGAGTTCTTCCTCATCACTGCTGATACTGTCAGAACTGGGAAGAGCAGAGGTTAAATTAAAAAAAAGAAAGAAAGTAAAAAATACATTCTAATTTGATTAACATCTCTATATTTTAAGCTACTAATGAGCAAATCCAAATTATTTAGCAGTAAATATATAATAATAATAATAATAATAATAATAAATACTTTATAGTTTCCTTAAAAAAAATGGCAAAGTAGCATGGCCTGTTGACTCCCTATCACAAAACCAAATGTAGAGATACTATAATTCAAGTGAGACCTAAAGAGTAAGGAATTAACATTAAAACCCGTGAGAATGCTCAGAAGAGAAAGAAAGAATTTCCAGAGAAGAGAAACAGAAACTGTAGATGTGCTAGTAGGAGCTTTCTAGCTATGCTCTTTTCCTTGGCTCAGGTGGATCATTGACTGTCTAATTTCCACTACAAGACAGAAAACAAGCACTACCAGCTAGTAGCAATGGGGTACACACAGGGTAGTGTTCAAGGTCAGCTCCCTTTTGGCAAGGAGAAGGTAAGTTCAGAAAAAAACAGTCATTCTCAACTATTTTCTACTGGGAAGAGAGAGAGCCAGAGGTAGAGCAGACAGAATATATGTCATAATCCAAATTTAAAATTCTGTAGGACATCAGTATGACAGAGGAACAGAAAATAAGGTGAAAAAATGAGAAAGCAAGTGAAGAAAAATGTGTGTTTATGACTACCCAATTTAGGGTTTGAAATAATAAAAATGATGCCTACACTTTGTGAAATTTTAAACAGATGAAAAGAAGACTGAAAGTCCGCACAGTAATAACATACATCAAGAAAGAAATAGAGCTGAGCATTGTGGCACCTGTAATCCCAGCGATTGGTAAGGCTGAAGCAGGAGGCTCACAAGTCTGAGGTCAGCCTTAGCAATTTAGCAAGACCCTGTCTCAAAATTAAAAAAATAATAAAAATGAACTGGGTATGTAACTCTGTGGTAAAGTGCCCCTGATTCAATTTCTGGTAGAAAGAAAAAAAGAAAGATTACTCAAGCAGTGCAAATTCCTCATTTATTTGGATGAATGGTATAGATATTAACCTTAGGTGTTTAAAAAAAAATTTTAAATGTTTTAAAATTTAAATCTTCATGTTAAAATTAATGGCGGAACAGTAAAAGAGAAATAGAGAATAAACTAATAGAGGAATAAAATAGGGGGAGGGGGAAATCAATCCAAATAAAGGCAAGAAAGATGAGAGGAAGATTGGAAAAAGAAATACAGAAAACTGAGAAGAGAGAGTAGGATAAATAAAAAGCAAAATATGCAATAGAAGATATAAGGACAGATATATCAGTAAATATCCTGAGCACCTCATTTAAAAGGCAAAGCCTAGGTGCTGGGCTTGTGGCTCAGTGATAGAGTGCTTCCCTAGCATGCATAAGGTCCTAGGTTCGATCCTTAGCACCACATAAAAATAAATAAGTAAAATAAAGGTATTGTGCCGAACTACAACTAAAAAAAAAAATAAATGTATTTTTTAAAAAGGCAAAGCCTATTGGAGTAGATTTTAAAAATCCCAAATAGTAACATTTTTGTTTGTTTGTTTGTTTGTTTGTTTTGTGGTGCTGGGGATCGAACCTCTTGTGCATATAAGGCAAGCACTCTACCAACTGAGCTATATCCCCAGCCCCCAAATTGTATCATTTTAAAAAAACAATTAAAAACTTAAAGACCCAGACAGGTTAAAAGCACTGTATTTCATAAACTCCTGGTGTTCATTTTTCCACATATTAACATAGCTTAAATCAGGGTACAGCCTGAATCTGAAGATATTTAACTATTACTGTCAAGCCATTTGTTCATGTATTAATGTCTGAATTGAGATGAATTTATATTGGAAGGCATGTTAGTCTATATGAAAAAAAGATGTAAGTCTGTAAAAAAGATGAGAATATATAATACTAACTGAAAGAAAATTGATGGAACTCTTTAATGTCAAACAAAATAGACTTTAAGAAATAAAACATCATTACACATGTATAGTTATATTGATAAAAAGGTCATTATATCAAGAAAATTTAAGAATTATAAACTTGTGTGTATCTAATAAGTTTACTCAAAAAACAGAAAGCAAAAATTAAAACTACCACAAGAAAAACTGACCAATTGAATATCAGAGTGATAGAATTTAGTATATCATCTTTTAATTTAAAAGATTAAGCATATATGAGAAAGGACATAGAATATTAGATCATAACTATTAACAAGCATATCTGAATATAAGACCTCATCACCAGAAAACTGATTGATGAATTCTGGACTCAACAAATTTCAAGTAACTATGATTATGCAGACTACATTCATTAACAACAGAAACAAAAAGCCCTGGAAATCATACTTCAAACAAATCTTGTTAAAAACACACACATACATATATGTATGAAGGTGTTGTACATACATATGTCTATATAAGCATATATACATATATATTTTTGAAATATATATGAAATAGTATTTTTAAACTGACCTAAAATAAAAACAATTTATCAAGCGTATGAAATATAGCTAAAGTGGGACTTCAAAGAAAATTTACAGTCTATGTACTTAAAAGGAAATTTTCAATTATTGAAAAAGAACAGATCTTTACAAATTCAGAAAGAATATAGATAAGAATGGAAATTAATGAACTAAAAGGTGATGATACAACAAAGGTAAAAAATATTCTTTAAAAAAACATGAATAAAACTGACAAACCTTTAACAAAAATGATTTTTTTAAAAAAGAGAAAACAAAAATAAAAATTATGAGCCTTAAAAGTAACAAAACTACTAGTTATTGAAGGAGAGATTCAAGATATTAAAAAAAATTCTTTAAGAGTGAGTAACAAAACTACTAGTTAGTGCAGGAGATTTAAGATATTAAAAAGAGATTTCTTTGAACATCATGGTATAAAATTTTGAAAATATTAATGAAATAATTTACCAAAATTGAATCAGTAAGAAATAGAAAATTGGAATGATCATATGACTACGAATGAAATCAAATCAGTAATTTAAAAAGAACACTTTCCTCAAAGAAAACAAGTGTAAATGGTTTTACTGACTGAGCTTCATCGAATATTCAAAAGATGTTGTGTAATTCCAATCAAATTCCTACAGATAACAAAGAAAAAATACTCCTTCAATCTTTCATAGTATCACCAAAATACATTTTTCCCCACATATTTACTTTTTTATTGAACTTGTTAATGTTATAGAGTTCTTGCACTGCCAAACTATGCCAAGTGATCCAAGAGAAATGGTACAATGGACAGTCTTATCCACCCATCATACAGTATATATTAAAACTTGCTACATATGTATTTTGACAATTTCACAATCTTTAAAAAATTAAGAGTTGGAATTTAAATGTGCTGCAGGCCTTTAGATTTCCAATACAGTATGCCACTAAATAAAACCTCCTCATATTCATCTTAGTTTCCTTTCTCAATAACATAACTCCCAACAAAATTTTGTGGGATTAAATGTATACTTTTCCAGGATAATACATGGATACCTGTTAACATTTCTGGTTTCCAAATGAAGTCCTCAGCTTAACCAAGATTCTCTTATTTCTTATTTAATCATCTAACCTCCTGCTGGCTGACTCAGCTTTTCACCCAAATACATCAGAAGCAGGCATCCAACCTGCTACCTCAAAGAATGCTGATATCATTGCCCAGAGTGGCTGGCAAATCCTGTCAGGAGATCATGTAGCCCTCCTAGGAGTTTAGTTTCTACTCTGACTCATCAAGACTGAACTCCTATAGGAAAATGCTCCCTCACTAGGACAGTTTTACTTACCCATTTGCTTCACTCTGGCAGTTGCAGGCTGCATTTTGCAAAGGTATTTATTATAGAGAAACCCAGACCCTGCATCAAGAGGTTACATACCACTAAGAAATATTTCTACTGAACCCAAGATATAAAACTAGGAAACTGCCAGACTACCTCATTAGGTGGAAAGAAACTTTTCAGTAATACTAGATGCTTCCTTTAGTCCTTTTAAGGACTAAGTATTACTACTAGGGACCATAAATAAACACAGAGACATATTTGTAATAAAAGAAGAGGGAAAAGAGAAATAGCCACAGGTAAATGTGGGGTTAAAAAGTCTTGTTTTTAAAATGGGGAATGTAACAACATGCTTATTTGCTGCTGTGATACTATGATATATATATTTTTTTTGGCTTTTGTCCTGGCTCATAACTTCCACAGCTCTTGTTGTTTCCAAAATGATGAGAACAATAAAGTTAAAGTACCTGGCTTTTTGTCCTTGGCTCCTGAAGCAGCTCTGGAATAGCTTCAGAGTCATAAAGGTGAAAGACAGTCTTTTGCTATAATGTCAAGGTACTTTAGGCCTCAGAAACAAATCTCTTTCTCTTTGATCTTTTTCTGCCCTTCTTTCACCTGTGGTAGAAACTAGAATTTCTTTTCCTCAAGGTGGGTCACAGAAACTAAAACTATGCCCTAACTGTGTCCCTTGCCTTTGTCTGAGAGCTTGCCATAAAGCATTTCTCTGACCTGCCTTGTCAGATAATGTCCCCATTTCAGAAAAGGTCTGGCTTCATGTTTCATACCTGGGAGGAAGGAATGCTGCAGAGAGAGGCCAAGGAGACTGTGAAGATAGGCCTCACTGGGTTCTCCACTCTGTCAGCATCAGATCATACTATTTATTCAATTCCATGTCTACATAGTTGGCCATATTTCAAAAATGACTAAGCAATGATGTCTCCACAAAACTCCACAAGGACAGGGTTTGGAGAGCTTCTGGACGGCAGAGCACATGAAGGCTTACAAGAAGGTAAACGAGAACTTGCCCGAGTGCTCTGGAAGGGTGGTACACTCCACCTCCATGGGGACAGGACAGCTCTCCCAGACCTTGCCTTACGTATGTCTTCATCTGGCTACTTATCCATATCATTTAGAATATCCATTATAATAAGCCAGTAAATTTAAGAAAGTGTTTCCCTGAGTTCTATTAAGCACTCCAGCAAATTTACGAGGCATGAACACAGGATCATGTCTTTCCACTATGTCTTCAGAGTGTAATATGTGGAAAATATAGGAAAGAGGGGTATTTAATGGAAGGGAACAATTGCTGGTATGAGCTCTCTAGAGGGCAATTTTACAGTGCATTTCAAAAGCTTTAATAATAATATTCACTCTCATATTCTCTCTCTCTCTCTCTCTCTCTCTCTCTCTCTCTCTCTCTCTCTCTCTCTTCCAGAAATCCCCCATCTATCATTTTAATTTAAAGAAATAATCATTGCCTGGGGGTGCACACTGCAATCCCTGCTACTTGGGAGGCTGAGGCAGGATCATTACAAGTTCAAGGCCAGCATGGGATACTTAGTGAGACCTTGTCTCAAAATAAATGAAAAAGGGTTGGGGATGCAGCTCAGTAACACAGTGCTTTCCTAGTATATGTAAGGTCCTGAGAAGGAAGGAGGGGAATGAAGGGGAAGGGAAGAAGGGGAAATAGAGGGAAGGAGGGAAGAAAGAGAGGGAGGGAAGAAAAAAAGGAAGAGAGGGAAAGAAGGCGGAAAGGAGGAAAAAGAAAGAATCATAGATCTATATAAGAAGGTATACTTGTAAGGATGTTAACTATAATACTGCATATAAAAACAAATAACTGAATATATCCTAAAAGTCCCAAAATAACTGGGCAAACATCCTATATAGACAATGAAATTCTGTTCATTTTAAGAAACAATGTTGTAGAAAGACAGCTAATGACAAGTAAAACTGTTTACTGTTTAAAGGAAAAAAAATCAGTACACGTATATTATATTTAAATTTTTTATTAAGAAAAAAAGTGTATGCATAGAAGAGGCTGGAACTATCTCACAAAACATTAACAATGCTTCTAGAAGCTATTTCTTTCTTTCTTTCTTTCTTTCTTTTTTTGGTCCTAGGGATTGAATCCAGGCTTTATCCACTGATCCACATCCCCAGCCTTTTTAAAAATATTTTTTATTTAGAGACAGGGTCTTGCTGAATTGCTTATGGCCTCACTAAGTTGCTGAGGCTGGCTTTGAACTTATGATCCTCCTGCCTCAGTCTCCTGAGTCACTGGTATTACAGGCATGCACCATCATGCCCAGCTAGAAGCTATTTCTTGAAGGTAGATAACGGGTGACTTGTTTTCTTTTACCTTTCTGTATTTTCTAATTTTTCTTCAATGAATACATATAACTTTCTAGATAAATTAATTTGGGGTGGAAAGTGAGAATCTGATGATTTTTTTTAAAATTAGGAACCTAATTGGGTTTGTTTGTTTTTCTTTCTCTCTTTTTCTTCTATTTTTTGATTCTAATTATACATAACAGATTTCATTTTGATAACTGTATAAGCATAAAATATATATTATTCTTGTTAGGTTTTTTTTCATAAAAAATATATCTAGGGCAGGGATTTAATTCAGTAGTAGAGTACTTGCATATGTAAGGCCCTGGGTTCAATCCCAGCATAGCAAAAAAACAAAACAAAACAAAACCACCAATATGATATGTTTTAAGTTCTATGTGTTCCTGTTTTATTATTTTTAAATCAGGAAAGTAATGCCTACCTCACTTACTTTAAGGAGTAAATTAATTAACAGAAGTAAAGCTCTTAAAAATGCCTTATATATAATAAACATCCAGTAATAATTACTATTATTATTTTGAACTACTAGACATCTTCACAAAATGTACATAATCTAACATATCCCAAAATACTGTAACTGTATGTCTGTTCAAAACATCTTCTTGCTTCTACACTTAATGTACTATAAGTATCCTGTTTCCCAAAGGATCCACTTACTCAATGAAGATAATTGTCATAATGCACTATTTCTCTTTCTCCCTCCCCATCCAAAATATTGTCAAACACCTAGCTCTGAAATATTAAGTGTTATCTCTCACTAGGTGGTAGTTATCTTGGCTTTTTTTGGAAGTATCAAAAATTCACTTATTTTTAATATGTGTCCCTGGCTTCTAGGAAAATGCCTTTCATACATTCTTGAATGTATGTATGTATGCACCCATGTTACATATATACATGTTTTACGCACACATATACACACAGAGTAGCTTACAATTTTGCCTTGATTATAACATTTTAGAAGTATATAAAGAATACCATGCTAGCCAGGAGATCAATTTTTCTAGTAGAACTTGGAAATGTGTATATATTTCATCTGATTAATTTCAATGCTATTGTATTTGTGGGAAATCTAGAATGCCTACACAATAAACATAGGAGGATAAATTGGCACAACTTTTTTATAAGCATATTTTTTAAGAGTCAAAGTTTTCATTGAATTTTCTTAAAATAAATTTTCTGTTGAAAATTTACAACAGAAACAAAAGGCAAATTGATTTGTACAATGATATTCATTATTCTCTATAAAGGAGGTAAAATAGAAAAGTATCTAAATAGTGAATTACAAATTTGAAACTTCACTGGACTACTGCAGGGAAATTTCAGTTATTACTATTACATGGTGATTAAAGCAATATCAATAAATGATTTTATATGTAAAAACTATGAGAATTGCAATTATATAAAAATGTGTATTTACATAAACACTAAAAATACAACTGAATTTTATACTCTAGTAATTTCTGATATTGAAACAAATGTTTTATACAAAGTAGTTTAAAACAGATGACTACTGCACAAAACATACAATTATAAACTAAGATGTCAACAACATTTCGAAATGGTAAGTACCTTTGTGTAAACTTCAAATATGGTGTATAGTCTATTACAGCAGGGAAGTTGCCATCTAATCCTTGTCCTTTCAGGCAGAAGCTAAGATGATAAACAATAAATATTTCATATTAATACATAAATATTAAATCAAAGTTAAGTATTACAAATAAGAGACATTTCTTTTATCAAACTTATTATAAATACCTAAAAAAATAGTCTACCTTCAATACAATGAAAAAGCATTGTACAAGTTAATACCTGTTATATAATTTATCAAGTAGCAACAGGAAAGTTCTTAAACTCTGTATTTGACAATATCTTTGTCTTCAGGCTTTCAACATGTCACTAGAGAATTTTCAAATGAGGATTTGCTTTTTACATTCAGATATAAACTCTCCAGTGACAATGTATATTCCTTAAAAAGATCTGATTAGTTAGAAAACAAAGAGTTTCTGAAACTATCCAAATGGTGAAAAAGCTTAGATCTTAGACCTACAAAGGATGCTGAAAGTCCTCCATTCAATTCTTTTGAAATCATAAACAAGAAAAAGATTAGGTGACTTACTAAAAGTTATACTGAGGAGTCTCACAGAAGCAATAAAGGAAATTCTGATCTTTCAGTTACCCAATTGAGTAATTTTTACTTTTATATGATGCACATATAAAAATATAAGACAAAAGGTGTTTGGTTTTATTATTACTATTATTAGAAGAAAAAAGTGCATCTTCGAGAAAGATAAATAGGAATGTGTAGATGTAAGTTGATCTGCAAAGGGAAAAAAAATCATCTATAAACTCCCATCTTCAAAAGATTTAAGTCAGGCCAACAACCTGTCATATAAAAAGTTAACATTCTTAAAAGGCCCAAAAAGATAATCTTCCTGCTCCGCCATCATATTCATCCTAAGAAAGTTAACTAATTAACTGAATACTTGTTTATTACAAGTACAAATAGAGAAAAATTGGACTTCTTTTATGTCAAATATTTGGAAAAGAGTGATTTACTAGAAAAAGAAAATGGCAGAATTATTTTTTAATTCAATACTTAAAAGACATTTCAGTCTCTAATTGACAAACACTTTAATGTGTCTAGTATAAGTTGAATACTTGAGAATTAGAATATAGTGCTTTTTAAAGTTTTCTACAATGTAGACTTTATCTAATTCAGACACTGTCTCCCCCATAACTAAGTGAAAAACCTCCAATGTATAACTACCTTCGAGTATGCTTAATGTCTGCAAAGCAAATCTTAACATCTGCTGGATGATTTTTTTTTTGCAAATTTGCCTAGTATTCCTTTGAGAAATTCCAAGCATGATTTGTAACCTCATTATAAAAACAGTGGGAATGAATTTAGTGATATAGTATCTATGAAAGTGCTGAGAGTGCTTGAAAGAATGTGCCATGTTAATCCTGAACATGTATAAATGGGATGTACACGGCTTTGATCAAATATAAAAGTGTATAAAGGTAAAAACCAAGTCATTTCAGTCTTATTTTGTTAATACTCTTGAATTTTCAAATGATATGTATATTTCAATAAAAATATAAAGCTTCCTTCATTTGTGTCTTTGAGTTTTCTTGAAGACAAACTTTGATTTAAAATATGGGCTTGATTAAAAAAATATAAAAAGATGCTTCCAAGCATCTAGAAAGCACAATGACCATTTTTAGTATTTGGTCTTAATCTGAAACAATTTTATTTTGTTGATAATAAAAGAAAAAATTAACAATATTATTTGATATTCTAAATATATAACACAAGAAATGTAAGATACCTAAGATATCCTGCCACAATCTTTCTTCCTTTGAGACTACATTTAATGTATTTATTTTCATTTTAAAAGAGTAGCTGAAAAATACTAAGATTTGAGCTCTCCCCTCAGTGCTAGTAGGGAACTGCTTAGGGGGTATAGTCTATAAACTTTCATTTGTCCAAGTTAGAAGGCAAGTCTGTCAGCTCTTAAAATTTGAGAATGTCTCTTTTCTAAGAGCAAACTCATTTGGAAAACTAATGGATTTGAAAGGGAACAACATGAACCAAATATCAACTGTGTGTTTTACTTAGAAAATTGAAAGAAAAAATCATAAGTAGAAACTGTCATGAGGTAATTTAAAAACTGAATTCAGTTAGTTAAATATTAAGTACCTGAAATCAATAGCATTGAGTCCAAGCAGCATGCCAGCAAGCATATTTGCTTCTTCACCCAAGACAATTGCTCCATCTTCATAAAATCTCCTAAAAAATGAAGTGAGTCAATATATAAATATTAAAAGTTGGTTAAAGTCTGACCTAGAGAAATCAGAGTCCAAAATAAAGAGCACAGTTTTTAAAATTCACATATATAAATATAAATAATTTATACTTATGTATATGTATGTGTTTATATGTGTGTGTGTATACACACATACCCACACCCACACACACTCACTCACACATGCATACTTCCATACTTGAAGCTACAGACAAAAAACAAAAACAAAACCAAAAATCACCTGTCACCATAATAAAAAGCATTCTCCCCAAGTGTTTAAACTGTTAAAAACAGTTCACAAAGTGAGGCTGGGGATGAAGCTTAGAGGCAAAGCACTTCCTAGCATATATAAGGCTGTGGGTTCTATCTTCTGCAACACACACACACACACACACAAATCCCTAAAATGACTCTTTCAGTGGGTCTAGAGTTCCCAGAACTTTTCCCTAATAGTGAAGCAATATTAATGTAAAGTGAAATGTTGGTAAATCCAGGGTCATTTATACTGTATTGGCACTAGTTCTGCTATTAAAACAAAACTAATTTTGTTTTTCTGTAATCCTAAGGGTTACTGACTAAATGAAGAACTTGGAAGGTGTGCTCATTATGAATTTATGTTAACCTTAATACTGTGATACTAACAGAACAGATGGGCTACCAAGGTGGCTACATATAAAAAAGAAACTACCCAACATTCCTTAATAAAAATATAAATATGTATCTGTCATTACTAATTCCTATAAAGCCTTCTGTTTTTATTAACAGTTGTTTTTAAAATTATTTGAAAAATACTATAATAGGACCCAAGTTGTTTTTCCACAAAAGAATGTAAGATCACCAAATTTTCTTCTTTTGAAGAAAAGCACTATATAAAAATTAGTTTATGTTCAGTAACCCGGGATTACACTGTTTTATGTATTTATATTGAATGTAGACAGTGAATATACCAGTCTTTTAACTAAAATAAAAACATTTTAGTAAATGAAATGTTTTGTTTTTTTCACTATTCATGGGTTCTTAAAGGCTGCAAAAAGATTCTAATATGCTCATAATCCCACCATTAATTTTTAAATAGTTGTTCGCAGTTTGCTAATTACTGTTATAAACATATCATTTGATACCTGAAAAAAAATCCCCCAAAGTAAATGACAAGCAATCATCATTAGCTTCCAATATACCACCAAGGGAAGTATGAGGTTAAAACAATTTGCACAAGCTCATATTAATGAACTGCTTGAGGAAACAATCCAATTCTTCCAGACTATTACTTGTAAAGTCAAAATACTTAAAGAAAATTTAACCTATGTTATGATTCATATGGAATTTTACATGAATTAAAAGTATGAAAAGGAAAATAAGAGACAACTATTTACTCTCTGACACATGGAAGGCTGCAAACAAATATGTCAGAGAACAGTCTTGGAATAAATGCTTTCTGTTTCCTTGGACATAGTGGGAGTTGCTTTTACTGATTTACACACACACACAAAAATAAAACTTCTTGTATAACAAAGATCAGTAAAATAAATGGAAAAGTTTCTAGACATTCAGTTGAAAGGTTCTACAAAAGATAAAAGATATTTAGACAAATACATGTATTTTAGATTTTTTTTTTGTCCTCACCCCAATGGCTAATTTACCTGTTGGCAGAATATAGTACAGATCCCTGGAAGGACTATGCTTCCAAAAGTTCTAGGACACCCTTTCTACGGGATGTATTCTTTAGAAAAGAATTCTTTTTTTTTTTTTAAACTGGGAATTACCCACCACTCTTGCCTTTCTTATATAAGAAAAGACCTATTTTTTTTTTATTCCCCATCTTGAACCCACCGTAGTTTAAAATTACATTCTAAGAGTCAGTAAAAACTATTCTTGTTTGTTTCCTAATGTCAACATTTCATTAAGAATCACTGAAGAATACTAAAAACAAAACAAACAAAAAACTGGTTTCATAGATTTTTTTTTAAAGTCTAAAGCTCTGTTATATTTGTATATACATAATATTGTTTTAACGAGCCTTTGGGAGGGATCTTTAGTTTTCCTCATTAGTAAACTGTGTTAATTTTTAAGTTGATGATTTTTTAACAATAAATGAAATACTTCATGTATGTGAAATTAATAGTTCTACTCAAATGAAAATTAACTCAAGCATAACACTCCACAGGCCTGACTTAATAGAATAGCAAAAGAGGAGAGAGGAGGTGAGGAAATATGGAAGAGGAAGGGTCAATTAAAGAGGACTGTCTGCTATATAAGAACTTTCTCACTTACTAATATGGGCTAAGACAAAAGAATTTTTCAGAAAATATACTTCCAATGTGAAATAACATACTTAACTTAAAAAGTAATTCCGTATTTAAAAGAATACGGAATTGAACTAATGTGAAAAGATAACATTTCTATCATTTCATTGAAGACTTAAGTCATTCATGTGTATTAAAGAGGCAGAAACTATTTGGAAACATTAATTTTTTAACTCTCTTAATAAAACTAACAATAATTTTTATTGAAAATCACTTCTAAAGACTTCAAAAGATTTTAAAATTTCAACCTTCTCACTTTATCTCATAGAAAGACTGGAATGCTAATAAGGTTTCTTTATATAACTAAAGTTACGTGGTATATAAACCAAGAGTAAACCCTGAAATGACTAATCCAATAAGGTATAAACTAAAAAAATCCTTTCTTTTTGTTAAAAATATTTTTTGTTCTAAAGAAAATATTTTTATGAGAAGCTAACCAAAACAGTATAGTGAATTCCAAGAACATATTATAAATATTGAAAGTACCCAAGTAAAAAAAATATGTAAAACTTTCATTTAAATACTTACATATTGTTAGATGATATTAAATATAATTCTGTATTTTAGAAGCTATTATTTCTTAAATTATAAGTAACTATTTGGTAGTGCAATCTGGAAGAAATATCTTCCATTTTTAATAGTTATAAAATTTCCATTTATTTTTTCCATTGATTATAAAAGTATTATTAATAACTAGGAAAGTACTTAAAGTCCTTATGAAATAATGTTTTTTTCTTATCACATATAAATTAACTCTAATTGAAATATATTCCTACAATGCTGACTCATGAAATAAGATTATTTTAAGGCCTCTTGGCCTTAGAAATTATATTAACAAATATCCTTTGGGATGGAATTCAAGGTGAACAGTCAATATAGATTATGTTAATACCACACAATATCATGCCTCACATTTTCCTTTTTGAGAGTCAGAAGTTATTCTATACTCTGAAAATACAATATTAAATATGAGAGAACTTATATATATGTCACAGAAACTTCATTATCAACCTTCTTGTTCTCTTCTCCAATTTAATCTATATATAAGGAAATGTAAGAAAATTTCACTTATGACTTGCAAAACAGATGTTATATTGCATTCAAACTGAATCAGAATGAAAAACTACCCAAAATCTGAATATACAAAGGTCTTGCTAAGAATATGAGATACATTAATTATTTTATCAACAAATATATAATAAATTCCTACTATGTGACAAAATCTAGGCTAAGTGTCATAGTTATAATGATGAACAAGCTAGACACAGTCTCTCTATGGAGCTTATAGTCTAGTAAATAGGCCACAAACAAAAGAAAATGATAATTACACATGATGACAACTAGTATAAAGTAAATAAACAGTTTTTCAAGGGAGGGATAAAACAAGATTCTCATTTGAAGAGACATTAAGAAAGGTATTCTTCAAATATTCAACTTGAAATCTTGGCTCATATAAGTCTGTTCACATAGGGTTTTGCAAGCCACATAACACTGATAATAATAGTGAATATTTATTGGTGGTTAAGGATAGCTATTACTGTTTTAAAGGAATTATCTCCTTTAACTTTGCCACTACGTAGCTTTTTTTTTTTCAGAAAGATTAAGCAACTTGTCCAAGATTCCACAGTTAGAAAAAAGTGAAATCAGGATTTAATTCCAGAAAACATGATTGCAGAGCCTGCTGGCTAAGGTAATGGGGAATCACTTCAGTGATTTAAGTGAGAATTGACAAGATTACTTTTACCTTTAAGACTGGCTGGAAGCTGCATGCAATTGAAAGAAAGCAAACTGGAAGCTTAGTTGGGAAGCCAGCAGGTTCAAGTGTGGGCAAGAGATAAAGGAGTCTGGATTACTTTAACAGGTAAAGGTAAATAGATTAAAAAAAGATATTAGAGATAGATCAATAAGACTTTCTAATGGACTGATGATAGGAATTAATCAGTATGAATTTTAGACCCTGGCTTGATCAACCATGTATGAAGGCAGTTAAGTCATTTAATAAGAAGGGGTGAATAGTATTGCAGGAGAAAAAAAAATCAAGATAATCTTAGTTATCTACCTAGAGATTTTAAATGTGGTATCATGATATGGGTAATGTTTAAAGCCAGGGGGATGGATGAAATTCCAGAGAGAATAGAGAAAAAAATTTAATTAAGAAAAGCGCACAGTGCAAGACTGAGGCCAGAGAATACTGATATTTATCATTTTTAAAGAGAAAAGGACTGGAAACGAGATTGAGAGAGCAATTACAGCAGTGTGAGAAGCCAAGGGATGTTATATAATTTGAAGGCAAAAGGTTTTTTTCAAGATAGAGGAAACGGTCAACTGATACTAAGAGTAGCTGGAAGATGCCATGCAATATATACAAAGAAATGTGCATTAAATAGTGTAGCTTATTATTATTGATAGTCTTAAAAAAAGATCCTTGGTGGAATAGTGAGGGACAGAAGTCAGACAAGATGTACTCTAAAGAAATGCTGATGGTGTTTATAAGCACTTTTGTGAAGTTTAGTGATAGAGCAGAATAGGAAGGGAGCAATAGTGGAGGGAATGTGGGTTCAGTGGAGAATATTTTATTTTTAAGGTAGGAGATACCAGTGTATGTTCCACATGGGTGAGAATGATCCAACAATAGCAAAGAGATTGTGGATGAAAACAGGGAAAGGTGACAACTAAAGGAAGAGATGAATGAAGAGAGGATCCAGAAGAAAGTGGTCTGCCATAGAAGAGACCTTCATCACAATGAACAGAAACAAAGAGAAACTGGTTAAGGTGTATGGTGGACAGCAATAAGGACACTTATTTATGATAGGCTTGGTTTTCTAACTGAAGTATAAAGCAAGGGAACTGGTTGAGAATGAGGGTATGGGGGAGCTATCTCAGGTTTGCTAAGAAAGGATGTGGTATATAATATGGTCATTTTGGGGGAGTGGTAAAGCAGGACTACTAGAGAAACCAAGTAGGATTTCTGGGTACTCTTTAATGCACATTGATGTCTATGACATTGAATCTTAAGATCATTGTGAATTTTTATCATATAAAACATCACAAAATTATTAAAATAATTCAAAAATTAATCTAAGCATACAAATCACAAAATTATTTTACTGTATCACGTTTTCTTTGATTTAATGTTTTATAATTAACCTCTTAGTATAAATTTTACCCATTTAGTGAATGATTACTTTGTACAAGGAACTGGTCAAGTACATTATCTAATTAAATGAATTATCAAATCTAATCATTAGAACCCCATGAAATGGGTATTAAAATTATTGTCATTTTACACAGACAAAACCTGAAGCTTGGAGAAGGCAAGTAATTTACTAGTTAACTCATGGAGATAGCAGAGAACTGAATTAGGGTTCAAATCCAGGTCTATCTGAATTAAAGGCAGATAATCTTAAACCACTATATATACTCTTATATCACAAAAAAACTTGCCATTGTTCAGTCCTATGTATAAATGATAATAGACCTCTCAGGAAAAAATTTATGACTGGTTTAACTAATAACTTAAATGCATGATAAATATGCATCTAAGAAAGCATGAATAGTTTTATGAATTAATCTCTTTTGAATAATAAATGCATCCCAAACTTGTTCATTTTCTTGAGCTGATTTTAAAACAATTTGACAAAGCATAGAGGAACTTTATAATACCATGAAAATTTATCCATTTGTGGGACTAGTAAAAGGGATTGTTATAGTTTGGATATGAGGTATCTCCCCAAAGTTTTTGTTAATGCAGGAATATTCAGAAGTTAAATAATTAGATTATGAGAGCTGCAGCCTAATCCTAGTTTGAATGGACTGACTAACCTAGGTAGGTAGGGTGGTAACCTAGGTAGGTAGGGCCTGGCTGGAGGAGGTGAATCACTGTTTGTTGCTTTGGAAGGGTATTCTTCCTATGGCCCTTTCCTCCCTCTCTCTCTCTCTCTCTCTCTCTCTCTCTCTCTCTCTCTCTCTCCTACCTGACCCTGCCGTCAATTGAGTAGCTTTCCTCCATGAGGTCCTTCCCACATGATATGCTACCTCACCTCGGGCCCAGAGTAATAGATTCCTTATCTATGAACTGAGACCTCTGAAACTAAACCCCAAATAAACTTCCCCTCCTCTTAAGTTGTTCTTGTTGGAATTCTGGTCACAGTGACACAAAAGTTAACTGAAGCAGGGATATTGTCAAACTTTTGACAGGAATAATGAAAATAATAGTATCATTTTGAAATATGTGTCAAGCACTGAAAAACACTCATATCATTTAACATTGTGATTCTATTTCTGAGACCTACATCAAAGCAATGACTCTGTAGAGGAAAAAAAACCTTCATGCAGATTATTTCGTACTCACTGAAGCATTATTAATCATAGTGAGGAACCATATAATCAAACAAGCAACTAGAGGATAAAGTATATTAAGGGACATTAAATGTCATATTGTATAGCTATTAAATATTTATAGAAGTGTTATAGTAAAAATGAACATATAATACAATGTGAAACAGAATTAAAAAGCAGAAATATATAACAGAAGAAACAGCACAATGAAGTCATTATTTTAAGAATATTTTCAACGAAAGGCTGAAAGGAAATATGTCACCTTAAATAATAGCTAATTTTAAGTACAGTCTAAGAATGATTATTTCTCTCCTTACGTTTTGGAAGGTCTGTGAATTTTCTCTATAAGGAGGATATTCTATATTTCATTTTAAAATAAAATTAACAGAATCCAATATAAACAGAAATCTTCATGTTAAATACAAATTAGATGAGACATTAGTGGGAATTCATTACTTCATATGCCCAAAATTCTTCTTGCAAAACCTGTTCTTATAAAACTCAACAAAAATGACAGGAAATACCTGTCATTTTCCATTTGTCCTATTATCTGTCTATCACTGTTAATACTTACTCCCCAAGTAAAAGGAATTAGACTTAAAAGCTCCAGCCTCTAGGTTTTCTTTCATCCATCCAAAATCAAATAAGCATTACACATGATCTAGACAAATAATTTTGAGAATAATTCCATGTTCTCATTTCTACATGATATCTAAAAAATGTTAACTCATAGACTCATAGAGTAGAATGGGTTGAGAAAAAGAGAGGATTGGTGAGATGTCAACCAATGGAAGTAAGTTTAAGAAATCTTTTATACAACATGGTGGATATAGTTATTAAATATTCTTAAAAATTTCTAGGAGATGCTTTAGGCAAATTCACCACAAAAAAGTATGTGAGCCTTTCCACATGTGTGTGTATATATACATATACATATATACATATGTATATACATATATTTCAAAAAGCATATGCTATATACAAAAAGTACATACAATATTATCTGACCACTTAAATAATCAAATACAATGTTAAACATTAAAACACAAGAATATATCATTTCATGAAGAATTCTTTCAAAATTTAAAAAACTACTAAAGTCTGTTTGTGGTCAGATTTTAAACCAGCCCTAATCCTCATTTGTACTTCCTCAAGAAAACTGTTATATAAAGACCACCACTAAGGGAAACTATAGAAAACATATACTATATGTATACTATAGAAAACAAGTACTGTTTTCCATTATTTGGTTACTGGTTTTACTTTAAAAGATAGCCTGAATAGAAACATCATTTATTGTAGGGGAATGATTTCCTTAGGAAACAAAGTGAAGACTGGTCCATAGGAAAGGACTGATGACACAGTTAATGTTAAGCTAATAAATTTAATCAGATATTAAAAGGAAAAAAAGGTCTTGTAGTGTTGCAGTAAATAAGTTAATGAAAATACCAGATTCTAAGCAGCAATTTGAAAAGGGCAGTTACAATACTTTTTACTGTTAGGTTACAGATCTGTATGGAAGAGCAGGAAGATTTTTCTTTATTATAGAAAAACACCAATGCATTCTGAAGTTTTTGTTTCCTTGTTACCAGGTATATGTGAATTATTATTGCTCAGATGCAAACTTAAAAACAAGTTTTGAAATAATTTTATTAAAAGAGCTTTCAGATATTTAATAAGATTTTTGCTAGACTTTTATTGACAAAACAAAAAGACTGTAACTGAGAATTAATCAGAATTTTAAAAACTGAATTATTCTAAAGACAAACTTACATTTGAGATTTTATATTTTCTCATGGAATAGTGCAATTCATTTTCTTCCTTTCATTACAAAAACCTGTATTTTTTCATATCCCATATATGATTCAATAAACTTCAAATTTTTGTACACATCTGTTAAAAAGCTCAGTACACATACCATATAACTGATCCAAAGTACAATTCAATGATTTTTGGCATATGCACAGAATTGTGCAGCTGTCACATCAATCAATTATAACATATTTTCATTATCCCAAAATGAAACCATGCCCACATTATTAATCACACTGTATTTCTCTCCAACCAATTCCTCCAGCATTATAAGTAATGCTGCTATAAACATATGTATAAGTATTTTTTGTAAGCATGTTTTCAATTCTCTTGGAGATATGTAGATATACATACAGGGACATATACATACACCTAGGAGTCATATTCCAGGTCCCATGGTAGCTCAAAATTTAACCTTCATAAGAACTGCCAGATCATTTTTCAAAGTGGCTACACCATTTTACTTTCCCACTGGCAATGTATGAGGGATCCAATTTTTCTATATTCTTATCAACATTTGTTATCACATGATACTGAATATAGAAATCTCAGTTGATATGCAATAATATCATATTGTGGTTTGGGTTTGCATTTCCTTGATGGCTAATGATGTTGGGCTTCATTTTGGTATTTATTAGCCATCTGTATAACTTCACAGGAAAAATGTTTATTTATTTTTTGCCCATTTTTAAATAGGTTGTCTTTTTACTAATGACTTGAAAAAGTCCTATATATACATTCTAGATACAGGTTCCATATCATATTTTAAAAAGCTTCTTCCACTCTGTAGGTCACCTATTTATTTTCTTGATGGTTTCTTTGAAGCATAAAATGTTAAATTTTGATTGTTTCCAATTTATGTACTTATTTTCCTTTGTTCTCTATATTTTTGTATCATATTTAGGAAACTAATGCTTAATCCAAAGATTCGCATCTATGTTTTTTTTTCTAGGAATTTTACATTTAATTGTTAACCTTTTGGATTTTTTTGTATAGGCTATAAGGTAGCAGTTTAAAAGTAACCCTGAGTAATGTTTAGTTTTTCATGTTAATAGGGTTGCCTCGCTTTATTCATGGGAGATATGTTCTGAAGCCCTTGTATTCCTTAAACTGCAGATAATATCAACCTTTATACAGATAGCCTCCAAGTCAGTGGTTTGACTTCTGATTTTTTGACTTAAGGATGTTGAGAAGTAATTTGTATTCAATAGAAACTATACTTAAATTTTTGAATGACAATCTTTTCCTAGGCTAGCTCTTTGTAGTGCTGGCCCGTGGCAGTGAGCTGGAGCTCCCACAGTAAGCGGTACAATCACATGGTTAACATATATAAATCAGATTTTGTGTCAAATGATTCTGTAAGTGTTCTGACAATGTTAAGGTGTGCTAGGCTAAGCTATAAAGATATTTGGTAGAATAAATGTATCAAATGCACTTTTAGACTTAGAACATTTTCAATTTATCACAAATTATTGGAACAAAATCCCATTAAGAAGCAACTATATATATACTCTTATATACGATATGAACATATCTACAGTAAAGTTTAATTAGTAAATTAGGCACAGTTAAGAGATTAAAAACAACAGTAGGACAAATATTAACAATAGACTTTAACAAAAAAAAATTTTTAAAAATTTGTGAATTGTTTACTTCCAGAATTTTCCACTCAATATTTTTAGACTGAGAGTAACTGAAACCATGGAAAGCAAATTGCTGGAAGTAGGAAGATTTAATATAAAACTTTCAAGCATATTCATATTCTAAAATTCTTTCCTTGTTCTTAAAAGATGTTGGTAATGTTACAATCTTATCTACTTCACTACAACTTTAAGAAGTATTTATTAACTCATCTTTTTTGTTGTTTTTATTTTGCAGTACTAGAGACTGAACCTAGGGCCTTGAACATGCTAGACAAGTGTTTGACAAGTGAGTCACTCCCCAGCCTTCATATTTCCTTTTTGTGACAGCTCAGTAATTTACAAAGTTTTATTTTATATTTTATTCATTCCCCTTTTTACATTAAAATATTTTGAAAATGAACATTTTTTCAGAATACAACTTTTGTCATAAATTAAATGTTGTAGTATGACTACAAAGTAATACAGAGGTTTCCATAAAGCTAATTCTATCTTTGTATTTTCCATCCATATCTGCTACTTCAAATTTGTCCATATTTGTTCCTTCAACAACTTTTCTAGTCATTTTTTTAATCTGTGGGTGAAAAGAAATTAAATTTAAGCAAATTTTAGTTCAGTTTTTGTAGGTCTTCCTAGTAACCTAACAAAGGGATTCTCCACTTTTTCTTTTTTAGCTTATATTCTAATTTTCACTCTTCCATCATCCCAACTCTGGCTCCCTATTTCCCAATAACACCTCATCCCTAAACCATAACTACCACCTCATCCCTAAACCATAACACTCTTCAAGGTTTGGGTGGGGTTTTTTTCCAACTGCTCCCTAATACATCCTCCATCTTAGCAAAGAAAACATGAATTTCTCTAATACTTTAGAGCTACAATCATGTAGCTAAAGAAAACTTGTATTTCTGCTCCCCACCCTTCCTCCACCCATACTTATTCTTGGATTTTCACTGATCAGTGCCTTCAAAGTTGACTGCCTTAGGTCCTGTAGCTCCTCCTCCAGTACTGGGTAAACACTTGTTCCACTATTATAAAGGATATCATTGCTCTTTGTGAAGTCAGACAGAACAGAAGAAATCCACTTAACCCAGATAATCTCAAGATTCCTAAAGGATTAGAGATAATTTCTCACCCTTCTAGAAGCATTTACCTCAAGAAGCATCAGATAAAAGGTAAGGTACAACTACTTTTTATAATACTTTGTTAGTATTTTATAAACCTAGCCTTCCAAACACATTTGTCTGCCAAAGGTATGCATTCAAATTTATTTATAATTAAAAAGTTTCTTTGGTTTTATTTTAGTAAAAATTATAGCACAAATAGTAGGAAAAGGAAACAAGAAGCTCTCATTTTCACATTTTTTTAGTTACTAAGATGAGATTCTAAAATAAATCCCTACTTTCTTTCTTAGAAATTACAAAGCCATTATATTCACATCTAAACACTATTATTTTGACAAATGTACATGCACACACATACATAGATCTATATACTAAGCTACATTTGTTTGCATAGAGTATATTTATGTATTATTACAAGAATATTTTTACTTCATAGACTTTTTTAGAGCTGAATCATTTCCTTTTTATGAAAAAGCATGGCTAACACTTAAGAACAGGCAAAAAACATTTCCCTTTAAATATTTAAACGGCTTGTTCTAAAAATAATCTATTCAAGAATTATTTTAACCCCACCCAATCATTTAAACTAAGAAACAACATTAACAACTTAGACTATTGCTGTTTCATTTTCTATTTAGAAAAGACACAATATTATAATTACATAAGATGATTATTGTGAAAACGTGGTTTATTTTCACGAATTTTCAGATTTTTAGGTATCGTCTACTAGATTCTGATATGCTTCTTAATTCTTATTTCCAAAGCTTCAGTATTCTCAATACTTATTTTTCATAATTAAATTTATTTCCTAGTGATAAAATGTTTCATTTTATAAGGTTTGTTTCAAAAGTTTAAGAGTTTATCATCATCTCACTGTCCATCTTCAGAAATATACCAAGAGTATCATGTTACTAAACAAGAACTCAATAAATATATATCAGATTTATCTTATGCTAACAGTTTTTTTTTAGCAAAAAGTTTTTCTATCCTGGTCAAATTTATAGTATTTATAATTGTTCTCATTGTATCTCCAAATTGAAAGGTTATTATTTTATTGCCTACAAAGTTAGAGGCATATAAAATACTATAATTTGTAGCAGTTAGTTTTAAAAAAAAACTATTGTCATAAAATGTCCAGATTTTCTCAAAATCCAGAATGCCAGACACTAAATTGAGTCATGAAAGTTAAGATTTTAGATATATGAGTTCTTTGTGCCTGATTTTCTTAACTAAAACTGGTTCTAGTTGTAATTATTTGCAATCGTTTTTTGTGTGTGTGGTGTTAGGGATTGAACCCAGAGCCTTGTGCATGTGAGGAAAGCACTCTACCAACTGAGCTATAACTCCAGCCCTCGAGTTGTAACTATTAACTTCTCTTTCAGAAATGTGACTAGTAAGGTAGAAATAAGTATGGTACTTTAGAAGAATCAAAGACAGTGTTGCCCAGTGGAACTTTTGTGACAAAGACAGTGTTCTATATCTATATCCATTAGTCATATGTGGTTACTGAGCACAGAAATTGTGATAAAGCAACCCAGAACTACATCTGAAATTTAATGCAATCCTAACAAATTTTAACTTATACAGTTTTTTGTGGTTGTACCATTAGACAGTACATGTATAAGGCACTGAAATTTTTAAATATTTTTAGTTACAAATATTTTGATATGGAGAAAAGTGGATTTTTCAACATCAAAAAATGTTAAAGGAGGGGAGGGGAGGGGGGATAGTAGGGGATAGGAAAGGTAGCAGAATACAACAATTACTAATAGGGCATTATGTAAAATTGTGGATGTGTAACCGACGTGATTCTGCAATCTGCATTTGGGGTAAAATTGGGGGTTCATAACCCACTTCAATCTAATGTATGAAATATGATATGTCAAGAGCTTTGTAATGTTGTGAACAACCAATAAAAAAAATAAACTAAGGAAAAAAAATGTTAAAGGACAATAAATCTTGTCCTAACATGAACCTTTTTTCCCTAACATCATGAAAAAATAATAAAGTCCTGTTTTTCACATGGCAGGGTATATCATTCCTTTAGTCTATGTAATTCAAGAAAAATGACATAGGTATAGACTATTATTAGAGGACAACCAAGCAATCATTAAGTACATACATGAAATAAAAAAATAAATGATTCATTTATATTCTTTACAAGCACAGAAATAAGTAAATGCTGAGGTTGGAAAGGAGAACAGATGCTATAGGAATTCTTTTAGGAATTTCATTCTTCAAATTGGTCTAGGAAAAGCCTGTGGGGAGAATGAAGCTCTAATCTTTCAAGTGTTGAAAGAATGAGAGTAAAAAATGAGTCAGAGAAGATATTCCAGCCACAAAGTCTATCTTTTACATAAACCAAGGTAGATGTGTATTTAGCTGACAAATTACCTATTCTTCAGAAAACAGTGAATTTATCTGAGCAGTAAGAAAAAGAGGAAACAAAATAGCTTAGGACTTTAGAAACTAAATAATTCTTGATTTATTCCAATTTCTAAAGTTTTAGGCTATTTTTTTTCAACAAAATTAGGAAATTAAAAGGGCTTTTAAACCTGGTTGTTTTGAAGTCTCTCAGAGCCGTAGAGATGTATTCAGATAAGTGTTTTTCCATGAGTGCTACTCTGATCCAGGCTCTACCCTGAAAGGAAGAAGAAAGAATCAAATATGAAAAAATATATATTTTACCTACTATTTTAAAAAAATATAATCTTCTCAACACGTAAAGAATAGCTCATTCAAAATACACATTGAATAAAGACTAAGAAAAATATTTAGATAAAGATAGGTAAATGCTGACTATAAAGAATATATATTTTGTTTGTCAGAATATGTAGGGTATAGCATGTCAAACTTTCTATTCTCTGATGGAATAAAATATTCATACTGAGTTACTTGCATTACAGGCTTCTTCTTAATAATATAAAGAAATCATAAGATACAATCCTCTATTTTAATACCTAAGTCAACATGCTAATTAAAATGAGGCCCCTTATGAAACAGGAAGAACAGAGTTCTCTTTCAGTAATAATCACTCTAATACCATTATCCAGAATTTCCCATTCTAGTCTTCCAGAGGGACAAAGGTTTTACATAAGTGATAATGAGCCCCAAACTGCATGAATAATCACAGGACCAAATCATCTGGAGTCCCATGAGAATTCTAAAAACTATTATAAAATATTTAAACTAGAAACAACAACAAAACTCCCAGGGCTGAGGGTATATATCAGTGGTAGAATGCTTGCCTAGTATGCATAGAGCCCTGGGTTTAATCTTCAGTACTGTGATACAAAACGAAAACCCCAGAAGTTCAGCATATTCTAGCACAGAATCACAGAAATATTACCATTCTTGATGGTAATTTAATTTTACTGAAAGTGTTAATACCTTTCGATAGTTGAGATTAGCCATACTTTTTTTTATTCTCAGAAGTGTCTCTTCTAGACTCTTTAGAATATAAGAGATACAATTGAGAAAATTTTAAAATTCAATTAATTTTAATTTCACTCAACCCTTTCAAAAATCTGGAGAAAAAATAATGAAGCTGAATATAGAGAATATCAAAACACTGCAATGGCAATTGGGAACAGAGGCAACACTAATCAATATGTATGATGGTCAACTACCAGTAAAGGAGGAAAAGCATGAACATATCTATGAATCTGGTGAATCAACCAAACTTGTGGACAGGAAAGGTCAAAAAACAGCCAGTCTAGGCAGTGATGAAACTAGGCTAGAAGCAGCAGTAGTGCTGGGAAGAAAATGAATAATTTGTGTGTAGTTAGCATGCCAATCAACTTGCCTACCAAGCTCAACACCCTCTTTCAGCTTACCCTGTGCTCAGTCTATTGTTCCCTTTGAATAAGGATAGGAGAATTTACAGTAAGCTATGGTTGAATGGAACAAAGGAAAGAAGAGGCAAACCACTGGCTGGCCAGCAGCCTCAAGATTTTCTTTTGAAATTTTCTTTAAAGACATAGAAACCAGCAGCAGTGTCTGACTCAAAAGGCTGCAATGTCATCTATATAGAATCAGGGAAAGTTGTTATCCAAGAATCAAGCATGGGAGACTTCTATTACCAACAAGAATTATGGAAAAAGTCCTGCTTCCTGATGTATTCATCACGATCCACACAGAACTGGGCTGCACTTAGTTTCCTGTCCTTGGTGTGTGTGTGGAATTCTCTGTTAATAAACTGTGCTAATTTTAATGGCCTCTTTTCTTTCCACAAAAGAACTTTTACTATAATGGAAGATAAACCGATTTTAAAAGATTGTTAGGTCCAACAAGTAGAAAAGCTGATGCTATTAACAAGCTTATAAGCTATAATTGGCAAGTTAAACTTTATCAGTTGATAGTGATGAAGCACTAAAGTTTAAATAAATATAGTAAAAGGAGTCAACACTTCTTAAGAATGCAACTAATATGTACTAGGCCCTGTTTTAAGAGTTTCATATACATTTAGATAGTTAACCCTCCCCAAAACTGTGTGAGCTAGGTTACTATTCTTGCCCTACTTTACTATATGAGAAAATAAGAAATTAGGAGAGAGGAAACTCATTTTCTCACCATCAAACTGACCAACATAATTACATTAACACCCATATACTCTACCTTGCTATTTCAGAGGATGAACTGTCATCACTTAAGATAGTGAAAAAACAAGTCACAGAATGGACAAAGATATTTGCTTTTATACATCTGACATAAGACTCTCATCCATAAAATGCAAAAAGTTCTTTCTAATCCACAAGAAAAAGATAATCCAATTTAAAAGTGGGTCTGCATGGCAAAGATTTTTTTAAATTATAGATTAATTTCATTAGTAGATATCAGAATATCCAGATGTGCTCTTCCTTTTTGTATTGGTTTTAGTGATATTGTTCAAATAATTTGTTCAACTAATTTTCAAATCTATCAGTATAAAGTTACTCATAATATCCTTTTAGCATTTTTAATGTCAGTAGGGTATATGGGCTAGCCTCTTTTTCATTGCTGCTATTGATAATTCATCATCTCTCCTTCTTTCTTCTTGAATAGCCTTGCTAGAAGATTATCAAGTATATTAATCTTTTTACAAACATCTACTTTTAGTTTGTTAATTTTCTTCTGTACAACTGTTTAAATTTTATTAAGTTTGTGTTTTCCATTTAAGCCTTTTTTATTTTTTATGTTTATATATATATATATATATATTTGTTTGTTTGTTTGTTTTAATTAGTTATACATGACAGTAAAATACATTTATGCACTTTGGTGTGTGTGTGGAATATAATGGGATATAATTTCTCATTTTTCTGAGTGTACATGTTGCAGAATCATATTGGTCATGCAGTCACATATATTCATACAGTAATAATGTCTGCTTCATTCTACTATCTTTCCTATCCCCATATCCCCACCTCTTCCCTCCCATCACTTCCCTCTACCTAATCTAAGGTAACGCTATTCTTTCCTAGTGACTCCCTGCCTTATTGTGAATTTGCATCTGCAAATTAGAGAAAACATTCAGTCTTTGGTTTTATTGGATTGGCTTATTTGGCTTAGCATGATATTCTCCAACTTCAACAATTTCCTAGCAAATTCCATAATTTATTCTTCTTTAAAGCTGAGTAATATTCCATTGAGTATATATATACCACATTTTCTTTATCCATTCATCTATTGAGGGACACCTAGATTGGTTCCATAGTCTAGCTATTGTGAATTGAGCTGCTATAAATATTGATGTGGCTGCATCATTATAGTATGCTGATTTTAAGTCCTTTGGATATAAACCAAGGAGTAAGATAACTAGGTCAAATGGTGGTTACATTCCCAATTTTCTGAGGAATCTCCATACTGCTTTCCATAGTGGTTGCACCAATTTGCAGTTCCACTAGCAATGTATGAGTGTATCTTTTCCCCCCACATCCTCATCAATTTATTGTTGCCTGTATTTTTGATGATTGACATTCTGACAGGAGTGAGATGAAATCTTAAGAGCAGTTTTGATTTGCATTTCTCTAATAGCTAGAGATGTTGAACACTTTTTTTATACATTTGTTGATCGACTGTATTTCTTCTTCTGTGAAGTGTCTGTTCAGTTCCTTAGCCCATTTATTGATCGGGTTATTTGGTTTTTTGTTGTTAAGTTTTTTGAGTTCTTTACATATCCTAGAGATTAATGCTTTATTGGAGCTGGATGTGGTAAAGATTTTCTTCCCAATCTGTATGCTCTCTCCTCATTTTATTAATTGTTTCCTTTGTTGAGAAAAAGCTTTTTAATTTGAATCTATCCCATTTATTAATTCTTAATTTTACTTCTTGCACTTTAGGAGTCTTGTTAAGGAAGTCAGATCCTAGGCCAACATAGTGAAGATTTGAGCCTATTTTTTCTTCTATTAGGCACAGGGTCTCTGTTTTAGTGCCTAGGTCTTTGATCCACTTTGAGTTGATTTTTGTGCAGGGTGAGAGATAGAGGTTTAATTTCATTTTGGTACATATGGATTTCCAGTAAACCTTTTTTATTCTAAGTGCAGTTTATATATCATTTTCATTATCATTACTTTCTAAATATATTTCAGTTTTGATTATGAGTTCCCCTTTTATCCCTGAGCATTTAAAAGTCCTCAGTTTCACTCATAAAAGTGTTTCTACTTCCTTGTTGTTTTGTTGTTACTGATCCCAGCTTAATTCCATTAAATAACATACTCTATGACCCTAATCTCTGAAATTCATTGAAATGAATTATGGCTCAGCAAATGATTAATCTTTGTACATATCCTGTGTATGTCTGATAAGAATTTGTATTTTGCAGTTAGCTTTTTAAAGAAATATATATTCCATTGTCCTAGAATTCAGATTTATTTCTATATTTTGAACTTTAATCAAAATTACTTAAAAGCCTATAATCTTTATCCCTCACAGATCTGTTTTGATTATCTTTTTTATTCTTCTTGATTCCAGCCATTGATCTTTGTTGATAATTTGATGAATTCTGACTGAATAATGGACATTGTTTACAAAATTTTTTAGCACTCAGATACCACCTTTCTCCAGAGCAACTTTTTTTTTCTTGGCAGGAGTACAGAATACTAGAAAATCACCCTGTACCACTTAGACACCACCTTTAGGTCTTTTTTGGAATAATCTTCCAAATTTACCTTAATCCCAAAGTAAAGTCCTGCTGGGGCTTTAAATGAAAGCCTGGAGTTTTTTCGGCACTCTTCCATCTTGTTTGCCCTTGAACTTTTGATATCTACATCTCCAGTACAAGGCTGTGAAATCTTCAATTAGTTTTTTGATCTCTTACCCTCTGCTTTCATACTGGTTTATGGACCTTGTTTTCTTTCTCTCTCTCCTCCCTCCCTCCCTCCTCTCTCTCTCTCTCTCTCTCTCTCTCTCTCTCTCTCTCTCTCTCTCTCTCTCTCTTGTTCTACAGATAACTAAGAGTTGAGTGCAACCACCTCAGAAAATCACACTCACAACTTCAGACACATTTATCTGCAATTCTTTCCCCTAAATCCTGGTTTCACTGGAAGCTCCATGCTCCAACTTCCATTTTTCTAGCCCAGTAAAATGAAAAGAACCACTTTCACCTCCACCACTCTACCCTGTATAACTATGATGTGAACAGAGATCCTCAGGCTCAAGCTAACATGAATATGAGGTTCACCCAATATAACCCTTCTCTCCAGGTTGTGGTCACTCAAGTTCTCATGCCATGGTTTTCCTTTTATGCCTTAAATATGTTGCTTTGCATATTTTCTTCAATCTTTATAGTTGTTCTTGGTATGAGAGACCCCTGATATAAGCTATTCTGTTGTCACTGGATCCAGAAAATAATTCTTTTTCTTACTTCCATGATCATTTCTTCTATTAGATTCCAATTACACCCTTGTATTAGATCTGCACTCCTCCTTTTTCTATATGTTCCATAAAGCACTGAGTTGACCTAAACATGTAAATCAGATTACAGTACTCTATTGTTTAAAACAAGGGGGGCTTTTAGACTCTTGAACTTGAGAAGAGTTTGCTTGATGAACATAGCTGCACCATTGTTTGGGGCATATATATTTATGATTGTTATGTCTTGAAACAGGGAGCCTACATCCTGGGAACAAATCTTTACTCCACACACTTCAGATAGAGCCCTAATATCCAGAGTATACAAAGAACTCAAAAAATTAGACAATAAGATAACAAATAACCCAATCAACAAATGGGCCAAGGACCTGAACAGACACTTCTCAGAGGAGGACATACAATCAATCAATAAGTACATGAAAAAATGCTCACCATCGCTAGCAGTCAGAGAAATGCAAATCAAAACTACCCTAAGATACCATCTCACTCCAGTAAGATTGGCAGCCATTATGAAGTCCAACAACAACAAGTGCTGGAGAGGATGCAGGGAAAAGGGTACACTTGTTCATTGTTGGTGGGACTGCAAAATGGTGCAGCCAATTTGGAAAGCAGTATGGAAATTTCTTGGAAAGCTGGGAATGGAACCACCATTTGACCCAGCTATTCCCCTTCTCGGTCTATTCCCTAAAGACCTAATAAGAGCATGCTACAGGGACACTGCTACATCGATGTTCATAGCAGCACAATTCACGATAGCAAGATTGTGGAACCAACCTAGATGCCCTTCAATAGATGAATGGATTAAAAAATGTGGCATTTATACACAATGGAGTATTACTCTGCATTAAAAAATGACAAAATCATAGAATTTGGAGGGAAATGGATGGCATTAGAGCAGATTATGCTAAGTGAAGCTAGCCAATCCTTAAAAAACAAATGCCAAATGACTTCTTTGATATAAGGGGAGTAACCAAGGACAGGGTAGGGACGAAGAAGATTAACATTAAACAGGGATGAGAGGTGGGAGGGAAAGGGAGTGAGAAGGGAAATCGCATGGAAATGGAAGGTGTTCCTCAGGGTTATACAAAATTACATATAAGAGGAAAGGAGGGGTAAGAGAAGAATAATACAAGTGGAAGAAATGATTTACAGTAGAGGGGGTAGAGAGAGAAAAGGGGAGGGGAGGGGAGGGAAGGGGAAGGGGGATAGTAGAGAATAGGATAGACAGCAGAATACATCAGACACTAGAATGGCAATATGTAAATCAATGGAAGTGTAACTGATGTGATACAGCAATCTGTATACGGGGTAAAAATGGGAGTTCATAACCCACTTGAATCAAACTGTGAAATATGATATATTAAGAACTATGTAATGTTTTGAACGACCAACAATTAAAAAAAAACAAAAAAAAGTAAAAAAAAAAAAAGATAAAACAAGGGGGGGAAAGGTCGAAAAGAAACCTTCAAACAGCTCCCCACTGCACTCAGAATGACATCCAAACTCTTAATTTTAACCATATCTTCTATTCTATACCTTGCTTACTATAATCAATATTTGCACAGGACATTTCTTTCCTTAATTTATGTCTTATGTCAAAGGTTACTTTCACATAGAAGTCTTCTATAACCACAATATCTGTGTGTGTCCTCTACTACCACTCCTGTTACTTTGTAAGTTCTTAACTTGTTTGAATTTTTCAAGGCCCTGGAGATACTAATATATTCTCTCTCTCTCTCTCTCTCTCTCTCTCTCTATCTCTCTCTGGAGATACTTATTCTCTCTCTCTCTCTCTCTCTCTCTCTCTCTCTCACACACACACACACACCACACACACACATTTCTTCATTACATTATTAAAATGCAATGTACATAACATTTGCTCTTTGTCATCTTTTTCACCTATTTTTATAAGTTTTTGGCATATAGTAGGTATTCTATATATACTTGTTGAAGGAGATAAGTAACTTGCTTACAGTTGTTCAGTATTTAAGCTATTGCTAACAAGTAGAGAGAAATAATGACATAATGATAACAGTGTGTTAGAATGAGTCATCTGAAGCTAGAATTTTAAGTGGATACTACATAAAACAAATAGGTAGAATCCGAATATCTCTAGTTTCTGTGTGAGAAACTATTTTATATTTATTTTATTTATTGGGGGGTACTGGGAATTGATCTCAGGGGCACTCAACCACTGAGCCACATCTCCAGCCCTATTGTATTTTATTTAGAGACAGGGTCTCACTGAGTTGCTTAGTGCCTTGCTTTTGCTGAGGCTGGCTTGCAATCCTCCTGCCTTGGCCTCCGGAGCTGCTGGGATTATAGGCATGTGCCACCATGCCCAGCTATTTTTATTTTTAAAGCTTCCCAAGGTTTTCTGACACTCTTTCTAAGTTGGGACCAACACAATAAAGACTTGGGAATAGGAAATTTCAAGTGGAGGTTAAGAGAGGAGAAAAAGATTTGGGCATTGAATAATGGGAAATAATAATTAAAATTTTTCCTTCTCAATACTATCTTATTATAAAGTTCTAATTATTTGATATTCTGGTCCATCTGAAGGACAGAGTAAGCAAGGAGACCAAAAAAAAAAAAAAGGATTGGGGATATATGTCATAAGATTGTATTACTATGTTCAAATTCTTACCTATTGGAGGCACTCAATAAAATTTGATGGGTGGAAGTATGTAGTATGCATTGTATGTATATGGTTTGATGATGTGACTAGTATATTCAGAAAATGGTTTAGGTATGTTCAATTCCACAATAATAGAATATAGCAAAAGCAACCACAAACTAGGAAAGCCAAACCTTGCTAAAAACTGCTCTTAGGAAATAAAGAATACCATGCTGTTTTTGTTACTATTGTATAAAGGCATGAATTGGTGTGAACATACTCTATATACAAAGATATGAAAAACTGTACTCTATATGTGTAATAAGAAATGTAATGCATTCCACTGTCATGTATTTTAAAAAATAAAATTAATACAACAAAAAATAATAATAAAATAAAAGCAATGAAAGGTTCTCAAAAATGGGGAAAAAAAGAAATAAAGAAAAAGTGGGGGAAAAACCCTACACAACATATGCCAGAAGGTTATAAGAACTCAAGAAAAACAAAGGGCTCATATTTTGAAATCAAGAAAATAATAAAAGAAAAAAAAAGATTTCTTTAACTTGAAACCAAGGGAAGTAAGTGCAAAGACAGTAAAAGTAGTACTAAAGATAAAATTAGTGGTGGTTTTCATCACAGAACATCTAATATGCTTATAAATAATTTTCCAAGAACAGATTCAGATGAGTTCAGAAAAGCATGAAATAAGTTGGTGACTGTTGAGATGATGTCAATTTTCTAGGAGTGCTAATTCCAGTCTGAAATACAAGTAAGTTTAGGATAGTAATTCCATGTCTCAGAAGCCCTGCATGTTACAAAAAGAGGCATGCTGCATACCTAAGAGGGAGACTATGGACATGATCTTCAGCTCAAATATTCCATTCTACTCTTATGCTATGTTTAAGTTTGGGAAATAGACTCAACTTGTCACAAACCAACAAAAAAAGGGAATGGTGTTTTAACCTAAAGAGATTAATTTCAGATTTCTCACGGTGACCAGTTTTTCCAATATGAGTTTAAGTGGCACAGAGGTACCAGGACACAGACAATCCTGATTCAATTAATTCAGTTCAATTTAAAGAATGTGACTATGAGTATAGCTCAGTGGTAGAGCATTGTCTATTATGTATGAGGTTTGGGGTTCAATCCCTAGCACTGGTTTGGGTGGGACAGGAGGTAAAACACTTAAAGAATGTTTCTATATCAAATTGGTCATTGCTCCATAGTGCATCTTGAACTGTCATCTGTACAACACTAAAAATGTAATCAGAGTAAATCTAGACCCTTATATAGTATTTTAAAAATAAAGCTGTTTTGGTCCCAAGCACTTTGAGCTATAAATTAATATCAGGTATGTTTGGTGCTTCCACTCTAGTATATTTTTTCTCATGTGTTAAGGCAGGATGACAGTGCTACATATGCTAAGAAGTTCTTTAAGACTGAAGCTCTACAGCTTTACAAACCTGCCATCTGAAGCATTTATTTAATTCTTCAATCCTAATACTTGACATACTTGACAATGTGACTACTGATTAAGTACTTTGCTTTCCTCACTGCAATGAATAAAGACAGATCTAATTTTTGCCCACAGACTTCTCCCAGTATATCAAGCAAATAATAGAATCTCTCTCTCCACTAACTGGAATCTGTTTGAGGCATGAGAAAAACAAAGATATAAATACAGGATTTGGAACATAATTTTTCTGTGGTGTTTTGATACTCAACACTAGTTCTTTACAGAATAAACATCACCTCTCTGCAGGACAACATCCTGTTGTGCTAGGACTATTCCCAAGAGTCTCATTAAGAGAGGTGGGCAGCCAGGGTTTGGTTCCTTTGGTCCACCCAAATCCAAATGCTACATTTCTAATGTTTGTTAACTTCTCAATTATCTTTTGTATTTTGAAGAAATGCTAGTTCTAAAAATATACCCTTTCTTCTATTGAAGAGACTTAGAATGTACTTGTCATATACATGTCTCTGACTTTAAATTTGAAAATGAGAAAGTTTATGTATCATAAAACTTTATTTTTATACATCTGATTCATCCAAATTATAATTAGTCTTCTAATCTTAACCAAAAGAAACTAAAATATTATTCTTAAATCATAAGAAAACATGAAAGTAGAAGTGACACAAACTCAACCAAGATGCAGTTACAATTTTATAACTCTAAAGAAATGAACTGAATTTATGTCAACTGTCAAAGTATACATAACTAATTTAAACCCAATAAAAAAATAAATGAATAAACAAATAAAAAACATAAATAAAATTCCTAATTAAAGCTGATATAGATCAGCAGCTGTTTTTTTACAATTTTAAAAATTACTGAGGTATAATAAGAACTATGTAATGTTTTGAACAACCAACAATAAAATAATTAAAAAAAAAAAAATTACTGAGGACCCTAAAAAAGCCTTTACACAGGTTATATCAAAATTTACTATATTATAAGTTAAAACTAAAAATTTTCAGAACATTGGGTAATTTTTAAAACATATTAGCATAAATTAACATTTTATGAAAAATTACTGTTTTTCCATAAACAAAAATATTAGTGAGACAAGTGGCTTGATTTTACATTTTTTCAAATTTCTTTAATGTCTTAATAAAAGAGAACTAGACATCTGCTTCTGCACTCCATCAGCTACAATGTGTTGTTTTAGTTGAAGTATAGGCCGAAAATCTTTCCTTGCACATAGTTGGAAAAGGGAGTATTTTAATAGTATTTTTAGATAAGTGTAGATATTCTCCCTGGAATCTACAACAAATCTCAGTAAGTAATAATTTCTTAAAAGGCAGTTACAACGTGGACTATGTAGCCAAATCACTAAATTTTTAGCATTATATCACATTACATTCCTTAGTCTATTTGGCACTTTGAATTAATCTTCTATCCACAAATGATCTTATAATTTCAGGAATTGTTCATTATAAAAATATGAGTTATACAGATCAGCCAAAATGTTAAAAATGTAATTAAATAGTTAAAATTGCATTTGCTAATATCAGCAACCGTGTTATTAGAAAAGTATTTATCAACCTTTATCAAGTCATCAAGCCTAAGATGATGAATTTAAGTTTTCCAAAAGTGGAGTTCTTACTTCAAAGCTTTAGTTTTACCACTAGCAATGAACATAGTCAGCTGCTTTCTGAAGTGATTGCTCCAGGAAGAAAGCTTATGCTTTAAATTTTTTTCCAAGAAAATGTCTGCCAAATGATGAAATCTAAAAAAAATATATAGTTTTAAAGTTTCTTTCTAGTAAAAATACAGTCTTAAATGAAGACTATTCAAACAATTCAAACACTGCAGAACTAACTACCTTTCTCCAGGTAAACATAATATATCAATATGCTACAGAAATGTTTATGCCTATTTCCCCTTTTGTCACTGAGGAAATTAAAAAGACATACTCAAAAGTTGAGATTTAATAAAATTAAGGTTTACTGCATCATCATAGACATTCTTACAGGAAACTGGCTTTTTTCATGATGAGTGTATGGTAAGGAAGAACTCAATGACTACTAATTCACTTTGCTGCCACCACCTCAATTTGTACCAAGGCACGAGGATTTTCACTTACCATTAGCAGTACAAATATTAACACAGTAAAAAGTCAAATAACATGAGATCATAGAACCTTACAGAAAGGGTCTTGGAGACCCCCAGATTTCTGCAGGACACTGTTTGAGAGCCACTGGCTTAGATAATTCAAGATGTTAAAACAGGAAATATTTTATCACACTTCTTAAAAGGAAATTTGTAGTGAGTAGTTTCATATCTTCCTGCTATTCAAGATGCACAGTGAAGACTCATGAACATTCTAGAATAACTAGTTGCAATGAAAAAAAGAAAAAAGAGGGTTCTGAAATTTTTTACAGCAAAAAATTCAAATATTTTATATATATATATGTTAAAAAGCACTTACAATTAGATTATACATATTACATATTATCAATGTCTTACCTTAGCTCTAGAGGAACTGACATTTTCCATATTTTCAATGCTGCAGATGCAATTCTGAGAAACTTTCCGGCAAGCCACTCTGATATAGTCCCAGAAGCTACGAGGACTCTCATAACCAAACCAGGTTACTTGACCTTCAGGAGATAAATTGTAATACAAAATAAAAGAAAACTGGAATAGAAAATTAAAAATACAAGAACAATAAAATTCTGAAAAATAAAGAATACTATAGTGTGCTAATGTAAAAGGGATATGGATTTAGGTGTTGAAAATTCTGAAATCTAATCCCATTCTACCTTTAGTTGTGTTACTTTGGAAAACTGACTTAATGAGTCTGGATCACAGTTTTTCTTAACAATAAAATCAAGGCAAATGAAATTAAAAGGAATTAGATGCTAAAAATGTCTTGTAGCTCAATATTTTATTATCTAAGACAGTTTTACAAAATGCACAAAAGACCTTCCTTATGTTTCCCGTATGAGTTAAACATGAATTTAAATATCTCCAGGTGAATTTTAAACCTTACATTGAAAAACAGAAAAAATACTGTCAATTCTTTTCTCCCTCTTTATAGGTTATTTCAAAAGGTGAAACAATGTATGCTCTATCCAATAAGCAAATAAAATCAATTAGCATCCCATATTCACTGATAATTCACAATCTTCTACTAAACATATTATAAAGCTCCCCTATGTTACTCATTTGCTCTCATCTAGTCACTAATCCATGACAACTCCAGGTATTTCCCATGCTCATCTCTCAAATTTGGGTAATTATGTATCTACTTATGACCAAATGCTCCACTAGATGTATGTTGTATTAATATTTCTATGTAGGGCTCTGAGTAGTCGGTTCATGAAAGCCATTTTTGTACTTATATTTTTAAGTGGGATATAAGAGACATCTTTCTTCATTTGTCTGCAGTGATAACTCATCTTATCCAGGGAAGTTGCTTAAATCTTAATATGGAAAGACTTGCTTTTATATTTTAAATATGTGCCTCTTTATTTTGAATTATTTATTCATCTCAAACCTTCCCTTTCCTAGTAATAACTTCTTTCCAGAGACATCAAAAAGTGTTCCTGTCAGCAAGCACCATTTTAGAAGCAATGTCTAAGATGCTATTTGAATGGTTCTCAAGGGCAGCACATCTGAATAACTGGACTGCCTTTAGAAATACTCATCCCTGGTTTTCCTGCAAACTGAATAATCAAAACCATTAGGGGAGGGCCCAGGCATGGGTATTTTTTAAAATGTTTCCCTGGCATTTCTAATGATATACTGAAGGTTAATCAAACAACAGAAATCCAAACAGTCATGATTCAGCACTCACGACATCTAAAAAGCCCCTCTCTTCTAGTAAGCTGTGTGAGATCTCTACAGTTAGTCCCACTGGTTGGCACAGCACCCTGTGCTTACTCATTATATTTTTTTTCTTTACTTGATTATCTCACATTAGGTGATAAAATCACTAAGGCAGTGATTGCATCTTATTTTCCTTTCAATCAATTTCCAGCACTTCACACCATGTTTGGCTCACAGTAGGCATTCAGTAAATTACTTATTTTTTCAATAAATAAACTGATAAATAAGCACAAAACAAATTATCTTAATCACAATGAGCATAAAACCTTAAAATTTTAAAGTATTTTCATAGTAAGTTTTGATGAGAATCTGGTTTTGAGTTGTCGGTATATAGATTACAAATATAAAATATTTTAGACAAACATATTTACCTGTGTCTACATATAAATAAAAACACAAAAGCACATGTAAATCTTTATTCAAGTAACTAAATAATTCAGTATCTCTTTAAAAATCATATCTTACTACTACAAATAGATATCTATAAGCATATTTAAATCTCTCTTCTTCCTCTTAATCTCTTTCCATCATTTTCCTTTGGCCACTCTCTTCTCTGAGGTAAAAAAAATTCCTGCTGCCGGATGCGGTGGTACACGCCTGTAATGCTAACAGCTCAGGATGCTGACACAGGAGGATAGCAAGTTCAAAGCCAGCCTCAGCAAAAGCGAGGAACTAAGTAACTCAGTGAGACCCTGTCTCTAATAAAATACAAAAATTGGGCTGGGGATGTGGCTCAGTGGTTAAGTGCCTCTAAGTTCAATCCCTGGTCTTCCCCCCAACCCCCCACCCCAGGCCAAAGGAAAAAAATCCTGGTATAATACTTCCCTATAGTTTGTCTTAAGGATGTTTTTCAAGTTACTCACCTGTTAGCCCTCTGAAGGACTGATACAGGGGAGTAAGGATGCCTTGGAGGTTAATAACATGGTTTTTTGATCTTAACTAGATGGAGTTCTAGCTATGTGATATTGACCAAATAACTTAAATTCATTGTATAAGTCTGAGCCTCTTCTATAAATTGAGAATAATGCTAGCATCTACCTGATATCATTAGGATTAGATGAGACAAAGTAGCATTGAGCCTAGTTAATATCAAATATTAGAAAAGTGTTCATTATTGCTTCTGTTATTACTGTTAAAAAAGGTCCCCTTGCACCACAAACAAGTAGGAATAATATGCAAAGTTAAATTTTTCTCATTACTTGCTGAGAATTTAGACAAAATTTTGAGATTTACTTTCTAATCCAACCTTTCACCATATCAACGCTTCCAAATGTATCTCCTCAAAATGTTTCTAGTTTCAACTAGTCTTCCTTGCCTTCCATTTTCTGGCAACATTCTATAATTTTTTTCAATGAGAGGTATAGCTACCAAGAAATGGAATACTACACACTGTCAGAGAAGAAAGAATCATAAGAATTCTCTGCTAGAGTTAAATCTCTGTAAAAGGCAATACGGGAGACAAAGTAAGAGAAGCAGGCAAAGAAAAGGCAACACTGTATTAACTAGTGCAACCACCCAGAGAGGTAAGCGAAGAGAAAGGTAAAGCAAAGATTTCCACACCAAGAATTTCCTTTGTAAGGAAATAAATAAGAGCCTAGCCCTTTTGCATAGAGGATGATTTACTTTCCTATAATACAACTTGAAAACTTTTCAAGAGTTCCAAATGTCTGAGGAAAATAATTTGTAAGTTTTAAAGTATAGCTGTCAAAACTCTAAAATATAACAAAGCCCCATTATGGAGGAAAAGAAACAAATCAAGGCATGGGTTGAACAAGGAGTGGGCACTCCAAACCCATAGGACTGGTGCTATGGGTAGGCTACACTGACTATAAGACTTTGACCCAAAACATAATGGCAAGATTTCCCAGATTACAGTCTGAGAGACTAATTAACAGATGGCATATCATCAGGATTTGCAGGGCCTTAAATAAACCAGATTATCTTCACAAAACTTTTATCAACTTATGAACTCAACATACAAGATGTAAGGATCTTTCTTCCTGGTCCATGTGCCTGCAACATTTCAAAATGAGAATCTTATTCAAAACACTGAACTTTTCACATTCAGAAGGATGAACTTTAAGAGAAAGTAGATTCCCTTCAAATAACCTCTCATGTAAATTTTCTACATATCCCAGAATTTTATTGAAATCATTCTACATCTACAGGGAGTTAAATTTAATTAAATATAACAGTAGTGCTCAATTGGTTATTTCAGATATTATCATTATTTGAATATCACTTTTGCTTCAACATAGATTTATTACTAGTAAAAGTTCATAACTAATTTTTAACAGGAAGAGTAAAAAACCAAAGCTACAAGGTGATCTTGCCTTATTTAAAAATAAAGACTGAAGTAACAAATAACCACTCCTAAGATATTTTCATGTTCTTTAAACATAACCACAAAAGCAAATCAAATAGCAAGAAACTATTTTATGTCTTGGAGAAATTTTATTCTAAAGACGAGATACGCTATTACTAACAATTCTCTTTTTAAAGTTCTAGATGAAGACAGATGTATAATATACTTTCAGTTATAAGTATTCTTAGAAGTTGTCACTGTTTACCAAAAATTTTGCAAAACTTACCCTCAAATCATCAATCCAATTTCAGTTAATTTTAAGCAGAAATATGTGGTGAAAAGTTCGTTGGACTAAAAGACAATCAGTTACTGACAGCTATGGTGTATTCCCCACAAAAATACCTCATTTTCAGTATCAAAAATGATCTGTGGCCAGGCAAGGTGACACACGCTTGTAATCCCAGTGGCTAGGGAGGCTGAGGCAGGAAGATCGTGAATTCAAAGCCAGCCTCAGCAAAATCAAGGCACTAAGCAACTCACTGAGAACTGTCTCTAAATAAAATAAAAAACAGGGCTGAGGATGTGGCTTAGTGGTGGAGTGCTTCTGAGCTCAATCCCCAGTACCCACCCCCCAATCAAAAAAAAATTGGTCTGTGATCTCTAGGGTCCAATGTTACTCTAAAATTAACTTTTCTATACTCTAAAATGAGACATGTGTTCATATCCTATAAGGTATCTGTGCTTTCCTGTATCTTGTTTTGTGGCCAAAATCAGATCTTCTATGAACAGAAACTAAATTTTTTATAGTTCTCTACTAAACAGTGGCTAACAATGGATCATCTTTTAACAATGTATCAGAAAATATAAATGAATCTGTGAATTGACTTCCTTTCTCCACTTTTGTAATGATAAATGAAGCTGGTCTCATAACTTAAGTTCTATATTACCTACCTAACAATAGCAAAGACTATTACCGTTAGAGCTGATGTTTATCTACACAAGGTATGAAGAACAAGCTAGTCCCATCAAATTTTAACAAATTACTCTGATACTGTAAACTGTTGTAGATACTTAAAGGAAATTGGTTACTTATGGTATTATTTTGACACTGTATTAACATTTAGATATTAAGCTTTTAACTTTTCATTTTAAATTTTTTTATAATTTTTATTTTTGTTTTAATTATACATGACAGTAGAATAAAATTATATACTTTAATATATCACACATAGATGAGATATAATTTTTCTGAGTGTACATGTTGCAGAATTATATTGGTAATATAGTCACATATACACATACAGTAATAATGTCTGTTTCATTTTACTATCTTTCCTATCTACCCATCCCTTCCCTTCCCCTTTCATCACTTCCCTCTACCTAATCTAAGGTAATGCTATTCTTCCTTAGTGCCCCCTGCCTTATTGTAAATTAGCATCCGCATATTAGAGAAACTATTCAGTCTTTGGTTTTGTGGGATTGGCTTATTTTGCTTAGCATGATATTCTCCAACTCCATTTACTGGCAAATTCCATAATTTTACTCTTCTTTAAAGCTGAGTAATATTCCAATTTTTATAGTTGCAATCCTTTTTTACCAACTTAGAAGAGCCAGCTTAACATTCTCCACTATCTTTTTATTACAAAAAGAAAATTTCCACATTTCCAAGAAGTCAGATCCTTTCCTTTAACAGAAGTATTACTAGCATTAGTTGAGGTTTACCTTTAGATAACCCAACTTTGAAGGTTAAATTTTAATTTTCTACCTAAAATCTCATATTAATATTTTAAAAAAGGAACAACTTTCAACACTGAAAAATAATTTGTTACACTTTAAACAGAATCTGACTCAATTGTACTTACACTGCTAGCCTGAAGCAAATCATCAAGCCACTATATCATCTAGAAAATAATTAGTATCTTTTGTTACAGATAATTTAATATCTGGAATGAAATATATTATAAACATAAAACATATAAATATATCTTAAGTATATGTCTATACCAATAAATGAGTCAATTATTACTTTTTCAAAACAACAACAACAAAAAAAAAAAAAAAAAAACAGGATAACCAGGTTCAAGAAAAATGTGAAAACCTAATTGACTCACTAAATTTTTATCCCAGCAATTTTAAACTCTCCCAATTGGAGTACAATGGTGTTTTTCTATTCTTTACACTAACATTAAGCATTAACATAATACCTAAAATGCTGGTGGACTGAATTAGAATACTGAAGGCCGAAGTATACAGAGAGCTATACCTATTTGCATAACCCTGAAGAAATAAAGCATGACTTGTTTTAGTAGTGATTAAGGCTACAGATATAGAACATAAAGCAAAAGTAATTGTTTAAAATGATTACTTGTGGGAATCAGGATTAAGGAAATGAAAAGACATGTGTTTCCTACATTTCATCCTTTATCCTACTATAATCTTAAGAAAATAATGACTATTTCTTTTCTAATTAAAAATATAACAAAAGGCTAGACCAGAAGCAGAAAGGGCCACCAGTGATTTGTATATAGCAGGAACTCAATAAAAAAACATTTTGAATAAGCATATAAAGGTATGCTTTCTACCTGGGAGAAACTTGAAAATAAAATTCTTACTAGTGGTTCAAGAATGACAAAGCAGTTGTTGTTAATAGCTCCCGACTATGTTCTACTGAAAGATGAGAAAATTCACATAACTTCCCTGAGCCCCCAGTTTGCATGTAATTAAATACTATTATACAGCACTTACAAAATTGAGGAAATAAACTTTATGTTATTAAGTTATAATAAAATATAAAGAACACTGATATGCATAAGTAAAAAAATAATAATGATTAAAACTAGGGAACTTAATAGAAATATACAAGGTCATATGGGAAAGGAATAATAATACATACTTATATTGTGTGGATTTAGAAAGAGATTTTAATTTAAAAATTAGCATAAGCGTACTTGTGCTCTCTGAGTTTTAAAAAAACAAAAACTAACTGAAAGCTTTGCAAAACCCATGCAATATACTATAAAAGATCACTTATCTGTTATAGCCCTCCCTGGTAAGTCAATGCCATGCTCCTGTGCAGCTCAGTGGCAGGAGACATAACAGGCATAGAGTACCTTGAAGAGGTATTTGGAGATAAACCAGCCATCTACAACTTTGAGAAATCTCTTTAAAAAAAATGAACAACAACAACAAAACAGATATTTAAGAAACCTGCCATTAAGTTTATAATTCCAAACTGAATAGTCCAAATAAGATGACTATACATAATCTCGAAGCAGTAAACACCACTTTTACCTACCAAATAAAATGAATTAAATTAGGATGAATGTGATCTATGCTTAACAAGTAAATCAAGCTGGTCAGCTGCAACCTGTTCTTTTGGAGAGGCTAGGGTATCTCCTGGTCTTAGCAATAAGTGAGCAATAACTGTTCCATGTTGATTTCTACCTCCATCATACTTACCCAAAAGTCACAAGCTGATAATGACAGCAGACTTCAAAATGGGCAACACCTGACTGAATTTATTCATTCTATACCTCAGAATTTATAATAAGATTGGTTAGGAAAAATTACTCACTTTTGGACTATCTGGCTCAGAAAGTTTTTAACCTTAAAAATAAATACAAAAAGTTTTTGACATTAACTTCATTATAAGTTATAAACAAATTCTTTTCAAAAGAACAGTTCTATTTTTTTTGCCCACTTAGTATTAAGGTTTCTGTGTCCTTTTCTTTTTGATATGAGGACAGCACTTTGATATCAAGTAAAATGTTCCTAATTATTAAGTATAACCACACTCACCATGTTCCTACCCTATGGAAAATACTTCTTTACTTGCTAATTTCCACTTATTATTTTTAACAACCACCACTATAAATCTTTGCTATGTTATTTGAAAACAGCTAGTATAATTATATGGGAAAACTCCAAAGACAAATTTCTGGAATCCCATTCCCAACAAATGATGTTTTTTCATCTCATGAGCAAACACTGAAATCTCCAATACAACATGGTCCCACACCTCTCCAAATACTTAGATACTGCGAAAAGACAAATACAGTAAATAATGAGAATAGAAAAATGAAAGATCTACACAGTCTCCCACATCCATGTCTCTACCATTCACTCTTTATTCTCCTACATCCATTTATAACATTTTAACAAATACTAAGTTTTGAAACACATATCTAAAAGGATCTATAATTCAGTACCCTAGTTGAAGGCCATATTAGAACATAATGTTCCTGCTACAACTACAAAAAACTAAAGCAAAAATTTCTCAATACGGAAGTACAAATCAAAACAGAATGCTTTTCCTTGCAAATAATACCAGTTCTTAATGTTTAAGCCATATTTATTAGCTCTACCATGAAACAAGGTTGTTTGTTTTGTGATTTATAGATTCAAAAATTAAGCAAAGCAATAACAATTTTCATAAAAATATTAAAGGATTTTACTTCAAAAAGTTTATCAAATAAACTATTACATGACCAGACTTATGCTATAGCTCAATCCCTCATACAAACTGGTAAACAATTATTGAATCTATTATAAAAATCAATTTATAGACTGTATTTTTAAAAGCTGTTAATATGCTAGTCTTTGTGTCCTAGTTACATGTATTATTTTCATCTTAGCTGTGAAAGACCAAGAAAATTTTTTTTACTAATTAAAACATTTCCAGTTATTTGTGGTATATAATTGCTTTGATCCTAATTTAATGCCTCATTCTACAACAATTAAAAGCAATCAAAAGCATTCAGATCAAACAATACACTAAATTCCAAATTATCTGTAGTTAAATTTTATCAACTCTCACATTTTATAGATGGGAAAAGAGAGGCCCAAAGAGACCTGCCAAGATCCAGCACACATCCTTTCCCCTGTACCCTCATGTTGATCTACTCCTTTGGCTATAGGCAGGACCTGACAGAAGGAAGAGAATCAGTCAGCTTGTTTTCCTGGTTGATTCTGAGTTCTCATTGACAGCTCCAGAAATAAGAGGGGGAAATGAGGCAGTGCAACATGTACTGTATCTGGGGTAAATATTTTTCATATAAAATTTTAACCCTTAGCATGGTGGTTGCTTTCTCTACCTCAGATGAGTGACAAAGTTCACATTATTTCAATATGGCCCAAAGCTTGCTTGACTGTAGAAAAGGTTCTCATTTGCAATTGAAATAAAACATTTTGCTATAAGTATATATAATATTATAAGATATGTAATGTTAAAAGTACTTTAACATTAAGTAGCTTAGAAAACCAATTTCAAAAAGTATTTTGTTCAAGAACAAAATTCATTCAAATACACTATTATGATCATAATACAGACAGATATTAGTTTCTGAAGTTTTAGTCAAAAGAAGAATCCACTGAGAGATGAACACACAACACTGAAGATACAGGATTTCCTAATCCAAAAAGTATGTACCTTTCAAAGAAAAGAAAATTATTACAACTTCATAATCTTCTTATTAATGTCAAAATTAGCCCTCATTACAGAAAAGATTACTAAGCAGGCTTTAAGCAAATGAATTTGCCTTGGTGATAAGGCAAATGTAAGTCTAATTCATGAATATGATTATTCTTCCATATTTTTCATGTTAGCACTATTCTAACTCTAGCTTTCGATTAGTTTCTATTTCTTTGATGATTGAACCACATTATGATGATTGATATAATTCAGTAATTGTTAACAATTATGCTGAAGATAAACTTCTTTGTTTCTGCTATATTTATTCTAATTTTCTTTCTTTCTCTCTGTGTGTATATATGCATTTTCTAGTAAAGATACAGGTAGGTACCTCTATTTCTAAATGTGCCATCTCTTCTCTATGTGTGTGTGTGTGTTTGTGTGTGTGTGTGTACACACACACAAACACACACACACATTTTTCTAATGCAGTTGCAGGTAGATGGCTCTAGTTTTAAATGTGCTAATATGGATCACTGAAAAAACTCCTCAATGAATCTGTAAACTTACTGCCATTTGTAAGGCAAATAAAAAAAGCCTAATTATAAATTAACAAATAGTAATTCAGGCTTCTCATAGGCTTCTCTTTAATTGGCAATATTGAATAGAACATATTTTAATCTGTTACTAATAATATTAATTCAAGTTTTTATCCAAAATTTTGAATCTTCAAAGCAGTATTTATATATGAGAAAAATTATTCAGTGAAACAGTATTTTACAATAGTGATATGTACTGTACTTCAGCTAATAATAAAAAAAAATCTTCTATGTGACCATTTTTCATCCTTAGCAGGTTCTGAAATTAAAATGAAGTATTATATGGAAATTTTCTTAAACTTTTAAAGGTTGCTTTAAAATGCCATTTATAGTTACCTGGTGGATATATTAGCAATAAAGCTATTTGTTCATTAATTTAAGAATTTAAAAAATATTAAATACCTAAATGACACAAATATTTTTAAAAGTCATAATAATGTTAAAAAGGAAATACAAAAACTTTCAATAAAATAATATTAAATCACATGAAAAATAGCACTAATTTACATAGTGGCAGCTATTAATGGACAGAAATTAAATTAATCTTTCCATAAAATTAAAATATTTTAATTTATGGAAATGAGAGTAATAAAGGAACAATTCTATATTATAACAAAATATTTGAACAAGGCTCATTAAGAAACTATTAAGAGATATGTAAAAATTTAGAGTAAAAATACAGTGTATAAAAAAATAACAGGCATTCAAAATTTTAAACTGCAATCAATTCTTAAACATGGCATGTATTACAAAAACCAAATCATATATTAGAATGAGAACTTAGCATGAGAGCTTTGGTAAAGCAACTTGCCGTGATTTTGTTGTCCTTCAAGAAAAATACATAACAAGACACAAATTTATAAATGATTTTGAAGGGAGCAACTTGAAATTGAAATTAGAAAATCAGAAAAATGAAGAAACTGATATTATAGCCTACAAAAATGAATATAGTTCCATAAATTGTGCAATCTATTCCTTGTTCTATAAAATGAGAAACATCTATTCCTTTAAATGAGCAATATTAGAGCATTAAAGTAACCCAAGCTATTACTGGATTTATGTAACTGAATTTACAAGAGAGAACTTTACATGACTGATAAACTGTGACTTGATAATTATAAGCACTGTAAAATGCTCTGTGCTTATTTAAACACACACACACATACACACATACACACACACACGGTAAAATAGAAATGTCCCATTATTTTTCTGGTGAACACTCAAAGCTACAAAACAGATAGACATTAATATGGAATACTACTAGGGAACATTAGCTCATGTTAAATCCAAGAAACTAGATTATCTGGTAGAATTCACAATTTGTTTAACTCTCTGTCAGACATTTTAAAAAAACTTAGATAATTTTATCAATAGAATTTGTGTCTTTCCAATAACATTTTCTTCTATGTGGTACTCTCCTTTAGTTTCTTCTATGTGGTACTCTACCTCAGAGGCCAAATCTAAATTTTCAATCATTTGATTTGAAAGGGTTTTGAAAGTTCCTATAACTTAAACCTGAAAATTTCCCCAGAGTAATTAACTTAAAAACTATTAATAAATAAATCTCTTTTGTAAATAAGTAAATATATAAACTGGGAGATTAAAATGACTTGAAATTTCTGGTCTGATTTTAAATATAAAGGCCATTTTGTCTATATCTTCTAATATACACAAACACCTGAGATACTGTCCCTACTTTTCACCTAGAAATACCCAGAGCAAGCATAGTAACTGGGAATGCTATGACAATCATATAACTCAAACAGAGGCAGGTGCCCATGTACATGGGGGTGTTGTTTTAGAATTTTTGATATTCACCATTATGTAAAACAGTATAACAGTACAAAAAATATTTCAAATGTTTTAAAACAAATCATAAACTAGTGAAAAATAAGCATAAATTAAAGTAATAAACTACCAACAGTAATTATGTAAAGAGACTAAGAATAAAGTATGAAAAAAGTCATTATTGATAAAAACAGGATATATATATATATATAAACTAACTCTGTGTGATATAAATAGTTAATTTTCTTTTATCCCAGAGTAATTAAAAAGACTCACTCCACAAAACAAGTAGCCAAAGGTGATAAATAGGAATTTAAAAAACAGAATAAACATGAAACTATTTTCAAATGCATTTGCAAATAAATACAAATCAAAATAACAATATATATACATGTATATGAACATATATATGACATGTACATATATATTAACATATAAGTGGAAGGCCAAAAAGATACTTTCCCCTACAAAATTAAAAGTGAAATATGGGGAAAAGAACAATCACATATATTATTGTTGGTACAGCCTTTCTGGTAGACAACTTAGCAATGTACATTAAATTCAAAATGTATATACCTTTTGATTCCAGTAATTATAATTATAATTCATTAGCTATTACTATCATCATTAGGAAATAACTTTTTAAATTATGGTACTCAGTAAAAGTGGCATACAACAGTATGTTTAAGAAAAGGAAAATTTGGAGTAAATCAATAGGAAATTCATTATGATTCACTCATACAATGAATACCAGGTACCTGTTAAACATCAAACAGAAAAATACTGGTGCATAAATGTTTATAGCAGCATTATTTATAAGAGAAAAAATGTAAAATCAATCCAAATGTCCACTGACTGATGAATGGGCACACAAGATGTGTATGTCATACAGTGGAATATCATTCAGTCAGTAAAAGGAGTGAAATAGTGACACATGCAACAACAACAATGAACCTTGAAAACAATACGCTAAATGAAAGAAGACAAACACAAAAAATCATTTATTTTGTGGTTCTATGTGTATGAAATGTCCAGAATAAATCAGGGGATGGGTAAGGGTGAAGAAAGAGAAATGACAACTTGATTGATAAGAGTTTCTTTTAGTGCTGATAAAAATGTTCTGGAATTAGATATCAGTGATAGTTGTATGACTCTATAATTACACAAAAAAACTGATCTGTGTATTTTTAAATGTTTAAAATAGTGAATTTCATATTTAAACTCAAATTTTAGAATAATAAAAACAAAATTAAATGATTATGTAAGTAGTGCCATAAAAAGGTATCTATAATACACTAGGGTTAAAATATAAATCATAACAAAGAAAAAATATAAAACATACACAAGTTGCCAGAGGTAGTTATATCTAGAATTTCTGGAAGTTTTAATTTCCACCTCCCACCTCTTTATATTTGAACTTCTCATCACTTTCTTACCCTTTTTTTTTCCTTTTAAATGTAATATACCATTAACAGGAATGCAAACAAAAGTCAAATAATTTATATGGTAATAACAGGATAAAATTTAAAGTGAAGAGCTTAACCAAAAGACAACAGAAAAATAAGAAATCATTAGGGTTACAAACTTAAGAGAAAACAAAATATAGAATATTTTCAATCAATAATTTGGATTGAAAAGGATGAGTGAAAAGTATGAAAATCTGAGTGATATTTAAATTTTCCCAAGTATTAACTTTTCTTACTATAATTGCTTTACAGACTAGGGCTTTTCATTTTTAGAATATACATAGCTACAAATTTATTTCTGAAACTTCAAGTTACTAAAGAACATTAATATAGAGGTTAATTTTATTCTCTGGGCATTTTAAGACTGAATTAAATTTACATGGTATATATAGTCCTGGATGTTTCAAGAATTATTTGAATATTACGATTTTCTGAGATATAAAATATGCGGAAGCTTCCCTAAATTTCCAAGTACATAACTTAAAAGAGTGTTTCTGAGAGTGGCCTTGACTATTGTCTAAAAGCCAAATTCTGGCAACCTTGGGGCCATTATCTCTAGCATCATGTTTTGGCATGAGTATGTGGGTTTTTATTGGATTACTTGTGTTCATATGGTATTACAGAAACAATTCAATTCTCATTTTGTGTGCAAATTAAGAATCAAAAGTTGGAAAGCCTTCAAAAATAAAGAAGGAAAACTAAAAAGCCAGATGGACAGGTTTATCTTTACCCATTGTTTCTAACAGTGTTTATACCACACTTCAAAAGATGGCCTCATGGGGAGGTGACTATTTATCATTCAAGTCAGGAAGAGCTTTGAGGTTTAAGCCAGAGTTTCTGAGCAATGCCTAGGTATCATAATAGTTCAGCTTGATTAGAGAAATTCTAAAACTCCAAGTCACAAGAGTTCTAACTCTTCTTAATTTATGTGATAAGAAAAATAAAGATTATTATTCCTGCATCAAACATTCAATTTTCCAACAAATTCTCCCTGAATGTCCATTATCTCTCAGACATTACTAGAGTTCTAGGATATACATCAATGAGCCAAAAAGACCAAGATTTTAGCCCTGGTAAGGCTTACAAAAAGAAGGACAATAAATAATCATAGTAAGTAATCACATAATATATTATACAACTTAAGACAAAAAAAAAAAAAACTAACACAGAGAAAAAGAGGTCAAAATTGCTGGGTAACAGAAGGGAGATGATGTGTGAGGAGTAAAAATTTGTTCCCATGATGTAGGCTCCCTATTTACCTCTCTTATTGTTTCTCTTGCTGAGAAAAAACTTTTCAGTTTAAGAAAGTCCCATTTCTTGATTCTTGTTATTAACTCTTGTGCTATGGGTGTCCTATTAAGGAATTTGGAGCCCGACCCCACAATATGTAGATCGGAGCCAACTTTTTCTTCTATCAGACGCAGAGTCTCTGATTTGATATCTAGCTCCTTGATACACTTTGAGTTAACACTTCAGATAGAGCCCTAATATCCAGAGTATACAAAGAACTCAAAAAATTAGACAATAAGAAAACAAATAACCCAATCAACAAATGGGCCAAGGACATGAACAAACACTTCACAGAGGAGGACATACAATCAATAAACAAGTACATGAAAAAATGCTCACCATCTCTAGCAGTCAGGGAAATGCAAATCAAAACCACCCTAAGATACCATCTCACCCCAGTAAGATTGGCAGCCACTATGAAGTCAAACAACAACGAGTGCTGGCGAGGATGTGGGGAAAAGGGTACTCTTGTACATTGCTGGTGGGACTGCAAATGGGTGCGGCCAATTTGGAAAGCAGTATGGAGATTCCTGGGAAAGCTGGGAATGGAACCACCATTTGACCCAGCTATTGCCCTTCTCGGACTATTCCCTGAAGACCTTAAAAGAGCACACTACAGGGATACTGCCACATCAAAGTTCATAGCAGCACAATTCACAATTGCTAGACTGTGGAACCAACCCAGATGCCCTTCAATAGATGAATGGATAAAAAAAAATGTGGCATTTATACACCATGGAGTATTACGCAGCACTAAAAATGACAAAATCATGGAATTTGCAGGGAAATGGATGGCACTAGAGCAGATTATGCTTAGTGAAGCTAGGAAATCCCTAAAAAACAAATACCAAATGTCTTCTTTGATATAATGAGAGCAACTAAGAACAGAGCAGGGAGGAAGAGCAGGAAGAAAAGATTAACATTAAACAGAGACATGAGGTGGGAGGGAAAGGAAGAAAAAAGGGAAATTGCATGGAAATGAAGGGAGACCCTCATTGTTATACAAAATTACATATAAGAGGTTGTGAGGGGAATGGGATAATAAACAAGGAGAGAAATGAATTACAGTAGATGTGATAGAGAGAGAAGATGGGAGGGGAGGGGAGGGGGGATAGTAGAGGATAGGAAAGGTAGCAGAATACAACAGTCACTAATATGGCAGTATGTAAAAATGTGGATGTGTAACCGATGTGATTCTGCAATCTGTATTTGGGGTAAAAAAGGGAGTTCATAACCCACTTGATTCTAATGTATGAAATATGATATGTCAAGAGCTTTGTAATGTTGTGAACAACCAATAAAAAAAAAAAGAAGGGAGATGATGTAAAATTTAAAACATGTTTGGAAGGGTTAGGCCTCACTGAGTAGTTCTAAAATAGATGAGGGAGTCCACCAAGTTCAGATACTGGAGACGTGTGTCCTTTACACAGGAGCAGCCATGCAGAAATACATTAGGGTAGAATGTACCCAGTACGGTAAAGAAAATGAAAAGACCAATGAGGACAGTGTGTGGTAACTTAGGAAAAAAGAAAAGATTCGTTATATGCAAGTATAACTGGAAAAAAAATGTTCAGGGTCAATGCAAAAATCTAAACTGAATGTGAGTTAGCAAGCCAATGTAAGTATAATTATCAGATTAATTCATAGGAAATGACATCATGTTTCATTATACTTGAACATTATTTTCTTTAATATGATCATTAAGGAGATTATTCATTGATTGGTACTACATCACACTCAGCAATACTTCCCTTATGACATGATGACACAGTTACACATAGTATTTATCAAAAAATGTGTCCTCCTCTTGCCCTTTAAGACTGAGTTTCATGTAACATCATATCTTATTAATCTTTGTATCCTAAGTGTCAACTGGATGAGTTACTGATTAAGAGAAGTGGATGGAATAAAGAAAACAAGGTAAAAAATTAGGGGGGGGGGGAAGAAAGGTTTTTTAAAAAAGAAAAAAAAAGCCAAGAAAGTATATACAAAGTCAAACTTCAGGCATCTGCTCCAGTAAAAGAATAGAGAACTCAGGCTATTACTCATTTCCAAAGCAGAGCAAAAGTAAGAGTAAAATTTAGTAGAGAAAAATATAAAGGTGAGGGCTGGGATTGTGGCTCAGCGGTAGTGTGCTCACCTAGCACGGGCGGGACCCAGGTTCGATTCTCAGCACCACATAAAAATAAAGGCATTGTATTGTGTCCATCTACAAAAAAAGATTCATACTCATTCTCATATTCTCTCTCTCTCTCTCTCTCTCTCTCTCTCTCTCTCAAAAAAAAAATATATATATATATATATATAAAGGTAATAGTAAAGGAATGGTTCTTAGGGCTTATGGTGGTTGTGCTCTGCACCAAACTATCCAGCTTCTAAAGTAACTGGAGATTAAGCAGTTGGAATTTTATGGATTATGATGAAAAAGTGAGATCCTCCTAATTTGAGGAAATTATAAATTTATTTTTTAATAAATTCATTGTAGTCCCATGAATTTGGAAAATGCACAGTCATGTAACTAAATCCATAAGATCCATAATGGTTCCACCATGCTGATGCTATATAGTCAACCCCCCAACTTTTAATACCTAGTAATTTCTGCTCTATTCTCTGAAATTACAGTCTCACCTTTTCAAGAATGCTATATAAATGGAATCATATAATATCTAACCTTTTAGAATTTTGCTTCTTTCACTTGGAATAATGTATTTTACTTTCATACATGTTATTGTGGGTAGAAATACTTTTTCCTATTTACTACTGAGATTTTCCTTTGTAAGAGTATACAACCAATTACCCTTTATCACTTGATGGATATTTGTGTTGTTTTTAATTTGACTACTATGAATAAGACAGCTATAAAAATGTTCTGTAAACAAAAGTTTTCATTTCTCTAAAGTAAAAGAGTGGGTTCTGGGAAATAAGGGTATATTTAACTTTCTAAGAACTTCACAACCTTTCCTAAGTGGTTGTAGTATTTTGCACTCCCATCAGTCAGCAATGTATGAAGTTCTAATTTCTCCCAATTCCCCAGAACTTAATAAGTATGCAATGGTACCTTTCTGGGGTTTTAATTTGCATTTCCCAAATAACTGATGAAGCTGAGCATTTTTTCATTTTGACATACCATCTGTTTATCTTGTTGTTTTTTGTTTTGGCTTTTTATTTGTGCTGCTGGGGATTGAACCAGGGCCTTGTGCATGTGAAGTTAGCCCTCTACCAACTAAGCTATATCCCTAGGCCCCCATTTGTTTATCTTTTTTTTGTTTTTAGAGAGAGAGAGAAGATGTGAAGTCAGCCCTCTACCAACTAAGCTATATCCTTAGGCCCCCATTTGTTTGTTTATTTATTTTTTTTTACAGAGAGAGAGATTTTTTTAATATTTATTTTTCAGTTTTCAGTGGACACAATTTATTTTTATGTGGTGCTGAGGATCGAACCCAGCGCCCTGCGCATGCCAGGTGAGCGCGGTACCGCTTGAGCCACATCCTCAGCCCCTCTGTTTATCTTTTTTGGTGAAAGTGCCTGTTCAATTCTTTGTTCCTTTTTTAAACTGAGGTAGCTGTTCTCACTGTCACATTTTTATAACAGTTCGTTGAATAGTCTAGATACAAGTTTGAAAATATTTTCTCCTAGTCTGTGGCTTTTCATTAATCTCTTAATATTGCCTTCTGGGTGATAAAATTTTTGTACTTTGATAAATGTACTTTACCATTTTTTCATTTTCTGGATTGCACTTTTGTTGTATCTAAAATCTGTATAAATGAACACGATCAAAATGTTAATTTTATTTAAGAGTTTTAAACTTTTACATTTACTTTTAGGCCTATAGTCTATTTTAAGTTGTCATATGCATATAGTGTGAGTTGTGGATCTACATTCTTTTTTTTTCTTTTTCTGCACACAGATATACAACTGTTCCAATTGTTTAAAAAGTTTATTCAATTCACAATTGAATCATCTTTGCATCTTTGTCAAAAACAAATCAAGTATTTTTGTGGGGATCTATTTTTTTTAATCTTTATTTTAATTTTTTTTATTTTTTATGTGGTGCTGGGGAACAAACCCAGGGTCTCACATGTGCGAGGCAGGCGCTCTACCACTAAGCTAGACCCCAGCCCTGTGTGGGTCTATTTCTAAACTCTAGTCTGCTCTAAAGGCCTACATGAGTAACCTTATACTAAAAATACCATGATTGCTATATTTTGACAGTAAACCTTGAGATAAGACAGTTTGAGTCTCCAGCTTTGCTCCTCCTTTGCAAAATTATTTTGCCTATTTTAGTTACTTTGCCTAGGCATATAAGTTTTATAATTATTTTGTCTACAAAAAGCCTTATAAAACTTTTGAGATTGCATTGTGTCCACAGATCAGTATAGAAAGAACTGACATCTTCTCTCATATATATTTTCATATAAATTTTAGAATCAGCTTATCTACAAAAAGCCTTCTAAAACTTCCAGATTGTATTGAGTCTAAAGATCATCATGGATAAGAATGAGTTTTCCAGTCCATAATGAAGAACTGTCTGTCCAAAATGTCAATATATCAATGTTGAGAAATCTTGTAAATTTCTGTAGATGGCTTTTAAGAAAGTTCTATACTGATACCTACTTTGTGAAAAATTTTTAACAGGAATAAGTGTTGAATTCTGTCAAATGCTTTTGTATGTATCTTTGTATGTGGTTTTTATTTTTCAGCATCTGTTTTTAAAAATATTTTTTAGTTATAGATGAACACAATATCTTTATTTATTTTTATGTGGTGCTGAGGATCGAACCCAGTGGCTCATGTGTGCGAGGCAAGCGCTTTACCACTGAGCCACAACTCCAGACCTATTTTTCAGCATCTTAATAAAAGGAAATACATTAAGTGTTTTTCAAATATTAAAGTACATCACTGAATTCCAGAGTTTTATTTGTTAAAATTTTCTGAGAATTCTAGTGTCTATGCCTATGAGTGGTATTGGCATACAGTTTTGTTTTAATATTTTGTCTAATTTTGTATCAAGCTAATTGGAGCCTCATAAAAAGAATTAAGAAATGTCCTCTTTTCTCCTATTTTCTAGAAGGATCTGAGTAGAATTGCCATTATTTCTTTTTTAGTAGTTTGTTGCAACCAAGAGTGAAAATACCCTAGCCTGAATCTTTCTTTATTGGAAGGTTTTAAAATACTAATTTAATCTCTTTAATAGGTATATTAAATATTTCTTAGTAAGTTTTGTAAAGATTTGCCCTTCCAGAAATTGGTCCAGTTCATCCATATTGTCAATTTTATGATTAGAATTATTTAAAGTATTCACATATTATGCTTTAAATGGAGGGCTTGTATTGATGTGCCTCATTCACTCTTGATGTTAGTCATTTGCATCCTTTCTCTTTTTGTGAGCCATCTAGAATTTTACAAATTTCATTAATGTTTTCAAGTTATTAAACTGATCATATTTATTGTTTTATTTCACTGGCTTCTGTTTTTACCTTTATTGTTTTCTTCATTCTGCTTGCTTTCGATTGAATTTGCTCTTCTTTCTTTAGTTTCTTAAAGTAAAAGCTTGAATTATTGACTTGAGGTCTTCCTCTTTTCTACATAAGCTTTTAATACTTTAAATTTCCATATCTGCACTACCTTAATTGCATTCTTAAAATTTCATATTATGAATTTTAATTTTTCATTTGTTTGAAAATACTTTATAATTTTCCTTGATGCTTCCTCTTTATTTGTGAGTTCTTAAAAAGTGTGTTTTTAAGTTTCCAAATATTCGGTGATTTTCAGATATCTTTCTGTTCTTGATTTCTGGTATAATTTTGTTATAATCAGAAAACATACACTGAATAAATTCTTTAAATTTTTAAGGTTTTCTTAAGTTCTGTTGAAGGTCTATCTTTCTGAATGTTCTATTTTCCTTTAAAAAAGAATGTACATTCTGCTTTTGAGGAATGCTTTATAAATGTCAATTATGAATGTGACATGTTTTATAAATGTTCATTAAGTCAACTAGTCCTAACATTGCCCAGATCTTTAGATCCTCTCTGTCTACCTTGGTTTGATTATTCTGAGAAGAATGCTAAAGATGCCAAATATAATTGTGGAGTTTCCTAATAGCAGCTATTTTTAGTTGCAAACATATGTAGTATTTTTCATGTTTTCATCACAAATTTGCTCACTTCTTTATATGTAAATGTACACCTTCATCCCTGTCAATTTTGATTGTTCTTAAATCTACTTTGACATTAATATAGCCTCTCCAGATTTTTTTTTCAGTTAGTTCTGCATGGAGTATATTTTCCTATCCTTTAGCCTATGTTATCAATATACTTAAAAGTGGGTTTCTTTATCTAGAGTCATTTTTAACCTAATGAAAATATCTCTTTTAATTGATGTTTAAACTATTAATATACAAAGTAACTACTAACATGGTTGGATTTAAGTCCACCATTTTATTGTTTGCTTTCTGTCATTCTCCCTTTCTTTCCTATCCTTTTGCAGGTTTTTAGCATCCCATTTTAACTTATTTAATAGGCTTTTTTAAATAACTCTTAGTATTTTTATAGTCACTGCTTTAAGGATTACAATATAATGCCTAACTCTTTTTTTTTTTAGAGAGAGAGAGTGAGAGAAGGGAGAGACAGAGAGAGAGAGAGAGAGAGAGAGAGAATTTTCAATATTTATTTTTCAGTTCTCGGCGGACACAACATCTTTGTTGGTATGTGGTGCTGAGGATCGAACCCGGGCTGCACGCATGCCAGGCGAGCGCGCTACCGCTTGAGCCACATCCCCAGCCATGCCTAACTCTTAATAGTCAATACATTTTACCATGTCAAGTAACATATAATCACATATAGCTCTTTGCTTTCCAGCCTGTTTTAAATGTCACTTTTATTACATATAAGAACATTAAAGCCTCCCACAAGCAATGACATAATTTTTGCTTTCAATAGTTATTTTTGAAAGGTCTTAAGAGAAAAAAAAACAATCTGCCATATTTACTTGAATATTTACCATTTCTGTTGCTCTTTCTTCATTCACGAAGTTCCAAGTTTTCTTCTGATATCACTTCTTGGAGCCCCAAAACTTTTGTTAGCACTGGTTTTAGTCCAGGTGTGCTAATGACAATTCTGAGTTTTTCTGAAATTTCTTTATTTCATCTTCATTTCTGAAGTGTGTTTTCACTGAGTATAGAATTGTGAGTTAGCAGTTGTTTTCTTTCAGAACTTTAAAGATGCTGTTCCACTGTCTTCTGTCTTTCATGGTTCCTGTTGAAAAACCTGCAGTCATTTGAATTGTTGTTTCCTCAACATAATAAATTATATTTCTCTGGTTGCTGTCAAAAAGTTTTTAATCTTTTGTTTTCAGAAGTTTGATTTTGATGTTGTCTAGAAGTGGTTAACTGAATTTGTCTTTGTAGGGTTTCTGGGTTTCTTGATTTATTCAATTGTGTGTGTACGTGTTGAGAACGTATGCGATCTACTCTCTTAGTCATTTTCAAGTACAATTTATTATTAACTACAGTCACCATAATGTACTAGATTGCACTTCTGTAGATATTTTCCCATTCCTCTCTGTAATCAACTTTACATAGCCTTTGGTAATCAACTTCATTCTCTGTAATTAAAAGTTTGACTTTTTTTTTTTGTAACACAGATTCCACATGTAAGTGATATCATATAGTATTTGTCTTTTTGTGCCTGGCTTCTCTTAGCATAGTGTCATCCTCTTAAGTTTATCCAAATTATTACAAATGGCAGAATTTCCTGCATTGTTAAGGCTGAATCGTATTCCTTGTGTACATATACAATAGTTTCTTTATCCATCTATTTGTCAATGGTTATCAAATGGTTATCCATCTACTTGTCAAGAATTTTCAAAATACCAATGGGTATTTAGGTTGTATTCATATCTTAGTTATTGTGAATATTGTAAATAATGCTGCAGTAAATCTGAAAGTGCAAATGTCTCTTTGAAATAGTGATGTTATTTCTTTTTTCTATATGCCCAGAAGAGAAATTTCTGGATCATGTTTTAGTTCTACTTTTAATTTTTTGAGTCATCTCAATTCTGTGTTCCATAAAAGCTATACTAATTTGCCTTTTCACCAACAGCATTCGAGGGATCCCTTTTCACCAATATTTGTTTCTTTTGATGTTCTTATAATAGCATCCTAACAGGTGTGAGGTGATAGTTTTTACTTGTATTTCCTTGATGATAATGATATGAATATCTCTTTGTATACCTACTAGCCATTTGCATACCTTTTTTGTAAAAATGTCTATTCAGGGCCTTTTCCATTTTTTTAATCAGTTTTTAAATCTGTTTTGCTATTGAGTTGTATGAGTTTCTTATATATCCTGGGTATTTTAACCCATAAGTGATATATGGTTTATAAATATTTTCTCCATTCTGTCAGTTATCTTTTCATCTTGTTTACTGTTTTCTGTGAATAAACAATTTGATATAGTTCAATTTGTTTATTTCTGTTTTGTTGTATGTGCTTTTTGTGTCAAATCTTAAAAAAAAGAAATCATTGCTGAGATTAGTGTCAAGGAGCGTTTCCCCTACGTTTTATTCTAAGTTTTACATTTCAGGCCATAACCTTAACTCTTTAATAACCCTCTTTACGGGTCCAATTTTACCTTTGTGGATGTAGATAAACAAGTTTTTGAACAGTATTTTTTTGTGCAGTCTATCCTTCCCACATCATGCACTTATTGAAAATTATGTGGAGAATAATTTGTGGGCTCTCTATTCTGTTCCATTGGTGTGTATGTCTGTGTTTATGTTCATACAATACTGCATTTATTACTATAGCTCTGCAATATGCTTCAAATCAGGAAGTGTGACACCTGAAGCTTCATTCTATTTGCTCAGGATTGCTCTGGCTAGTCAGGATCTTTTGTAATTCCATAATAATTTCAGGATTTGTTTATTTTTCTGTGAAAAATCTCATTGGAATTTTGTTAGGTACTGCATTGAATCTGTATGCGCATTCTTTTTTTATTCCTTTCTTTTTTTTTTTTTTTTTTAGGTACTGGGGATTGAACTCAGGGGCCCTCAATAACAGAGCCACATCCCCAGCACTATTTCGTATTTTATTTACAGATAGGGTTTCACTGAGTTGTTTAGTGCCTCTCCATTGCTGCGGCTGGTTTTGAACTTGAGATCCTCCTGTCTCAGCCTCCCGAGCTTCTGGTATTACAGGCATGTACCACCACACCCGGCTATCCTTTTAACTATGCATACAATCTATGAACATGGGATATCTTTCCTTTCATTTTTCAATGTGTGTTTTTCAATGTCTTCCATCAATGTTTTACAGTTTTCATTGTACAGAGTTTGGGTATTTTATTCCTTCAATATTATGATAAATAGAACTATTTGCTTAATTTTTTAGCTTATTATTGGTACATATAAATGCAATTGACTTTTGTAAGTTGATTTTTATATTCTGAAGCTTTACTGAATTTGTTTATTCTAACAGTTTTTTTGGTGGAGTCTTCAGGGTTTTGTACATACAAGATCATGTAATCTGCAAACAGGGATAATTTATCTTCTCCCTTTCCAATATGGGTACTGTGTTAGATTTTCATCACTCTCACCACAATACCCGACAAGAACAAATTAGAGGAGAAAAAAGTTTATTTTGGCTTACAGTATCAGAGGTTTAGTTCAAGATCGGCCAACAATATTGCTCTAGACCCAAGGTGAGACAGAACATCATAGCAAAGGAAGGCATGGGAGAGGAATACTACTCCACTCATGGTGGAGAGAGAAGAAAAAAGGCTTCTGGGAAGATGAACCCTTCCTCTGTACCCCTAGTGATCTACCTCTTCCAGCCACACATCACCTGCCTACAGTTAGTCTATTCAAATTAGAATGGACCCATTCGATTATAGCTCTCATAATCTAATCATTTCACCTTTGAATATCTCTGCATCAACACATGTATCCAAGCCATAAGAGACATATTTTATTTTTCTTGCGTTATTAATCTGGATAGGACTTCCAGTATATGTTGAATAGGAGTGGTGAAAGTGGGCATCCACGTGTTGTTTCTGATCTCAAGAGAAAACCTTTCAGCTTTTCCATTGAGCATAATGTTAACTGTGGGCTTGCCATATGTGGCCTTTACTATATTAAGGTACATTCCTTCTTAATTGTTAAAAGTTTTATCATAAAAGAATGCTGATTTTGTCAAATAGCTTGCTGAGATTCTTGAATATACATTTCTTGTCACCATATCCAGAAATTTTTAGCTACTATTTCTCCAAATGTATCTTCTGGTGAAATCTTTTCCTCTGCTCCTTCTGTGCCTCCAATGACACCATGTAATGTATTTTTCTTTTGTCTGAGAGATTCCTGAGACCCTGTTCATTTTTTTTCGGTGGTGCAGGGGATTGAACCCAGGGGTCTTTTGCATGCAAAGTAAGCACTCTACCAACTGAGCTGTATTCCCAGACCTTATTGATGTACTTTTAAATTCACATATGCATTTCTATTATTTTTATTCTGCTACATAACTTCATCTAGTCAGTGTTTTATTTTGGATAGTTTACTTTTTAAGTTACAAATTTCCCATGGTTCTTTTTCAAGGTTTTATTTCTTTACTCAGAACGTCTATTTTTCTCTTCAAGAGGGTTTGCTCTTCATAATGGAAGATGGTTATAATGGATACTGAAACATCTTTGCCTGATGATTCCAACATCTGGGTCACCTCAGGATGGGTATCTTGATAGTCTTTTCCTTTGAGAATTAGTCAAACTTTTTGTTTTGTTTTGTTTTTGTATGTAAGGCAATTTTTGTAGTTTATTCTGAATTTTTTAAATCTTATATTCAGACTCTTTGAGTCCTATTAAAAGCTTTTAGAGTACATAGACTTTTTTGTTTGGTTTGACAGGGAGTCAGATTTAGATAGTAAATCCTTGCCTCAAGTAAGCAAAGGTACTAATACAAGTTTAGTTTATAAAGCCTTAAGCTTCTTTTGGTGCATGTGCCACTCAGGGACTTGGATGGAGGATTCCTAGCTCTGTTTTCAAAGTCTTGGGATAGTTAGGATCAAATAGAATTATGACACTCTTTACCAGTTCTCTCTTCCCTGAAAAACATGCCAGCTCCTAGATACCTCATTGTTCAAGTCATTCTAGAAGGATAAAAATGTTTCTCTTAGAATTCTTACTTACTACACTGTAACAGTTCTGAAGGACTCAAGCCCCCTCTTGGGGGGATAAAACAGAAAAGAGACTAGGAATTCCTTAATACCCTTTGGCTTGAAGAGGCTTCTTTTCCTGATCCTCTGATAAAAAAGAAAAGGTTACTGTTGGAGGTTTTTGCTAGATACTTGAATTAAAAATGATGATATAGGAGAAGAAAAATATACTAGTCACACATTCCTACACTGGTTCTTCAAATTTTAATTTCCCTTCCCAACCTAACTGCTATGGTTTACTTTTGAAGTAACAAGTATACAAGCAGTTTTCTGTATTCTGTCTAGAGTTTTTGCTGTAATAAATGGGAGGGTGCTATGAACTAAGTTATGCTCCCCTGAAATTCATATGCAAAACCTCTTTCCCTTGTATAGCTATATTTGGGGACAGGACTTGTAATGAGGCAAGTAGAGTTAAATGAAGTATAAGGGTGGAGCTAGAGACACCAAAGAACTCTTTTTCCCTTTCCAACATGTGAGAACACAGTGAAAAACTGACCATCTACCTATAAGCCAGGAAGAGAGTCCTGTCTGGAAAGTGAATCATTCTGCTTCCTTGATCTTGGACTTCCCATCCTCCAGAACTGGGAAATAAACTTCTGTTACTTAAGCTTCTTAGTTCATAGTATTTTGTTACAGCAGCTGTATTTACTCCACCTTGGCAAACATTTTTAGTTAGCTTTCTGAATAGTAACTTTTGATGGTTATAATATATAAAAATGTACATACAGAATATAAAAAAGAAGAAAATAGAACCCAAGTTATTGAAGAAAAGATAGAGGAGAAAAAATAATAATTTTCCTTATGGAAGTCATTACAAATAAGAAGAATATAGTGAAAAAATTAGAATTCAATAATACATAGAAGAGGAAGAAGGCAATAAGTAGGCAAAACTTATTAAGAAGTAATTAGATAAACAGGAATAGAGAGAGAAAAGGGGAAAATGTAGCTGAACTAGAAAATAAATGGTTATTTAGCAAACAAATGATCAACAAAGCCTCAAGTTAGTTATTTAAAAGACTAATAAAACCGACATATCTCTGCCAATACTTATCAAGAAAAAAAAGAAATGGATAACCACAAAATAAAAAAGAACTAAAAACAAAAATATTGAAGCAAACAAAATAATGAATAACTGATATTAAAAACACAAAGGGACCAACTAGCTAATGTCTGTGTGGAAAGTCTTACCAAGTGTTCATTGACAGAAATTTTTCTTTAATTTTTTTTTAGTTGTGGATGGACACAGTTCCTTTATTTATTTATTTATTTATTTATATGTGGTGCTGAGGATCGAACCCAGTACCTCATACATGAAAGGCAAGCACTCTTGCCACTGAGCCACAAACCCAGCCCATTGACAGAATTTTTGATTCACTCATTAACAGCAGCATCAATTAAATATGTCATATTCCTCACAGGAGGGAGATAGCTGACAAATGATAAGAAAAGGAAGTGTTTTTTTAAAAATCAGAATCCTAGTTTGAACAATGTCATAAAGATATAAAAAATTTAGTCTTTACAACTCCTTAGAGAATTTTAACTTTTAAAAAATCACTCATCTATTTTAAGTGGTAACATTCAAGAAAAAATTCTATCTTTCTACCTAACTAAATACTTTTAAATTAACAGTATATAGAGCTGGGGTTGTAGCTCAGTGGTAGAGCATTTGCCTAGCATGTGTGAGGCACTGGGTTCAATTCTCAGCACTGCATAATAATGGTTCATTGACAACTAAAAAAATTATTTTAGAATTAATAGTATATATAATAGACAATTGTGACAACAATTCAGAAAAATATAGATCATAAGAAAAGCTTAAGCAGACCTACAAGCATTAAAGAACATAGATTAGTAGTTAAAATCCTTTTTCTCCCCACCCCCAACCTATACAGTTTTACAGGCAAATTCTACTAAATGATGATTCCAAGCTTATACAAAATTCTTCCAAATAACTAAAAAAGATTAAACACCTCCAAACATTTTATGAGGCTAGTAAAACTTTTATAACAAAAAGCAAGTACAAAACAGAAAAATTACAGACAAATTTTACTGTGAGCATAATCAAACTTCTAAAATATTAGCAAACTAAATTCTAAATCAGAAAAAAATATATTAAAACAATATCTGAGGGGCTGGGGCTGTGGTTCAATGATAGTGCACTTGCCTGGCATGTGTGAGGCACTGGGTTTGATTCTCAGCACTGCATATAAATAAAGGTCTATCAACAACTAAAAAATAAAACTAAAAATTTTTTTTAAAGAGAGAGTGAGAGAGGAGAGAGAGAGAGAGAGAGAGAGAGAGAGAGAGAGAGAGAGAGAGAGAGAATTTTTTTAATATTTATTTTTTAGTTCTCGGCGGACACAATATCTTTGTTGGTATGTGGTGCCGAGGATCGAACTTGGGCCGCACGCATGCCAGGCGAGCGTGCTACCGCTTGAGCCACATCCCCAGCCCCTAAAAAAATTTTTTAAAAAAACCAATATCTCAGTGTCCAGTTGGATTTATCCTAAGAATATATAAATAATTCAACACTAGGAAAACTAGGGCTGGGGCTGGGGCTCAGTGGTAGAGCACTTGCCTGGCACATGTTCCTCAGCACCACATAAAAATAAAATAAAGGTACTGTGTCCACCTACAACTTAAAAAATACACATTAAAAATTATTGATGCAATTCTTCACCTTAAAAAATTAAAAGTGACTTCTGGATCTAGGACAAGATAAAATAGCTGTGCTTTCTTGCTAAATACAACTAAAAACCTTGGACATTACATATAAAATGTAAGATTCTGAAGGTGGAGATAAAAAGGAAGACTTGCCAAGGACCTCAGAAACTGAGGAATGACATGATAGGAACTTCATTGGGCCTTCTTTTTGCCTCATAAATCCCACAGTGTGTTGGATACCTCAGCAATCGTGATGTGCAGTACAAATACAGGAACAAAAGGTTGCTGTCTCCTCTTGAGTTTTCTAAATTATGTGTAGTGGGAGACAAAATTGTAACACTATCTGATGTGGTCATAAAATATGTATAATAGGGCCAAGGTTGTGGCTCAGTGACAGAGCGCTTGCCTAGCATGCGTGAGGAACTGGGTTCGATCCCCAGCACCACGTAAAAATAAACAAATAAAATAAAGGTATTGTAGCCATCTAAAGCTAAAAAAATTTTAAAAATATGTATAATACATACTTGAAATGATTATACTATAAAGCAGTGGGGCAAAGGTCATAAGGTAACTTTTTAATTTCAGACTAGAAAATGATACCAAATAGACTGTGCCAAGACTTTCTATACATATTCATGTATATAAATAGACAAATATCTTGAACAACCAGTGAAAAACCTGCACAAAAAAAGATACAGTCAAGAACAATAGATAATTAAAAATGAAATTCTAAACAATGTGCAAATAACCCATAGGAAGACAGGAAAAAGAAAATAAAGAAACCGAGAAGGAACAAACACAAAACTAAAAATTAAAATAAAAAATATCTATTACATTCACCTACATTTTCTCTCATTGTATTCTTCCTGATATCCCAAAGCTCTTTATCAGTTCTTTTTTGCCAAAAGAAGGTTCTTTAGCCATTACTTGTAGGTAAGTCTGCTGAGACCAAATTTTTAGCTTTCTTTCATACAAAATGTCTTAATTTTCCCTCAATTTCTCAAGGGAATTCTGTATTATATAGCATTCTGTGTTGACAATTCTAGTCTTTCAGCATTGGAAATATATTGGGCCACATCTTTTGGGCTCCATGGTTTCTTTTTTGGGGAGTGGGGGGGGGGGGGTTCCATGGTTTCTGACAAGAAATCTCTTGACATTAGAGTTGTTTTTTTAACTAAAGACAAGGAGTCATTTTTCTCTGGCTATTTTCAACATGTCTCTTTGTCTCTAATTCTCAGAAGTTTAATTATGTTGAGGTATGAATTTCTTTCAGTTTTTCCTCTTAGAATTTGCTCGGTTTCTTGCAGCTATGTGTTCATGTCTCTTGCCAAGTTTGGGTAATTTTCAACCATTATTTCAGTATTTTTTCAGTACCATCATCTTTCTCCTCTCTTTTAAGAACTCTGATGACAGGAGTCATCTTCTATTATAATTCCAGCAGGTCCCTGAGGCTCTGTTCATTTAAGTCTAATTTTTCTGTTATGATTAGGAAATATCTATTCTATCTTCTAGTCTACTGATTATTTTTATCCCATGTCCATTTTCCTGTTGGGCCCATTGACTGAGCTTTCTATTTTGATTTTGTATTTTTTTAGCACCAAACTTTCACTTGGTTCTTTATATCTTCTATTTCTTTACTGAGGCTTTCTATTTTTTCTGTTTGTTAAGTACGTTTGTAATTGCTCACTGAAATATTTTTATCATGGGCATTTTATAATCATTGTCATTAATTCTAATTCTCTGACATCTCAGTGTTGACATCTATTGTCTTCTGTGTTCTTCCTAGTTCTTGGTATGATGAGTGGTTTTCAACTGAAACCTGGATATGCTCATATTATTTGAGATTCTGGATCTTATTTGAACTTTCTGTTTTAACTGAATTTATATGACACTACTCCAGAAGGGAAAGTGGGGGTGGGTACCACTTCATTACTGTTAAGTAGAGGGAGAAGTCCAAGTTTCCCAACTGGCCTCCTCTGAAATCCAAGGGGGGAGTTCTCATTAATGCTAATGGGGATATAAGTTTATACTTCCTACATGGTCTCCACTCACATTGCACTGGGTGGCCTCCCTTCTGCTGCATGACAGTAAAAGCCATAACTCTTTTAACAGGCCCTTCTGATGCCACCTCAGCATGATAGGAAAATAGCACCTCATTATTGCTAGGTGAGATGGAAGAACAGGCTCCCCTATGTGTTGTGGTGTACATCAACAGCAGGAAAGGCTCATGAACAGGCAGGAGGGAAGAGCTGCAGCTCCTGTTGGGTGTTTTTGATCCTACCCTCATTGTGGTTTTGGGATACCCTGAAAAACATACAGCCTCATAAGGATAGAATTCTGAGCTCCCTATTCAGCTTTTTCTGGAGTGGATGATGCCATAGTTTTTCTGTGGTGTTTAGCTAAGGTAGAACAGATTACTGTCTAAAAGTTTTCTTTTTTGCTAGGCTGCTCTCTTCCTTGTTGTTTGGCTAAAGAGAACAGGGTCTTCCTAGGATTTTATTCTGTTTTGTTTTCTGTGCCTACTGACATTTGTAGATTCCTGGCTTATCCGGCACCCAATGTGGGATGTATGAAATAAAAAGAAAATCCAGGAAACCTATTACTGTAGCATTCCTGAGGTTCCCAGGCAATCTTTCTTCTTCTACCTTTCAGAGTCTCCTTGTGCTTCTATTATCTAAAATGTCCAGGGATTGTGGTTGTACTTAGTGACTGATAATTATGTCAATTTCATCTTCTCAAAAGTAGAAGTCCTCCTAATTGTTTTCCCTGTTTAAAGAACGAATAAGTCATGAAGGCAAGGATTTTTGTTTTATTCAGTAATATATGCCCAGTACAACAGTACCTCACTAAATAGTAACTGAATAAATAAGTGAACAAACATATTTATAGATCACCCATTATTTTGGGGGGCAGTGGAGGGAAATAGGGATTGAACTCAGGGGCACTCGACCACTGAGCCACATCCCCAGCCCTATTTTGTATTTATTTAGATAGGGTCACACTGAGTTGCTTAGTGCCTCACCATTGCTGAGGCTGGCTTGAAATGGCAATCCTCCTGTCTCAGCTTCCTGAGCCTCTGGGATTACAGGCGTGTGCCACTGCATCCAACACAGTATAGTTTTGAATGAGTAATCAGAATTTTAAGTGGCTTAGTGACACTGAATAAAACTGAAGTATGAATAACACTGCAAGAAAGGTAATGGTAAATCATGATACAACTAACAAGTTTAAAAAAAAACAGACCAGCTGTTTTTCTCCTCAAAGAATTAAGCTTTTTGAAGCTACCCATTTAATTTTAACTAAAACTAACTTTGTTTTGAATAATGAGTCTTTTCTATCTAACTAACTTCTCTTCATTTTGCCATTTTTCTTTTATCTTGTTTTCCTTGGTGTCCAAACCAACCTTTGTGTTTTTCCTTTTTCCAAAACATGCTCTTCCTTTCAGGTTTTCTTGGGTAATGGCCACATAGAGTCTGGAATATCTATATCAGACCTCTTCTCAGCTTTCTCTTACCCAGCCAACCTATTTCTAGGAGTTCTTTACTCTATCAATGCATACCATATTTTCTTTCTTCTTTGTTTTTGCATACCATATTTTCTACTTTCACAGTCTACTCTTTTTTTCTTTCTTTTCTCCTGGAAAAACCTTAGACTTTAACAAGTATTTTTCTTTTTCTTTCTTTTTTTTTTTTTTTTTTTAGTTGTTGTTGGACACAATACCTTTATTTTATTTATTTATTTATATGTGGTGCTGAGGATCGAACCCAGGGACACACACATGCTAGGCAAGCACTGTACCACCAAAACCCCAGGCCCAATCAACTCCTTTTCTTTTTAAAAACTTCTTTAAAAAATGTTTTTGGGCTGACAAAATTAAATACATACATATCAAATGCAATATAATATAATGCTATGGAATACAAATGGTATCAAATGCAAATAATATATATGGTATAGATTGTCCATAAATACATATATAGAATGTAGCTAATTAACATTCATTACATTTCTGTCTTAGCTTGTTCTGTGCTGCTATAACAGAATACCTGAGAGTGAATAATCTTTAAAAAACCAGAAATTTATTCTCAGTTCTGGAGGCTGGGAAGTCCAAGATAAAGGTTACAGTAGGTTTGGTGTCTGATGAGAGTCTAGTGCATGCTTTTGAGAAGCACTCAAAATGTTGTGTCCTTCAGAGAAAAGGAATACTTTATTCTCCCACAGCAAAAAAGCAGAAAGGAAAAAAAAAAGGACAAACTCTTTCTGTCAAGCCCTTTTATATGCGCATTAGTCCATTCACCAGAACTTAATTCAAATGCAATCTAAACAAGTCCCAAACACCCCACTTACCAACACCATTACACTGGAAGCTAAATTCCCAACACATTATTTTCAGACATAGCACTCACATACTATGATTGTATATGTGTGTGCGTGCATGTGTGTGAAGAGAACATAAAACACACTCTCTGGGCTGGGGATGTGGCTCAAGTGGTAGCGCGCTTGCCTGGCATGCGTGCGGCCCGGGTTCGATCCTCAGCACCACATACAAACAAAGATGTCTCCGCCAATAACTAAAAAATGAATATTGAAGGATTCTCTCTCTCTCTCTCTCTCTCTCTATCTCTCTCTCTTAAAAAAAAAAACACACTCTTAGAAATGTTATAATATCCAATAAACTGTTATAGTTTTCAAATTGTACAACAGATCTTTTGAACATATTCCTGCTACCTAACCAAAAATTTTTATCTTTTGACCAACATGTCCCCACCACCTTGTAATCACCATTCTACTCTCTACTTGTAGGAGATCAAAATTTTTTAGATCCCATATATAAGTGAGACAATGCAGTATGGGCCTTTTTATATCTGGGTTCATTTCATTTAACATGTCTTCCAGGTTCATCCACCTTGTCACAAATGACAGAATTTCCTTCTCTTTAAAGGCTGAATGGTACTCCACTGTATACATATAACAGTTTCTTTATCTATTCATCTGAGATGGACACTTAAATTGATTCCTTATCTTGGATAATGAGAATAATTCAATTCTGCAATTAACACAGGAATACTAATATTTCTTTGACATACTGATTTCTTTTTTTTTTTTTTTTTTGGATTTGTACCCAGAAGTGGGATTTCTTGATCGTAAGAGAGTTCTCTTTTCACTTAAAATAAGAACTTCCATACTGTTTTCTATAACGGTTATACTACATTCCCACCAGTAGGGCAACAGTACATAACCTTGCCAGTACTTGTTTATTCAAGTCTTTTGCCCATTTTGTGATCAGGTTATTTGTTTTTTCACTGTTTGGGTTATTTAAGTTCCTTATGTATTTTGTATATGAACTCCTTATCAGATTTGTGGTTTACAAATATTTTCTCCCATTCTGTGGGTTTCTCTTTACTCTGTTGATTATTTCCTTGGTCACACAGAAACATTTTAGTTTGATCTAATTCCAGATGTCTATTTTTGCTTTTTTTGCCTGCCCTTTTGAATTCATATTAAAAAAAACCATTGCTCAGATGAGACTAATATCAGAGAGATATTCCCATTTTCTTCTAGTAGCTTTATTTATTATTTATTATTTAGGTCTTACATTTAAATCTTTGATCCACTTTGATTTTTATATATGGTATGAGATAAAGGTTTAATTTAATTCTTCTGCATGCATGTCAATATTCAATTGTGTTAACACTATTTACTGAAGATATTATCCTTTATATCTCTGGTTTACTTCATCTAAAATCAATGTTTGGATTTATTTTTGGACTCTATATGCTATTCCATTGGTTTAGCTGTCCTTGTTTATGCCAACACCATGTTATTTTGATTATTGTAGCTTTGTAATATAATTTGATGTCTCTGGTCTGCAGTCTCAAGTTTTGTTCTTTTTGCTCTCAGATTTACTTAGGCTATTCAGAATCTTTTGTGGTTTTATGTCAATTTCAGGATTTTTTTTCTGTTGAAAATGTCATTGTAATTTTGATAGCCACTGCATTGAATTTATAGATAGTTTTGGCAGTATCGATATTTTATGCATATTCATCTTCTAATCCATGAACATGGGGTTAGCTTTCCACTTACACTCATGTCCCATATAACAAGATTTCACTCAACAGTAGATAATATGTACCATAGTGATCCTATAGATTGTATCTCTTAGTGATGTTGTAGCCACCTTATTTTGTATAAATACAGTCTATGATGTTTGCACATTGATGAACAATGCATTTCTCAAAATGTATCCCCACCTTAAGCAACACATGACCATAATTGGATTTTTCATAGTCATCTCACCTATCTCTAAAATGGTTGACGAAAGAAATTATATTGCATTTATCCTTATCAAACTTCAGCTCAGATAAACTAATTTAGAGAAAAAAAAGATCAGAAGTAATCAACTTTTAAAAAGTCTTGGGATTTCACATGGGTTCAACTTCATGTCAACCAAATATGTGATGTAGAAATAAAAACAAAAATCAATGTAATTTAAAATTCTGACTAGTACAGAATTTAGCCTATCTGAAGTATTTTACCTAACCCAAATTTTAAGACAAATCAGTGATAAATCAGAAGAATAGCTAAGACTGTGGTGATTCCAGAAGATTGAAGGAACTAGAAATATCTTACAAGAGAAAAAGAGCAAATGAAGGAAATGTTAATTTTAAAATATTTATTAAGCACATTTTTTAAAGTAGTAGAAAATGATAGTCTTACTTTTTCTAGGATATGTCTGAGAAGTAGGGATTAATCATAGAATATTAAAAATGAAAGTAGCAGAAAAAGATCAAAGCATAGAAGATAGGTTAGTTTTGCATACCTAAGAACTTCCTAACAATGTGAACTGTCCAAAAAAAATGTGAATGGACTACTTTAATAAGTTCCCAGAGATCAGAAGTATTTACACAAAAAACTATATGTCCACCAGTTAGAAATATTGTTGAGTGGATTATTTCAGTGGGAGACAAGACTAGTACAGAACAGTGTTTCTTAATCTGGGATCCTTGGTGCTACCTGAAATGGTGGTATGGAGTTGTGGGGTGGGAAGTACAATTGTTGCTGTGCAAGAAAAATGCCTAAATTCAAAACCCTGGCTTCAACAAAACATTCCACTTATATACCCAGCTTCTGCAATAGTATTTTTTGGAGGGTTGTGGGTTGTGGGTGGACACAATACCTTTATTTTATATATTTGTTTTTATGTGGTGCTGAGAATCAAACCCAGTGCCTCACACATATCAGGCAAGTGTTCTACCATTGAGCTACACCCCCAGCTCTGCAATGGCTTTTATTAGCATATGTGGGGGTCATATTAAAAGAAGAAAGTCTCTTTCATTTTTAATATTCTATAATTAATCCCTACTTCTCAGACATATTCTAGAAAAAGTGAGACCATCATCTTACTGAGGGATTACTGCAAATAAGATTAATGTCTATGATTTAAAAGCCTCCTTTTCTTCAGTAATGGGTCTTTCAGAGTGAATTAAATAGATAATTGTGTCATCGCTTCAATTTACCTATGTCAACATAGCTTATATTGTACCTGAGGGAGATTTTATCTTTCTCTGGAAAAATTTAACGTTTAAACCAAATGTCCTTTACTTTAAAAATAAGTAGTAGATGAAGAAAAATAAATCTTAAAAATCTCATAAATCTATATATTTTAAATTTATACTTATATAAAGAAAAATTTGTAAAAGTTAATATATAACTAAATTTTAAGCTAACACAGGGTACTATCAAATTTTATATAACCTATTCAAAAGTAAAATAAATATATAATATATTAGAAACTAAAAAATGGAAAATAATATACAAAAGTTCCAGATACTTGAGCCTTTAAAATATTCATATTAAATTTATATATCATTTCTGATTCATATCTATATTACAGTGATCATAATAGTCAGTTTATAGGGACTTTTTTTTAAGTGTATTTTTAATTACTGATCTTACCTAGTCTAGAAAATTAACACAAATCTTACTGCTTCAGCTTTCTTGTGGTCTTAATCCCATTAAGCAGAATTCTTACCTATAGATCAACTAGGAACTAAATGTTCATTATAGTATTTTTCAGAAGTAACAGTAATATACGTGATTGTTTAGAAGTAATTCTGAAGGTTCACAATCTGTATTTTGTATTCAGAAGAAAGCAGTCTAGCATGTAGGAGAAGTCCAATTACATGGTAGTAAGTCTGCAAAAATCACTCATCAAGGAAATTTCAGCACAGCCTTATTCTTTTCTGTTGAAAGTTTTCTACACATTTTGTGAGAGTATTGTGTACTAAATGTATACCAAATCAAGGGAAGTTGGGTCTTAAGATAAAAAGCTTGTTAACATAAGGCACACTAGGGTCTCCTGTGTTCTATATGGTTTTTGGTCAGGTATTATTTATAAATTTATGTTTATAATTTTAAGATATGATCATCACACAATATAATAACACTGAAAATACCTCAAAATACATCCATATCTTTGTTTTTATGAAAACATTTTTAATAAAAAGCAATATATTAATGGCAGGAAACTGGGCAGGGGGGGAAGTACAGCAATAACCTTTGAAGATGCAAAATAATCAACTTCAATAGAAAAGCATCAGTGATACTATAGACACCATTTTAACTGCATACGGCTAACAGAATTCAGATTTTGTTTTTCCTCTCATGTGAGTTCATCTCTTTGCTATGGGCCAATAAGACTACTACTCAAATGATCTAATGCTTAGTAAAACTTTAATGCTGTCAACATCAAAAAGTACAGAATACAAAAAGCCTCTAGATTACTCTTGGGAGATTCTTATAAATTCTAGTAACAAAGTAGATTACTATGATAAATTTAAAACTATGCTATTAACACTTTAAAGATTAAATTAAAAAATAAAACATAATGATTAGTTTTCTTTTGAAGACTAGATAATGGAATTAATGTAAAAAGTCATTATTTTTAGTAAGATTTATACTATATAATTCTTGATATTTTTATAGATATATTTTTTAAATGTTAGAATTCAGAGAAAATATAGCTCCCATTATTCCCCTTTAAATTTTAAGAGAGACATATTTACTGATTAAAGAAAAATCAAGTCAAACATCTCTTTTACATCTTTTTTTAACCTACTCAATGCCAAAAAATTTCAAAGATTTCTAATTTAAAGGAGTAGATGCTAAGAAATCAAAGTGCCTGGACTGCTCTTTTATAAACTCACTAAAATATCATCTAGTAACCTTTGGGATGGGCTATCATTTAATTTTAAGCTTTTATTATTATTTTTGGAAAACAACTTTGTTCTTGAACATGGCAATAAATATACTTGACATTTTTAACACATCCTAGAGATAGTGTAAAATTGAGAACAGAAATTCTTTTCTAGGAACAAAGGTCAAAAGATTATGCATTGTGAAAGCAGTTTTATGTTTCTTAAGATGTAGATGGCGGGCTGAGGATGTGGCTCAAGCGGTAGCGCGCTCGCCTGGCATGCGTGCGGCCCGGGTTCGATCCTCAGCACCACATACCAACAAAGATGTTGTGTCCGCCGAGAACTAAAAAATAAATATTAAAATTCTCTCTCTCTCTCTCTCTCCCCTCTCTCACTCTCTCTTTAAAAAAAAAAAAAGATGTAGATGGCTACTATCTAAAACACACCATACTCTATTGTTTCTTAAAATTTCAAGATTATATATATATATATATATATATAAACTTTGAGGAGAATGAATAATACAGTAATGCTGTTACCTTTTAGCCGGTGACTTAGAATCTGTTCCAAAATAGCTGCAAAATTGTTAAATTCAGGAGAGGAATCATCAATTGTCTCAAAGCAAGATCGATCAATGAGGGTCTTCACAGAAAACCTAAGGAGGGGATAAAAAGATTATTGTTGCTTTTAGGCAGAGTTAATTCATTTACCATGTAAGTATAAAAAAACTGGGATAAAGGCAATTTGGGGAAGAATTATAGAAATATTTTATAAGATTATATATTCTGAAAATCCTATTTATTCAAATTCACTCTGTAAATAGATAAATTTAAATAAAAACTAAGCTTTTCACTTGTATACTTAATATCTGGTATGGTCTGAATATGTGCCTTCCCCAGATTCATATGTTCATATCTGAACCCCAAAGCAATAGTACCAAGAGGTGAAGTTTCTGGGAGGTGATGCTCTTTTATTGGCATCCTTGTGGAAAAGGTCCAAGGGAGGTTGCTTGCTTCTTCTGCCCAGTAAGGATATACAGAAGGCACCAAACAGGAGCAATGTCCTTTACCAAACAATTAATCTGCTAGCACCTTAATTATGGTGCCTCCAAAACTGAAAAATACATTCATATTATTTATAAATTCCCAGTCTATGGTACTTTGGTATAGCAGCCTGAAAAGTTTAAGATACTACCTATTCACCAAACTAAGACTTTAAAATAGCTCTCTGGGGCTGGGGCTATAGCTCAGTGGCAGAACGCTTGCCTAGCACTGTGAGGCACTAGGTTCAATCCTTAGCACCACATAAAAAAAAATAAATAAATGCTGTCCATCTAAAACTACAAAAAAAATTTTTTAAATAAATATAAAATAGCTCTCTGTCCTCACAGTTATTAAAATCAGAATCAAAATAAGATCTAAACTATTAATTCCAAACTACTCAAAAGCCTCAATTTGCCATAGTTTACATATGATTTTTCAACTTTTTGATGGTGTAAAAGTATACTCACAAAATTATTTTTCACCTTCAGTACAGTATTCAATAAATTACATGAACTATTCAACACTTTATTATAAAATAGGATTTGTGTTAGATGATTTTTGTTCAACTGCAGAAAAAAAAAGTAAGTGTTTTGAACATTTTTAAGGTGGGTGAAGCTAAGCTACAATGTTTGGAAGCTTGGGTATATTAAACTATTTTTTATTTATAACATTTTCATTTTATAATAGATTTATCAGGATATAACCCCACTTTAAGTCCAGAAAAATCTGAGAACTAGTAATAAATTTGATTTTGAGACTTCAGAGTTTTTGAACACAAAATAGAATAAAACAGGATGTGAGCATTCATAAATTGCAAACCCAGTTTGTTTTTATTTTTGTTTTTATATCAGGGATTGAACACAGGGATGCTTAACTACTGAGACACATCCCTAGCCCTTTTTTATTTTGAGACAGGGCCTTGTTAAGTTGTTTATGGCTTCCTTAAGTTTCTGAGGCTGCCTTTGAACTTGCAATACCTCCTGACTCAGCCAGAAATGCTGGTATTATAAGCATGTACCACCACAACTGCCTAAATCCAGTTTTTTATAAGTTGTAGATAAGAAAACCTGCACATCTATAAATAATACTTATATTTGTTCTTCCTATCAGAATGTCCTTTCTATTTCTTTTTTTTTTTTTAATATTTATTTTTTAGTTCTCGGCGGACACAACATCTTTGTTGGTATGTGGTGCTGAGGATCGAACCCGGGCCGCACGCATGCCAGGCGAGCGCGCTACCGCTTGAGCCACATCCCCAGCCCCTGTCCTTTCTATTTCTGATTGTCAAAGATCAAAAAATGTTTAGGTCTCAGCTCAAATGCTATCTCTTCAATGAAGAATTGTCTACCTTCATATTCCTAACACTAACTAGCATTTTGTTTGCATCTCTCTTAAGAGACAATTACAGTTTAACTTACAACCATTACTTGTGCTGCCTATCCCTATCTTGTTAAAATACAAATTCCTCCAGGGCAGAAACATGCCATCTGCATGGTGGTATCTTCCTCAGCACCTAGGACAATGTCTTCAACATTGTACTTAAGAAATACTTATTGATTTATTTGAAAATTCTGTAGTGAAAGAATGGCAAAGAAATGTTCAAATGCCTACCAATGTCGTGGCAAAATAAAAGTTTATTTTTTAACATGTATAGATTTGCATATTCATCATCAAAATCAGGATACAAAACACTGTCACTTCTAACAATTCCTTTGTCCTGTGCCTTTAAAGTTCTGCCTTACAGGGAAGACAGATCTGAGTGCCCAAGACAAACAGTGGGGAATGAAGAAGATTGCTAGGAGAACTGCTAAATTTTCCTATAAAAGATATTATGTGCATGATAAAAACCTAAGATGGTGAATCTCAAAGCACCAAATTACTTTTAACTCAACACCTGACTAAAAAACTAAAACAAAAACCAAATTCCAAATACCCTAAAGCATATTAAACACAACTTCTGTTATTTCTAAGTACAAAAAGGCAAGTGAAAAAGCATTTTAAATAATTTCTATTATATTAAGGTTAATAATGAAGAAGAAGAATATTCCCCAGCTTTGCTTGATCATATGTATTTAAGCTCTCCTATCAACATGAACCAAAACTTCAGAAGGCAAATCAGTTCCTCAGAATCTGTGTTTTACTTCCAACTATTTAAATCTTCCCACTCAACACTTACTGTTCTAAGTCATGTAGTTAGCTCCATTATGCCAGAGTAATGAGAATCTTTCTGCTATAACACAGCAACTAGTTAAGATGTGCTATAAAAACCAAACCTGTAAAAAGAATTTCAGTATGTCTAAAAAATATCACACAGATGTTGAGCTATTTCCTGATAATGATGACATTAATATTAGTCATCTATTTCTTGAAAAGGAGTGATTTTTAAATAATAAGGTGACAATTTGATGAATATCTAAAAATACCAAATCAAATCCAAGTAACAGCTTTTTCATAAGAGTTAAAAAATAAAAAATTAACATAAAAGCAACTTATAATGAAATTTCTGAAATAATTTTTGAAATGTCTATTTCAAAATATTTTTTTCCATCTTCAATATTCACAGGAAATTTTTGTTAGCTTAGAAATAAAAGTGATTGGGTTGGGGTTGCAGCTCAGTGAGAGGTGTATCTCAGTCTAGCACATGAGAGACCCTGGATTCAATCCTCAGCACTACATAAAGATAAATAAATAAAATAAAGATATTTTTCCATCTACAATTTTTTAAAAAAATTTAAAAGAAATAAAAATGATTATTAGTAAAACCTTCAAACCTCAAAATATGTGAATTATGTTTATCCCTTTGATAATACACTGAAGAGAAATGAGTAACAAAACTATAAAAGATGCTTATTATAACTATATTAATTCCTTCCACAGTTTAGTTTTGTAACAATTATAATTAAAAATAATGCAAAAGTATAACAACAAAATCAAAAATAATTCTTTTTTTACTTTTTATTGAAAAGAATCTATTTAAAAAGTAGAAATTCACCTCTAATATTTAAGGTCTCCTAATAGTAATACATTTATATACATTAACATACATAGAGATTGAGTAGGAAAAAAATCAAATAAGTCTGAAGATAACTAAAGTATATAAAACCATCTAGAACTGTCACATTTAAAAATGGTTCAGAATAGTCATTAAATTTTTTAAAATATACCATAAGTATCCAAATTCTTTCTCAAACATTTTCTTAATTTAAAAAAATTTTTAGTTGTAGATAGACACAATACCTTTATTTTATTTACTTATGTAGCACTGAGGATCAAACCCAGTGCTCTGTGCATACAAGGCAAGTGCTCTACCACTGAGCCACAACCCCAGCACTAAATATTCAAATTCTGAGAGATTTCTTACTATTATTTCACACCCAACTTATAGGATTCCTTACACTGTATCCTTATAATTAGCAGAGTAAACTATTCTCTGCTATTAAAATAATAGCCATCATCAACAATCAACAAGGAGTTGACAGCCAAGAGATATGACAATACAGAATATTGACTACAGGTGATAAGAGCTGTTCAATGGAAGGCTTATTTTCTTTGTCAGATTTTACATCAGAAATTTTTAAAAAATTGAAATTAGTAACATGCCTTCTTTTTGAAAGAGTTATGCAAGAATTCACAAACATTTTGTGTATTTTTCCATTTTTTGTATAATATAAATAATTTTAAAATGAGAAAAAATACTTTTAATGTATCCTTTTGGCAGAAATCTACAGATTATTATCCATACATCAAATTCAACTATTTGCCTGATTCTGAAAATAAACATTTATTGGAATAACAACAAAAAGTTCCAACCATCTTTCCTTAAGTTTGTACCCCCAAACTCAAAAGTCTCTATTCTATCATTTAAAAAAAAATTACCTAATGTAAAAATTCCTTACAATGTATCCTTATAATCAGCAGAGTTAACTCTCTTGAAAGAGAGAAGTAGTATATTTTAAAATACATACCCTATCTGCACTTTCAAAATTTAAAATTGTTCATCTGAGCACCTTAAAATGAGATACTGAGCTGGGGTTGTGGCTCGCTCAGCACATGCAAGGCCCTGGGTTCCATCCTCAGCATCACATTAAAAAAGTAAATAAATAAAATAAAGGTATTGTGTCCAACTACAACTAAAAAATAAATATTTTTTAAAAAGAATGAGATACTATAGTATTAACATCTTATCTTGCTATATAAGCAGATTGATTATTGGAGATTGTTCAACTTGACAACGAAGCATAATGTTAAAAAAAAATAGAAGGCAAAATTTCCCCTCAAAAATTTTTTTTCTAAAATTAGAAATCTATCAAAACAAAAACAAACTTTCCATTTTTAAATCAATTAACTGGTTTGACCTTATATGTAAGAACACCCAACTACAATTGTTTAAACAAAGAATATTTTAAGATGGATGTGGTATAGTCCCAGCTACTGGAAAAGCAGGAGGATCCGCTGGTACTACAAGTTTGGGACCAGCCTGGCCAACAGTAAGACTAAGTAAAAAAAAAAAAAAAATTATACACTTGGATCACATATCCTTTTGAATCCATCTGTTCTTTATCCAAAGGCAAAATATTCAAGTAGAATACCACAAGTAAACCACACTGTAAACTACACTCCAAAGCAGCAGCAGAGCAATATAAAGAACAGGGGTTTGGGCACTGAAAGATGCTTGGACTCATACCTGGCTCTTGTTCAGTCCTTGTCAAGATACTGAACTCAGGTTCTTCAGTAACTAATTACCTAATGATTGTGAAGAAAAGATATAGCATATGCAAGACATGTAGCATAGTGTTAGCTTATACAAAAACTACTATGTGTCTACATGCATCCCCTTTGTTTTCAGATTATCACCACTACACTTAACATTTAAGCATAGAAAAAAATGCAGGAATTCTGAGTTTCTGCATGTAAATTTATATTTTTTAAAGTGTAATATGTAGCAGTCATGGAATATTGATCTGTATCAATCACCGACACTCCTGGGAGAATAAGATCCAGTTGATCTGACACTCAATGCAACATAGTATAAAAGGAAAAGCATATGTTTTGTCAGATATCTGTGTTTGAATACTTGCAATGTTAGTCTTAACTATAAAATAAATCTGATTAAAAAATGTTATGGGGCTGGGGATGTGGCTCAAGCGGTAGCGCGCTCGCCTGGCATGCGTGCGGCCCGGGTTCGATCCTCAGCACCACATACAAAGACGTTGTGTCCGCCGAGAACTAAAAAATAAATATTAAAAATTCTCTCTCTCTCTCTCTCCTCTCTCACTCTCTCTTTAAAAAAAATGTTATAATTAGAATTTCCATTATTTATCATAAAGCTCAAGCTAGGGTTTTTCATCCAAAAAACATACTTTCCATACATGATATAAGATGAATAAGTACATTTTCTCCTGATGTTAGACAGTGATATTTTCTGGGCTTTTAAAATTTTATTAAATTTTAAAATATGTTAATATTAATTTTGAGACTATATTTTAAATATAATAGAGGATTTCATTTTATAATTAAAAATACTAAGAGAGATTTTAAAATCTAAAAATCAAATGTTAAATTTGAAAATTTGGCAGATATTGTTTCCTTATCCTTTTCTAAACATAATCACAATTGGATAAATTGGGCAATAAATCATTTTTCTTATTACTGGTATTAAAACAACAAAATTGCACATTATACACATTTTCTAGCTTTTATAAAATACTTGCAAAACAGTAGGAATTTTGTCATTTTGAAATTCTTACCTATTATTATTGTGGAAAAAAATTTTTTAGGGGTCTCAATCTGTTGCCTAGGTTAGCCTTGAATTCTCAATCGTACTGCCTTAGTAGCTGGTTTTACAAGTACCAGGGACCATGCCTGGCTAAAATGTTGTTTTTCAAAAAGACAATAAAGTTGATTGCTTTGGGAAAGTAAATTTTAAAAAAAATTATTAATTTCAACTCAACCTTTACTATTCTATTGTTTTTATTCAAACACTGGAAGAGATAAATTTTTATCTTTCATTCCCAAATAAATTTTAATTAGAAAAATGCTATTCAAAGGAAAGCAAATTCTATGGCTGAAGCTATTCTCATGCATTAGGGTGACTTTTTAGAAATTTAGTACAGGTACTTTTTAAATTTGACTTTCAAACTCAGCTTGTAAATATCTACCACTATTATACTTTACTAGTTAGAATTATTTGACAATCATGTTCACTATATAATAGATACTGGAAATAAAAATCAATGGTGAATAAAATTATTAATGTTTACAAAATTCACATTCTGCAAGAGAAAATATAACTAGACAACATAATGAATGCTGTATTAATTTTTATAACCTATACCAGAGCAAATATTTGAGATTGCTTATGGGGTAATATAAAATACAATCAGTTAGCTAGTATAAATTAAAACTGGAGAGAAAATTAAAAATGTGACAACTGACCTATTTCAAGTAGAATAGAATAGACTGTGATAGACTAGCACTCCCACAGAGTACAGCCAGAAAAATGAGGTGGGGGCTGTAGAGTGTTACAAAATCATGTGCTTGAAGGCTACAAAGAATTGTTGAAACATTAGGAATTGGAAGAGTCTAAGACTCCTGAGAAGAGAAAGTTCAAAAAAGTGAGCTTTTATAACACCTTTACGTAGGAATACCTGCAAATTCTGAATGCTAGTAGGGTCTGGTACCCACAGAAAGCTGGTGATGGGGACAAAATCCAGAAAAGCCTTTAAAGTAGATTTGGGAAGGTCTCAAACCCTTTCCCTTTATCTGGGGCTTGTGTGGCACAAGAAACTTGTAGAGGTACAGGAAACTAAAATCCTAATGAGAAAGCTTGTGAAAAACTAAGTAAAGGACTTGATAATCCTGGAAGACAAAGTAATAGTGCAGGAACTGCTTGAGGAAGCGAATTTAAAATCATCAAATCTAGGTTGAGAACTCTGGAAGTCCAAGGGCAAACAACAGGTTGTGAAAGACTCATCAGAGTTGACACTCAGCCTGGATTCAGAACCGTCCCTGACTGGATAAAGGTGATCAGCCACCACTCTTTCTTCTGGAGGAAGACAGCACTGGTAAAAGAATTGAGAACTGCCCTACACTATTGCCATGGGCACTACCATGATGTTGGCCATGTTTCCCCCCACCCCCATTTTTGTATTGTGGATTGAATTCAGAGGTGCTTTTCCACTAAGCTACATTTTGATTTATTTTATTTTATTTCTTTTTGGTGCCATGGAGTGAACCCAGGGACACCAAACCACTGAGCCACATCCCCAGCCCCCCTTTTTTGTGAGACAGGTATCATGTCCTGAGCAACAGCTTTATTCTGTGCTACACAAACTAGGCTGTGAGAGGAGTAAGAAAAAACAAACACACGCACAAGTAGAGAAAAAAGCCAGGACCCTGTGGATCTGCCAACTCTGGTGGAGAAAGTCTGACCACAAGCAAGCTTGGCACATTTATTACATAATTTTAAAAATCAAAAGGATTTAGTGTGAGAAAACTTCTTCAAAAAACTGAAGTTGGGAGTAATACCGCTCAATTAGGGCTTATCACTTTGTGCCTATAACTCTCTACCCTCTGGGCAGCAGGTGTCTGAACGCAAGGCCACAAACTAAAAAATTCCATGGCTGCTGCAGAATCCCCCTTGCACAGGGAGTCACCTGTTGGGCTATCTTCCGTCTGCACCAAGCAATTCCCAAGGGAGGTGTCACCTATGTCTCTGGACAGTTCAAAGACCTATAATTCATTCGCTGCTCCCAACAACAGGGTCTTGATAAGTTGCTTAGGGTCTTGATAAGTTGCTTAGGGTCTTGATAAGTTGCTGAGGCTAGGGTCCATCTTGTGATTTCCTCTGCTCAGTCTCCCATGTTAACTGGGGAGGCCATGTTTTTCTAAAAGTGAGTGGTGTATTCCATCTGTTTGCCCCAATGTGATGTCCTCCATTGTATGTTATGCTGTTATGTAACACTTAATATATTGTTTATAATACAATTAGCACGTTTTAGTAAGCTTTGCAATACTGTGACCTGACAAGAAAATTAAGAGGGGGAAATGTTTATTTTGGCACACGGATGGCTGACTCCATAGCTCTGGGCCCAAAGTGAGGCAGGGCATCATGGCAGAAGGGTGTGGTAGAGAGAAGCTGCTCTAGAATGGCAACCAGAAAGAAAGAGAACGACGTGCAAATGTGCGCTCAAGATCCTCCAGTCACATCCCCTACCTATAGTTACTGCCCAGTTAATCACTCCACTGATTAGGCTATACCTCTCTGATAATCTATCTTTTCACCTCTGAGAATTCTTGCATTGTCTCATGCATGAGCTTTTGAGGTTACCTCAGATTTAAACCATAACAGCATAATAGGATTGAAAAAAAAAAGAAAGTGCTAAAGAAAAAAATCAACACATTACATGACATTTAAAAAATTCTAGGAGCTGGGGATGTGGCTCAAGCAGTAGTGTGCTCACCTGGCATGCGTTCGGCCAGGGTTCAATCCTCAGCACCACATACAAACAAAGATGTTGTGCCCGCCGAAAACTAAAAAATAAATATTAAAATATTCTCTTTCTCTCTCTCTCTCTCTTTAAAAAAAAAAATTCTAGACATACCACAATATAAAATGACATGCAAAAAGAAAGAAAATTGCATGAGGCAAAAAACAAAAACAGATGTAAAAATGATCTAACTATTCTAAACCGATATCAAGAACTTCAAAATAACTATGGTTAATAAATACATTCAAGAGGATAAAAGAAAAGAACATAATACATGAAAGGATAGTTCTTTTTATCAGAAGACAGAGGATAAAAATCATGCAGAAATTCTAGAACTATTTGAAATTAAAAACTCATCAATGGATTAAATAGTACAATAGATACAACAGAAGAAAATATTAATGAACTGGAAAAGAACATAGTTTGTATATATATAGAAAACTAGAAGCATAAAGAGAAAAAAGACTAAAAATACAGAAAAGAATGAATCAAATGAGGCCTGGAAAAGTTTAACATAAATATAATTAAAGAGTAAGAAGACAATGGCTAAAGTTCTTCCAAAATTGATGGAAGAAAGGGTAAATTTGTATTTTCTGAATGAGCATAAAATATAATAATAATAAAATAATCTTGTAGAATTTAAAATATATGTAGGTTTTTAAAGTATGTTTTAGGGTGATGAAAAATAAATGGTTATTACACTATTGGAAAAGGAATAAAAGCCATGATTTTCATTATAATACAATAAATCAAAGGTAACTTCCAAAAGTATAGAAACTGAATATAAATATATAGAGAAACAGAAAAAGAACATATGACTAGTAAATTTGCAGAGTGAAAAATTGGAATAGTGGAATGGATAGAACTATAAATAATACTTTATTAATAAATAAGAAGGCAAGAAAAGAGAAAAAGTAAACATAAACCAAATATTAAGATAACAGATTTAAATCCAAATAAAATAATATTAACATAAATGTAAATGAGCTAAATACCCTAAATAAAAGACTAAGATTATCAAGCTAGGTAACACGCAAAGTTCAATTCTATCCTGCCTACTGGAAAATTTTTAAGTATCCAGAAAGTAAAAAGATGGCAAAGACACAAATAATAAAAGAAAACTTTTAACTATATTAATTGCAGACAAAATAGTGTTTAAGATAGCATTATTAAAGATAAAAAGGAAAATTTCCTAATGATAATGAAAATGTTTAATCTTGACCCCCTATATATAATACCATAAATTTAAAAAAACTGAAGATGGATTGTTGGTATAAATGTGAAAAAATAAAGGTTTAGAAGAAAATAAGAGATGTTTTCATTACTTTGGAGTAAGCAGATTTCTTATGATCGCAGTCAGCATTAGCCATGAAAGAAATTTAGACTACTTTCAATAAAGAACTTCCATTGATCAAAACACACTGTAGAATGAAAAATAAAGCCACAAAATGAGCGGGGGGGGGGGGGGCTGAGCAGTATATTTATGATAGGTGCACCTTTCTGAGCATATAAATCAATAAAATTTCTATTAAAAAGAAGGGGCAAGCCAGTAGTAATGGCACATGCCTGTAATCTTACTTGCTCAGGAGGCTGAGGCAGGAGGATTACAATTTTTTTTAAAAAATCGTTTTTTTAGATGTTGATGAACTTTCATTTATTTATATGCAGTGCTGAGAATCGAACCCAGTGCCTCAAACATGCTAGGCAAGCGCTTTGCCACTGAACCCCAGCCCAGGAGGATTATAACTTAGGAGTCTAACCTGTGTAATTTAGTGGCACTTCATCTCAAAATAAAAAAAATAAAAGGGCTGGGGACATAGCTTAGTGGTAGAGTACCCCTGGGTTCAATCCCCATTACTCATCTCTCCACCAGACGTTGGGGCATAGTAGAGCTAAGAATAAGGTTAAATGCATTACTGTAGTGTTCTATGTATTTTCTAGAGATTAGTATAGATTTAACACTAAGATTTCTTAAAACTATTCAATAAAAAGATAAAGTTGTCAGTTATATATCCATGTGTCAGTAGATACAAGAAAATTAATTGCTTAGTAATACAATTGTTGGTGCTAACACAGATATTTCTCACAGAAGTCTTCACCCAAAGTAGCTACTTTTTGACATAACAGTGTTCTTGATAGTAAGTTCAAGAAGACTCTCTGATTGCTTCTTCTGATGACTCTCAACACAACTCATACATCATTTCACTGATGAAATTTTACTAATACAAAATAGATAACATGGGGATAGCACAGCAAGGAGCAACACAGTGTACAAATTCAGCTGCTCTAAGATGATCTGGACTGACCCAGAAGTAAATTTTATAAACCTGTAAGAGTAAACAGAAGAGTGGATAAGCCTCACACATTCCCCTGTGATTATTGAATCTCTTAGCTCCACTTTTGACATTTATCCAGCAGCCACAAAGTTAAAACAAATACCCCCTAGTAAATGCCTGGGAGATAGCTCTTTTCTGTTGTCACTTAATCTGAAACCAGTTTAGCTGCAGGAAAAGATGATGACTTTTTGTGAGTGCTGAAAAGTCTACCTAGAACCAGCAACTAAAAAAAGGATCTCCATGTTAAGCACCTACCAGTAGGGTACTAAGAATTCTTAAACTTATCAAACTTGCCCCAAAGCAATATACCTAATGCTGATCAAAGTCCCAACCCAAAGTTCTACTTCATACAGCATGACTAACAAAACTTTAGTCAAAAGTATTATAATCAAGCTGGGTGCAGTAGCACACGGCTGTTAATTCCTGCTACCAGGGAGACTGAGACTGAAGGACTGCAAATTCAAGGCTAGTCTGGGCAACTTAATGAGACTTGTCTTAAAACAAAAGGGCTGGAAGTATAGCTCAACCGTAGAACACTTGCTCCTGGGTTCAATCCCTACTACTGCCAAAAAAAGTATTTTAATGATTATAGTCAAGATATGAACAGTCTTAAGAAGAACACTCAAGCAAACAGTAACAAGAAAAACAAAATAACTGCATTTACAGTTATTTAAAGGATTAAGCTGCTAATAATATTCAATAACATTTCACATATCTGCATCTCTCCCAGCAAGTTCAAATACAGCGACAGACATTTTTCTGATTGTTCAGCAACCAGAATGTTGAGAAGTTTAAATTGCTCAAATTCACTCAAACCTCTGCGCTTTTTTTTAAAGACCATACACATTAGAAATTTAGTTATCTGCTCTCCTAGCTCACAGTTATAATCAGCAAGTCAAAATGAGAAGTGCAAAGAAAGAGCTGCTAGAAACAGTTGTAAGAAATAACAGCTACCTTGGTAGGAAGAAATAGCAGCCTGTAAAAACAAAGAACACCAAACACACAATCTTAAGGGGCCATTTAGCAAAAACCTCTAGGGATCTCAAGAGTCTCAAAGGGCAATCATTGTACAGTGAGCATATTCATAGAAACATGTCCAGAATAAGTCATCAGTAAGTTATTATGTCATGCATAATCTTGTTAAAGAAGGTAGGGAAATGTATAGTCCTTTTTAAAAAGCAATTTATTCAAAGTGTTTTAAGTATTGTTTATTGTGGTTTAAATGTGAGCACTTAAATTACAGCTTCAGTTATACAGAAGACTACATTCACAATAAATGCTGAGTAAGGCACTACAGTTGATAGTACAATATTAAGCTTAATTCAAACACCAGTTTCAAATAATGCAGGTTCTTTACTCCATGACTACTGTAAAAAAAAAAAAATGAGGTGCTAATCTAATTTGAAATAATATTCAAGTCCTGAAATACAATCTTGACCTATGTATATGATATTAAAAGTATTTTAATTGTGAAATCAACATCTGTCTCTACCTTGCTTAACTCATCCTACTATCTCCCTAAATTCCTCTTAGTTCTTTCTATCTAAAAGACAGGAAAATTATGACTATTGGAGGACTTTCTCTTAAGTATTGATTAAAAACTGAGACAAATGTTATTTTTAAATGTTTATGCAAATTATTAAACACATATATTTTAATAATCTGCTCATAAACATTGCTAATCCATTGCAAGAGAATTTAGATTTTAATTATTTGCCAAAAGAACTAAAATCAAAGTAATATTTCAGCTTTTTAGTAAACCATTAAGCTTAAAAACAACAAAAAATCACTGTCTGATTTTCTATGGATGAAAAATGTAAGTTAAAAAAAAGTCTGAAAAGTTTTAACAATTTAGTTTTTCAATGTGGGAATGTGCAGGGAAAATAGTAGTTGGTGCAGAGAGCCAAAGTCAGTCTATGAATATTTTGGAATTGAATGTGGAAGAGTCTTCAAATTATCTACTTTTTCTTCACGACAATCTGTGAAAAAGTGTAAATAAAACTGTACTTATTTGCTGAGATAAGAACCGTACAGACGTTTTAAGTCTACAATATGCAATACTGTGCACTAGGGGAAAAAAGTAATGAAATAATTACATATATACACAATCACAATGAGCCAAAATTCAGTTCAGCTTTTTTCCTTGACTGTCCTACTTAACCAAACAGGCTATTTCCAAAGTGCTAAACTGTAATAATATCGTCCTCGTATAAAGTTTTAAACCTAAAGAATCGTGTACTTATTTCATAGGGCTTTACACCTCAATTGTTTAAGGGTTAAGGAAAAAGCATTATTGTTTAAGTATGATATGTGGCAGTGGGGTTTGCGTTTTGCTTGTTTTTGTTTCATAAACTGTTCAATTATCCCAGAATATCAGCAGAGAATCACAAAATAGAAGATTCAAAGTGTTTTTGTTTACAAAAAAATTGCACATGCCTCACCTGGCTGCTATAAATACATACCTATCAATACTATGACCCTGCTCATATTTGAAATAAGTAAAATATGAGCATATTTTGTTTAAGGGCTATTATTAATGTCAGGACTATCACTGCAAGTTACCAATAATCTAGTTCAATATTATTTTACAGATGACAAAACCAGAAAATAGGAAGGTTGCAGGACTTGTTAAAGTATATGTTTGCTAATGAAGAAATCAACTTGGAACCCAATTGTGTTTCCGCTAAACCAACTTCTTCCCAACTTAAATATCAAGTCATTTCTGATTTGATATATAAAGAGTGAACTCGTTAAAAGCCATGGATGAAATTTAATAACTTTCAAAGTTAAACCAAAGCAGCATAAATGCATAATACTACTTTGTTCATTTTGCTGAATTGGGGTGGGTCTATTAAAACCTACAAATGGCCCATAATTGCTTTTTTCCAAAAAGTAAAAGTTATTTAGACAAAGCCTATCCAATAGACACCATTACTAGATATAGATCACTTATATGTATCACCAACTATGTGAAGATGCATAACAGTCTTAATATTATTATCTACCTAAATAACTACACAGATTGAAATGTAAGCCAGAAATTGAAATTTATTTTCGCTACTATATTAAATGTATGTATAAACTGTAATTAAAGTCAGCATTTATATTAATTTCAAAGTAGAAATTAAATAAATAAAATTAATGAAAATACAACTAGCCTAGTTAAACATACACATACATTAATGATGTTACTGAAATTTCTCAAACATAGCTGAAAATTTAATTTAAATAAGGTTGAAATACAGATTCCTTTCTTTTACTAAACTGACCCTGATGAGGACACAAATGAACAGCAAATGATCTAAAACCAGTGAAGATTAAAATGGAGAAATAAAATGAGTAGTATTCACCACTGAATTTATTCATTCAATAAATATTAACTGTTAGATGCTATACTGGGAAGAATTATAAAAGACTAAGCAAAAAGCAGATGACACCACTGTCTTGTGAAATTTAACTATGATGGAGCTTTTATGAAATATATTACATCAAGCATTGTACATGATTGAACCTGACTTGGAACTACCTTCATTTTAAAACATCTTTTTAATATCTGTAAAATAAAGGTAAGAAAATCCACCTAACTTATAATGTTCTATTTACCTAACTTTAAAAAATATTTGCTTCATTTTAAGAGAATTAAATAAAGCCTCTCTCAAAAGTTGTATCCTACACAGTAAAAATGACAAATATTCCATATTATTTTACTATTTACAATTCTAAATGCCACAACTGTCAGTGAGACAGATCTTCTTGCTAGATAGGCGAATATTTATAACGGCCCAACTTTTAAAGTCACTCAAAGTTATTGAATATAACTCATAATACAATAACGTGTATTCTGCTTAAGATGCTAGGCACATTTTTTAACACGAGGATTTTTTTTTTTTAAGTACAGATATAAATTACGAAGGAGGAAAAGGTTTCATCATCCAATTCTGTGAGGATTATTGCTGGCTGATTAGGGTTTAATGGAACAACGTAATTTTAAAAACAACTTAAAATATATCAGCATATTAAAATCAGTTTTTTTCTGAATACTAGGCTACTAGATAATAATTATCCCTTTTATGTTACATTTCTAGTGGAAGGGAAATCTACATTCGTAATTAGAAAACATTTAAGGAAGGGCAGACCTGGGAATAAATCATTGACACGAAGACTAGGTATCCTCCATGGTCCCACTCTTCTGGTAGTGCACAAACAGCCCTAGCACTATAGTTATAAGTACCTACCCACGAACACACAATGCAGGAGGCACTCAATATTTGTGGGATGGAAGGAGTGAAGATATATGTAAACAAGCCAAAATGCGCTCCGATTTTGAGGCAACACAGTAAACAATCACAGCAACTACTTTACCAGAAGCTGGCTGACAGCTTAATGTGCACTAAATTAAAGAGCTCTTCCTCCTTACCCTCCTCTTTCACTCTGACACTAGACTGCACGTTCAAAACAAATCCTCCCCGCCCCGCCCCAAGCCCTACCCGCGGTCGCCTTCAACACGAGAACTGATGGAAAGTCCGGGGCCTCGGCAGTGCCCAGACACCAGCTCCTCTCCTGGCCCCTGGACGCCGCCGGATACGCCCGGCACAGAAAAGACAGCGACGCTGGGACCACCGCCCCTCAGCCCCGGGACCCCCCGGGGACTCGCGTGCCTGCGGCCCGCGGCGCCAGCAAGCCCCTTCCCCTCGCCCCGGCCGCCTACCTGCACACCGTGATCAGGTTCCTCCTCTCCACCGCAGCATTGCGGGCGCTCAGGCTCTTCTTGCCGGCGCCGCTACTGCCGCGGCTCCCGCTCAGGCCCCCCAAGCTCCGGGAGGCCATGGCGGGCTCACCCCCGTGCCCCCTTTGTCTCGAGCGACCCCGCACGCCCCCCACACCTGTTTCCCGGGGCCGTCGCTGCGTGCGCGACCTTGGGGCTGAGGGAGGGACGTAGGGGAAGCGGGATGGTGTGGAAGACAGCAAGGGATTCGCACCCGGGGACTGACGGCTGGCCCTCCGCACCGGTGCTCCAAACACACGCACGCGCGCGCGCGCGCTCACACACGCGCTCACACGCACGGACCACCTCCGCCCTCGCGCGCGCCGCCGGCCGCGGGGTGGCGCGCGCGAGCCGGCGTCGGACGCTCCCGTACTTCCCTAGGGACTTGGGCAGCCGGCGCGCGCTCGAGCCCTTCAGCTTCGCTCGCCTAACCACCCACACTTTGCCGCCACAGGCGCCCCGTCAGGGCAACTGCAGTGAGGTCCCGTGCCACGCGCGCGCAGCCCCGCCTTCCCAGTACCTACCGGGTAAACTCTGCACCGGCTGGAGCCAATCACCGCACGAGGGCGGGGCCGACTGCGCGGACCTTAAAAGCAACGTGCCCGAGCCCCGCCCCGACGCGTGGGCAGCTGTCAAGGCGCCGGGCTCGCGCTCGCCGCCCGCGTGCGGCAGTCAGTCGGAACGCAACCAAGCAGCACCGCTTTCAGCGCGGGGATTGTGGGATGCGGGCCCCAGTGTGTCCGGGCCCACCTATTCGGAGCTAAGCTTTAGCAGCCGAGTCTCAAGCTTTAATGACTGATCCCTAGTCCGGTGGCTTCCGTAGCTTCAGAGGCAAGGACGCAGCAGGGCTGGCACTCGCACCCGACCAGAAGCCTGATTAACCAGAAGGGAGGGGGGTTCCTTTTGTCCTAACGCCCTCCCCGGACCTGATAAAGAGCTACACAATAGCTCGAGGAAGACAACTGCCCGTAGAATGTCCTTCTTGGGGCATCTGATGGTAGGATTTTTTGACTCCACACATCACTGCGCTCTCACCTCAGCGTCCAGCACTGCCTGCAACCAGGAAAGAACACCCGCGTAAGAACCTGTTTACTGCGAGTATGTAGTCTGCTCGAGTCCTGGGTAGTGACCCCAGTTTGGGGTAGGTAGTGAGCCTAGGGGCGTTTCGCCTTGGCAGGGCGGGCTGCTCCCTTAGAGGGACCTGGAGCGCGCCCTCGACGGGATGCGCTTGTGGAGAAGCGACCCCTTCCCAGAGCTTCACCACCACCTTTCAGGTGTTACCTTCGGGAGGCTCCAGGCTTTGGCCCAAGACCTCTGGCACTCGCTATTCGCTACCCTTTCGGTGCGCCCAGGTTTTCGAAAGAAATTTTTAGTAACTCCTGTCTCCACAGGACTTAGCACAATGCTCTGCATAAGACACGTTCTTAGTAAATGCGCCTTAAATTTAATCCGAGGTTACATTTAACATTATTTTTACTGAAATTTCGCAGTTTCAGCGGCTTCAAAATCCAGACAATTTCCACCTCTGGATTTGAAATTTCTGTCAAAACATGAGATGGGAGGGAAAGGGAGAGAAAAGGGAAATTGCATGGAAATGAAGGGAGACCCTCATTGCTATACAAAATTACATATAAGAGGTTGTGAGGGGAATGGGAAAATAAACAAGGAGAGAAATGAATTACAGTAGATGGGGTAGAGAGAGAAGATGGGAGGGGAGGGGAGGGGGGATAGTAGGGGATAGGAAAGGTAGCAGAATACAACAATTACTAATAGGGCATTATGTAAAATTGTGGATGTGTAACCGACGTGATTCTGCAATCTGCATTTGGGGTAAAATTGGGGGTTCATAACCAACTTCAATCTAATGTATGAAATATGATATGTCAAGAGCTTTGTAATGTTGTGAACAACCAATAAAAAAAAAGAAATTTCTGTCAAAGAATGTTATAGCACATATAGAGATTTCTGTACTTATGTATTATACACAGTAATTCTGTGTATTCTGTGCTGAATGCCTTTTATGCGGTGTTTTGTATAATAAAATTGTATGTTACCAATTTTTTTTCTTTTTTTTCTTTCTTTTTTTTTTTTTTTTTTTTTTGAGTACCAGGGATTGAACTCAGGGGCACTGGGCCACTGAACCACATTCCCAGCCCTATTTTGTGTTTTATTTAGAGACAGGGTTTCACAGAGTTGCTAAGTGCCTCTCTAATCTGCTAAAGATGGATTTGAACGTGTGCCATCCTCCTGTCTCAGCCTCCCCAGCTGTATGTACTAATTTCTAAGGAAGGATTGAACCCAAGCTCTTTATAATATTTTATTTTGAGACAGAATCTTGCTAGGTTGCTTACAGCTTGCTAAATTGCTGAATTTGGTTTGGAACCTGCCATCCTTCTGTCTCAGCCTCCTAGTCGCTGGGATTACAAGTGTATGCCACCAAGCAGGGCAAGATTTTAAAGATTAAAATCAGGGCAGATTCTCACCTATGCCTACTAAAGCTAATTCCGGTAGGATAAAAACTCCATAGGAAAAAAAAAAAACATCTGTCTCAACTAAGTTACTACAATACATATTCACCTATTAAAATTATGAGAAAATAATTTAGGCAGACTTTATATCTCAAGTAAATAGAAACGAGGGAGTTTTCCACAAGTGGGTGTATGTAGCTAGTTAGTGCACTGTTCTCAAACATTTCTTGTCTGCTCTACATAGACACTTGTGAGGTTTCCTTCCTAGGAGCTGCGTCTTAACTTGTCTTTTCTTGGTAGCCCAACAGTATAAATTTAGAGTAGCCATTAGGAAACTGGTACACTGGCTATGCAAGCAGTCTCAGTAAATATTTATTCTGGCAATGACAAATACTGCTCAAATTGATGTTGTCAGTTTTTAATGTTATTGTGTATTTTTATTCTTTTATTTTATTTACTTTTATGTGGTGGTGAGGATTGAACCCAGTGCCTTGAACATGCTAGGCAAGTACTCTACTATTAAGTTACAACCACAGCCTGATACTGTTATTTTGTTTGTTTAATATTTTTCATTGTAGATGGACATAATACCTTTATTTTATTTATTTATGGATGTGGTGCTGAGGATCAAACCCAGTGCCTCACACATGCCAGGCAAGTGCTCTACCACTGAGCCACAATACCAGCTCCTCCCATATTCTTATTTTTTTAATCACAGATTAAAATTGCATATCTCACTTTTCAAAATCTTATATCTATAATCTATATTTTTACTAATCTATAACCTATAACTTACACTCTTATTGATTGTATTTATGAGTTCACACCACAACAATAGGAAAAGGAGTAGAAAGCACACATGTGCTTGGTATGTCCTTAGGGAGAGAGAGAACACACAAATTTCTGAGATATTTATCTAAGAAGACAGTGTGTGAGTAATATGTTGGAACAAGAAAAGTGACATGTTAACATTTTTTTTTTTTAAAGAGTGAATGAGAGAGGAGAGAGTGAGAGAGGAGAGAGAGAATTTTTAATATTTTTTTTTTTTTTTAGTTCTCGGCAGACACAACATCTTTGTTGGTATGTGGTGCTGAGGATCGAACCCGGGCCGCACGCATGCCAGGCGAGCGCGCTACCACTTGAGCCACATCCCCAGCCCCACATGTTAACATTTTTGAAATCTGGTGTCCAGCATCAAGTGCCTTTTCATGTTACCTGTACTTGGTGGTTATAGTTATGACTGAAGACAGTAAAATCCACTTTATTATTTTCATTCATTACTTTTGGGGGACTCAGTTGACATGTTGGTACTGGTTTAAAAAGATTTTGTCTTAATAAAGCAATTTTTTCTTCTAATCTAAGGCATGTAATTAAATTGCTATCTGCAGTCTTTATTTGATAAGGCTTTTACTCAGTTATCCAGAACTATATGTCCTAGGTCTCTATTTCTGTATTACTAATCTGGAGATTACTAATCAATTTTATCTTGTACATAGCTTTATACTACTACAGCTCCATGAGTTTTCATACTGCTCTTTGAACTTCTTTTGGTGCCTGTTCAAATTCTTTATTTATTTGATCACTGGCATAAAAATTATTCAAAGATATAAAAAGATTCACAATAACAATCAAGAAAACAGTAGATTCCTAATCCAATCTATATGAATTCTATTAGTACTGAATGTGCATACCATCCACATTCACCATTTTCCCTAATCTCCTATCAAAAGAGATAAAATTACAAATGTAATCTCTGTGTGTACTCTTATACAAAATGCTATAAGACAAGGTGATTTTACCAAACCATAATTTATTTTAGTCTCAAAGAAGAAGTGAACTTTCAAACTATGCCACAAACTCAGCAGTCTTAAAAAAAAACAAAAAACAAAAAAAGACTGGAACAATGGATGATACAGATGTTTATAAAACCACAAATCAAGAATCAATCTAAGCAAAATCAAAAGAAAAAGATCAGGGCTGGGGTTGTGGCTCAGTGGTGGAGTGCTCGCCTAGCACATGTGAGGCCCTATGTTCTGTCCTCAGCACCACATAAATGAAATAAAGTTATTGTGCCCACCTACAACTAAAAAAATATATATAAAAAAGATCAGACTGAGAAATCATTCTTGAAATTAATGTCATGAACAAAGAGCTAATTTCCTTACATAGAAATCAATAAGCGCTAGTAAACATTGTTTGGTAGATCAATGAAGGTGAAAGCCAAATAGGAATGAGTAAAAGTCAGTAGGAAGTGAAGATCAAACAACTCTTCTAAAAAGTTGTGAGCTAGAGGTGTAGTTCAGTGGTAGAATGATTGCCTAGCATGCTGGAGGTCCTGGGGTTGATCCCCACTACCATATACATACGCACAAATTGTTGTGAAGGGGGAAGAAAAGAGACTGGCAGTATAGGAGAACTTTGAATAGAAGGATGTTGATATTTTATTACTTTAGTGTTTTCCTTTTCAAAAACATGACTTGAGCACATTTTAAAGCTAATAGAATGAATCCAACTGAATGGGTAAAATTAGTAGTATGTATGAGAGGAAAAAAAAGATCCAGACATTGCATGAGTTATATCAATTAATCTTTAGAGACATTCTCTGAAGTAGGTACTATTCTATTCTCTCATTTCCAAACAAGGAAACCCACTTAGAGACATTAAATAGGAAGTAACACAGTAAATGGCAGAGCTAGGATTGAAATAAAGAACTATTATATGTAAAATCTGTTTGTTTTTTCTAATGTTTCATTTTGAGAAAGTAGCTCTAGGTAAGGATTAAAAAAACCCTAACCCCTTGCATTGCCCTGCTTAAGATACACACATTGTCCATGTGCTAGGGACATTCCATGCCCATGTGCTGGGGGTGTGCTCAGTGTCAGAGTGCTTGCCAGCATGCAAGAAGCCTTAACACTGAAAAAAAAAAAAAAAAAACAGAAGCGTAAACCTGGAAGGACTGTACACATTGCAGATTACATCACTCACTCTTGGATCAGCAGTCTCTAGATAACAGAGAGCCACAAACCTCAGGCCTCCATGTGCTTTGTAAGTAATATGGAACAAGTTTCACCATGGGTGCTAGCAAGACAATCGTGATCACCTGAGAGAGGGCAGCAGCAGTTCTTTCACAGTTCTTTCACGTCTCTCCTCTCTTACCTTTCTCATTGAACAGTACCCCAGATTCATATTGTACCAGACAGAACTATTATACTAGCAAGGTGATTGTTGTCACCCTCTTCCAGCACTTGAGTTTTCTGTCCATTCCTGTCCCCTCCTCTTTCTATACCATATCATCATTTTCCTGTCACCTTGAAGACAATGAGTATTCTTCTAAAATATTTGATCAGCTCCACACTGCGGAACTTTTAGCATGTTTCTAACTATAATATAGACAGTACTAACATTGCAATATCTGCATATCCATGACTATTCTTTTTAAGAGACCTTGTTTCCTATAGTTTTGATTCAGAAATTACATGTTAAGTCAGAAGATATGCAATATTTTAATGGTTAGAAATTAATTTTTTTTCCCTAGAGGTGTTTCACCACTTTACATTTCTACTAACAGTACATAAGTATTCTTACATTCTTGCTCACTCTAAATAGTATCATTATTTTTGCTGTTATTTCATGTAAAAAGCAAAGGAAAATACATTGTTTTTTAACTTGCTTATTGGCAGGGAACTTACATGTTTACTTCATGTTCTTATTGTCCACTTATATTTTGTTTTTGGATTTTACCTATCATATCCTTTACTTATATTTTTCAAAAAAAGTATTAGTTTTATTGTAGCTGCTTAATGTCATATTAGTATTTTACATGTGTAACAAATACATTTCCTGATTTGTTATTTACGGCAATATTTTTGAGGCAATATTATTTTATTTATAAATATTTAAAATGTTTTATTTTTTATTTTTATAAATATTTTTTAGTTGTCAATGGATCTTTTTATTTTCATTTATTTATATGTGATGCTGAGGATGGAACCCAGGTCTCCTACAAGCCAGGCCAGCACTCTACCACTGAGCCACAACACCAGCCCCTGAAAGTGTTTTATATAAAGAAAATTCATCAATATTTTCCTTCAGTTTAGAAAAGCTTCTACCACCCCCAAGATTATACAAATATTTCATTCTTTATCATATGCAAATAATTACTTTATTATTTATTAACTATTTTTTCCAATTGTATTTATTAAATGATCAATTTTCCCTACTGATTTCAAATTTTAATTTAGCATTTAATCATTAAATACTAATTTTACATTTGTAATAAGGGTTTATATTCATAATGATAAATCCACAGAGACAGCTAACATCAGTATTTCACAACTTTTTTCCAGACATACAATAAAGATATGTACTTAATTTTACCTAAGTGGGCTAATTCCACATTTAGTCAACATATATACATATTTTTATTAGTCTGTTATTACTCATTTGTGTCTGTTTATAAGCTTCTGCCCAGAAATTTTGGATTTATATGCAGTCACAATTTTTACATTTTCATTTGTTTGGTTCCTGGGTTTCATGTGGTACTTAGAAAGGCTTTGTGTAAGGGTTTACCTGTCTTTTGGTAATATTATTTATTTTTCTTTTTTTCATTTTCATTTTGATATTTATATTTATTTGATATTTATGTAAAAATCAATTGATAAAAAAAGAGCCTTGTTTTCCCAAATGCCCAATAGTTATCCAATATTAATACTAAATAATATATCTTTTCCCATTTATCAGAAGTGCCACCTTTGTCAGGTACTGAATAATTGTGAATATTTGCATATACTGATGGGTTTTCTATTTTGATCCATTGATTTATCTATGTGAGCAAGTGATAGAAAAAATCTAAATACTGAAACCTTATCATTTTATTTACTATTAAGTAGCGCTAGTATCTCCCCATTATTCTCTTTCAGGATGTCCTGAGGAAATTCTGGAATGTCTTCCATAAAAACATTAGAATCATTTTGATACATTCTCCCCTCCAAAAATGTTCTGATTAGAGTTTCACTGAATTTATAGGTTAAGTAACATTAATTTTTTTGCAAGAATTGTTCTAAGACTATGATATAGCTCTTTATTTCCTCACATATTCTTTTTTTATTTTTATTTTTTAGTTGCAGATGGACCGATACCTTTTATTATTATTTATTTATTTATATGTGATGCTGAGAATCAAAGCCAATGCCTCACATGTGCTAGGCAAGCACTCTGCCACCGAGGCACAACCCCAGCCCTCTCACATATTCTTTTATTTCATTTGGTAGAGGATTTTTCTGGGGCATGTTTGTTTTTCTTTTGCAGGATTTTGTTTTGTTTTATTTGTGGTACTGAGATCAAACCCAGGGTCACTCTATAACTGAACTACATCCCCAAATCTTTTTATTTACTTTTATATTTATTCACTTTTTTTTAAAGGGGGGAGAGAGAGAGAGAGAGAGAGAGAGAGAGAGAGAGAGAGAGTGAGAGAGAGTGAGAGAGAGAAAGAATTTTTTAATATTTATTTTTAAATTTTCGGTGGACACAACATCTTTATTTTATTTTTATGTGGTGCTGAGGATCGAACCCAGTGCCCCGCGCATGCCAGGCAAGCACACTACCGCTTGAGCCACATCCCAGCCTTCACTTATTTTTTGAGACAGGGTCTCACTGAGTTTCCAAATCTGGACCCAACTTTCAATCCTCCTACCTCAGCCTCCCAAGTAGCTGGGATTACAGGCATGCATTACTCTGCACAGTTTCTTATGAAGTTTTATAGTTTTGTTATAGAATTCCAGATTGGTATTGTGACTAGGTTTATTTCCTCCAATTCTATTTCATAACAAGTTATAATTTTATATAATAGCAGTATCCATTTTTTTCACAACCACCTTTTTAAATGTACTTATTATTTTCAATAGACTTTGCAATTTATTCTATTGACTTTCCAGATAAGACTTTACATCATCTGAATTAATTCATATAGCTGTTTTAATATTGATGGGTACTTGGTAAGCACTCAATAAGCATTAAATAAAATTATTCTTATTATATTTATTATTATATTACTAAGTTACCAGAGAGACCAATTTATCCACAACAAAATACGTGGATTTATGTTTTCAGATTTTGGCAAAGTGATTCTAAATTTTATCTGTAAGAATAAACATGCAACTATCGCCAAGACTACTAGGCAAAGAAGAATGAAGGAAGACTTGTTTTATCAGTTATTAACTTAAATTTTAAAATGTAGAAAAACATTGTAAAAATAGGCACTAGCTTAGAAAAAGAAAGATTAAAAGTGAGGTCAATGAAATAAGATGCAAATCTCTTTAACATCAAGAATTTGTTTTCAGGCCCATGTGTTGGCACATGCCTATAATCCCAGGGGCTGGGGAGCCTGAGGCAGGAGGATCAGGAGTTCAAACCCAGCGCCAGCAACTTAGTGATCCCCTAAGCAACTCAGTGAGACTCTGTCTCTAAATCAAAATACCAAAAAGGGCTGGGGGAATGTGGCTTAGTGGTTGAGTGCCTTGGATTCAATCCCCAGTACAAAAAAAAAAAAAAAAAATTATTTTTATAGCTAAAAATGCATGAATGCCATTTCTACAAAGTAATTTTCTGTAAGTTATCTTAGGCAAATGATCAAAGTTAAGTACAATATTGTCTAATTCAATGAAATGTTTTTCCCTTAGGATATTAAAGTAAATTCTGTTTGAGAGATCTGTAAAATAAAGAGAATTAAACTGCATATTAGTATCAATTGACTACAAGTAAATTTTGTTTAGGCTGTTTAAAATATACCAAAACAGCAATGTTCTTAATGATTTTCCCTTGAAATCTCAAGGCCAATTTATATATATATTTAAATATATATTCCCACTAAGATCTCGGATTTGTGTTCAAAAACAGTTTAGCTGTATTCTTCATCTCACAAGTTTGGCCAAGTATATTTACCCAAGTCAACCAATAAACATAATAAGAAAGGCAAAGAATGCTGCAGTCATCATTCATATCATTTGTATCAAATTTATGTTTAATTCATTATGATTAATATACTTGGCCTTGCTAATCATGTTAATATTCTCTCAAACATTTCTTGGCACAGTTTGGAAGACTATGTATAATTGTTATATTAGTTTTCTATTGTTGTTTAACAAATTAGACAAATTTAGTGGCTTAAAACACTCATTTATTAGCTGAAAGTTCTGTAGGTCAGAAGTCTGCCACTACTCAGCTGGGTTTTCTCTTCAGAGTCTTATAAGGCTGAAATCAGTGGGTCAACTGAGCTTTGTTATCTGGAATCCCTGAAAAAGAATCTACTTTCAAGTTCATTCCAGCTGTTGGCAGCATCTAGTTTCTTGCAGTTAGTTGTCAGAGTGAGGTCCTTGTTTTCTGGCTGGTCATTGACTTTTGCATGTGACTTTCTCCACCTCCAAGCCAACAACAGTGCATCAAATTCTTCTCATATTTCAAATTACTAACTACTTCAGTTTAGCTGGAGAAAATTCTATGCTTTGAAAGGGCTCAGGTGATTAGGTTTGGCCTACTTAAATAATCTCTGGATCTCAAGTTCAATCAATTAGTAAACCTAATTATATCAGCAAAATCATTTGCCATGCAAAGTAAGGTAACCACAGGAGTACTAATACCAGGGAGTGGAGATCATGAAAGCCATCTTAGAATTCTGTTTTAGCCACAGAAGAGAAAAGCAATGTATTCCCTAAAGAGATTTATTTTGTTAAATGTCTGTTAATTTGGCAATGTCCTCCCCGATGCAAACAAGTTGTCTTGATATCATTATAGGAATTTTGATTTAGCTAATTTCAAAATACCCATCAGTCAATTGGTGATCTCCATGGCTTGGGAGAATATTTGTCATTTTTCTTCACTCAATAAATATTTTTATTTGTCCACTATGTGACAGGCACCATATTAGGTTGTGGGGATGAAATAGTGAGCAAAATTTCCTGCTTTCATAGAGCTTAAGGTTTAGATGGGAGGGAGAGGTGTTAGTCAAAAACTAGCTAAACATACAGTTATAAAGTATGACAAATTATCCAAAGGAGAGGAGACTACACAAAAGGGTAAATTTGGGACAGGACTTCAGAAGTCCTATTCCTATGGAAGACAATGTCAATTGTGCATTTGGAGTTGAACAATACCATGGCACTGCAGGGTCAGGAAAGGAAGTGATGATGAAGCTGAGGGATGAAGGAAGGATGGGTAAGGAGGAAGAACATATTCAGGCAGAGGGAAGAACAAGTACAAATGACCTGTGGCTAGAGGAAATCTACCGTGCCTGAGGTTAATGTGGCCAGAGCTCAGGAATCATGAGGGCACAGTTGGACATAAGACCAGAGTGGAAGACAAGCTTTGCTTTACACACAGGCTCACTGATCACATTTTGTTTTAAAGATAGAGGAGAGAGAGAGAGAGAGAGAGAGAGAGAGAGAGAGAATTTTTAATATTTATTTTTTAGTTCTCGGCGGACACAACATCTTTGTTGGTATGTGGTGCTGAGGATCGAACCCGGGCCGCACGCATGCCAGGTGACCGCGCTACCGCTTGAGCCACATCCCCAGCCCTCACTGATCACATTTTCATCTCTATCTTAAGAGCACTAAGAATCCCTTAGAAGAGTTTGAAACAAGAGGCTGACAAGATTAGATGTGAATTTTGAAATTAGCACTCTGGCTGCCTTGTGAAGAATTACTGAAAACATCAGTAAAAAGTTTTGCCTTGAAATGATTTGACAATACTCAGAATACAAAATTTTATTAGAGTTTCCCTAATGGCTTGGGTGATGCAGTGTCTGTGATCAGAAGCTCCCGTTTCTTGCTCTAAAGGCCGAGTGCATTCCTGATAATAGGCAGCACTACTGTGCAATCTCATGTGCAGAGCCAAGTTGTGCTCTGTAAAAGAGGAAGAAAAACAGTAACCAAAAACTCTGCTGCCTTTTCAATAATACACTGTGGTTTTGTAGCTGAACCCAGGTTTGGAGGATCATCCCACAGAAAATGTCTGAGAGATTAGTTTTGAGGAAAAAGGCTTTATTCAGTGACCAAAGAAAGGAGAAGAGAGATAAATCAGTTTCTCAACTCAAGGAGATTGAGGGGCTACTGATATGAGAGGAAATATGATGGAGAAGGATAGGCTAATAAAGGGGAGGAATATTCATGTCTTTTCTGGAAATAGGTGGAGACCTTCCAGGAGTTTGGGTGTCACCTCTTGTCATTCCTTTCACGGTCTGGTGTTTCTGGTCATGGTGGCTGCAGGTGTCTCTAACCTTAAAGTGAGGCAGGAGAACATGCAGGTCTAGGTCAAGTTGACCCTATATTATAGTTTGGAAAAAAAAAACACATAAATGACCAACACATCTACATGTAGCACGGAGCAGAATCTGAACCAAAGGTTAAGGTAACAAAAGATACAGACATAGTATGAAGGCACAGAAGCCAAGACTTTTCATTTGATTCCAGTCACCCATCAGGCATTTCTAGGCCCAAGTGGAGAGTCTGTATTTTCAAGGTCCTCAAAAAGTAACTTTCACAACTGGTATCATCACTACCCATACATAAGAGGTTCGATCTATAGCAAAGTCAATGGGACACTAAAAATGTATCGCCCATCTGTGTAACCTCCAAAATTAGTGATTTTTAGGTTCAGAGCAAGTAAAGCTAGAAGTTTTATTTAGGATTTTCCTGGGCAACAGTTTTGCCTTCAAGGAAAAGTACACATGTAGTTACTCGGTATTTTCTGACCTATAGCATTTTCTAACCTAGTGAAGCTAATGGAAAACTCCTCCTTTGTGATACTTAACAAATGCCTCATCAAAGCTTTGGTTTCCTGTGACATTATCATCTTCTATCAAAAAATAAACAACTGGACAACTGACGGGTTTTGTTGTTGTTGTTGCTGTGCTTTGTTTAGTTTAGATGGAGATCTCACTATGTTGCCCAGACTGGTCTTGAACTCCTGGGCTCAAGTGATGCTTTTGCCTCAGCCTCCACAGTAGCTGGGACAATAGGCATGGTACCCAGTGCTGATGAATAATTTTAAAAGGAATGCCTCTTGTGCATCCTTGGAAGATGGCAAGATTGGCTTGGTTATGCCTGAGCATCTTCCCCACTTAAGTCAAATATAGTAAATAGCCCAGGGCCTTGAGCCATTTAATAGTATCCCGAAATGAGCAGATCTAGATAAACTTACTTTACTAATTTTGTGATTCCTAGCTTACAGTGACAGGCAGAACTCTAATTCATGGAATAGATGAAATAGAATATATAGCCCAAATCAGCTCATAGCTCTCTCCCATGAGTTCATCCTCCCTCTCCTTGCCACACATTTGCATTCCACACCTATACCTTATCCATAACATTTTGGCAGATATCTCTTAGAAGAAGGAACAGTGAATATGCTCTATTGAGCTCTTTTCAAATTGTACCTGTCCTCTCTCTAAGGATATACTCTAGCTCTGCCTATCATGAACTACATTATTCATGAATTACATTTTTCTTATGTATCTCAGTTTTCTGATCAAGAAAATGGAGATAATGAGGATAGTATGTAATTCATATGATTTGGGGAAAGATTAAATGAATAACAAATGAAGCTCTTAGAACAGGGCCTGGCAAGTGTCATACAAGTCTTAGTTCTTATCATTAATTGTTCTTCCTGGAAGAGGTCCCAGAACATCAAATCTCATGTCAGTGTCTCCAAAATTTTAATACATAATTTGGCAAAGGTTTCATGAATTTGATTTTAACATTTTGTAACATAAAATTTTTGTCAGTTCCAGATTATCCAGAACACTATCACTCTTATCAAATATTTCCTCTTATCATAGTCTTATAACAAATGCACTATCATTTTAAAGGTTTGCCCAATAGGGAGTTTTAAATCATATTTGACCTTTTCTCATCTTGCATAAAACTTCTAAGGCCTTGAAATACAGGAGTCACAATAAGCCAATAATATCCCATAAGATGTTCACATTTGAGATGTCACTACTCCAAGTAATAGATAATACCAATATAAGAACAAATAGCAAACATCCTTTCAAACATAATTTGAAAGATGGATGCTTATTGTTTTAAACCATTACTATGAAATTAAACAATGCTAAAGTCTACTCTCCCTAAAATATGTTATACTAGGCAATAGCCATAGAGATGTAAACTATGCCTTCCATTTACTAAGAACATATTTATCAACAAAACCAAGCACAAGTTTAATTGTTAGGCTCTCTCTCTCAGTGTTTGCTTCCTTGATCTTCTAGTATCCTCCCATCTCTACTAGTCAAGAAGTTTTTGTAAATCTTTACTTTCTATAGTTTGAATTAAGAAAATCAGAGGGTTTTTTTCTAAATAAAATTAGATTAAATATATCTTTTCAAACATACACACCCTGGACTCTAATAGGACCTCTTGCTCTCCTTTTCCTTCCTCCTTTGAGTATGTCTTATTAATAAGCTAATTTGACAACTCTAACATAAATCTACATATTTCATTATGAAGCACGTAAATTCAATTTAATAGAATGATAAGATAATATTCCTCACTCCAAACTTTCCAGTAGTTTTCTTTCTTATTCAGAGCAAAAGTCAGTCTCCACAGTGACCTACCAGGCTCTATAGGAACTAATCAAGTCATGTTAATATCACTTCTGGCTTCTCTTTCCCCTGGGTCACTCTGCTCCAGCCATACTACTTCTGCTGCTTCTTGGACTTGATAGGGATGCTTCTGTCTTAAAGTGTTTGTCCTAGGTATCATCAGGGCTCATTCTTTTACTTCAGGTCACCTGTTCAGGTACACCTTTCTTCTGAATTCCTTAGCTTCTTTCACCGCTATGTTGGTCTCTATAGCACTTATTGCCATGTCAATATTACATTTTTCCACTCATTTATTTGTTCATTTTTAATCACCCTTGCTAAGACATAAACTCCATTAGGGGAAAAATTGTGTTTTGTACTTTATGTAGAACAAAACTTAACTGGAATTGTTTTCAGTTGTTACTTTTTTGAGTCATTTAATTCCACTTCAGCTTTCTTTTCCAGTTTTATCTATTTTTCCACATTCACTCATCATTTATTAGGCATATATTCTAGGTATTATGCTAGGGTTACAAAGATGAATAGGACAATCTTATCCCTTGAAGTGCTCAGAGACTAGAAGAAAACATAAACATGGACACCAACAATTATAATTCCTCAACAAGTACCTTATTCACGTATCTGCACACAGTACATTGAAATATCAAAGCTGCATGATTAGCTTTACTTGGACTCAACAGGTGGGAAAGGACTTTCTGAGTAGATGTTCTCTGAGAGGACTTTGACAAGAAGATTATTACAGGCAGAGCACAGAATAAGCAATTCTGGGGAAGGAAAGAAAATGGTGGACGTTGGAGCTACAATTATATAGGTAACATTGGAGCAAGGGAGCAAGACAGAAGACTAAAACAGGTAACTGAAGACAGAATTCAGAACCTATCGCGTATCATGTAAAGGAGATTGAACTGTACCATGTAGGCAATTGGGTGTCACTAAAAGTTATCATGCTCAGATTTATTTCTCTAACAAATTTAGGACACTGGTAATAATATGGAATTTGTGAGGGAATAGAGATCAAAGACAAGAAGCCAGCAGATGGTTATTGTAGAAAACCTCCCCATTTTTTCTTTCTTAATTCCTAGGCCTCTTATTAATTCAGTGGACTAAGCACGCAGTCTGACCTTACCCATTCATTAATTCAATCACTGTTGATGAAGCCCCTATTTTCTACATAGGCTTTTGGAGATTATAGAGGTAGACAAAATAGATAAGATTCTTTCCTAATGAATTTATAGTGTAGCAGAAGCAGTAAAAAAAAGAATTATTATAAATATTTTATATTATAAGTACCTAAATTATTTAATTATTATAAATAATTATTATAAATACCTAAACTTGCCAACTCATGACACATCTCATTTTGTTTTATTTCAGATTGAAACACTCCTCTTACTTAACATTCACCTTGAAGATATCTTTATTTGATCTGATGATTTGTAATATAATGTTGGTTCATGAACTTTGAAAGGCAATTAACTAGGAAATGTTGTAATCTATAACACATAAACCCTACTCAAGGTTTTCCTTTCATTATAATTTTATATATTTATTCATTTATTTTTTGACTTGGGTAGAGAGAAAAGCTAGCTTTATAAAGTTAAAAAAAGTTATTTAGAATTGTTTGGTCAAAATGAGGAGCAAGGAAAGAAAGGATATTAAATATTATCATAAACTTCCAGGATAATTTAACAGAGGCCAAGTTTTTACAGGTTGCTAAATAAGAGTAAAGCTTCCAAGACTGGTAATTTCCTTTTCTTAGACCCAATTTTTGATTAAAGAAACTCAGGTTTTATATCTGAGGAAAGGATGATTTAAAAAAAAATAATGTATCATACTATAATCGAACTATCCCTGAGAAATAAATTGCAAAAAGAAAAAAAAAGAGAAGTAAACTCGGCGGACACAACACCTTTGTTGGTATGTGGTGCTGAGGATTGAACCCGGGCCACACGCATGCCAGGCGAGCGCGCTACCGCTGGAGCCACATCCCCAGCCCCTGCTGTCTATTCTTAAAAGCTGTAATTAAGTTTACTCACTGAAGGGCTGGGGTTGTGGCTCAGTGGCAAAGCACTTGCCGAGCATGTGTGAGGCACCGGGTTCAATCCTCAGCAACACATAAAAAATTAAATTAAATACAGGCATACTGTCCATCTACAACTATAAAAAAGATTTTTAAAAAAAGTTTACCCACTGAAGCTGGCAGTCACATTTCCTTGTGGTAGATAAATTCTAAACGGTACATATAGTGGGTTAGAATAGAAAAATACCAAAATATCTTAGAACATATATTTGCCAGGAAAGAAAGATACAGACTGAATATATGTGAAAGTATTAATAAATCTAAGGGGAAAATGTTCAACTAGAAGAATCTGGATTGCTCAGCCACAAAACCTAAGCTATTTTTTTAACTGTTGGTCGTACCCAACAGATACCAATATGTGTGAGTTTCTTAAAGTCAAGGATAAATTTTTATTCCTTGCCATTTGTCACAGGACCAGTGCCAAAGGGTCCAAGGTCTTGTGCTAACATATAATTGAATACTTAAATGGGGAAAAATAATATTAAAGGAATTTCTTAAAAGTATAGAAGTTCTTCATTCTAAAGGATAAATTCTTGTGTTCTGATAAAACTTTATAAAATTAATAAATATAAGGTTAAGTTTTTCCAGGAACTTCCTTTGTTTCTTTTACAAGAAATCGCATAAAACTTATAATTATCTGTATGAAGAAAAGTTATTTATAAAAGTTTTTTCTTTTCAAATTCTATTTTTATATCCTAATTTAGACTACTTTATTTGAACATAATCAGGAAAATTTTCACAAAGTTTAATTATAAGATTGAATTTCTTAGAGTGGAATTTTATGACTGCCCCCTAGTTTAGGAACCCTTTATACTTTTCCTATGAACCCTGCCATAGATCTGGCATTATAGCTGAAGGACTCTAGGAAGGATAGCCTCCAGAACTCATATCCAGATCCACCTGGATCAACCATCAGGAACCTGTTTTGTATTCATGTTTCCACTCTAAATTGTAGAACTTTGTCATGAAGCCATTCAAATAGGATGCCAGTGCTCCTCAGCAATCATGAAATCACACACAAGATATTCTCTAGGTCTACTTTGAAGAATACAAGGAACTGTGTAATTCAGCCAATTATAGAAAGGTTCGTGTTCTAACTCCAAGGCTGCTAGTAATTCCTGATGACTCCTCCCATTAACACTTCACCCATAGTGACTATGACAACTTCTTTCTTCATTTAGTTGCCAGTCTTGTCATGTCCAAAGGTTACTTGGAGAGTGAGACTTTATCCAGGATCTAGCTATAAAACCTGTTCATCAAATCATTCAAATACACTCTAGCTGATTAATTGCAGTAGGGCCTAATTTTACTTTTGAGAATGACAAATGCTGGGCCAGGATGGTTTGAAATCTTCATGATCTTGAACTGCATTCCTTGGTACATTGATAGAGACCATTTTAAGTTCCCTTCTAACAGAAAGATAATGCATCTAGAATATTTATTCTTGCAAACTTGAATGTAGCTACATTTAGCATTAATGTACACGATTTCAAGAAAAAAATTAAAAAGTAGAAATATAGACTTAAAAAGATATTTTTTTTCCTTAGTAGTATACTACCTGAAAACTCTAAACTCTCAATTCTGCTTCTTAAACATATAATGTGGTTCTGAACTCAAAAGAAATATTTAAAAGTAGTTATAGAGTGGTTCCAGAGTACAAAGTTTCACATGGGACCCTGAATTAAAATTTCTATTCTGTCAGACAAAGCCTTAGTTTTTTCTTTTTTTCTTTAAAGATTAAAGATTAAGGATTAAATGAGAAAATTAGCAAGGTGCAGTCGTGCATGTCTATAATCCCAGCATCACAAGAGGCTAAAACAGGAGGATTGCAGATTAGAGGTCAGCATCAGCAACCTAGTGAGGCTCTAAGCCACTTAGTGATACCTTGTTCCAAAATAAAAAATAAAAAGATCTGGGGATGTGACTCAGTGGTTAAACACCCCTGGGTTCAATCCCTTGTGCTAAATAAATAAATAAATATGAGAAAATTAATGAAAATATCTGATTTAATAAATATTAGTCATTATTACCCTTTCCTCAAGTGCAGGAAAAAATTCCTCTGAGTATAAAGACTAACTTATTTCTCCTGTGTCTAGGATGGTCAGCACAATTGGTTAATATTTGTTAAATATTGTTGCTATGGAATTCTTAGATCCAGAATGAAGATCTAAGAATTGAAAAATTTATAATGTGTTGTGTGTGGCCTCAGGTTACGAGGATAGAATACCTGGTGGTAAACATCAGGGTTCACCTTCTAATACTGGCCACAAATCTTGAACATACCAGAGTCTCTAAGAAATTTGATGATTTGCTCTGTGTGTAAACATGATTAATTTATATCTTTTACATTTTTTATGAAAAACATCATAAATCAAAAAATTCCTTTGTGCAACTCCATTTCCTGTTTTTTTAAGTTGCAACATATACACAAAGATAAAAATCAAATCTTCATAGATCCAAGAACTCAAACCTGCTCCAAGCATTGTTTTAAAAAATATGAATGTAATATTTTCTTTATGATCTCAAAAGATAGGAATCTTTCTGAGAATGTCAAATTAAAACAGTGTTTTGTTTGCCAGCTAAGACCCTGAAATATTATTCTAAAATGTGGAATGAGAGTTGAAAAAGAGTGCCCACGAAAATAGAGTAGGAGGAAAGGGAAGACCAGTGATGTCAATTCAGTCATTCCTCAATTCAGTAAATACTTACTCTGTATTCAACTATTGTACTTGTTATGCTGCAGGTGCTAGGAAACAGAAATGAATAAAACAGAGATGGTATGCCCTTACAAAGCTCTTAACTCAATAGGGAGGACACATTTTATAATGAGCAGAAGTTGTAATTGTGATATACAATAAGAGGGGACAGCCTAAGATACTTTGTGAGTTACTATCAAGGGGAGCAAGTGTGATCAGGAAGCATAGGGAATATTTCCCTGAGAAGTGACTTTAAACCAAGCCTGAAGAATGAATCTAAGTTATTCAGGTGTAGGGTTTATGCTTGGGTGTATGCACACATATGGATGTATTGGGCAATTCAGAGGGGCCACATCATGGAGGATCAATGGTATCAAACCTGAGAGCAACAGGAAGCTGTAAGTCTTACCAAGGAACATCATATGGTATTATGTGCATTTTTACAAATTACTTTGAGGAGAAACTAGTTATGAAACAAAGTAGCCCAAGTAAGAGAGGATGGCTGTTATCATAGTCTAGACATGGTCACGGTCCTTGTTGAGAAAAAATAGATTCAAACTGGACATGCAGAGTAAGGGAGAAGGTAATAAGAGAGGTAAATAGGGAGCCTACATCCTGGGAACAAATTTTTACTCCTCACACTTCAGATAGAGCCCTAATATCCAGAGTATACAAAGAACTCAAAAAATTAGACAATAAGAAAACAAATAACCCAATCAACAAATGGGCCAAGGACCTGAACAGACACTTCTCAGAGGAGGATATACAATCAATCAACAAGTACATGAAAAAATGCTCTCCATCTCTAGCAGTCAGAGAAATGCAAATCAAAACCACCCTAAGATACCATCTCACTCCAGTAAGATTGGCAGCCACTATGAAGTCAAACAACAACAAGTGCTGGCGAGGATGTGGAGAAAAGGGTACATTTGTACATTGCTGGTGGGACTGCAAATTGGTGCAGCCAATTTGGAAAACAGTTTGGAGATTCCTGGGAAAGCTGGGAATGGAACCACCATTTGACCCTGCTATTGCCCTTCTCGGACTATTCCCTGAAGACCTTGAAAGAGCATGCTACAGGGATACTGCCACATCGATGTTCATAGCAGCACAATTCACAATAGCTAGACTGTGGAACCAACCCAGATGCCCTTCAATAGATGAATGGATAAAAAAATGTGGCATCTATACACAATGGAGTACTATGCAGCAATAAAAAATGACAAAATCATAGAATTTGCAGGGAAATGGATGGCACTAGAGCAGATTATGCTTAGTGAAGCTAGCCAATCCCTAAAAAATAAATACCAAATGTCTTCTTTGATATAATGAGAGCAACTATGAACAGAGCAGGGAGGAAGAGCAGGAAGAAAAGATTAACATTAAACAGAGGCATGAGATGGGAGGGAAAGGGAGAGAAAAGGGAAATTGCATGGAAATGGAGGGAGACCCTCATTGCTATACAAAATTACATATAAGAGGTTGTGAGGGGAATGGGAAAATAAACAAGGAGAGAAATGAATTACAGTAGATGGGGTAGAGAGAGAAGATGGGAGGGGAGGGGAGGGGGGATAGTAGGGGATAGGAAAGGTAGCAGAATACGACAATTACTAATAGGGCATTATGTAAAATTGTGGATGTGTAACCGACGTGATTCTGCAATCTGCATTTGGGGTAAAATTGGGGGTTCATAACCCACTTCAATCTAATGTATGAAATATGATATGTCAAGAGCTTTGTAATGTTGTGAACAACCAATAAAAAGAAAGAAAAAAAAAGAAATGTTAACATGAAAAAAAAAAGAAATGACAGCCTTTTTAATTAATGGTGCTGGAAAAATTGAACACCACCTGTAGAAGAGTGAAACTAGATTCTTATCTCTCACTGGGTACAAAAATCAAATCAAAATGGATTAAAAACTTAAATATGAGACCTGAAACTACTAGAAGAAAGCACAGGGAAAATGACATTGGAGTGGGCAATGATTTTCTGGAGAAAACCTCAATCACACAAGAAACAGCAAAAGTAGATAAATTGAATTACATTGAAAAAAAAAGACCTTCTACACAGCTAAGGAAACAATCAACACAGTGAAGGAGCAGCCTACACACACAAAAAAAAATTACTTTGAGGAGAAACTAGTTATGAAACAAAGTAGCCCAAGTAGGAGAGGATGGCTGTTATCATAGTCTAGACATGGTCACTGTCCTTGTTGAGAAAAAATAGATTCAAACTGGACATGCAGAGTAAGGGAGAAGGGATGAGTTCTTCCCCTTCCCCTGAGTTTCTGAACTAAGTATTGCTGCTGTGTACTCATTATAGTGCAGGCTAAAAGAGAATCCAATCTAGGGGCAGAATCAAAAGTTTTGTGTAGTCAGTACTCAATTTGAAATACATTATATCACTTAGGTGGCAATTTCTGCAGTACAGTTTTTATAATTTGTTATCTTAAAATGGTAACAAAGATGATGGAGAGTGAGGAAAACCTGACTATGGGACAGTAGACAGTTTTGCTTTTGCCATTCATTGAACTGGTAATAAGTGGTCACTATTTGATTATGATACATAATGATCAAGAAAAATAAAGAAAACAAAGCTAAAAACCATAGCAGAATATTAATTTTTGCTAAAGTTAGTTTCTAGATACGGACACTAAAGTGCAACTTGGCAATAAGTAGGAACACTGCCTCCAAGGTCATGGCTTACTGTCAAATAGAGATAACACAGTTAAATACTTGTCAGAATTACAGAATACCTCACTAGGAAGGACAAATACAAGGGAAGTCAACTAAAAGATAAGAATCAGAATTCATCTGGTTCTCACACACACAAAAAAGAAGAAATAAAAGAAAAAAGAATAAAAAGAATTCTTTTGTGTCTTAAAGTCATACCATAAATTTTGCAGAATTTTCATGTTACTCTGATTAGAATTAGTCCCTCATTTTCTTTTTTTTTTTAAGACAGAGAGAGAGAGAGAATTTTTTTTTTATTGGATGTTCACAACATTACAAAACTCATGACACATCATATTTCATAGATTAGAATCAATTGGGTTATGAACTCCCATTTTTACCCCAAATACAGATTGCAGAATCACATCGGCTACACATCACATTTTTACATACTGCCATATTAGTGACTGTTGTATTCTGCTACCTTTACTATCCTCTAAAATCCCCCCTCCCCTTCCCTCCCATCTTCTCTCTCTATCCCATCTATTGAAATTCATTTCCCTCCATGTTTGTTATCCCATTCCCCTCGTAAACTCTTCTATATAATTTTGTATTACAATGAGGGTCTCTATCTATGCCAAGCCTCAGGCTAGCATCATTCTGAATGGAGAAAAATTGAAGGCATTCCCTCTAAAATCTGGAACACGACAGGGATGCCCCCTATCACCACTTCTATTCAATATAGTTCTGGAAACACTGGCCAGAGCAATTAGACAAACGAAAGAAATTAAAGGCATAAAAATAGGAAAAGAAGAAATTAAACTATCACTATTTGCGGATGACATGATTCTATACCTAGAAGACCCAAAAGGGTCTACAAGAAAACTACTAGAACTAATAAATGAATTCAGTAATGTGGCAGGATATAAAATCAACACACATAAATCAAAGGCATTTCTGTATATCAGCGACAAAACTTCTGAAATGGAAATGAGGAAAAACACTCCATTCACAATATCCTCAAAAAAAATAAAGTACTTGGGAATCAACCTAACAAAAGAGGTGAAGGATCTATACAATGAAAACTACAGAACCCTAAAGAAAGAAATAGAAGAGGATCTTAGAAGATGGAAAAATATACCCTGTTCATGGTTAGGCAGAATTAACATCATCAAAATGGCGATATTACCAAAAGTTCTCTATAGGTTCAATGCAATGCCAATCAAAATTCCAATGGCATTTCTTGTAGAAATAGATAAAGCAATCATGAAATTCATATGGAAAAACAAAAGACCCAGAATAGCAAAAACAATTCTAAGTAGGAAGTGTGAATCAGGTGGTATAGCGATACCAGACTTCAAACTATACTACAGAGCAATAGTAATAAAAACAGCATGGTACTGGTACCAGAACAGGCGGGTGGACCAATGGTACAGGATAGAGGACACAGAGACTAATCCACAAAGCTACAACTATCTTATATTTGATAAAGGAGCTAAAAACATGCAATGGAGAAAGGATAGTATCTTCAACAAATGGTGTTGGGAAAATTGGAAATCCATATGCAACAAAATGAAACTAAATCCCCTCCTCTCGCCACGCACAAAAGTCAACTCAAAGTGGATAAAGGAGCTAGATATCAAACCAGAGACTCTACGTCTGATAGAAGAAAAAGTTGGTTCCGATCTACAGATTGTGGGGACAGGCTCCAAATTCCTTAATAGGACACCCATAGCACAAGAGTTAATAACAAGAATCAACAAATGGGACTTTCTTAAACTGAAAAGTTTTTTCTCAGCAAGAGAAACAATAAGAGAGGTAAATAGGGAGCCTACATCCTGGGAACAAATTTTTACTCCTCACACTTCAGATAGAGCCCTAATATCCAGAGTATACAAAGAACTCAAAAAATTAGACAATAAGAAAACAAACAACCCAATCAACAAATGGGCCAAGGACCTGAACAGACACTTCTCAGAGGAGGACATACAATCAATCAACAAGTACATGAAAAAATGCTCACCATCTCTAGCAGTCAAGGAAATGCAAATCAAAACCACCCTAAAATACCACCTCACCCCAGTAAGATTGGCAGCCATGATGAAGTCAAACAACAACAAGTGCTGGCGAGGATGTGGGGAAAAGGGTACTCTTGTACACTGCTGGTGGGACTGCAAACGGGTGCGGCCAATTTGGAAAGCAGTATGGAGATTCCTGGGAAAGCTGGGAATGGAACCACCATTTGACCCAGCTATTGCCCTACTCGGACTATTTCCTGAAGCCCTTCAATAGATAAATGGAGAATTTTTTAAATATTTACTTTTTTTAGTTTTCGGCGGACACAACATCTTTGTGTGTGGTTCTGAGGATCGAACCCGGGCCGCATGCACACCAGGCGAGCGCACTACAGCATGAGCCACATCCCCAGCCCAGTCCCTCATTTTGTATGTGTTAACATTATTGTAGATATTTGTAGAGAACTTTATTATCAATTACAACAAAAATGCAACTTGTAATAAGCAATATTTCCTATGTTTCCATTATTGCATGTCAAAATAAACCTCAGGCCTCAGTTGATTGACCTTGGAATCCTAAATACATGATCTGCAGACACTAATATAGTAAGTAGACTGCATTCTAGCATCTACAGTTCTACTGGATCATGAGGAGTAGTAACTAAATTGGGCTGGTCTGGCTGGGCAAAACCAAAAATCAAGATGAGAGAAACTTGATGTGAAGTAAAAAAACAACAAACAAAAACCAGCTAGAGAACAGGATTGCCCTGTCCCTCCAACATGTATTCCACGTGATCTAATCTGAAATCTCCTCTCAGTATGATAGAAAAACAGCAAGTACCATGCCAGAAAACCTATGTTGTTAATTTCTGTCTTTCTAACAGACTGTCTGGCTTTGATCAACTTTGGCACTTCAGAGACTCAGTGTAAGGAAGGAACTGCATATGTTGACCTTTACACTGTCTTATAAACCCAAACATCTATTAATCCAGAGAGAAATACTGTAGCATAAGAATTATCCTATAGTAGAAACCATGTTAAAGAAATAACTTCAAAAGCATTAATGTTCAAGGATTTCCAAGACCTTAGCTGCACTATTTAAAACTTTTTTTCCTGGTTTGGCTCATTGTCACTTCTTTTGATGAGGTTTCCCCCTGATCATATTACTTAAAATCGTAATCTTTGCCTGCCTAACTTTCCCAGTCTCCTTCCCCTGTTTTAATTTTCCCATAGTACTTTCCATCTTTTAATATAACTAAACGACTTTTATATACTCGTGTTCATCTACCTATACCCACCTCTAAATATAAGTTCTGCCTGAGCAGAGATTTCTGTTTTACTCATGGATATACACTTTGTTCACAGAATAGCACATAACATCTAGTAGGTACTCAATTAATATTGTCAAATAAATAAATTAATTCCCAATAGAAATTTAAAATAAAATATTTCTTAAGTTACAATTGTAAAATCAGATTTAAACAACTGTGTTCATCTATGAGAAAGAACATTGTTTCTTACTTATAGGAAGTATATTTTAAAGAGATATGTCATTTGACAAATCTGAAACCTTTTTTAAAGAACGAGTGAGTGAACACCAGCTCACTGAACTGAGTTCACCTTGCTCCCAAGAGAGAGTTCACTTGAGATTGGGAAGTTCAAAGTCTATGAATCATAAAGCAATTTAGGAAACTAAACAGGACATGACGTTTTAAATGAATGCTGCCAAGTAAAAAATCATTTAAGGTAATGTTGCTATTTTTATGTCAGGAATTCCTCATTGCTGATGTACTAAGGGTGAAAGTTTTGGCTATAAATTAAGAAAATAATTAAACATACCATCCACATACTTATTGAACACCAAAGAAATTTACCTTTAGTAATAATCTTCAGAAAAAAATTTATTAAGCACATAAAAAATTAGCCCAGGGGCTGGAGATGTGGCTCAAGCGGTAGCGCGCTCGCCTGGCATGCGTGCGCCCCGGGTTCGATCCTCAGCACCACATACAAACAAAGATGTTGTGTCCACTGAAAACCAAAAAAAAAAAAAAAAAATTAAAATTCTCTCTCTCTCTCTCTCTCTCTCTCTCTCTCTCTCTCTCTCTCCTCACACTCTCTCTTAAAAAAATTAGCCCAATGTTTATAGCCACTTTTCGTTTTTAATTAAAACTCCTATTAAATAAAGAATTCATTAGTCTATCAACAATAACAGTAACAACAATACAAACACTCAGAATTTAGACATCTAGGTACTAAGCTAACTGCTTCACATTCAGCATGTCATTTTCCCAAAAGAGAAATTTCAGTTGCAGTGAGAATTAATAAATCTTCCTGGAGACCAGCTTGGCAACATTAGTGACTCCATCTTAAAAACAAAAAATTAAGAAGCAGAAATCAGAACTTAAACTACATCAGTTTGATTACTAAAGTCCCTGTTCTCAATGCAATGGTGTGTTGTTTCTTATTTCTAAAACGTTAGTAAAAGGCAAAAATTGTCATTATTGAGAACATTCAAAGCATAGTCTTGTAGATTCTGAAGCTGAATCCAAAAAAACAAGAGATTTCAAACTATTTCTTGGCAGCCATCACCAAAATCGGCACATGACTTCCTTGGATATTTACTTTAAATGGGATAGTGATCATTTAGATGTGTCGGTTCAGTTTTGTTTGTAAAGACAGAAAAAAAAAAAAAAACCAATCCCCCTATGCTTTATATTTTTAACCTAACAATTTTTACACTTGAACACACACATAGAGCTTGAGGGACTTTGTACCTGTCATCTTCACATTTTCAGCATCTAGCAAAATGTTTGCTACATGGTGCTAAATAATAATTTGAAGTAAAGAAAAAAAGAATCAAAGAAATAATCCCTCCAGCTAAAGTCCAGAACTCTTCAGGGGTATGACAATTAAGTCCTCAGTTGATCTTCTTTCCTCTTTATTATGTTACTCAAATAGAAGTTTATGAGGGTTAGTTAGAAAAAGGGCCTCTAGGCCATTGACTTCTCAATAACTCTTTCAGGCTGATATGAAAACAGCAATTAAGAAAAAAATGTATCCAAGTTACATAGGAAGTTGATGGCCAAATCAAAGCTGGAATCCAGTTATTTCAGTCTACCATAAATTTTCTTGTCACTTCAAGATCATTTTTTTCTTTCTTTCGTTTTTTTTTTTTTTTTTTTTTTAGTTGATATTTTTGTCTTTTAATGTTTTGTAACTGGACAAAGCAACCTGTTAGCACTCTTTACACTGTGATGGGAATTTTTTTAGGTGGTTTTTTGAAAATCTTTTATTGATTTTATTATTATTATTTTAAATACACGACAGCAGTGGAATGCATTACAATTCTTATTACACATATAGAGCACATTTTTTCATATCTCTGTATATAAAGTATGTTGACACCTAATTCAAGTCTTCATACATGTACTTTGTATAATGATGTCCACCACATTCCACCATCCTTGCTAATCCCCTGCCCCCTCCCTTTCCCTCCTACCCCTCTTCCCTATCTAGAATTAATCTAATCCTCCCATGCTCTCCCTCTCTACTCCACTATGAGTCAACCTCTGTATGTCAGAGAAAACATTTGACATTTGTTTTGGGGGATTGGCTAACTTCACTTAGCATTATCTTCTCCAACGCCATCTATTTACCCGCAAATGCCATGATATTCTTTTTTTTAATGCTGAGTAAAATTCCATTGCATATATATGCCACATTATTTTTAACCATTCATCCACTGAAGGACATCTAGGTTGACTCCACAGTTTAGCTATTGTGAATTGTGCTACTATAAACATATATGTGGCTGTGTCCCTATAGTGTGCTGTTTTTAAGTCCTTTGGGTATAGTCCGAGAAGGGGAATAGCTGGGTCACATAGTGATTCCATTCCCAGATTTCCAAGGAATCTCCATACTGCTTTCCAAATTGGCTGCACCAATTTGCAGCCCCAGCAACAATGTATGAGTGTGCCTTTTTCCCCACATTCTCGTGCCGGGTTTCTGTTTTCGAGACTAAAAGGCTCAGGGGTCACTCCGGGAAAATCGGGCTAACTGGGCTGCGCAAAATAATTCACACAATAGACACAAATTCCTTTTTGTTTGGGATCGCCATGACAGTTCCTCTGACCTTAAGTGTCTGAAGGAGGAGAGCAAGAGCACATGCTGACCCCTTTTATTGAAGAGAAGCTATTCAAATGAGGCAAGGAGTCAGGTTTCAGGGGGCTGAGTCTATTGTCATGATATCCACTGTCAGCAGGTTGACTGACACCTGGATAGGCCACACCCAAGGGCACAGTAAGAGAAAGGCACACAAACACAAGACACTTCCATGGAAGATTCTATCCTAAATAGGGCAAGGGGTTATATTACAAAGGAACAGGTGAGCATAGCTTCACCCATGGGACTGTAGCAAGACACACAAATTCATGTGACACCGACCCTGGAACCCAAGAAGGGTGGGGAAGCTCTGCAACATTTCTGTGACTGAGCACCTCTGCACCCAGCTGGGGAGCTTGACTCAGTCACGTGCAAGGTTGGTCTCCCACATCCTTGCGAACACTTGTTGTTGTTTGTCTTTATAATAGCTTTGCCATTCTGACTGGAGTGAGATAATATATTAGAGTAGTTTTGATTTGCATTTCTCTGATTGCTAGAGATGATGAGCATTTTTTAATATATTTGTTGATTGATTGTATACTACAGAGCAATAGTAACAAAAACAGCATGGTATTGGCACTAAAACAGGCTGGTAGAACAATGGTACAGAATAGAGGACACAGAGACTAACCCACAAAATTACAATTATATTATATTAGAAAAAGGTGCCAAAGAAAAGATAGCATCTTCAACAAATGGTGCTGGGAAAACTGGAAATTCATATGCAACAAAATGAAATTAAACCCTATCTCTCACCATGCACAAATCTCAACTCAAAATGGATCAAGGACCTAGGAATTAAACCAGAGTCTCTGCATTTAATAAAAGAAAAAGTGGGCCCTAATCTTCATTATGTGGGATTAGGCCCTAACTTCCTTAATAAGACTCCTATAGAGCAAGAATTAAAACCAAGAATAAATAAATGGGATGGAATCAAACTAAAAAGTTTTCTCTCAGCAAAAGAAATAATCTATTAGGTGAACAGAGAGCCTACATTCTGGGAGCAAATTTTTACTCCTCACACATCAGATAGAGCACTAATCTCTAGGGTATATAAAGAACTCAAAAAGCTAAACACAAAAACAAATAACCCAATCAACAAATGGGCCAAGGTCATGAACAGACACTTCAAGATCATTTCCATGTTACTTTTTCTTTCTATCTTACATTCTTTTTCTCTCTTTTCTTAGAAAAAATACTGAAAGACATTTTCAGAAATCTGAGAATTTTTAAAGAAATGCAGAATCCTGGGGACTCCCAATGTTGTTAATTTTAGCCAGTAAATTTTAGCTTTCACTAATGTGACTGTTTTCTTCTTAATAAACAGCAAATCTTAATGAGAGACAGAAAACAGTAACCAGGATCCTGGACCTTCTGTCTTATTCCCAGCTTAATAAAAATAAAACAAACAACCAAAAAATCCTGGAAATTCATATGCAACAAAATGAAATTAAACCCCTATCTCTCACCATGCACAAATCTCAACTCAAAATGGATCAAGGTCCTAGGAATTAAACCAGAGTCTCTGCATCTAATAAAAGAAAAAGTAGGCCCTAATCTTCATTATAAAATAATCTTCATTATTTTATTTTTCCATTATAAAGTAATATACATTTAATATAGGAAATATGTAAAATACAAAAAAAGTGAAAAAACTCACCTAACTTCTACAAGTAAAAGATAAGCTCTCAACATTTTGATTTATTTTTTGCTAGTATTATAGCAGCCAATTTGCTTTCCAAAAAATAATATCATATTGTCACAACTTTCACCCTCTCTGTTCCTTGCATATTAACATAGACATTTTATAATGTTATTACAAACTCATAAGCAAATTTTATATTACTATTTAATTTAAGATAAAGAATCATAATTTATTCAGTCACACATATGTGGCTAAGTGCTTAGAGTATTTCTCTCTTTTCATGGTTTAAAATTAAGCAGCAATGGGGCAAAAGGAAGAGGAAAAGGTACAGAGTGTAGTAGCCTTACATATGACTTTAAATGCAATAGATTTGATGGACATAAATCAAAGGAAAAAGGACCATGAAACAGGAATTGAAGATAGGGATTGGGTTTGATTATTGCTGTTGTTGATTTTGTTTTGTTTTGTTTTTACCATTATATTCTTAACTAAATAAACTATGAACCTAGTACATAATAATTACTCATTTAATATTTTTTTTTTCAAAATGAACAAACTATATTGGTACACTGAAAGGAGAATACAACTAACTGCAACTTCTGATGATGAAAAAGTACTGCAGTTGGAGACCTTTTACTCTATAAAGGAGTTCCTACTTGTAAAATAAGTTCTATTTAAATAAAAAGGTTTCTCAGTCAAAAAAAATAAAATAAAATAAAATTAAGCAGCAAATAAAATTATGTGCCCAATTTAAAAAATTCTTTACTTAAAATTATTTCTTTAAGATAATTTTTCTAAAATTTTATTAGTGAGTCAAACATAGTTAAAGTGTATATGGCCATATTTTAAAAAATTCATTTTAGTAATTTTCCAAACATACTTATCTTACTCCACTCCTGTGAACACTTAATAGCGTCATCTTCAAAATGCCTTTACTACTTTAATTTGTAGTAAAAATTTCTTTGTAGTTACCTTAAATATTTCAGTATACCCCTCTTTGTTTGCCAGTATACTTTTTTCCTTTTTCATGTGAATTTCCTATTTTTGTCTTTTCCCCAGTTCTATTTAAGTCTTTAAATTATTTTTTATCCATTTATATGAACCCTTTACATATTAGAAATATAGTTTTTTTTAAAGAGAGAGTGAGAGAGGGAGAGAGAGAGAGAATTTTTTAATATTTATTTTTAGTTTTCAGCAGACACAACATCTTTGTTTTGTATGTGGTGCTGAGGATCGAACCTGGGCCGCACGCATGCCGGGCGAGCGTGCTACCGCTTGAGCCACATCCCCAGCCCAAGAAATATAAATTTATTATAATACTTGCAATAAGTAGCAACTTGGTTTACCATTGTCTTTAAATTTGAATTTATCCAAGTTGATTTTTGTGTTCATTTTGTGACTTTATTTGAAATATCCACTTATAATTATTTCCATATTATTATTTACTTTCAGCATCTCTCACTAGCTCTTTCTAGTCATTACACTTAATTTCAAGTCTCTAATTCTTACATATGTCTTAGTTTTCCACTGGCCATCTCTATTGGGACATCTGGATAATAATGTGATTTATGCCAAATACTTTCCTTATTTACTTCTTACCTTATTTACTTCTTAGATACACCCTAGGTATATATTATAATTGTTCCTATTTTAAAAATTCAGAAATCAGGGTTTACCAGAGGCCGTATAACTTATCCAAACCCTTCAGCTGATAAGTAATGAAGCTAGAATTCAGATCTTCCTGAGCTACCACTTCATTCTCCTCTTTCCTTTGTCTTCTCTCCCCTTAATTCTGTCATTCATCTAAAAATTCTTGTGTTATTACAATAGGCTTATTTTCATAGAGGAAAGTTACTGAGAGGGACAATTCTCTAATGGAACTTTAAAGATGGTAATAGAGGTTGGTAGAGGAGATGGTGGGTGGCAACAGAAGTTTTAAAGGACTCTGAAGATAATTCAGCAGTCTACCAGTCTAACTTCAGAAAGCAGTCTCTATTTTTAATTTTTATTTTTGGTACCCAAGGGTGCTTTACCACTGAGCCATTCCCAGACCTTTTTATTTTTTATTTTGATACAGGCGCTAAGTTGTTGAGACTGGTTTTGAAATTGCCATCTCCCTGCCTCAGCCTCCTGGGTAGCTAGGATTACCAGTGTGCGCTGCTTTGATGTCATACTCTCAGCACTTAGTATTCAACAAGCACTCACTGAATCTTTGTGTAAGTTATAAAGAACATACAAAGAAATTGATCATCACATACAATAATATGTACCAAGTGAGAGGTATAGACAATGATGAGTAGGATTGAGAGGGGTAGAAATCACTTCTGTCTGGAGTAAATCAGTAAGTCAGTTAATTTCCAATTAAGTTAAATCATTGTTATTTGATCACTATTTCACCCAACTTGTGGCTGTTACAGTACTTGCTAAATGATGGCAAAATAAACAACCTCTTCAGAAACTACCAGATTTAACATAAGGATTTCAATTTTTTTTAATGCATGAGTTTTTAAAGCAATCTGAGGTAATCAAATATGACTTTAGGTACAGTCATTCATTGTCCCCTGTCATTAAGACAGTCATATGTCCTTTGCACATAAAAATATCAGTTACACATAAATGGGTGGAGATTTTATTATTGTAGACATTTTATTGTCGTTAGCACACTGAGTCATTTGTAGTACTCTTTGCACTCGTAACCTGTTAGATTCTTTCTCTGGCTCAGAGCAGGAAGTTCAACAGAGTATTTATATTTTGGGGGCTAGGGATATAGCTTAGTTGTTAGAGTACTTGCCTCACATGCATAAGGCTCTGGGTTCAATCCACAGTAACACACACACACAAACACACACACACACAAAACACACATATGTTTTCGTTCTTTCTTTCAAGATACGTTCTTTTAGGATATATACAGTTTGGACTCAGATTGGCTAAATAGAGGGTCTAGGAGAAATGGTAGTGGTGGAAGATGAATCATGATAGAGATCAGAGGAAGAGACCCATCAGATTCACAACAAAGTGGTCATGAGGAGAACCTCCCAAAGAATTAAAAAATCTTAGGAGAAGGGAAAATAGCAGAAAAGCTTTTTTAAAATTGGTAAATTTGTGATGACAAAAAAGGGTTGAGGGAGCTAGGATACGAGAATTTGTCTGAATATGTAACCAGAACCTGTACATTCTTCACAGTAAGTCAAAGCTTGTTGATTGAAAAAAAAACATGTAATAGATTTTCTGTTGATGTCAGAATTATAAGGTCATCAAATTTCCACATTAAAGACATATAAATGTGTATTAACAATAAATTTACAGAAATTAAGAAATCACACAGCAGAGTGGTCAAGAGTGTGATTGAGAGATGGTCTGTGTTCAGTCCTGGGTTAGTCACTTATCAGCTGTGTGACTTTGTGCAAATAGAGTAAACCTGGGTTTCTCCCACTGTAAAATGGGAACAGCAACAATAATAACCACTTTGCAGGGTTCTCCTGAAGATTAAATGCATTAACCCCTTTGAAGTAGGTGAAGCAGTTCCTAATGCATGATCAGTGCTTAATAAATGTGATTCATTGCTATTATTAGCATTCCTATAGATGTGATAGGACAGAGTATAGCAGAGATTCGATCTTTAGTGTTGGGGGAACACAAATTGGTGAAATGACTACATAAGGGTAGAGGACAGGAAAGTGCAGATTGTGGGAAGGCACACTTCAAAAAGTAGAAACAGCTGCTGGATGAAGGCCTGTGGGTGACAACACGGAAGGGGAAGGATTGGATTTCACAGGAAATTGGTGAAGCTCAAGGAGAAATCACCAAGGCCAGTTTGGCATGGGGTGGTGACAGTAATGCAAGATAGGTGCTTGTAAATAAGTCAGGGATATGATGTGTAAGTAGAAGACCTAGGACTGCCCATTATTTTAGGGCCATTATATTTTAGGGCCACCCATATTTTCATATCAGTGGGGCAAAGAAATGCAATAAAATATAATAGAACGGTAGATCCTTATTAAAAAGCAAGCAAACATACAAACAAAAAACCCTCTGGGTTATTCTGATCCTTAACCTACATGTGTCCTTAACAGAGATCTTCACTTGAAGCTTAAGACTCTAGAAATAATACACAGCATACTAGAATGCTTTTAAAAATTGACAGCACTGTTTCAGAAAGGACTTAAGGCCACTCACAAGGATACATAAAATCTAACAAGATTGCATAAAGGTGGGAAAAGGGAACACAGGAATAAAAGTGGAAAGGGAGAGCAGATGAGAACTCATCCATTTGCCTCAGGTGGACAACAAGGGCATGTTAAGCCCTTAAGCAGTGAACTGAGGGAGCACACAAGCATATCCAATTAGAATAGAGAAAAATTAGTGGCCTGTTAGAAGGTCTAATTAACAACTTGCAATTAAAAAAAAAAAAAAAAAAAAAAAACCTTGATTGTATGGTCCAGGGAGGGGGGAAACATAGGCAAGAAAAATTTGGAGTACACAGAGAAAATTATGACTTTTGATTATATTGCTTAAATACGGGAAATATCCTCACACTGTATAGTAAAAAGTGAAGGGGTTTTCGTCCTAGGGTTGCGTAAGCTGAGAGTTAACTTGTAAGTCAGAGAATGCAGACTAGAAGTTACAAAAATAGCTATTTTCCCTATTTATAAGATGTATGAAAAAACTCTGATGTGAGTTAATACTGCCTTAGTAATCTGAATTGTGAGGCTTTTGGTCAGTTTGAAGAAAAGAGTAGACAATACAACATTAAATGTTAGCAAGTAAATATACAAAGAAATTACAAATAAAGTAACATAATAAAATGTTGTGTTTAATAATCCAAATTACAATGTGAGAATTTTGAAATGCCCTGGGGAAAACATGGACATTGATTACATACCGTTAAAGTACTTTAAAGGTATGTAAGAACTTTTAAAGTACTACACTCTTCCCCCCTTCCTCAGTCCCAGCCCCCACTATGCACGTTTTGAAATTTTTAAAATTTATTTTTTATGTTGCTGGGCCTCGCACGTGTGAGGCAAGCGCTCTACTGCTGAGCCATAACCTCTGGCTCTCCCTACCCCACTACACACTTTTAAATGCCATTTTATCCTCAAATACCCACCTCCACATATGGCATCTCTCTTGAGTATATAAATCATATTCAAGCATCTTCCTTTTAATTTCCTCCTGTTCATCATTGTCAAGCATACTAAAAAGAGACTTGCAGGAAATTTCTCCCAGCCTTTTTAGAGGTGCTGCAAGAAAGGGAAATGTAACTACAGAATAGATAAGGATGGAGGTTGTTTTATTAATTATAATGTGATGACAGAGAAAGTTTCCCATAGCTTCTCTAAATCCAGGTATCCATCTGTGTACCTACATATATACGTTTATCTATATATCTATCTGGAGATTTATGTGGACTTGTAGAGACAAGACTCTCCACGTGTGTCTCTGACGATTCAGGCAATGTGGCCTTGCAGAGAGGTAACAGAAATGAGGCCATTCCTTGGGGAAATCCAAACTATTTCGCAACTTCTAGCGCAATCAACATTCCATCAAGAATCCCTGTCTTCAGGCTGATTGGCTGGGCCGGACTGTGCAGGGTTGGGAGTTTCGCACACCCACCCGCTTTGCTCCCAGGCTACAGGAAGCTCCCGCGCACTTGCGCAGCGGTTCCTTGAAGCTCAACAACGTTGAAGGTGCTGCTCACATCCGCCAGTCCTTTCAACTAAACGGGGAGTCTCTTCTTCCAAAATCCACGTCCTAGTGAGCGTTCCAAAGGAAAACAACAGGTAGGGGCGCGCGAAGTTATGGACTTGAAGCGGGCAGTTCCCAGGAAGAGTGGAGATGTTCAATTTCCAGAGCGCGGACCCCATCGGAGGAGGGCTTCTTGCGGGGTGGAGGGCGTGAAAGATTTTTCGTGGCCAAATCCATGGTGAATAAGTCGGGTGAGTGCTAGTCACTTGAGAAGCTCTCAGCCCTTAGTTTTCAGCGCTAACCGCGCTTAGTGGATCCTGCTGCCCCCAGCGCGCGGATTAGTGTGGTGCGGGTACTGGGTCTCAGCCTGCCGGCGGGTGGATTAAAAAAACAAAAACAAACAAACAAAAAAAAAACACCACCAACAACAAAAAAAACCTTATGTGCAGCGAAGAAAACGCCGAGGTAGAGCTGCGTTTGCAGCCAACGAGATCCAGAAAGCGCCGCCGCCCTCCAAGCTCAATGAACAGCTGTGTGTAAGCGCTGGCAGCCCAGAGAAACCCATCGTGACCATCATCGCCTGGGCAGTTGGTGGATAAGGGCTAGTGCTCTGCCCTGCCGCACTCTGGGATCCGCTGGGGAGTAGAGGTCAGCCTCCCCTCTAACTCCTAGGGGCTATTTGGCTAATGTAATGTAATGTAATGTTTCTTCCCAGGTCGCGATGGAGCTTGAAGGGGACGTCAATGGAAAAGAAGGAGAGAACTCCTTGAAGCTGAGCAACAAAAAAAGGTAGCCAGTTTGTTTCACATTTCTAGTTTATAGCGCTTGAGAGATTTGGGGAGTTTGTTTACAGCCTTCAGCCCTGAAATAAATGTTGTTGGTGATTATTATGTTGATCTTAAGATATCCAAGTCAGCCTTTGGAAGCAGTCCCCACTCTCTCTGCTTAGAGTAGAAGTGCAGTTGGCTGAACTGGACATAGTTTTTGCATCCTCTCTAGGTCTTGGGTGAGGCTTTTTCCACAGCTTCCTGGCCCCAGACAGGCCAGTATTCACATCCCTTTTTAAAATTTTATTGACTTCTCCTTTACAAGCAATATTGATCGCCCACGCACCAGCACCATATGCTGGGTAGGCTCAGCTCTTGTGGTTTTTAGTACCTTGCTTCTGATAAACAGCTACTTAAACAATGCATATTTAGCACCATATGCTGGGTAGGCTCAGCTCTTGTGGTTTAGCACCTTGCTTCTGATAAACAGCTACTTAAACAATGCATATTTGTGGTATGGCCAATGGAACAGAAAGCCAAACTTACCCTTAGGGTTGTTTTTTTTTTTAACTTTAACTTTTAGTGACTATATATAAAATTGGTGATGTAATTACAGGGAAAAAGTAAGTAAAGTTTATCACAGTGGTCTGCCTTTGCAAGAAATTTTACACTTCACTCAATAGGTACATTGTTAGTAGAAAGTTGTAAATTGTAAGACAAAACCAATTAGAAAATATATCAATATTATTAGAAAACAAGCTTTTCACTATAAGAAAACAAAAGCAAACGTGTAAATCAAATAATCAAAATAATGTTAAATATGAATTAGAAACTTCAATATAAATTTATGGTTATTTAATAGTTCATTTTCCATACACTGAAAGGGACAATAGAAATAAGTGCTCCTAATGCCAAATCTTGTTTTTAAATACTGTTGCTCACTAAATGGAATGAGCACCCCATAGAAAAACAGCTAATTTTAGCCAAGTCTTGGGTAGGAAAAATACAAAGAGACCTAGAGTACTTTGTGATACCTGAAAACAGGGAAGTGAAGGTTAATGAAGTAGTCAGAAGACACAGGAGGAAGTTTGGACAGGTTTCCTCTGGTTAAGTCTGGGACAATTTGAGCATCAAGGGAAACAATAGCTGTAATTGATTTTGAGATACTGAATAGAATATAATTGATGAATCCTTTATAATCTGAGAAGAAGGAAACTGAAAGAGGGTGAGAGAGGTACAGAAAATAAAGGAACATTTACAGAAAAATGCAGTGATCGTATTAGAAACTGCATTGTTGTAATTGATCCAGGCAAGAATTATCAATGGAACATAAACTATTTAGAGAAATTGTAACCAACAGTTATCTCCACAATTCTTACTAATGGGAAAAGGAAAAGGTACCTGTCCAGTCAGAGATTTTGTAGTTGGCACCTTATCCAAGTGATCAGATTTAACATCACTTTTGGTGGAACAGACTATGTTAAGTTACTTAGCATGTAATGGAATTTGAGTACACAATATTATGTAGAGGGTATGTTTGCAAACACTAATTTGAACCCAGTCAAGCTTCTAGACTATGGTGCTGTCCAACAGAAATATAATGTAGGCTGTACTTATCATTTAAACATTTCTAGTACCAATTGAAATTAATTTTTAAAAATTAATTGAATAATATTTCCAAAATATAGTCATTGCTACATATAATCAAAATTATTAATAAGATAGTTTACATTATTTTTTCAAACTAAGTACTCCAATTTGATGTACATTTTTACATATACTGTATATCTTTATTGTACTCAGTTTGGAACAGATATCTTCAAGATGTGGGACAAGTTATATCCAGAAATGTGACATTCTTCAACTGCTCTTATCTCTTTAAAAGGGTCAATGTCAAAAGACAAAAAAATAGGGACTTCTAGATTAAGAGAGATAAAAGAGACATAACCACCAAATGTAACATGAGTTTTGATTAAATTAGAGTTCAAAAAATTATAGAAAGCATTTTTGGGAAAATTGAATGTGGATTTGATACTAGATGATGTTAAAATTGTTATTAGTTTTCATAGATGTGATAATGGTGAAGTCGGATTTAAAGTTAGGTAGTCAGTGTAGTTAGGTAAATCGGGTCTAATACCGAGTGAAATCTAAAATGGAGGCCATGCTGGGAATGACTCAGGGAAAACACAGGACAACTCATGGAATGTTAATGAAGTCCCTAGGCCAAAGTCCACCTCAAAGAAACAGCCCCCAACAGATTTGGAGATAGCCCATCCCAAAAGTCCTTCCTGCCCGTTTGGCCCACCTGTGTCCTAACCCTTCCCACCTACATTCCATCACCAAAACTACAAAAAGGGGAAACAACCGCACTTCCACGGATTCCACCTCTTGGGTCCCCTTCTTCCTCCGGGAGAAGTCTTTTCTGCTAATCTTTAATAAACTTCTAATTTCTACTCTGACCTTGCCTCGGCGTGCTTCTTTGGTGTTATTCTTCAATATCGGGGAAGCAAGGACTGGTCACTGGTCAACAGCGGTATCAATGGTAGGAGAATGTGTGATTCCATATTTGCAACTTGCTTTTGAATAGTTTATCAAAATACTAACAAATGTCAGTGTATACTCTCAAAGAGAATGTGGTTAAAAATTAGTAATTGATGAATCTAGATGAGTTATGTGAGTAGTCATTATACTATTCTTTCCATTTTTTCCGTTTATTTGAAGTTTTTCCACAATAAAAGCTTTACATGTAAACAAAGAAAAAGACTTCAAGAAGTCTTTTGGTTTTTTGACCTTTTTTAAAAAACATGGTAGCTTAAAGAACTATGTTATTAAGACAGAAACATTTGGGGGATAGTAGGGGATAGGAAAGGTAGCAGAATACAACAGTCACTAATATGCCATTATGTAATAATGTGAGTATGTAACAGATGTGATTCTGCAATCTGTATTTGGGGTAAAAATGGGAGTTCAAAACCCAATTGAGTCTAATGTATGAAAGATGATACATCATGAGCTCTGTAATGTTTTGAACAATCAATAAAAAAAAAAGACAGAAACATTTAGGTGTATTTATGTAAGAAGTTTTGAGGGATTTATGGAGGGAATTGGTAAAGAAAATTGCTTGATCCTTTACACGTCTTCATTTCTTCATTAATTATTGGTTCTATCATGGTCTGCAGAAAAGGTCTACAGAATTTTCAAATTAGAGACTATTCTTTTTGTTTATTTGTTTGTTTTAGAATTTAAACTTTATTTACTTGTTTGTATGTGGTTCTGAGGATCGAACCCAGTGCCTTACCCATGCTAGGGAAGTGTTCTGCCGTTGAGCTATAGCCCCAGCTCTAGAGACCATTCTTTTAGTTAAGTGATTCCTAATTAACTGTGCCCATCACCATTGACTTTGGTCTGTTCTTAAAACTATGTTTGTTAACATAAATTGTGAAGAAGTATTTGGCTCTACTAAATAGATAAAGCTGGAATAGAGCACTAACTGGGGATATCTGTATTTACAAACTTTCTTCATTAAAGTGATGTTTGATGAGTTGCTTGCCTTTGTAGGCACTGTTTCATGCTGCAGGGGTAAGTGAGTAAAGTAGCAGGGGAGAGAGTTCATGTGAAAGTACTTACAGGCAGTGCAGCATCTCAGAAGTCTGAGCTCACACCTTACAGATTTGGTGATCAGAAGAAAGGCTTTGCAGTTTACATCTTAGCTTTTTTTCCAGGCGTGGGACCTTGGATAAGTTAGTAAACTCTTCTTGCTCCTCTGTGGTTTTCTCATCTCTAAGAGGACAAAATGTGCCTTGGACAGTTGTTTATGAATCATGTATAGGAAGTGCTTACAGTTGGTGCCTGGGACATTCTAGTTCTCCCAAGTAGCATCAGTTTTAGAGAACAAAAAATAAATAAATAAAAAGCTCAGCACTAAAACTCTACTATTTATGGCTATTTCTCTTCTCCCATCCTGGCCCCAGGAATATGGAAATCAGGCCCTTACTGGGAATAGGGTGGAGCCAAACCTGAAAATGTTTGTGTATTTATTTGCGTGTAACATTGCTCCGAAGCCAAACATGAGTAAACTTTGGATTTTTTCTTTAGAAGTCTCTTCACCTCTTTTGACCTCACTTGGTGTAAAGAACAAAGACGAATTTCCTTTTTTTTTTTTAATTTACTTTTTGAACTTAGAAATCCATGAAAAACTAATGCTATTTTTTTTTGAAAAAAAAAATAGTCTTTTATCTGTATGAAAAATGCAGCTGAAGCTGATTTGTTGTGGTTTGTTTGCTTTCCCTGCCTGGGTGGTAGTTATATACAGTGGGTTACTGAGTTACAGGCATTTGAATCTAGGCTCAAAATGATAACTGAGGTTTTTATGCCTAAGGACAGCGTTTTTGTTTCTAATATATTTTTTTAGTTGTAGGTGGACACAATACCTTTATTTCATTTTTTTGAGTGGTGCTGAGGATCGAAATCAGTGCCTCATATATGCTAGGCAAGTGTTCTACCACTGAGCTACAATCCCAGCCGAAGAACAGCCATTTGACAGTTTACAGAACATCTTTTTTGGAGAACAGTTTTTCTAGATTGCATTTATTTTCATAATGGTTCACTTAGGGCTCCAGACATCCTTTCAGAATTAGATTTGTTCATAGAGTGATTGAATTACTTTTTTCCTTAGGTTAGTTAATCCCAACATCTGATCACCTCTGCTCTCCATTAGTACAGGGAATGATTAAGAATAATATTTAGGTAGTAGATAAATAGAATATCTACTGCTGGAACCCATGAATGATTTTAAATTAGGATAAAAATAGGAGACTCATTTTTAGTATATATTTTTTAATTGTAAAAGGAGTGTGTATATGTGTAATCATCGTAGAAAATAAGGAAGTATCTAAGGTACAAGTAAGAAAATATTTTTATAGATAGTATCCAGTGGTAATCACATGGTACATCTTTAAAATTTTTTTTTTTTTGTAATTTAGATGGACAGAATGCCTTTATTTTATTTGTTTATTTTTATGTGGTGCTAAGAATCAAGCCCAGTGTCTCATACATGCTAGGCAAGTACTCTGCAAATGAGCTACAGCCCCAGTCCACCACATGCCATATCTTTCTAAGATAAATGTAAGCATATTTATTTTTGAACGTCATAAATGATATACTATTAAATATGATTTTTTTATTAAAAAGTACATTATGGACATTTTTCTTTGTTTCAGTTGTCACTAAATATAAACTTTGTACATTAATTTGTTAGTTTAAAAATTTTTGTAGTTTTTAAAGTTTTGTGTAACTCCTTTGCTATATTTTTCAGTAAAAAGAAGGAGGAAAAGAAACCAACTGTCAGTGTGTTTGCAATGGTGAGTTTTGAATTAATTCACTATTAAAAATACTTTGGTAATTTGACTTCTTATCTATAAAAGAGATATATTATTTGGTGTAATATTTTCTTACATGATTTGGTAATGGAAAGGCAAAATGAACTAGTTGGATTTAGCTTATTTTCAGAGGAATGATGATTATAGCTTTGCTGTGTGAATTGAGTTTTGGATTTCAGTATTCTCCTAACTAGTTATGTTGCCAGTTATCTATTGCCTCTGGAAATGTTTCTCCCAGGGATGGTCTTTGTCATCTTGATAGAGAGAACCTCTTACATTGCATGCTGTCTTTTAATGGCTCTGAAATGCTGGTAGGTTTGAAGTCCAAGTCCCAAGTCCCAAGAGCCCATAATAATAAAAGGTAGCAATGGGTTATTTATTACCATGATTTAGCATAGGCCATTGTTCTCTGTTCTGAATAGCTGAGAATCTGGAATCTGAAAACCTTACCATAACTCTTTATTTCCTTTTCTAGTTGCATGATGGTTGTTTTGAAGCTTTTCTTTAATCCCACTTGGATTAAGATAGGTGTTTTTTGGTGTGGCTGGTTTTTCATAATTTTATTTCCCTGAATCTTTCCTTTTTTCTAAGAGTCCAAACTTAGATGAACTTAGGTGAACTGTTCCAGGGGTGAACCCAGAAGATTAGTGAATCAATTAAGTCTTGCTGCACATACTTTACAGTTTACTCATATACACTAGACATATTTTTAAAATAGAGAGGAGTGGATAGACTGCTATATAAAATGGATCTTGGTAAATTGAGTATAAAAATAGCTATAAGTAGGAAAAAAAGTTGCGTGACTTTTGCATTGAGGACCTTGGTTATCTTATACCATCTTCATTTTCTTGTGCTACATTTGCTCTTACTGTGGCTCCTCCTTTTGTTCTATTTCCACTTCCTTTGAAATATTTGGAAGATGAGACTCAGACATTCACAATAGCATTACTTATATTACCAAATGACAGCTTTTGTTTGTTTTAGATTTCGTACTTACACTCTGTATGGAAAGAAATGTTTATGTTAAATTTGAATTTATTCCCAGCATTTAATTTCAGTTTTGTTATTTTGAGACCAAAACATTTCTGTATTTTATAGTTTAGGGTTTTTTTCTTTCTTTCTTTCCTTTCCTTTTTTTTTTTTTTTTTGGCACTAGGAATTAAACTCAGGGCCTCATGCATGCTAAGCATATGCTCTGTCACTCAGCTACACCTCTAGCCCTATAGTTTGATTTTTATTATTTGTACATTAAACTTTTTTTTTTAATTTAGCATTTCTATGTTTTATAAAATGTTACAGATTCAAATATATCAGAACTCAATTCAAGTCAACAAAAGAATAAAATCTGGAGTTCAAATGTGAGGAAATAGTAATAACACACATATAACACTATGTGCTAGGCATTGTTTTAAGTACTTTATGTAGAAATTCATTTAATCTTTAGGACTCCTTTTGTGGTAGATGTTACAGTTTTACAGATGAAGAAATTGAGGCCAGGCATTTACTTTTCCCAGGATATACAGCAGGGCCAAGATAGAATGTATTCTAAAACTTTCTATGAAGTACGATACTACTGGGATGACTTTCCTTATATCTTTTTTCCTGAACAGTGACATAGAAAACAATGAACCTAACTTGTACACAAAACCTTAAATACAAAAACATAAGCAGAAAGCTTAATGGCAAATGCTGATGTGACTGTATTGCTAACCAGTTATAGTTTCCAGCTAAGAAAAAGACTCTTACCTGTTAGAGATGGGTTTTTTGGAATAGTGGTAACACTCCCCAGATTTGAGTTTCAGATACCAGTCAAGACCAATTTTGTATGCAGATCTTTCTAAATACAGCAGAACTCTTCTGCTCATGGTGTCTGTTAACTTATTTTTACTATGAAACTTTATCAATTTTGAGAAAGTGATAAAAAAAATAAGGAACAGATTTAAGACTTCCTACTGATGTGACTCTGCAATCTGTATATGGGGTAAAAATGGGAGTTCATAACCCACTTGAATCAAAGTGTGAAATATGATATATCAAGAACTATGTAATGTTTTGAACAACCAATAAAAAAAAAGACTTCCTACTGGTCTTTGCTTTATTTATAGCAGGCCTCACGTCAGCATTTATAGAAACACAAAAGTAGAATAAACTGAACGCAAGTGGGGAAAAGGGACAAGTAGAGGAATTAAGAGAAGGAGAGAGAAAAATTGGGCTGCAGATTCTGTACAAAATGAACTCCTTAAAGATTATACGCTCCTGCCAGAAGCATACTGCAGATTCAACTCTGAGCTCTCCACAGTATATATCTTATTGAAATATTTTTTTTTCTAAATAGATAATAGCTATCAATGTTAAGTACCAGGAATTTGTTAAGTACTCTCCCCATGTATTATCTGACTTAATTCACACAATAACCCTAGGATGTAAGAGCTTATGTTATCCTTATGTTTCAGATGTGGAAACAGACTCACAGAAGTTAAATAATGCATTTAAAGTCACCGAGTCACATTACTAGCAAGGAGGCAGGCCCAGATTTTGTCCAGACATGCCTTGTTGCTTCTAAAAGCTGTGATTGTTTATGGGGATTTATGATTGGTTAAACTGTTGTCTGCTTATAAAGAATTCTTTGTTAAATGCCGTTACCTTCTGCCCACCTGTTAGTGAAGATCTTGTAACCTGTCTCAGTATATACTTTTCCCTTCCTGGTCCTTCTACCAACTTGGGTGATTTTTCTGGTTATAGGCATAAACCACTCCTTGACCTTCACCACTGCTATAATCTTACAAACCCACCTGAATTTGGAAATGTTCCCTCTCTGTTTCCCTTGTTAAAACAGAGGGACTATCCAGTTCTTAATACTATTCACTCACTTGGACTTTGACTCTCATCTTAAGTACCTGGCCTTCTTTAGTACCTGGCATTATCATTCTTTTTATCTTCAGTCTCTGTCCCTGAAGTGGGTTCTGCTCCATCAAGTCTCTTTCATCTTCCTAATGCCCTTGAAACCATGTACAAGAGTTGTCTTTGCTTTCTATCTCAGTTACATCTTCCTATCAGTTTTTTATTTGTTTTAATTAGTTACGCATGACAGTACAATGATCTTGACATATCTAATTTTTAAATTTGTTTTAATTAGTAACACATGACAATACAATGCATTTATGCATTTTGATATATCATACATAAATGGGGTATCATTTCTCCTTTTTCTGATTGTACATGTTGTAGAATCACATCAGTCATGCAACCATGTATGTATATAAGATAATAATGTGTGTGTATTAGTTTTGAACCTATAGAAATTTGACTTCTGTCCTCAACACTCACGAAATTCAGTGGGCATTTAAAAATTCCATCTTGACCTATTTATAGCCCTTGACATGGTCCATCATATTAGAATCTTCTCTTTGCCTTTGTGATATCAGAGTGTAATGATTTGCTTTCCAGCTATTTGGCTTTTTCTTGTGTCACCTTTACCTATGATGTTATTGTTCCTCAACCCCATATCACATGAGCCAGTGAAGGTGTTGACATTATTCTAGGTCTACACAGCTGTTTTTTTTTTTTTAAATTTTGATCCTCATGTAAAACTTCTTTCTCATTTGAGTCTCTGTATGATTATGTTTTCTTGTATCCATCTTCAGAGGTATCCTCTAAAAACTTCTAATTACTCCTTCATTGAAGACTGTGGCATTTGACTGCTTCAATTTCATTCACCTAGCTCCAGTTATACTGAATATTTCAGTAAAATTATAAATAAGCCTAGACTCAACATTCTTTAGTTTCTTCAGTTATCTCAACCTTCAGTTGAGTCCTTATTTGTGAGTGAGAACCTTAGGCTAATCCCCAAGCCTGAAAAGTCTTATTATTACATATGCAAAACTAATAATAGTAACCTCTTATTTTATCTACGAAGTCATAAACTCTGATGTATTACTTTGACTACGATTTCTTTTATCTACAAAGTCATAAACTCTGATATATTACTCTTTGACTACAATTTCTGCTTCCTTCCACCTTTGCCCTTCCTCTTGGTTATTCCCCTTTTGACATCATATGTGCATCTCCTATTTATGCTTTAGCAAAACATCACTAACTTTATTGCTTAAAACAACACACATTATTACCTTACAGTTCTGAACTTGGAGGTCGAACTGCTAAAACCAAGGTGTCAGCAGGATTCCTTTCTTTCTGGAGGAGAATCTGTTTCTAGAGGGCACTTGTGTTCCTGAACCTCTGGCCCCCTTCCTGCATCACTCCAGCCTCCTCTACTATCATGTCTCCTACTGTTGATGCTGAGCCTTCTGCCTCCCTCTTAGAAGTCGCTTTGTGATTAATTGGGTCCACCTGAATAACCCAGGATAGTCTCCCCATCCTAAGATCCTTAACATTGATAGTCTCTTTACCAAACAGGAAAGCATATTCACAAGAACCTGGGATTAGGATGTGAAGGGGACATTATTCTGCCAATCACACCTGGTCAAGACTTTACTCTCAATTGCTCTTTTTTCTGGGTATTCCTCTTCCAGTTTTTCCCTTCTAAATATCTTCCCATACTAGCCACATCAAATCACTCAATCTCTTCCTTCAAATTGTACATGTTGTAGAATGTACAATTTGAATGCTCTTCCTTTCTACTTACATGGAATATGTAGAGTAAAACCAAAATTCTTTCTTGTTGCTATAAAAGACTCAGCATAATCTGACCTGGTCTCACCTCATCTCTGACTTTATTGTATACAAATCTTCCATACTCTGCTCTTGCCACAGTGTTCATGCTGTTTGATCTTTGAGGCACAGTAAGCTTATGTCCATCCAAGGATCTTTGTGTTTGCTCTTTCTGCCTGGAATGCTCAGCCTCAGATCATCACATAACTGTATCCCTCTGTCATTGAGGTCCCTTCCCAGGGACAATCCCTGACTAGCCAGTCTAAACCCACTGGCCATGCTTGTCAGTGGGCCATGGCCCTCTATGATATTTTTTCTGAATACTTAACCACTGATTTCTTGTTCATCATGTCTTCCATTCTCTGAATGTAAGCTCTGTGAGGGTGGAGTTTTTGTGTTTTATTCAGTGTTGTATGTCAATTGCCTAAAAAAGTGCCTGGAACTTTACTAAGTACCTAGATATTGAATGAATATTAAATACCTCTATTCCCTCTTTTACTATTTATCCTGAGTGTGAGCATTATGAGGACAAATGAATGATGTGTCTTAGTCACTGTCATTGTCAGTACCTAGAACCAAGCATGACTCTTATTTTTTTAAATATTTTTTGAATGTTGGATGAATGAATGAATGAATTCACTGACTTCCCTCTCTAACCTGGGAACCATGTTCCCATCTAGCCTGTTGCATATTACCTAAACCACTTTCCTACCAGCACCCTCTACTTTGCCCCAGAGAGCCTGACTCTTAGTTTTTGGCATGGATTACCCTTCTTTTTATGTAGTTCTGGTTCACCATATCTCTCTTTCCTATCAGTAACTAACCAAATAATTTTTTTCCTTTTTTTAAGGACTCCAGTTATAATTAGTTTAAATTTCTCTCTTACATTTCACCTAATATGTTATAACTTTTTGACTGTTTGTCTCTTACAGTCAAGGTGAGAGCCTGAAAATTCTTATTATTACATATATAAAACCAATAATAGTAACCTCTTATTTTGTGTTTTATATTGTATGCTTCATAAAAAGTTTCTCATATTAAGTCTCATTTTAATCCTCATAAAACAACTATATGGGATTTTCTGTGTTTATGAATATTTTTCTCAGTTTATAAATAAGGAAATTGAGGTTAAAGGTTAAGAGATGCCACCTCAAAAGGCTCTTTCCTAATAAACTATAGAACTAGGCCATTTGATGGTGGCTTTTGTCCTACTCAGTATTATGTTACCACTGTTCTCAAATCTTCTTTCTTTTTTTCTCCAGAAATCAATCTTGCTTCATATAATATAGAAATATGAGATTCTTATTCTCTGGAATTTCTGTCTATTTCTAGAAACTTAATTTTGTCTATATTTACTCTCTCTCTTTTTTTTTTTTTTGGTACCAGTATTGAGCTTAGGAGTGCTTAACCAGTGAACCACACCCCCAGCCCAAAATTATATTTTGTTTTGAGACAGGATCTTGCTGAGTTGTTTAGGACCTCACTAAATTGCTAAGGCTGGCTTTGAACTCAGGATCCTCCTGCCTCAGTCTCCCAAGCAGCTGACATTATAGGCATGTGCCACCATGCCTGGCTCTATTTACTCTAATGTTTGTTCCTTCTAGTTCCTTCTGTTTCAGAACCATCCCTTTTTTTACCAAGTTTATGATGAAAATTTTCAAGCATAAAAAATAGGATAGTAAAATTCACACTTATGTAGTCATCATTTATAACTTTTTTCCATGTTTCATCTGACATTATGGATTTCATGATATTACATATATAACTAACTTGGTTTATATTTCTTGAAATTTTTTCTACAAAACATTTTCCTGTGTAACATGATGCATTGATTATATTTAACAAAATGAACAATGATTTCTTAATATTGTATAGAGCTCTGTTCATATTCATATGTTCTCATTATTTCCAAAAAATGTCTTTAACAATTAATTTGTTCAAAGAAGAATCCAGTCAATAATAATATTTGGGTATTATGTCTTCTTAGTCTAGAACAGTTTCCTCCTCTTTTTAAATGATATTGACATATTGAAAAGACTGTACTAGTTGTCTTGTAGAATGTCCCACCTGCTGGACTATTTTGATTGTTTCCCTGGAGCATCATCTAACTTGATCTTCCATGCTTTGTACTTTTTATGGTAATGGTTAGGTCTAAAGATTTTAATACATTCAGACCAAACATTTTTTGGTAAGAAAATTGCACAGGGGATGCTGTATACTTCATGTCCATCACATCCAGAAACATCACATGCCAAGGAATTCACTTTTCATGATGCTAAATTTAGTCATTTGTTTAGGTGATGACAGATTGGACCCTTCCTAATGCACACTGTAACGGGATCTCTACCCCTTGCAACTATGGAGAAATCTTGGGGCATTGTAGGAGTTTTTTTTTTTTAACCTAATACTTATATTATCTACTGATGATCTCCTGCCTCAGGTTCTTGAAATATTTGTTTATTCTGCAGAACATTGTTTCATCCTAATTTACTTCCTACATTTCACCAGTTGTCTCTTTGGAAAATTTACCTATGAATGCAAGACTTCATTAAATAGTCTCCCTTGACACTGAATCCCACTCTAGCAACTACCCTCTCTCTTCTTCCTTTTGCCCCAAGATCATCTAAATGAGAGTCAACATGCTATCTCTGTTACTTAATCTCTATTTTTTTCCTTAATTCTATGTATTTCTTATCTCTTTCTGGATAAACTTATCCACTCCTATGACTTCTGCTACAAAACTATGCCTCAGACTTTGAATTCTTTCCATGTACTTTCTGAATAGCACTTCCCAGATGAGCATTCAGACAAGACTCAATAAGACTTCTGTCCTCTCCATTCCCTCAAGCCCTTGTCTCTGCCAGCTTGTCCCAGCTTCCTGAAGGGTGTGTCAATATGCTTCTTTTCCATCAAGAAGGGATGTGCTCAATTTTTTTTTTTTTTTTTTTTTTGGTACTGGGGATATAACTCAGGGGCACTCAACTGCTGAGCCACATCCCCAGCCCTGTTTTTTAAATTTAGAGACAGGGTCTCACTGAGTTGCTTAGCACCTTGCTTTTGCTGAGACTGGCTTTGAACTTGTGATCCTCCTGCCTCAGCCTCCAGAGCCACTAGGATCACAGGGGTGCGCCACTGCACCCAGCCCATGTGCTCAATTTTGTGTCTATTCTGTACAGTGTGCTATGGAAGCCTATGGAGTATTCATTGCCTAAATTTTTGCTTTATCTTCCTCCGTTTTAAACTCTGTGAGGGCAGGTTTCCATCTTTGGCATTTACTCTCTGGCTTTTATCTGTCCTTGAGATGGCACTCAGCAGATACTTACATGTTGGGCTGCTTGTTTTTATTATCACCGATGAGTAGTTGTGGAGGCAAAATATCCTGTGGTGGTGGTGAGGGATATCTTTGCACATCGGTCATCTTCTTTCCTGTACTGAGGAATTTGCTATTTTGCCCATTCAGTAGAGTCTCTAAGATAAAATAAATTGTTTCTGCTTATCTCTCCCCTTTCATTTTTGTTTTTGTTTTTTTTAGAGGAAGAGGATGAATCCTTAGTCAAGATAATATAAGTAGCAGCAAAATCTGGCCTGTGATTCAATCAAACATAAAAAAAAATTGCCCAAAAAAAAGGCGATGGTGTTTTGGGGTCATGAAAAGTTATGTCATCAACCCCATCTTAACTACTTGATTACATTTTTGAAAGTTAGGAAAGATTTAAATCCAAATGCCTGAGTACTCTTTATATTAGACACTCTTCTTACTCCAAACCCTAACTTTCACTTATCATTTTATCACATAATTTCACTTTCTTCCTTCTGTTTTATGGGCTGCCATTTGCTACTGCCAAGGGCTTTTACACTCTTTGTTTTCCCACTGGTCAATTTGGCACTTACTCCCACTCATTACTACTGCATTTTTGAAGGTTCCTCATTAACTAACTTTAGATTGGTGTCTGTCTTCTCTTGAAGTATATAAAAGCTCTAAAATCTTGGTTTTTGCTGCTACGTCTTTTGCATTGCCTGATCCATAATCTTTGTTTTGATTTACACTCTCTGCCTAGACCTAAAACTTTTCATGCAGTTTGCATGGGTTAAAAACCTGCTGTCTATAGTCACATCCACCTACTTTGGGGTTTATCCTTTTTGGGGAAGAGAGGTGTCAGGGATTGAACTCAGGGGCAATCAACCACTGAGCCACATCACCAGCCCTATTTTGTATTTTGTTTAGAGACAGGGTCTCACTGAGTTGCTTTGCACCCTGCAATTGCTGAGGCTTGCTTTGAACTTAGGATCCTCCTGCCTCAGCCTCCCCAGCTGCTGGGAGTACAGGCATGTGCCACCTTGCCCTGCAGTGTTTATCCTTAATTGCTTCTTTGGAGAACCCTGTGCCCATTTTTTATTATTATAATTAACACATTTACTATGCAAATGAATGGACTTCATTGTGATATTTCCATATGTGCATACATTATATGCTGATCATCTCCATCTACTTCTAACCTCTCTTTCCTATATTCCTGGCCCCCTTCCTAGTCCTAATTATACTTTCAGGTCTCTCCCTACCCCTAGATTCCACATATGAGAGAAAATGTGCCATACTTGTCTTTCTGTGTCTGACTTCTGTTACTTAACATGATACCCTCTAGTTCCATCCATATTCCTGCAAATGAAAGGATATCATTCTTGTTTATGGCTGAATAATCCTCTGTTGTGTATCATGTATCGTATTTTTTTATCCATTCATTTGTTATACAGGCACATTCTATAATATTCTATAATGACTATATTAATTTACATTCCCTCCAACAGTGTGTAAGTGTTCTTTTCTCTCCACATCCTTGTCAGTATTTGTTATTTTTCATGTTTTTGATAATAACCCTTTGAACTAAGGTGACATGAAATCTCATTGTAATTTGCATTTCCCAGATGGCTTATGATATTGAGCATTTTTTCATGTTTATTGGCCATTTGTAATTCTTCTTTTGAGAAGTGTCTATTTGAATCATTTGCCCATTTTTTAATTGGATTACTTCTTTTTGTTGTTAAGTTTTTTGAGTTCTTTACATAGCTTATATATTAATGCTTTGCCAGATGAATAGCTGGCAAAGATTTTTTTTCCATTTTGTATGTTATCTCTTTGTTGATTATTTTCTTTGCTGTGCAGAAGCTTTTTAATTTGAGGTAATTCCACTTGTCAATTCTTGCTTTTGTTTTCTGTGCTTTTGGATTTCCATACAGAAAATTGTTGCCTGTACCTATATCTTGAAGTATTTCTTCTATGTTTTCCTCTGATATTTTGAGAGTTTCAGGTCTTATACTAAGGTCTTTGATTCATTTTGAGTTGACTTTTCACTAGGGTTATGGTTTAATCTTTTGCACATGGATATCCGTTTGTTGAAGAGATGGTTCCTTCTCTCATATGATTTTGGCACCTTGCTCAAGAATCAGTTGGCTGAAGATACATGGATTTATTTCTGGGATCTTTATTATGTTCATTGACCAACATGTCTGTTGTTAAGCCAATCCATGCTGCTTTGGTTACTACAGCTCTGTATGTGATATTTTTGAACTCAGTTATTGTGATGTCTCCAGTTTTGTTCCTTTTGCTCAAGATTGCTTTGACTATTTGGGATGTTTCATGATTCTGTTGAAGTTTAGAAATATTTTTATAGCTTTATGAAGAATGTCATTGTTATGTTTTCATGGGGATTATATTGAATCTGTAGATTGTTTTGTGTTGTCTGGACATTTTAACAATATTAATCTTTTCAATTCACGAACAGGATAGGATGTCTTTCCATTTTATGAGTATTGTCCCCAATTGCATTCATCAATGTTTCATAATTTTTGCTGTACAGGTATTTCAAGTCCTTAGTTAGGCTTATTTATGGTATTTTATTGTTATTATGTGTGACTGTAGTGAATGGGATTTTTTCCTGATTTCTTAGCAAATTCATTATTAGTGTATAGAAAAACTACTGATGTTTTGTATGCTGATTTTGTATCCTGCTACTTTACTGAATTCATATTTCAGTTCTAAGTCTTTTTGTGGAGACTTTAGACTTTTCTGTGTATAGAATTATATTATCTGCAAATATGAATAATTCGATTTCCTTATTTCCTATTAATATGTCTTTTATTTCTTTCTCTTGCCTAATTGCTCTAGTTAAAACTTTTAGTGAATAAGCAATGAGAGTGGACAACCTTGTCTTGTTTCTGATCTTAGAGTAAATGCTTTCAGTTTTTCCATATTCAATGTGATGTTGGATATGAGTTTGATGTATATAGCTTTTATTATGTTGAGAAATGATCCTATTATACCAAATTTGCTTTTTTTTATCATGAAGGGATTTGAATTTTATCAAATGTCTTTCTGCATATGTTGAGATGATCAGATGTCATATGATTTTTATCCTTTTTTTTTTTTTTTTTGGTACCAGGGATTGAACCCAGGGGTGCTTAACCACTAAGCCACGTCCCCAGCCCTTTTTATATTGTTTAGAGACAGCAACTCTTTTTGAGTTGCTTTAGGACCTGTTCAAAATTCAAAGTTGCTGAGGCTGGCTTTGAACCTGCAATCCTCCTACCTCAACCTCCCAAGCTGCCAGGATTAACAGGCATGTGCCACCAAGCCCAGCTGATTTTTATCCTTGATTCTATTTATGTGATGGATTATGCATATTGATTTGCATGTTAAACCACCATTGCATCTCTAAAGCCAACTTAATCATGGTGTATGATTTTTTTTAATGATATTGATTTGATATGTAAGTAGTTTGTTGAGGATTTTTCCATCTGTGATCATCAGGGATACTGGTCTATAGTTTTCTCTTTTTGTTGTGGTGTCTTTTTTTGTTTTGGTAGAAGAGTAGTGATGATCTTGTAGAATGAGTTTAGAATGCTTCCATCCCTTTCAATTCCCATTCTTCTTACTGTGCCCTCTTCCCATCACTGTTTGGATCCAAAGGAGCATTTCTTGCCTTCCTGAGACTTAAAAACTTATGTGGATTTGCACTGGTGGTTCATTGTGGCCATACTCTACCTTTTCAGGAAAAATGTTCCTTGAGAAGCATGTATCTGAGTCAATCTTCTTCTCCTCCTTCTCATTACTAAGGCCTAATTATTTTAAAATTATTTTACACTTACGCAAATACTATTGTACAGCAGCAGATCTTTAACCCTTTCTTAAGGTGATGAAATGTTTCCTGAATTGTGTCTTCTGAGGAGACTATGACATTCAAATTTGTTTTCATGAAATTAAAAGTGACTTTTATTTATGGAAATCAGAACAATAAATACTGGATTTCTAAGACTTTGATAATTCTTATCAGTCCTCATATAAGAAAAGTAGATAGATGGAGTCTAATATGAAAAATTAGGCCAGAACTCAGTAGAAGAATCAAATGCCCATTTATAATTCAGCTATCGCAGTAACAAAGGTAGAGGGTAGCTTGGACCAAAGTGTTAGAAAGTAGCATGCAAAAAGAGCTTGCATTTAAAATATATTTTGAAGGTAGAGAAAATCATTCATGAAACTGCTGATTATGTTTATGCTCTCTTTTCTTTTTCTTTTTTCCCCCTCTTTTCTTTTTCTTAGTTTCGCTATTCAGATTGGCTTGATAAGTTGTACATGGTGCTGGGAACTTTGGCTGCTATTGTCCACGGAGCTGCCCTCCCCGCCATGATGCTGGTGTTTGGAGACATGACAGATACCTTTGCAAATTTTGGAAACTTAATCCCAGAAAACTTTACAAGTAAGTATTGTTTATGGCATTGATTTTATTGGAAATCACTTTGAGCAATGTTTGTGGAGCCCTTACTAAATATATTTAATACTGTGGGAGATAGAGGGTCTGAGTTCCAGCTCATGTTTGTAATGAGTTTGAGAAGATAATAGAACACCTAATAGAAATGCCATCAGAAATATGTAGAAAAGGAGAGGGCTCTCTGAAGTCAGAAATATTCTAGAAAGCTTAAGGAGGAAGTATAGGAAACTAAGCAGGACTTTATACACTGGAATCAGTTATGAGAGTCCTTGATAGATTGGCTACGTGACTGAGAGGGGAATCCAAGTGATTCTAATGCTTTTAGCTTAAAAAATCAGAAAGATGCAGTTGCTGTCAACTAAGATGAGAAAGTCGGAGGAAGAATAGGTTTGGGCAGAAAATTCCAGAAATTTAGTTTTGGATATTGTCCAGGGTTGGGCTGTCTGGAAGCAGATACAAGAATGAAGAAAAGGAGCCAAGACAACTAGGGTGTGAGTGTAAATGTGTGTGTGTGTGTGTGTGTGTGTGTGTGTGTATTTAGGATGGGAATAATATTAACTTGTTTGTGTGTGAATGGAAATAATCCAAATGAGAGGAGAAGGTGATAAATGATGTTTAAAAGAGAGGGAAGAGATTTGTTAGATATTCTTGAGAAAGGAGGAAATCCAAAGCAGAGGAGGAAAAATTTACTTTAGATAAAAACCAGCATTTTGTCTACAATAATAGGTGGAAATAGAGAATATTTGGACATCACTGTCCAAAGGTGGGTAGATAAGGAAGTGAAAATCTGTGGAAATTTTCTTCTGATTTCAGTAGTACCCCTTTGTCTGCCGGGGATTTGGTCTAAGACCCCAGTGGATGCCTGAAACCATGGATATCACTGAATCCTATGTGCTCTATATTTTTTGCTGTATATACATACTTATGATAAAGTTTAATATATAAATTAGGCATCATAAGAGATTAACAACATTAACTAGTAATTATCTAATAAAGATTATGTGAGTATGGTTTCTCAAACTCTTACTGTACTGTTTTCACTCTTCTCCTTGTGATGATGTGAGATGATACATGCTGTGGTTGACTGCAGGCAACTGAAATCACAGGAAGTGAAACCATGGACAAGCAGGGACTACTGTACTTCCGTTTTTTTGCAGTGAGATAGTAAGCAAAACAGTTGTAAAACAGTCCTGTAAGAGAGTGGGAAAGTGAATGACTTGAAAAAAAAAAGGAAGTAATACACATACTCTTGAGTAAAGGGTATGTATATTGATTGATAATTCTGAGTTTCAGTCTTCAGGTCACCTCTTGTTCAGCATAGATTGACTTAAACTAATGTACTCAACAACTTACAACTGAGTTTACCTTCAGGTGGTAAAAATGTTGAAAATGCCTGTTTGAGAATATACTCAAAAATGTCGTGATACCATTTAGCTTCCAACGACCCTTCAACATTAGAACTGTGTGTGTGTGTGTGTGTGTGTGTGTGTGTGTGTGTTTGCTGGGCATCATATCCATGAGTTTGCACATCAACATTTAACTTTTATGTCTGTGATGAATACTATAGATGCTATCCTCCAAAACATGTACTTAAATATTCATACCAGTTTGGGGTATATTTGGAACCTTTCTGATACTTGTCCTGTGGTCTTGGAAACTAATTTGTAATTCTGAAGAATACATTGTTTGCCCTGAGGTAGAGAATACTTCAATTCTGTGATTGCAGAAAATGACTTGGGCCAGAAAAATGGATAGTATATTTGAGCTCTATAAAATTCGTATGCATTTATACCTCCTTTTATGGCATTCAAAAGGACCCTCAAAAAGATGATGTACCACCTATGAACTGGCACCTTTCGTCTATACCATTCAGTGAAGGCAAGTTCTTAGTGCTCTCTGCATTCATTGGTTCCTGTACATGCTATGTTTGGCAGTATTCTGTTGAGTTCTCTGTCTTATTACCTTATAGTGGAATAATAATATCTTTCTGTGTTCTCTGGTAGCTCACCTGACCCAATGTGTGCCTGTATGCCTATTCTGATCCAATCCACTTTTTCACGAACAGTGTTATAACAGTGTATGAGGTGTTATATTTATTATGCTGCTCTCTGTGCACTACATAAAGAAACAGGTGCTGTGGTTATCTGTCAGTAAAGAAATTATAGGTTATTAAAACAATTGTTGAAGTTTAGTCCAGTCTGGGAAGAGCAGAACATCAAATAGCTCTTTGAAACTAACGGAACTAAACTTAGACTGACCACAGTAAACTAAGCTTTTGTTGTATACATTGGCCTCTTTTTAGCTATATTAACATTTGTGTATATTATATCTCTAGCACCCAAACATTAATTTGCTCTTATACTTGTGAGGAAACAAATGATCTCTTTAGGTATAAGTGCCAATCATTACCAGTTTTACTTGAACCATCCAAAGATGTGTGAAGACAGGCAGTGCTATCTCTGAAAGTTGATGCCCTTCTAACTTCATACACTGAAATCTGCTCCAGATGTCATACTATTTGGAAGTGGTGGCTTTGAGATGTGTGTCCTAGATTATGAGGGCTGTGTACATATAAAAGACACTCAAATAGCTGCCTGGTCCCTTCCCCCATTCAAGGACACAACTGGAATGTGCCATCTATGAACCAATTCCTCACCAGATGCTAAATTTCCCTTGATTAGCAAGAGGAAAAATGGAAATAACTTACATTTATCATTTCTTCTCTCACTTCTGTAAAACTCATCAGGAGTGCGAGAACTACTTGTGAAATGCCAATTCTCAGAATAGTATGGGTTGAAAAACCCTTATCAGAAATATTTTAGGGCTTTTTCAGATTTTGGAATATTTGCCTATATATAACAAAATATCTTGAGGATGGGTGCCAACTCTAAACATCTAATTCATTTATTTTTACATATACCTTATACCTGAAGATAACTTTACAAAATATTTTTTAAAATGATTGCATATAGGAAACAAAATTTTGTGGTATCATTTTCTTCTGGTGGCATCGTATCAATGCTCAAACAATTTTGGATTTTGGAGCATTTCAGATTTATAGGTTAGGAATATTTAACTTGTATTTATGTTTTGATATTTAAATATGAGTATATAAATTATGTGCAGATTTTGTATGTGTGTTTCAAAACTTCGGTATTGTAAGTAAGGAAACATTGTTATCTGCGTCCTCAAGGCCAGAATTATGGGTATGTGCCAACTAGAATGTTAGCTAACATTGAAATTCTTAATATTTCATAAAAGGGTCTATGATGGATCTGTTTTCTTTCATCTGCTCAAGGCTTTCCTCTGCTTTTAACATTTCACTGGAAAAATTCTTGATAATTTTTTTTGGAAAATTGAGTAACATATAAGGATAAAATATTTCAAAGTATATTGTTTAATTGAGTCAGTTTATTTTTTAACTTTTAGGTTAAAATTTAAAATATGATTAATTTTTCTTGAGTAATATGAGATACAGTCAGGTTGTTGTGATTGATTGATTGATTGATTGATTTGGTACTGAGGATTGAGCCACATCCCCAACCCTGTTTTGTATTAAGCAACTCGGGTCTTGCCGAGTTGCTTAATAACTCACTGAGTTGCTTAGTAAATTGCTAAGTTGCTGAAGCTGGCTTTGAACTCTTAATCCTCCTGCCACAGTCTCCTGAGCTGCTGGGATTACAGCTGTGTGCCACTATACCCAGCGTTTTGTTTGTTTTTATTATTTTTGAGGTACTGCTTTTTCAAGCCCCCAAAATAGGCTAATTACAATCTAATCTCCACAATACAAGACTAGCAAAAAATAATAACAATAAAATAAAATGAAATAAAAATAATAGCCACATAGACCCTGACCCATGCTAGGTGCTTAAGAAATGGGATAAATAAATAAAAGACTGAATCATCTTTGTAGGTAAAAGGATCCCAGACATTATCTGGCCTGAACCCATAATTTTATAGATAGGAAAAAAAAAACATGTCTAAGAAGTAGAAATAATATGTTCAGGACAGGGTTGCTTGCTAGTTTACAGAGCTGAGTTCCTAGAACAGGAATCCTGCATTTTAGTTTGGTCTTTTTTCCCCCTCTCTGATGATATTTTTCAAACTCTGCCTAAAATAGAAGCAAATTCCAACAATTTTTTCTTGGTCTTTTTTCTCCCACAGTTATCATCCTGTAGCTTTGATTTTTTTTTTTTTTTTTTTTTTTTTTGGTATGTCAGGAAGGTCAGCCAGGAGGCACAGCTCTAAAGGCCAGAAGTAGAAGCAGCACATGTGAGGAAATCATGGTCCCTTGAATATGTCACCGTCAGTAAGCAAGCCCACCACACTGAGTGGCTGGCTCCAGCCAGGGCAAATGCCAGAGGGATTGATCATCTAGGCAAAAGGTCCAATTCCTCTTGCTTATCATTGATGGAGCTTTCTGCCCAAGGAGACTTTACTAACTCTTCTTTGACCAGAGCACACCCACCCCACCCCACCCCATCTGTCATGAAAACTCACCAGGGAGAACATCTCAAAAGGAGGTTGTCCAGGTTAAAACTAAGTGAGGGGAGCCCAGAGCCAAGGTCTGCTGATGGCCAGCCTCTTACCACCCACAACAGTGCTAAGGTCATTCCCCAAAATCTGACTACTTATATCTCCAGATGCAACCTGTATCCAGAGCCATCTCCATGCCTTGCCTATCAGCTCTAACTTCCTAATTCCTCACTCTGCTTCCATTCTTGCCCATCAGTCCAGTTCTCCATACATTGTCAGAGTGAGGTTTTTTTTTTTTTTTAAAGAGCAAAATACTTATTTTATTTAAGTGTTAAGACAAACACAACTTAATGCATTTCTTTTTTGTTGTTGTTCTAATGAGTTATATATGATAGCAGAATGCATTTCAATTCATTATACACAAATGGAGCACAACTTTTCATTTCTCTGGCTGCACATGATGTAGAGTCACATCACATGTGCAGTCATATATGTACCTAGGGTAATGATCCTTCCTGCCCCCATGCCCCCCTCCCCTCTCAACCTTCCCCTTTGACCAATGAAAGTTCCTCCATTCTCTCCATGTCCCACCCCCCCGCCATTATGGATCAGCATCCACTTATCAGAGAGAACATTCAGCCTTTGTTTTTTTGGGATTGGCTTAGTTCGCTTAGCATGATATTCTCCAATTCCATCCATTTACCTGCAAATGCCATAATTTTATCTTCCTTATTTCTGAGTAATATTCCATTCTGTATATGTACCACAGTTTCTTTATCCATTCATCTGTTGAAGGGCATCTAGGTTGGTTACATAGTTTAGTTATTGTGAATTAAGCTGCTATGAACATTGATGTGGCTGTGTCACTATAGTATGCTGATTTTAGTCCTTTTGAGTAGGAGTGGGATAGCTGGGTCAAATGGTGGTTCCATTCCAAGTTTTCTAAGGAATCTCTATATTGCTTTCCATAGTGCTTACACTAATTTGCCATGCCAACAGAAATGTATGAGTGTACCTTTTTCTCCACATCCTTGCCAACATTTATTATTGCTTGTATTCTTAATAATTACCATTCTGACTGTCCTGAGATAAAATCTTAGAATAGTTTTGATTTGCATTTCTCTAATTATTAGAGAAGTTGAACTTTTTTTTATATATATTTGTTGATTGATTATATATCTTCTGAAAAGTGTCTGTTCAGTTCCTTAGCCCATTTATTGATTGGTTATTTTTTGGTGTTAAGTTTTTTGAGTTCTTTATACATCCTGAAGATTAGTGCTCTATCTGATGTGCATATGGTAAAAATTTGCTCCCCAAATGTAGGCTCTCTTTTCACCTCGTTGATTGTTTTCTTTGCTGAGAAGACGCTTTTTAGTTTGAACCCATCCCATTTATTAATTCTTGACTTGATTTCTTGCACTTTAGGAGTCTGGTTAAGAAAGTCAGGACCTAATCTGAAATGATGAAGATTTGGCCCTACTTTTTCTTCTATTAGGTGCAAAGTCTCTAGTTTAATTCCTAGATCTTCGGTACACTCTGAGTTGAGCTTTGTGCATGGTGAGAGATAGGAGCTTACTTTCATTTTGCTGCCTATGTATTTCAAGTTTAAAAAAAAAGTCAGTTTGTATCTCTCCCATTGGCCTTCCATATAATGGAATAAATACAAATTCAGTACAGTGGTTTATATGTCCTATGTGACCTCACCCCAGCCTGTCCCATCAGTCTGCTCTTTACTTACTCACCACAGGCTACCCACACTGTCCTTCCTCCAGTCTTTCCCAGCTTGGGGAGGATTAGACCCTGCCCTGTCTTTCTCTAATGGCTGCTGTTTATCACTTAGTTCTTCCTCTGAAAGATCTTTTGTCCCCAGCCATCCCAAAGTCACTATAGCATCATTCCTTTACTTATTAAGAGTCATTACTCTAAAATTATCTTGCTGAATTTTTTTACTTGTTTATTACAACTTATCACAAGTCGAGAAAGGCATAAGGTGGTGGTGGGGGTGGAGTTCCTGGGGATAAATTTGCTAGATATTTTGGCAATATTACCCTGTTATGTGAGTTTTGGGGCCTGAAATAAAAGAACTTCCTGCTGGAACATAAATCCAATAAGATGAGAAAAAGTGGCTCTGATTCTAGATGGTACCCCCCAGCGTCTAGAACAGCGCCTGGCATGAAGGTCTGTGGAGACTGCTTTGAAAAGCGTCCTTTCAACATAATCTCTTTGCTTTTTCTAAGTTCTCAGTAGTTAAAATTACTGAATATATGAGGTAGTTGGGTCAGATAAAACTGTAATATAATGTGATGCCTAAACGATGTAGAATATTGAGTCATGGGCAGTTTAGTTCCTTTGAAGCCTGGCTTGGGTTTGGGAAAGGCCTTCTTTACCAGGTATAATGACCTACAATATCTCTTTGTGCTCTCATATGAGGCACTTATTTCTATGGTAGAAGAATGCTAGAATAGAGCATTTTGACAAATGGTCTGTCATTTGTGGTGGTTCTGTGGGACCATTTATCATTATCGGGAAGGCTGGGTTACTGCAGATAGAACAGGCTGAACTCTGTGGAGACAAAGATGAACTTAGGATATAGTTCAGTTTTCTCAGAGCTCACATGGGTGGGAATGAGAGGACTTGGCCAGAGCAGTCATACTTCTATTCTAGCACTGACTTTGTAATTGGAATCTTGTGTCAATTACTAAGGCCAGGTGAGTGACTCTGCTAGGTGTAAGCCATTTAATAAAAGGTCGTCTTTTACCTCACTTGTAAGGAGAAAAATTATCATATAGGAGAAAAATTTTGGCAAAGGGCATTCCAGGTAGAAAGAAATGTGAATTAAATGTTGAAGGAAGAACATAGAAAACTTAGGGAACAACAAACTTCTCATTGGGCTTCAAGCCAGAGCTCCATGAAAAGGAAAGAACTGGGGAATGTGGGGTACAGGAGTTGCAGGAGTTGAGGCTGGAAAGGGATGCAGTGAAGGTGTTGTTTAGAACCCAAGCGTGCAAAAAATATAATAATTTTATACAACAAGTTAATTTCAGTTTCAAGTCCTTTCTCAAATAATGTGATAGAAACCCAATCTTAGCTATTTTAGGGTAGCCTTCACCTTTCCTTGGGATGTGCTAGGAGGCCAGCCTCGCTCCAGACACATGTGAAGGTCAAGTGTCCTTCAGCACTGTCTTCCACATGGGCATCCCATTGGGTACTCGTGTTCCCTTTTCTTAGGAGCACTGGGAACATTTGTTTCTTCTGCCTCTCTCTAGGTCCAGGAAGACTCTCGGGAGCTATCCCGAAGCTTCCTCAATTAATTATATAATCATTCTTTTTCAAGTTCTACGGGAGAACAGGCTTTTCTTCTGGAAATCGGGTATTAGGAGATGGCTTTTCTCTCCTGGGCCCTCAGGGGTCTATACTGTTATCAATTCTTAACTGCATCTTTTCTCAGCACATTTTTTTAGTCTAAAAAAGGTAGTAGTCATTTTCATAGAATTTAAGCAAAATATTTTTTGCCTTGCTCAGTTTCCTTTCCCACTCTTCAGGGATAGACTTTGGGCTCACAAAAGTCAAAAAGAAACCTGCACACTGTTTTCTCTTTAGCTGTGGCAGTGATTTCCTGATTTCCTCATAGCTACTAGAATGAGGAAAAGGATGTGGGGATAAAGAAAATATCTGGAAAACCATTGGTTGATACTTCAAAAATATGATGCTCTGTCACGTGTACATTGTGACAAGATTGCAAATGGATTAATATGACGTATTCTGGGCCTTGGATTTTATCTTTGATGCAATGGAAATAGTCACTGAAGATTACAAATGGAAACAACAAAATCATATTGTTTCAACAGATAAAGTATGATGAAAACATGAAGACCTGATTGAAATAGAAGGTCAAGGTAGAAGGTTCTTAATTAAGTAGAGGTTGACAAAAGTTATTTTTAATAAATTAAAAATACTATGCCAAATCTTGTCTTGACTTGGCTCTTTTCTCCTGTAATATCCTCACTAAATAAAAGATTCACTTGATTATCACCTTTCTAAAGAATTTACTCGTAATGAATTTGTAAATCAGGCATCGTGGGTCATACAGTATCTATAGGGGATAAGCAGGTAATTGTGAAGGAGATCCCCGAATCTTCGGGTAAAATAATAGGGAATGGTGAAGAGCTGAATGGAGGCTGAACTCTACTTAGTTCTAGCCGATTGTCATGTGAGAGTGCAAAGCGAGCATTAGGATCTTTTACTTTTTAAAATGAGAAATCTGAAGTCTGGATTTTTGTATAGAATTTCTCTAGTATTAGATATTGGCAAGTAATTTAAAATATATAAATATATACATACACAGACTGAAAGCCAAACAAAACAGTTTTTTGTTTTTTGGTTTGTTTTGTAGTACTGGGCATTGAACCTGGGGCCCTATACATACTAGGCAAGTACTCTACAGCTAAACTACAATCCCAGTCCTTTTTATCTTATTTTATTTTTGGTACTAGGGATTGAACCTAGGGGCACTCAACCACTGAGCCATATCCCCAGTGTTTTTTTTTTTTTTTTTTTTTAATTTGATTTAGAGACAGAGTCTCACTGAATTACTTAGGGCTTTGCTAAACTGCTGAGACTGGCTTTGAACTTGCAATCCTTCTCTCCTGCCTCAGGTTCAAAGCTACTGGGATTACAGGCTTGTGCCACCATGGGCAGCCACAGAACAGATTTTTGAGATCACAGCAGTTGGTACTCTTTAGATTTAGATGAGGTTTTCACACTTTAGCAACACCACAATTGTGTTATACTTTAATAAGCATAATTACTTGGTGTACTTATTAAAAATTTAGATTTATAGGACCCTCCCTCCAGAGAGTCTGATTCTACGTAATCTGGCATAGTTAAGAGTATAAAATTAAACCTTAGTATTATTTGACTCAGGCACTATTATGTTTCAAAACAACAGTTGATCATAAGAAAAAAAAAATTTGATGGTGCTGAGGATCAAATCCAGGGCCTTGCATGTGCAAGGCAGCACAAACCCACTGAGAGACATCCTCAGCTCTCATGAGAGAATTATTCAGAAAATTAAGACCCAAATTCAAGGTTCAGAATAGTAGTTCTCAACACTATCAAATCTAATTTCTATAAAATACTCTTTATGCTGCTTTTATTATTCTAAATGGGTTTCATAAAATATAAATTCTAATACATATTTTTCTTTTAAAAATAATTAACATATTTTGACTTTATTTTGAGCTGGGGATGATGGCATACTAGATACTACCTCTCAGCCCACCCTCAGAAGCATGTTTTAACTCCAAAAATAAAACTAACAGCAGCACAAATAATGTCTAAAATAATTTATAAATGTTTAAAAACAATGACTTTGGGCACCAACCCCTTAATGAGAACGCTTGTCTAAAATCTTGGTCTAAACTCCTTTTCTAAGTCTCCATGTTGTAAGGAATGTGGGCAAATGACCACAAGCTAATGTAGGGGTTCAGATGATGGGGGACCAGAGCATTAACCATGAGGAAGGATGGTATTTGAATAACTCCAGATACAGATTTGAGAATTGCTGAAGCTGGCCAAGACCATTCTGGGAGCATGCATAGGATTCTGGGAAACACCAGAATTTAGGGAGGAGGAATAGTACAGAGAGCCAGTGAACAGGAGACTAAGGGAATGTGGTCACAGTGGAATGAGTTTCAAGAAGCCAGAAGACAAGAGTCAAAGTGACTATTTTAGTTTCAGAATTGGTTTCTGATGAATGAAACTATATATGTGGTATTGTTGTGTATATAAATGCAGAGGATCCAATTTTTAAAAAATATTTCTTAGTTGTAGTTGAACACAATACTTTTATTTTATTTATTTATTTTTATGCGGTGCTGAGGATTGAACCCAAGGCCTTGCATGTGCTAGGCAATCACTGTACCACTGAGCCACAACCCCAGCCCTGAGGATCTAGTTTTGACTTTGAAAATATATGTATTTACATGGTCTTAGCCTGAACTTTCTCAAACTGAAAAGTCATAGTCTGAGTACTTTTTGGACATCTTCAGTTGAATATCTTCAGCACTAAAAAATAAAAGTGCTCACTACTGATCTCATAATCTTCCTTCATCTGTTAAGAGCAACTCTTTCTACTGGCTTATTTCCCACCATAGTACTGCCATTCTCCAGATGCTTAGGCTAGAGTCTTGATCACTTTTTACTTTTACTGTCTACTTGCATTCCATTAATGAGGTCCTGTGACTTCTTCCACTGTAAATATTATATTTTCCTAACTTTCTATTCTCATTCAGGCCTTTTCCCCCTATATAATTGTAACAGTTCAAGTTCCTTAGTCTTTCTTCCAGTTTACCTTGCCCATTACTGACAGCTAAATCTTCCTCGATCATATTTCTGATTATAGCCATTTTATCTCAGAACCACTGATTGATTGCCAGTTTGTTTTCATATTCCATACATGCCTGAATAGACTATTTTTTCCAGGCACATATGGCCCTTCTTACCTCCATGAAACATATCCCATTCCCCCACCACACTGGCTTGCTTATTCTTCAAACTTGTCATATACTTTGCCCATATTGCTCATCTTGCCAAAAATACTTTTCCTCCTCTTTTCCACACTCATCAAGATCAGACTTCTCTCACATTGTAACCTAGCTTTTTGTAATGACTATAAGATTTAAAGTGTATCTACCCATTGATCTTGCAGTCTTGATTGTGATAATTTATCCTACAAAATGTTTACCATATTATGTGCACAAGTATGTTTAATGCAGCATTATTTATTGCGGTATAATATTAGAAACAACTAAAATAGATTACACTTTGAAAAAATATATTCACATATATACTGACAAGGAAAATGGCCATTGCATGTAGACTGTGAGTCCATTTTTAAAAAACTAAGCATGTGTTTGTATTTGCCCATGTGTATATATGCATGTATGAAATCTGAAAATATATATGCAAAAAGTTGAATAAGTGTTTATTTGTTGTGTGTTTGTGTGTATGGAGGGGGATAAAGATGTGAAGGACTTTTTAAAGTACTTGGCCCAAAGATGTTAGCATTTTGCTAATATTGGGTGATGTTTACTACACAATTCTTTGTGATAATTTGATACATTGTTCATAGTGATAATTATTTAATAATTTTAAAATAAAAATAAAAACTGGAGAAATGCAGTATTAGATTTTAAATATGTGTCAAGTATGTGTTGATATTTATTATCAATTTGCATGTCTTTTTGCAAGTAAGCCTCATTGAATTTAGTCTGTATGTGGTTGCACACAGCCAGCAAAGAAGAATTTAAGTGGATGACATACTGCTTTTTTGCAATTAAAACTGAGTCAGTTTGACCTATTTTGTGTAAATTATTAAGTGAGATGAAGTTGATTCATTTTTATGTTCTTATTTTTACTGGAGACCAAAGAGACATAAATTTTATGTTTGTTTTATGGTGATCTAGGTGGAGCTGACTTTCAACTGAACATCAGTCTGGAGGAAGAAATGACCACGTAATTAAACATTTTTTTTGTTAACATTTTCTGTATCAGTCCATTTATAGTATCTTTCAAAACTTTGCAGTGTCATAATAAACAAGTAAATTTTTGAGGAGAACAAAACCCATTATTAGGATTCAAGGGGTATGCATTATAGAATTTTTTACATATTTTTGACTTGTAGAATGTATTTTGACATTTTACACATACATGGAGTATAATTTATCATTCTTGTGGTTGTTTTTAAAGAAAAATATTTGCTGCACAAGATGAACCAAAGTTAAGATTAAGCCTAAATTAGATTTATATCTGCACTGGCCAAGACAGAATACATACACAGGGAAATTAGAAGAGGACAAGGTAGTCTTTTAAAATATAGTTGAATTATGAATCATTATTTTTAATGACTTTGTAATTATTCAGTTTTTTTTCTTGAGTGCTTTCAATCATGACATGATAGATCAGCCTAAAAATTTTTTTTAAAGGCCAACATCTAATTCTCAGTAATAAAACATCCCAAAGGAAATAAAGTCACTCTGACCTAACACAGGGAAACTTTTTGTTAATGATTCATGAATCATGAAGTTTACCCCCCAGAACAATTTATAACAGATGTCCAAAGTTATATATTAGTGAATCAGAATGATTGTATGTTATAATCTAAATGATAGGTTTAAGAAAAGTGCAGACAGTTGACACACTTGATTCTATTTTGAAAGATGAGAAGCAAATACCTCCAATTATTTCTGTGAAGAAGAATTGTTTTTTTATACAGGGAAAACTAGAATGTCTTGGTTGTTTAAAATGTTACATTAGAATATATTACTGACTCTCAAAACAAGAGCTCTACTTGTTAAATGGGATTTCATTTAGCTCTTTCTTGGTATATCATTAACACTTTGATAATAATTAACCCAGAGTTACCTATTAACTAAAATTTAGTTTTCTGATTATAGATTCTCTGACAAATAAATTGCAAACTAGAAGATAGAGCTTGAGGGGAAGATTTGTCTAGCAAGATTCCTGATGGGTTGAACTCAAAATTGTGAACAGTGACATCAGGGACTGTTTATTGCATGGCCATTTTTACAGCTTCTACATGGCATGCATTCTTATTAGAAGACAGCAAGTAGAGAACTTTTAAAAATGGGGAAATTGGTATCCTGTTTTAGAATGTTTTCCTTTAACCTAAAAATTAATTTTTGCTGAGTGCGGTGGTGCACGCCAGTAATCCCAGCAGCTTGGGAGGCTGAGGCAGAAGGATCACAAGTTCAAAGCCAGTCTCAGCAACAACAAGGAGCTAAGCAACTCAATGAGACCCTGTCTCTAAATAAAATACAGAATAGGGCTAGTGATATGGCTCAGTGATCAAGTGCCCTTTAGTTCAATCCCTGGTGCCAAAAACAACAACAATAAAATATTTATTGAAGCCCAAGAGTTATTTGCTTTTTGAAATATAAGAAAACATTAATTCAACATTTATAGATATCAAGCATCTGGTTTTATAAGATGCTTATTTTTTATTGTTGAAGTTTAAACTGGAACAGCTACTATTTGGTTCATTGAACATTTTAGGATAGCTCATGATTGTTGATAATGTCCAGTTGCATAGATAATATAAAAACTCCTTTTATTTTCAGTTGTCAATTAACATCTAAACTGTGTTAGACTAACAGACCAAAAGGCCAGGGGACCACTTCCCTATCTTGGTTTCACTTTCTGACAAGTTCTGTCACTTCTATCCATCCTCTAATGTGCAGAGACCACTCCAGAGGCTTATTGATCAATGCTGATCTAATAAAAGTAGTCAAGATTATAATGATGCATTTCTCTGAGGTCCCAGCACACATGATCTTCCATAGTAACTGACATTCTCTCAGTGCTTACTATGTGCCAGGCACTGGTCCAGGTATATTCACACAATACTGCATTACTATTGTTACCTCCATTATCCAGTTAGAAAACTGAGTCTTGGAAATATTACTAAGCAGCTTGATGAGATTATACTGCTGTTAAGTAAAAACTTAGGGTTTAAGCCAAAGAGGAAACCATTTTTACAAATTCCTTGATATTGACCCAGAGATAGTTGGATGCTGACCATCAATTCTGCTTGTTACAACCCCTTATTATTTGTTAAGGATGAAGAAATGCCCAGAAAACTTAAAAGTAAGTGAGTGGTCTGGTAGGGAGAGATGCATTGATTAGAAAACAGAGTATGTACAGTCTTCTTTTTTTTCAGGTATGCCTATTATTATAGTGGAATCGGTGCTGGTGTGCTTGTTGCTGCTTATATTCAGGTTTCATTTTGGTGCATGGCCGCTGGAAGACAAGTCCACAAAATTAGAAAACAGTTTTTTCATGCTATAATGAAGCAGGAGATAGGCTGGTTTGACGTGCATGATGTTGGCGAGCTTAATACCCGGCTCACAGAGTAAGTACCTAGTTTTATTCTTAACTCTGACGTGGGTCTTATCCTTAATGAAGTGAAATAGATGTCATCAGATCTGTTAGGAGGTATTAATGTATCACTCATAAGACTAAGCAGCAACCATGTCTTATGCACCTTTTTGTTCTCAGTCTCCTGGCAAGCAATGAGGGAACCTGCATGACTAGCACTGGATGAGGGATTAGACTTGCCAAAATCAAGAAATACTCTGAGAATATGCAGAAAGCAGTGTACAGTACAGCATTAATATCACATCTTCTAGTGCAATTTCTAAGCTACTTGAAATTTCTGCATTGACAGTTTCTTAATTATACCATCTCCATTTCCTAGGGTCATCTGAATTACAGCTTCTTGTTGTTAATGACAGTTGGTTTTTTTTTTTTTTGACTATAAACTTACACCCTGCCAAATAAAACAAGCCCATACAACAAAGACTATAGATGTAAATTAATATACTCAACACCTAACAAAACTCAGGAAAAAAAGTTCTGGGAGTACAATTCTGACATTTTCTAACATTATCTGTTCTTTCAGTGATATCTCCAAGATTAATGAAGGAATTGGTGACAAAATTGGAATGTTATTTCAGTCACTGGCAACATTTTTCACTGGTTATATAATAGGATTTACACGTGGTTGGAAGCTAACCCTTGTGATTTTGTCCATCAGCCCTGTTCTTGGACTGTCAGCTGCTCTCTGGGCAAAGGTAGGTAAAGACTACACATCCAGATTTTAAACTGCTCCCCACAACCCCATGGAAGGATCTTTTAACCATGATAGCAATGATTCTGAATTTGATATTTGCCTTCAAATATTCTGTTCACAATTGGCAGAATAAGCTGATCCCACCTCACTGAGTACTAACCCTTGCTCTGTGATGTTCTTGGCCATGTGAGAATTTGGGGAAGAGATGAAAAATATGGAAGTGGCTTTTACATATCATCCTGTGCCTTCATGAAAAATACATGCTGAACTCCAAAGATCTGTGTTATGTAGAGAATAATATAGTGAACTCACTCACATTGAACTCACTGTAGTGAACAATGCCATATTCAAGTTCAGTGAATGACACGTGTATTCTATTCAACTAACATTTTCAATGTTAATAGTTTTGGTTTTGTAGATTTTGCTTACTTAGTAAATTTATGTTACAGTTTTTCCATCACTGTGAGTGGTTCTGTGTTTATATATATTCAGATCCATTGTTAGAATAATAATTTAAGAAAATAGATACTTTCAAGCCTTAGTTACATGTAAGTTCTTAGCTTTCAGTTCTCTTTCTCCCAGTCAAATGGTCCTCCCAACTCTGCACAGTTCTTCCAATGATTTTTTTTGAAACTCCTTTCCCATTTTGATAGTGGTATTCATTTTACAAACTGATTTGATGTAAGACTGGGTATGCAATAAAGAGATTGGCCCATTATATAATTTTTTTGTTGGGTTCCATATAATGTGGAGAGGGTGCTACAAATTTATATACCAAAAAGATGTAAGTAGTGGAAGACCAACCACAGCCACGCCCGACACAGAGTAAGTCAGACCGTAAGTATACTTTTAGAAATTTCCCCCTATGGGATAGATGTTGTTTTGTTACTGCAAACCATAACTGCCATTTATTGAATATCTGCTATGTCAAGCAAATACATATATTATATTTCTGAAGCATGGGTCTTATCTTACTTTATGGAGGAAGAAATTAAAGTTCTGAGGACTCTGCCAATTTGTTGCTCATAGTTATGAAGGATTTAAATGGTGTTCCTAATGGTTATCGGTCAGCTAAAATATTTGGCAAAAATTTCTTGTTGTTAATTGATTTTTTTTCTGTTTACTAGGACACTAAGCAAGTTAGGTGCAAACTCTTTACATCAGTCATTGATTGAAAAACTACTTAAAATCTGTTAATATCTAAGTTAGGAATACAGGCCATGATTTAATATTTTAATAATTAATTACTTATTTCTTCAGATACTATTTAAGTAGGAGGAGGAGCCTTAGGCTACTTGCTGAGACCTAAATTATAATCTCTACTCTGAAATAATCTTTTGATATGATTTTCAAAACATTTCTTAAAGTATCTGATTATCAACCACATTAAAAAAATAAATATGTACTAATTTGGGAAGCCTTTTTATCCCAGTGAGCATGAGGCTCTCCTTTGCAACTCAGAGATACAAAAGCAAAAGGCAAGAACAGGAAGGGCTCCAGTCCCAACAAATAGCTTGGTCTGGGAATTGCCTTTGTAGCTATGTGCCCAAGACCCTATTCCCCTGACCAGAGATACTGGGGCAGCTGGAGAGCAGAAATAGGGGTAACCACCACACTCTTTCCCTACCAAGAGATACTGCAAGTCTTACCTGGAGAAACCACTTTCACTTTCTCGGAAAGTGGAAACAGGAGCCATAAAGATCCCAGTAGCTCCAGATAAACCCAGCTGACCAAAACACTACAAGAACTCACAAATGTAGGCCAGAAATACCACGCAATACCTAAAGAGAGTAACTGCCTGCTAAACTATGAGAGTTAAATAACAGACAACAGCATTTCCTAAGAAAATAAAAAAAAAATGTGCAGGATGCAATAGAAAGTCATCTATCATACCAAGAATCAAGGGCATTACAACTTGAATGGGAAAATAAAACTGAAAACAATTTGTTGGCCCCAACCCTGAGATAATGAGATATTGGAATAATCTGACATCAATTTAAAAATAGCTATCATAAAAATGCCTCACAATTTTTTTGAAGTAAAAAAAAAACAACCAAACAAACAAACAAAAAACAGCAAAATGGAAGTGATTAAAAAGATCAAAATGAAATTAGAGAACTGATAGACACAATAGGAATAAGAATCATGCTGAGTGGGTATCATCTATGAAAATAAATGGGAATGATAGAATTGAATCAGGGAACCTGGATGTAGAATAATAGAATTCATCCAGTCTGAAATAGAGAAAAGGAAAAGAGCTTCAGGGACCCGTGGGATCATAACAAAAAATCCTAAGTTCATATTATCATCAGAGTTCCAAAAGAAAAGGAGAAAGAGAACAATGGAGCTAATGTAAATTTGAAGAAGTCATGGCTAAAAACTCCGCCCCCCCCTTTCTCCTCTTCTTTTTTTTTTTTTTTTTTTTTTGGTACTGGGGATTGAAATCACTGAGCCACATCCCCAGCCATATTGTGAATTTTATTTAGAGACAGGGTCTCATTGAATTTCTAAGCACCTTTCCATTGCTGAAGCTGGCTTTGAACTTGAGATCCTCCTGCCTCAGCCTCCTGAGCCACCACCATGCCCTGCAAAACTTCCCATTTTTGGTAAAAGACAAACCATTAGATGCAAGAAGCTAACCCCAAACAGGATAAACCCAAAGAAATTCATGCTATGGAACATAATTAAACTACTGAAAAACAAAGAAAAAAATATGGAACTAGCCAGAGAGAAATAACACATTACCTATTGGGGAACAACAACTTGGATGATAACAAATCTCTCATCTGAAGCCATGAATTCCAGAAGGAAAGCAGCACAATATTTTTCAAGTATTCAAAACCAAAAACAAAATAAACTTATCAAGCATAAATACTAGATCTGGTAAGATTATCCTCCAGGAATAACCAGAATGTAACATCAGTAAGAATAGTTTGAGATTAAAGAAAATTGGAAAATATTTTCACTGTGTACCTTTTGTTGAAGACTGGCTAAGTAACATTCTTCAAACAGAAAAAAAATGATAAGAGAAGGGATATTGGAATATTGGCAAGAGATAAGGAACAACAGAAAGAGCTGAAGTATGGACATATACATACAATAGACTTTACTTTTCCCACTGAGATTTATAAATCATATTGATGGTTGAAACCAAAAATTATGAGTGGTGAAATGTTACCAGTAGACTCTTATAAGTCATATATGAATATTAATTAAAGTCCTAAGCACCATATTAGCAAAACAAATCCAGCAAATGTATAAAAGAATTATACATTATAAACAAATGGGATTTATTGCAGCTATGTAATACTGGTTTAATGTTTGAAAATCAATCTTTGTAAGCAACCATAGCAACAAACTAAACAAGAAAAAACATGATCATATAAGTTGACACATAAAAACATTTGGCAACATTCAACACCCATTGATGATAACTCTCAGCAAGTTAAGAATAGAAGACTGGGGCTGGAGTTGTGCCTAGCATGTGTGAGGCACTGGGTTTGATTCTCAGCACCACATATAAATAAAATAAAGGTCCATTAACAACTAATAAAATATTTTTTTAAAAAAGAATAGAAGACCGTTACTTCAAATATGTAAAGATCATCAACAAAACCCCTCAGCTAATATCATGCTTAATGGTGAAAGACTATCTTCCTCCTAAGATCAGAATAAGTTGAGGAAGTCTACTCTCACCATTCTTTTTTTAACAAAGTGCTAGAACTTCTAAGTTAATGCATACAGTTAATGCAACTAGTTGAAAATATAACACCTTTTAAAATCATTAAAATTAAAATTTAAAATTTAACCACTTAAATGTATAGGCTCTCTGTGCTGAAGATTATTCAGTGCTGGTGAGAAAAATTAAAGACCAAAAATGAAGAAACATCATGTGTTTAAGAATTAGAAGACAATGCTTAAAGAAGTCAGTTCTTTCCAAACTGACTTAGAAGTTTAAGACAGTTCTTATAAAAATTCAGTAGGGCTTTTTTTTTATAGACAGACAAGCAAGGCTATTCTAAAAATCTATATGGAAAAACATAGGCCCTGGAGAACTAAAGCAATCGTAGGGGAAAAAAAGAAGAAGTCCACCTGGTATTAGGTGTACTGTATAGTTAAGAGTCAACAAGACAGTGTGGTATTGGTGAAAGAATAAATACACAGATCAATGAAACAGAATAGAGAACTCAAAAACAATTATGCCCATGTGCCCAGCTGATTTTTGATGCAGGTGCAAAAGTGTTTTAATGGAGGAAGGGACAACCCTTTCAACAATTTCAACAATAGTGCCAGAGTTTAATTGGACATCCATAGGCAAAATAGCAACAGCCTCAACCTAAACTTTGTATTTCATAGGAAAGTTAACTCAAAATGGATCACAGATTTAAATGTAAAACCTAAAGCTGTAAAACTTAGAAAAAACATAGGGAAAATATTTTGGATGTAGGACTGGGCAGAGTTCTTAGACTTAAAACCCTAAGCATAATCCCTATTTGGGGAAAAAAAAAAGAGATAAGTTAGACTTCACCAAAATTAAGCTCTTCCTCTGTGGAAGCCTATGTGAAGAGAATGAAAAGACAAGCTACAGACTGGGAAAGAATTATATGCGAACCACTTATCTGACAAATAACTACTATGTAGGATATAAAGAACTCTCAACATCCAATTAAAAGGAAAAACTATAAGAGAAAGAACAAAAGACATGAAAGGACATTTCAGGAAAGGGGCTGTAAAGATGGCAAATAAGCTGTTGTTCAGCAGCATTGGTCAACAGTGAAATGCAAATTAAACCATAAAGAGATACCACTACCCATTTACTAGAATGGCTAAAATTTTTAAAAAGTGAAATGCCAAATGCTGGAGAGACTACAGAGGAAACTAGTTGCTTATGGATTGCTGGTGGGAATGTAAGATGGCACAGCCACTGTGGAAAACAGTTTCACAGTTTCTTACAAAACAAAATTTGCAGTTACCATATAACCCAGCCACTGCACTCCTGCATTATTGAGAGAATAGCCTTAAACTGGAAACAATCCAGATCTCCTTTAATAGGTGAATGATTAAATAAACTGGTACATCCCTACCATGGAATATACCCAACAATTAAAAACTGAAGTACTATTGATTCATGCAACAACCTGGATGAATCTCTAGAGAATTATACTGAGTGAGAAAAAAGCCTATCCTAAAAGGTCATATGCTGTATGATTCCATTTATATAACATTCTTAAAATGGCATAATTATAGTGATGACAATAAATTAGTGGATGCTAGAATTTAGGAATGTTGGGGGAAAGAAGAGGCAAGGGGTGAGGGCAGAGGTGGCTTTGGTTGTAAAAGGTAGCAGGAGGACAGATACCTTATGATGGAATTGTTCTTCATGACTGTGGCAGAAGTCACATAAATCTGTATTAGTGATAACATTGCTTAAACTAAACATCACATACATGCATGAGTGCATATAAGATGGTAGATGTGAATGATATTGTTGGGTATTATCAATAAATTCTTGGTTTGGATCTTATTCTGTAGTTTTCATGATATTGTTATTGGGGGACACTGGATAAGGAACATATGGGACCTCGTTGTATTCTTTTTACAACTACATGTGAGTCTACACTCACCTCAAAATTAAAAAAAATTAAAAATAAAACATTTATAAAAAACAAAAGACTACTTTTTTGTAAGTGGGAAAATGGGATAAGGATGTGGTCACAATTGTTATAGTAATCCCAAATACTCCTTCTGAATATAGTAGTCTGAAGGATAAAAAAACTGTATATATAAGACTGACTGAGTCAGTCTGTCTGTCTGTCTGTCTGTCTCTCTCTCTCTCTCTCTTTCTGTGTATGTGTATGTGTGTTTGGTGTTGTGGTGGTGCATGGAACCCATAACCTCAAATATGCTAATTATGCACTCTACCAATGAGCTAGATCCCCAACTTTTTAGACAGATTTTTTCTTTTTTAGTTGTAGATGGACATAATACCTTTATTTTATTTTTATATGGTGCTAAGGATCAAACCCAGTGCTTCACATGTGCAAGGCAAGCACTCTACCACTGAGCTACAGCCCCAGCCCTAAACAGCTTTTTAACTTGTAGAAATAACAGTTTCATATATCTCAAACTAATACCTATTAGGCTTTATTAAGAAACCATCAGACTTTGGAAAGGGATGGTTAGTGATACTTTATATAGTTTTATATGGGTAATTAGAATAATGGAAGTGTCACCTATTTTTTATATTGGAAGAATAGTAGAAGTTAATTTTTAATATCCTTGAGAATAGGTTTGAGAGTTTTGTTCTTTTGACACATATAATCTATTGAAAAGACACTTAATAAAGATCCTGTCATGTTCTCGTCTGCTTAGGAAGGTCATAGAAGGAGAAAGGAATTCATTATGGTACTTGATACATTTATAGTAAATTAAAATAGCATATTTTAAAACTCCAAAAATATTTCTTGATAACTCTTCTGTTGTTAGCTGCCTAAGCTGTGTCAGTGCAGTACAGGGGAGTGGAGAAGCATTGTTAAAGCATATTTTATGAGCCTCCTCTATTCTGCAGACCTATATGCTCAGGGATGGCTCTGACTAGTCTCATAAGTTTGTGAATTATTCAGAAAAGTGTGGTAGACCAGCCCTAGAAGGAGGGCTCAAAGTCAGGAAGGTCTAGTGAATCTATGGGATATTGTTTGGGTACTGAAGAAGACAAGTACATGCAGCATGACATCTGCTCATAGAACATCATTAATAAGTGTTAAAAACTTTCATCTACCCATTCCTGTGTCTGTTATAGCTCGATTTACTTGCACATCAGGAAAGGAAGAAATGCACTGTTAAAATCAAAACAACTTTGATCTTTTCAGGCTGAGAAGGAATAGACTGATATTACTTACATTAATGAGCTTACAAATGACTGTGAATTACCTGCTGAAAGAGTATAATACTGTTTAATCAGAATTTTATTATAAATTGGTTATGTGTAATACTTATTTAGATGGTTGACCACTTTGGCATTCCTTGTGCAAGCAGTAACCTTCATGTGTACGAATTGATTCAGCTTTCCTAATAGTTCATGTTAGCAGCTGGTTTCAGGGAGAGATTCACACTAGGCTTTGAAGCTAGTGGACTCAGGCTTAAATCCTGGATATTCCACTATTAGCAAATTAATTAGCTTCTCATGTTTCCATTATATACAAAGTGGGGGAAATAATACTTATTTCACTGTGCAACTGAGACAAATAAATGAGATCTTGTGCATATAAGGTAACCAGTAGTGTTCTGTTTATGGAATAAATGCTCATAAATCAGACAGCAAGATCAAAGAGCTTCCAGGAAATAAAGACCTCCCTAGTGGCTGAATGTATTGTTTTTCTAACAGCAGAGGAAACTCTGTACTTACCCTGGCATGTGAAACCTTCCTGAAGTCACTTGGTCCCCTGCATTCCTCTAGCCTCCTGGAACTTAACACTTCTTAACCAAAGTATCAAAAGCAGTTGCTTTAAACACATATCATATTTCCTTGATATAATATCTGTTTCTATATTTGTTTATGATTATAGTATGGTATACATTTTATGAAATTTAACATTGCCCAAAAGTTCCAGTTATAATTATGTCAATGAGGTTTTCATTGGGAAAATAAATTTTGTAATTAATCTAATGTACTACAGACAGTCACAGTTCATAGAGATTTTTGAGGTGGTTTACAGAATGAATATGTATTCTAAAAAATGCAACATCATGACCAAAGACAAAAGAGAGATTTTGTTCTTTACATGCATTAATCTACAAACAGCATTTGTGTATATCTGTTTATTTTTACTTTGCAAAAGAGAAAGATAACTTGTTAAAAATTTTGAAGTATCTTGAATTGCACTTTTAAACAGATATTGTCATCCTTTACTGATAAAGAACTCTTGGCATATGCAAAGGCTGGAGCAGTAGCTGAAGAAGTCTTAGCAGCCATTAGAACTGTGATTGCATTTGGAGGACAAAATAAAGAACTTGAAAGGTTTGAGTTTCTTTTTAAAGTTGCTAGAAATGTTCAATTCTGTGTCATCTCATATACCTTTCATGTTGACAGTGTTAATTATAAGAGTTTTTCCTAATATAAATGTATTTCCTTAAATAGCTTAATGAATACATTATAGCATTGCTAATATTCTGGAGAAGTTACAATTCTAGTTGCATTCTTTTTATATCTGTTAATTCAAAGAGTTTTCTACGGTTTTATAGGTAGACAGTGATATAAAAATAATTTACTAAGTCTGAAATGTATTTTATATCTCTGATTTTTTGTTTTTGGTCTATCAAGCTAATTCTTGATTCTGTAAGATTGAATAATTCCTGTAAAGTGTATAGGAACATTTTAATCTGTGGTTCATTCCCCTTTTTATCCAGGCTTCTACTTAGATGGATATGCTCCATAATTTGGAAGATAAAAATGTAACCAAAAACAAATTTGTACAAAAGCTCAAAATCTTTTTTATTATGTGCTGTTTACTATTGTCCTGTGACTGTTCTCTTTTATTAGCTTTCTGAGAGTTTAGATAGTAATTTATTGAAATTTATAACATTCACCAGATCCATTGATTTCTGAGCAGTGAGAGACTTTCTTTAAAATTTAATAGATACTCTAATATTCTGATATAATCTTTTAATGTTTTTTTACACACAAATTAAATATATTGTTTTGGGTATAGCATTGTGTGGTAAATCCATAAAGGGAATTTTAAAGTCAAAACAATGGTTGCTTCTGGTGATGAAGTAATGTTGTCTGATAAGAGTAGGACACATGGCCCAGGAGTCTCGGGCTCTGGAAGTGTTCTGTTTCTTGACCTTAGATATGATTGCATGCATAGTCACTGTAGAATTGTTTTTATACTGCACACATTTGTTTGTTCATATGATATATTTTATACCCACTAAGATAATGTATGATAGCTAAGTATCAAAGTTCAAAGGAAAACAACATATGTGTTCTCTTTTGATTTTTGCTAAGGATTTTGCTTTTGATTTCAATTGTGTCTAACTAATAAAATGGGAAGTCTTGCTTAATGGCCATGCCAACATTCCATTGAATAAAGCCCATTCTTTCTTGGAGCTTAAATTTTTACAGGAGGAAGGGAAGGGTACAGACTACAAATGAGCAAGTATCTACTGCACCAGTTGGAGATAATATTATTTGGGAAAATGATGAGAGAATCAGAGGGGGTTGAAAGACATTATAGATTTTTTTAAATTCCCTGAAAAACAATCAGTCTGTGTGTTGATGAGGATGAAAAGGAAAGATTTAAGTATGGTGGTCAGGGAAGCCCTCTTCAGGAGGTTTCATGAAGGTTGAAACCTATGAGATGAAAAAGAGCCACCCATGGTGGGAATAGGGATGGATGGGTTGGAAGAAGAATCTTCCAAATTTTCTGAGGTGTCAAAGGCTTTCTGTGTTCTAGGAAATATCATAAGACGTGTGATTAGAGGTCAGATGAGTGAGGGAAATTTGATATGGACAGAGGCCAGAATGTGGGGATCTGTAGGCCACAGAGAAGAGCTAGGACTTTATTCCATGGGCCTGGGGAAGTGGCTGAGGGTACTAAACAGAAGAATGACCATGTTGTTTTGACCTGGTGAATGGGTGAGAACAGATAAAGGGTGGGATCAGGGAGATCAGTGGAGTGCTGATACAGCAGTCCCAGGAGTGGAATTATTGTAGCCTGCTCTAGAGTGGAGACAAGAGTGACAAGTACCTAGATTTGGGATTTAATTTGAAAGCACAATGGATAAGATTATTTTTAGAACAAACATATTCCTTCAGTTTTCTCTCTGGCTCTTTTTCTCTTTGTATCTCTTTCCATATGGACTAGCAATCAAAGTCTTGGTCTGATTTTCTCTTCAAAATAGCAGATACAGGAGGAAATTAGCTATCTTGGAATGGAAATTTAATCCTAATTGTAAACAAATGTAATAGAATCATTTTGTTCTCCTTAATTTAATAATATTCTTCTCTCTTATGTGTGCTTTGCAAATATATTTGTCTATTAGTATTATTTTCCATTTGTTTAACCAAGATTATTCCTCCTTTTAAGCATTTACTTTCATCTTTGACAAGTATTTTCATAATAGTTAAGAAGAAGATTTTCTAAATATTAATGTTTTGCTATATTCAGTTCATTTTAGGAACTTCTACTTTATTATTCCTATGTTAAATCTTTTAATGGAAAAATGATATTAAAATCTGGTTTTATACTGACTGACATTTTATGGAAAAATTAACAAAGAGCCTATGTCAAAAGAATATTGTTTATGTCAGCTCTCTCTTCTACCCCCTTATCTTCATTTAGCTTTTATGGTGTCTAAATTATTTTCTTCCTGTTGTTGCTTTTTCTTGTGCAAATGTTTCCTCTGGCTGTATAGGACAGTAGCATATCAGTGAAATGGTTTCTGCATTAGTCTCAGTAAGCAAGAATGGAAAAAAAGGAGATGGTAGAGTGTGAGTCAAAAGCATTAAACCTCCTTAATGTAATCATGTGTAACTTATGCCAAGTAGTACCTTATACCTCAAGTCCTAAAGTGGGAGATATACACATACTCTGCAGAAGCATGTTGTAGCTGGCAAGTTAAGGATGTTCATATTTTATCACTATAAATTTCCATTTAAATTTGGTCTTTAGTGGATGTGATCATCATATAAATTTCATCTGCCATACTTTTGTAATGATAAAGTGGCTAGTTAAAAAAAAAAAAAAGTAGTCAGAAAGGCCAGAAAGGAGATGGTTAGAGTGTGGGTTATAAGCATTAAATTTTCTTAATGTAATCATGTGTAATTTATGGCAGATGGTACTGTGTACCTCAGCTCAACTCCTAAAGTGGGAGATATATACACACTTATGTGTGCCACACCCCCGAACCCTGCAAAGGAAACATGTTATAACTGAAAAGTTGAGGATCTGCATATTTTATGACTATAAAGTTCCATTTGAATTTGTTCTTAGTGGACATATAAATTTCATTTGGCATGCTTTTATATTTGTGATAAAGTAGTTGTTTATAAAAAGTAGTCATAAAGACCAGAGAGAATTCATGCTCATATTGGTCAGGGGTCGAATTCTGCTGTATTAATGAAATGAATCCTTCAAAGAAAACATAATACTCTGTAACATTCAGATACTGGTGTATTTAATGGACCAAAGATTCCCAACTCTGAATTCTGCCAATAAGTTTCTTCATTTCAATAGCCTGAGCTCCTTTCTGCAAGGCAATACTCTGGGTTTTGATAGGAGGTCTGACAAAGAGGATAAAGACAACTTTAAGGCTAAATTACCATTTGTCCTATTTCTCTAATAATTTTACCTTGTTTCTATATTTGTAAAGTTTTGTGTCTTTCTTTAACTCTTGGTCCTGTTAGCTTATCTCCATATCTATCTTCTTAAATCAATTTTTGTATGTTTCTTTTAAATGAAGGTAAAATTATAGGCACTATCTCCTTTTGCTTTAACATCAAAAATTGTCCACTCGTTGAAGGTTTAAAGTACTTTAAAGCCTGTTAAGCCATTAGAATTGAAGAAAGAAAATGTTTCGGTGGACTCCA